>NC_091849.1:17692500-18317500 GCF_037783145.1 Equus przewalskii | reverse complement strand
TCTGTGATAAATATTAAGTTTTTTAAAAAGGGCATTAAATTGCATTTTTGTTATAACTTTCTTTCTCTGTACGTATATGCTTGTGTGAGTCTATGTGGATAAATGCAGGTATCTATATATATGTGTGTGCATGTGTGTGTATACGTATGTATGCACACATATGCACAGACATATCTAAACCTGAAGGTAATCTCCTAAAATATTAAAATGGTTAGTTTCTACCAGATCAGTTTTCTTAGTAAAGACATGTGGGTATAGTAGAAAGACACCAGATATTTTGCTTTTATCATTAATATCCAGGGACTACTGAATATAAAGTGATACTATATAAGATAAATATGTGGTTTCCTCCAATAATACTTAACGTATTTTATTGACATAAACAAATTGAGGAAACTGAGGTAGTAGAGATTATAGTGACTGAAGCTAAGTTCATTTTAGTTTAATGGCTAAGTTGTTGGTTATATTAACTCATAGGTTCATCTATGCAAATGGCTTGGCAGTTAATTTTTATTCCCCTCTTTTTTTTTTGCCAAATGTGATTAAAAATCTAAGTCAAACAAAAAAAAATGGTTAGTGTACTTTTCTCAGAAAAGAGTCTCAAGAAATTGTTCTTTTCTAACTAGTAAACATTTTCTTTTATTTTTCTCTGCATTTTGTATAGAGAAAGTTAAGGAGAGAGAGAGATACAGAGACAGAGACAGAGAGGAAAGACAGGGAGACAGAGACAGAAAAAGAGATTGAGACTGAAAGGGGCTGGACCAATTACTCATTCCAACCTCACAGAATGAAGAATGATGAGGAAGAAAAACTTGGAACATTCCACACTGGAAAAAACATCGGGCTTTGGAAAGAAATTATTCTTTACAGCTAACATATATAGAGCATCTAATATGTGCCCATCATTTCTGATTTTTTTGATGCTGAGTATTTCATTTCATCCTAATAACAATCCCATGGGGTTCTCTAACTTTTTCAAATACCATAATGAATGTAGACCATACCAAGAAAGTAGTTATATATAAAATTCTGTTTTTGCTTTTATGAGAGAGGGATTAACTCCTGGAAGAGCAATCACCAATTATTAGTTATTAAAAAATGCTTTTGGACAAAGCCCTAATAACAATTGCCCTAAAATAATACAGAAAATCAAAACAAAAGCTCACCACCTTATCAACAACAAAATATTTATTCCTTAATAATACTTTTCCAGTGAAAAGTTCTAGAGTATATTGCTGCAGTCAAGGGCTCTATGAACTTCATTCCATACCCGAAAATTCCTTGTGCACAGACATAAGTTACCTTCCTCATGTGTGTAATACAATTTTCACTCTGGTGTGATTTTCTCTCTCTCCTTTTGTACACAATCAAATCACTCTGCAGATCCTTAAAAATAGCTGTTTCTTGCTCTGCTTGCAATAGAAAATGATGTGTTTGTAGTTTCAGCAATGCTGGTATTGTGTGAGTAATGTCTGTGTTTGATCTTCTGGGTGCTTATTAGCAGAGGCAGAACATTCAAATTTACTTTTAAAATTTACGTGGAGCGGCTACCCCTTCATTAGAGGTGGGTGGGGAGAAAGGGGAATATGGAAGACCTTGGTTTATCTCTTTACACAGTGACCCTTTTTGGAGTATACCCAGAAGTAAATTAGATGTTGCACCTCATAGAGTCAGTTCTTAAAGTCCTCACTCTGCTGTTCAATGAATCCGAAAGAGATTCATTCAACGGGAGAAACCAATGAGAGAAGCGACCCAGATTCACGTTGTGCTTATACTTACCTTGAAACTGAAAGGTAAAAATCTTAACATATTTTTGTTGCTTGATCACCTCAAAGCCTTATATTGTCTCTATTTCTCCTGACAGAGGCAACCTTATATATAGGTGTTGTGCCAAATTGGCTGGGAGTGGTTATGGCTAAATACAGCTAACTCTCAATTATGAACATGCAACAACCATGGATAATCCAATACCTCAGTTGAGACACTCTTTTTGATTTTTAATATGGTTAATCCTTCTACCATAACACCGAACACCTTATTGTCCTTTCCTTCATTTGTGGTCAGAGTGCAGTGCTAACGAGAAGAAAAATGGGGAAAAGTTAAGAATAAAAGGAATGGGGGAGGACATGGATAAATCCTACACACTAAACACTATTATCCAGTGGATAATAGGTCCCTGAACATTTAAATTGAAGGTGGGCTAAGGACAGAACGTGGAGAGAATACAGCTAGTGTTTACCTAACATCAGGAGGAGGGTATGTCAGGAAAGAAGATGGCTAAGTGAACACGAGCCCTAAAGAGCAGAGCTGGGCTCTGGGATTTTGCCACTTTGCCCTTTTGACGAAAGAGGCAAAGGAAGAAACAGGGAAATCATATGCAAAATGACAAAAGTAAACCTAATTTTCACTTAAAAAGAAGTTGTCTTAGTTTTTATATGTTTTGTATTTTGTTCCTTTTGTTGAAATGTATTAGGAAATACATATGTAAAAGGCATAGTTTCCTATTCATTAAACCCATAGAATGCTCACCAAAAACTTGTTTTTTTTAGATGCCAAAAAATGATCAATGAATTTCTCTTACCACTTATTTCTTTCACATATGTCTAATTTCTATGTTTCTGTCTGTGTCCATGCTAAGACAGCAAATAAGAAGTGAAAAACTCATACATATGATGGTTTTCTTTTCATGTAATTTGTCAAACAACTTTTCTGATAGATATCCTCGCTGGCCAGAATATTTTTTTAATGAACAACCTGTTAGTCACTGGTTTTATGTCATATAGACATGACATAGTCTTGTATCTGTGTCTTGCTCTGAGTCGTAGCTTCCAGAAGCAAGAAATCTTTGAAGAAATTTCAAAGCAAAAGGGAATTGGTTGAAACCTTGTACTTGAACTTTTCAGAAAAGTCATAGCATTTGTGAATAAAGCCATCAGGTTGTTCTTGATTCAAAAGCTCAGGCTAGGGAGGCACACCTAAAAGATCTGTGAAAAGCAGAGAACAGCTGCATAGGTACAAAATTAAATCAAAAGAGATGACGCAAACCTCAAAGAACGAATGAGAAAGATTCATTCAACAAGAGAAACCAACGAGAGAAGCAGCCCAGGTTCATTGTGCTTATACTTAACTTGAAACTGAGAGATAAAAATCATAAATGTCTTTGTTGTTTGATCACCTCAAACCATTTTATTGTCTATTTCTCCTGACAGAGACAACCTTATATATAGGAGTATTGCCAAATTGGCTGGGAGAAAGGGCATTTTGAACAAAAAGTTATTCTCTCTGATTTCTTGGGAGCTCACCTAGCAGCATTGTTACAAAGACACAGCCGGGATGCCAGCTCAGGCATCTTACCTCAACCTCCTGCTCTTTTTGTACTGTAATGCATTCTGACAGGTACTCTATGTTTCTGACTAAGGCCCTAAATGGAGCTGATTATCTTTTTAATTTGTTTGCTTGTGGGGAGAAGAGGAAAAGAACGTAAGAGTGACAGATTGAGAGTAAGGGGTATTGGTGTAGGTCCAAGGAATATTCAGTGAAAGACAGTGGGTACATTTCCCACACAACAACTTGTCCGACCTCTCCAAATTTCAGTTTTGCCTCTTAACCACATTTTCCTCCCTCATCTAGTGGCCAAAACTTCATTCTTCTACTCTTCTGCTCCTCCAACTGCTTTCCTTCCCTTTCTTTCTCCCTCTTTTCTAACCATAAAGTTGCCACCAAAAATAATAAAAAATGTACAGAGGTAAGATAAAAATAAATAATCACAATGCTTCACTGTCTCTCTGATATTATTTGGGACTGGAACCTCCTTATTTTTTTAATCAATCATTTGTCATGGCCTATATCTAATGCTTTATCAGCTCACAAAAGTGACCAAGTTGGGCAGGATTTGAGTCAGATAGAAGTTGGAAGCTGGAGGAAGCAATCCTGAATACTGAGTTGGATAACGGCATAAAACCTTCAGGAAAGCTGGCACTATTTGAATTAAAAGGCTAACCGGCAGAAAGAAGGGAAATACTTATAGGCAAAATGAGACCTTGAGTTGGACCTCTATAGTTCATTCTCTCAACTCCTGAATATAAATAGATGACAGATTCAAGTGTTTGGTCAGCCTACAGAACTTCTGTGGATCACAGCCATCTACTGATTTGTATGAAATAATTGGGTGGAATCGACTGTTCATGCCCTGAATAGGAATAAACAGCGCTTTTTTTTTTTTTTCCTAACAGCCACATCTTTGTGCAGATTCTTGGCATTTTTTTTCTTTGTAGATGTGAAAAAAAGATGCTGCAATGAAATGACAAAATAAGAACAGGAGAGGTTTGCTGGGCCCTGAAATCCTGAGGAGAGAAAATAATGCAACAGTCTTAGTAAACGGTTGTTAACACTAATCATTTAGAGCACAGTTTCACAAAGATTAGTTTGAATTTGTTGTAAGCCTATCTCTGTAGCAGAGTCATTTGTACTTCTTTGCGTATGGGAACAGCTGCTACTTAGTTACTTGATTGGAGAGAATCACACCCTCTTTGCCCTTTCCCTGTGGGCTCCAATATCTCACTGGGGCATTGAAATCAGTCAGGTTCTTCATATTTTATACAAGCCAATTTACTGTCCAAATAAGGTCTTTAAAGCGTGGCATGATTGTAACAGTACCATTCATCTGTGACCTAGAAATGTGACCTGGCAGGTTGGTGGGGGCTCTTGCCAGTCTTGAAATAGAGGTTCCCACCCCTGCGAATGAGAGGAGGTCATCATACCTCTGGAGAGTAGCCTGGCCCACTCAGCTAAACTCTCCAGATGTTCATGGTTTGCTGGCACATCTGTCCTTTCTCCACTAGCCCAAACAGAAATTTGAATGAACCAGAAGCTCGGTGTTTGAAGAAGGTCTCCTGTGAACTTGTCCTCATTGAAATGCTGGTACGGTGCTGGTGCTGGTGGAGAAGCATATGCTATGGCGAGAGAGCCAAGACATGACTCCACACAAAAGAGGCTCGTTTCAATGGGTAGCGGGTTCTTAGGTGGGAATGTTAATGCTCTAAGCTCTGGCGATGACTCTCAATTATCTAGATTTTCAAGTTGAAGATTCCTTGGTGTCAAAGGGTAACCACTACAAAGATAACCAGAAACTAACATGAACTTTACTTCATCTCTCCTCCTCAAACCTTAAAAATTCCAAACTTGTTACATTAGGATAAATCATGCAGAAACACTCCAGCTGTTCATTACTTTGTGAAAGCCGAATTCAGCATTCCCCCTTTTTTTAAGTTTGTTTTTCGGAGGGTAGTTCTAAAAAGATGTGTTGGTATCAGAGATCTTATCTATCTGTAATTCCCTCTACATTCTTGCCTTTTCTTCTTTCACTTCTCATTTCGAAAAAATTTCCAACTATAATACTTGGTTCAACTAAGCTTCCAGAACCCTTCATAATTCCAAAGAAAATTCAAATTGCATTTTCAAAGAGCATTTGGCATCATTTGTTTCTTTCAGCGTTAGGGATAAGGGGAACGTGTTCGTTTGTGGAGACAGTAGTGCAGTGAAAAGTACATAAGGTTTAAAATCAGACAGACCCAGCTCAAATCTAGTTGGTTCAAATCCGTGACCTTGATCAAGTTATTTACTTACTTTTCTAAGGCTTATTTTGTTCGACTATGAAAAGAGTGGGGCGAGACATAATAATGAACTAAGAGGATTGTGAAAATGAAATAAACTAACATGTATAACATGTAATGCATAAAATATATGTGTTTGGCCCTTAGTAGAAGGTCAACACATTTTAACATCTCTTCCTCTGTTTGTGTGGGAGATCACCGGCTCCAGATTCTTGGGCATATGCCCAGACTACAAGTCTTGAGTTATTTTTTGTTTCCAGTAACTGTATTGTTCTTCAACGCATATCTTGCTTAACAATACAAGATATACCAGAGAAGAAAGTGGAGCTGCCCTGCATTTGGTGGATTGCAGCTCTGATACATCAGCGTCTCTGAAGCCACTTGTAGCTGACCCTGAGCAACCTCTATACCTGAACAACCTCTATACCTGAGGAACCTCCAGGAAGCTCAGGGCCTACAAAAAGTTGATATGGACACCACCAATTTGAAAAAAAGCAGAACCGTGTGGTTTTAGACCTGGAAGTCGTCTTAGTTGTTATCTAGACCACTGACTTTCAAATTTCTTCGTGATACACACTAAGAAATCCCACTACTCACAAACTGAGGTGCACAAATACGTGCATAATTGAAGTAAAATTTTACCATAACAATACCTACATTTACTATGGACAATATACTCTATTTCTTTTCTCTTTCATTTAAAAATAATGTTTGTCTGTGCTACTAAATTGACTGCGTGATTGGTAATTTCAAAAAGTGATCTACATCAATAGACCCATATTGAAAACAAAGAAATTAAAATCCAGAACTTTTCCTTTTCTGTCTCATGTTTCTATCTGGTCATCCTAAATAAAATCTCTGTGGTTTATTGTTACAGCTTATACATAAATATTGTCCCTGAAGGATATTATAAGTCAACATGTTCTTTATCATGGGCTGATTCCTAACAAAATTCACGGTGCCAGACAGAACAGCTTAAGGTGCTTGCCTGAAAGTTTTCCATGCTGTCAGTGTAGGACCTCCAGAATTACTATTTTGTCTCTGACATATCACCAAGGGCTATCCTGACCTTGTGAATCATGCAGTGATCTAACAGGTCTGAATCATGTTCTCTTGAGAGAAACATTTGGCAAAATCCTGAAAGTAACTTCATACTTTCTTTGTTCCTCTAACCCACCTGGTTTGATGGCTGAAATAAGATGAATTGAAGAAAATGAATGTTTCTGCAGCTGTTTCCAACATCGTGCCAACTTCTTGTACTTCCCAAGCTCTGCCTCGGCCCAATGACTTGCTTGTTTCTGCCCCAGCTTGGTGTTTTTCTCGACTTTCCTTTGAAAGTTGCAGACGGCAATAACAAAATTCTTTATCCCCAGGGAATTGGGAAACACAACTTTAAGTAGCTGTCACAAGTAAGAAATATCATTGAAACATCAGTTTATTTTTAAAAGTCCATGTGACTGATAAATTCTACTCTACATATAACTTGAAATTAATTATTAGTTAAATGGCTTGTTTGCTTTTGTTTTTTTTTCTTTTCTTTTATTGAATTATGCTGTAGTTATTGGTTCCTGGCACTCTGGGGTGTTCTCCTAGTGGAATAGATACCCCATGTTGAGACGTATGGGAAGAGCCTGGGCTGTTGACTCTGACTGGGTTAAAAATCCCACCTCTATCTTTGACTCGTTCTGTGAACTAGGCAAGGGACTTTATTTGTCAAATCTTCAGTTTCCTCATAACCAAAGGCTAGTAATAAAGTGGTTGTGCGACCACAACTAGAATACCCAACTATGTACTGGGGAGCTTTGGGGAGAAGAAGAAGACAAACAAAAGAAAAAGATTGGCAACAGATGTTAGCTCAAGTGCCAATCTTTAAAAATAAATAAATAAATGAAGTGGTTGTGAAAATCAAGGGGAATCATGACTGTAAAGTGTTCAGCATTTTAAATGTGGCCAATAAATAAATGTTGATCTTTCCTCTTGTCTTTTTCTTTTCTCTTAGTGAAGTTGCTGGAATGAGAAGTATGAAATGCTCTCTGGTTGGGCTATATTTGCTTTCAAATGAATCAGGTTTTTAGACGTTCTGTGCATGAGTAGCAAATTATTTTGATAGTTTATCATCCGCAGAATCTGTAAGCATCTATTGTTATAAACTGTGATTCCCAGAGACTTTCCTTATATTAACGTTAGACTGTAAGAAAAACTAGCTAATGGGGTGGAATCGACAGACTCATCATTTGTGATAAAATGTGGATTTCAAACATGCACCTAATTTTTATGTGTAATAATTATTAGGTCAAATAATCCCTAAGAATAGATATGCTTAATTATTCAGATTTAATAATTATTATCCATCAGAATTCCAACTGTGTTTTTGGCGCTTACATCTCTACAAGGTGATGGCATGTCAGTTCTATCCTGTTTGAGGCAAGTCATCACCTTGTTTCATATCACAATGGTCTCTCACTTACAGAGCCATTCGACTGCCTGCCTAGTCAGGAAAGATAATCTGAGAGAAAAGAATCGTGCCTGTATCTCTGTCTTATCCACCATGACTTTTTGAAAAGTTTCCAAGAAAGTAAAATCTTTCGTTCTTATAATGTCAATCAGATTGATCCCTATTGTTCTTCTGAGAATACTAAATAATTCAGGGTCAAAGACAGATTGAAAGGAAGAAGACTTATTTTGGCCCTGGTTACACATATTTTCTCTTGCCACTTCCAATGTCATAGAGGCCAGAGAACATGATCATAGTCCTCATGTGCATATCACTGCAGGTGCTGCTCAGAAATTCCACCATCTTCTTTCTCTCCAACCTGTCTTCCAGAGAAAAGAAACAATTTTATGAAGAAGCAAAGATTATTCAACTGATTCCAAACACTTTTTTTTCCTTTTAGGCTTCTCTAGAGTTCTCTTAGGTTATGTGCAATTGACCATGTGCTAATTTGTAGCATAGGATCAAATAATGTTAGTGGGAGGACCATTAATTAGTCAACATTGAAAATTCCTGTTAGAGAACAGAAAATGAAGAAAATCTGCTTCCCTTTGGCATCCACTTATAGGAATGCCCTTTTTTGGCTAGAAAGGGGATCCCAGACTGTAGACACTGCAAATGCAAACATCTCAGGGGGGCTGGTGGTGGGATAACTCTTTGGAACCTCAAGGAAAAGAATTATCTAGGAAGCTTTTTTCAAGCACATAGTCAATGTGTGACAATTGAAATGAAGGAATATTTTAAGTACATAGTGCTTATGTATAGTGCTCAAATTGTCCTCAAATCCTGCTCTTTGCCCTGCATTTGTTCCAAAGATCTAGGTAAAGAAGGTTTTGGAAAATAGAAAGAAAAACAGAGAAGATAAATTTTTTTTTTAAAAAAAGAGAAAATGAAAAGAGAAACAACTAATTCCACAATTCTCTATTAAGATGTTGAGAACTTAAGCTCCAGAGAAGTGGTGATAATGGGCATCTCTCGTCTTCATGCAGAGGACTGCTGAAGGATGCTAGAGGACAGAGAAACTGAAAGGTGTGGATATCACATAAGGAAGGCAACAGCCAGATCGAAGCCCAGCAGGCTAGGTTGAAATTGGTCCTTGATATGGCCAGAGAGCCCCGCCTTAATGTCAGGAGCAAGAGAGCAGAGCATGGGAGGTAGAGGACTTAAGTCTCCCATACTGGTGCCTGTGTAGCCAGGATTATGGCCCCATGTGTAGTTACGTAGCATTAAAAAGTGATGAAATGACCTAAAGATGGAGAAGATGGTGGCAAGGGTGAGTTTAGGAGGGAAAGCGTAACTCTTATTGCTGGTGGGAATATAAATTTCTTCATGCTTATGGAGAACTATTATAGAAACACCTGTTTAAAAAAAATACGCATACCTACTGACCTAGCTATATCCTCTGGGTCTTCAACACATCCTAGAAATAAAAGCAGCTCTATTAAGATTATTAGAAGTTTAGGAAGAGTTTAGAGAGAATTTGTTTGCAACAAAGAAGTTTAGAAAGATAGTAAATGGATGTTTATTATAGTATTTTTTGTAGTGACAAAAAATTGCTAGAAACATGAGAAGTTATAATTAGGCGAAGAGTTGAAAACTATGGTACATTAAGTGGGCAAAACAAGACAAAGAAAAAATACAAGACGATTCCTTAAACAAAACCTTTAGAAAAAAAACTAATAAATCAGTGTATACGTGACAATTCAGATAAATGAGTATATATGTGATTCTAAGAGCATGTGAAAAAGACACACATCAGGCTGTCCACTTTAGTGGGATTTGAAAAGCATGAAGGATAGAGACGAAAATCTTTTTGCTGAATAAAAAAAACATATGACAAAATGTCAACAGAAAATGTAGCCTATTGAAAATTTTATGACATTACTTTTTGTATCTGTTAGCAATTGATGCATAACAAATACTCCTAAATTTAATGGCTTAAAAAGAGACTTTGAATATTTCTCACCAGTCTACAGGTGGGTTTGGTGGTTCTACTTATCTGGACTGTGCTTAGCTGATCTCAGGTGGGCTTAGATAAAATGAACAAGATCGGTTACCTTCAGAAAGGATTCCTAAGTGACTTAGTTAGTTTTGTGGTTTCCCGAATTTCCTATAAGTATTCTTGGGTATGTCATATTTCCATATCTGATATTGGGGTGTCTACTACTATTACTACTAAAATTATTATTATTACTACTCTACTACTACTACTAAGTATCATTTATTTAGCTTCTACTGTGTGCAAGGAACTACAAAAGGAATTTCATGTACATTTTCTTTTTATCTTCACAAAAAGCACTATGAGATACACATTCTAAGTATGGATTCACAGATAAGCAAATTGAGACTCAGAGAAGTTAAGTAACTTACCTGGCTATAATGAAGCAAGATCAGCACTTAATGTTCTGGAAAAGGCCTGTATATTGAAATCAGGTCCAATTAAGATAACAAAGACAGGAAAAGCATAGGGAGACATAATTTATCACGTAAGATACTCAATATGTGAAAAATCTAACAGAAATTATAGTTGAAAATACAGAAATTATAACAATTAGATTATTTTTCTTTTTATGTCACATGCGTGCTATTGTCTGTACTATATTTTGTTCATTAGTGGACATATTGTTGGGAGCATGGCCCATACCAGGAAGTTATACTTTTATTATTGATAACATCTGGCTGCATAGACATTGTTTTCAAATTCCTAACTTGATAGAGTGCCCTGCTTTTTGGCCTGAGGAAGGCAAAATTATTGTCAGTATTGATTTTTGTTTTCGGGTTGGATGTTCCATGTTTATACCCTTTCATGATCTTTGCCAGTATTCTCTGGTCCGTCTCCTTTCACTCTCATCAGTGGGTTTAGGCACATTTTTTTTTTTTTAAAGATTTTATATTTTCCTTTTTCTCCCCAAAGCCCCCCGGTACATAGTTGTGTATTCTTCGTTGTGGGTTCTTCTAGTTGTGGCATGTGGGACGCTGCCTCAGCGTGGTCTGATGAGCAGTGCCATGTCCGCGCCCAGGATTCGAACTAACGAAACACTGGGCCGCCTGCAGCGGAGCGCGCGAACTTAACCACCCGGCCACGGGGCCAGCCCCGTTTAGGCACATTTTTTTTTTTCCAAATCCGCCAAATAATCTCAGGGTCACCTCTCACTATGGTCACTAAGTATCTCTGGAATTATATTACCACCTTAGGAAAATGTCCTAACCCTTTGTCCTATGCTTGGTCAGTTTTGAACACTGCTGTGGTTCTCACGTTTTTCCTTCATCTAGGAATCCCCTTTCTTAGCAACCTTATTGAAGGACAGAATGTTATATTCATAAACTTCCAAATTGCCAAACCAAGAGTCTTGTATTCAAGATCACTTTGCTTAGGGAAAACAAAACGTAAATGCTTTCCATTCCTCTCAGTGGGCAGTGTACAGCCTGGCCCCAGCTGGTTGTTAATAGATATTTTGTTCCTGCCCCTTCCTTGTGGCTGAGTATCCTGCTTATCACTTTCTCTGCCACCAGTAGTGTTTCCTTGCTGGATTCTTCTCTGCCCAGGGTACTGGAGAACAGAACACGGCTTCTAACATCCCCTCTCTCTTGAAACTAGGACTGCAACTCCTTTTAATTTTTAAGAATTTTTACTGTAAGTAAATACAACAAAATCAAGCAGCAGTAAACAGAAAACAACAAGCACTGAGACAGTTACAAAGGTCTCAGAAATCTCAACACAGAAACTATGAATTAGTCCTGTGTCTTTATAGAAATATCCAGGGCTCCAAGCTCGCCTTTCTCACATCGCAGTTTCTGATTCCCTTTTCCATAAGGTTTTTATGTCACTTTGGGTCCTCTGAGAAAAAGACAGTAACACAGAAATAGAAATTTAAGAGACTTATTGAGGGAAATGACTGTGAAGTATAGAGGGCAGAGGGAACAGGAATAAAGGTGAGCTTTCAGACCATGATGCAGGTGTGACATCTGTGAAAGAAGAAGGGAAAGGGAGAAGGATTGAGTAGAAAGCCTCAAACTGCAGTCAGCTCTGAAAACATCTCCAATGGGGATCCTGGAGCAAAGACTGCATGTTGGAGGAGTCCTTCACTAGGCAGAAATGGCTGCATCTGGTATTCTTCCCTCCTCCCCCACCTCATCATGTTACTCATTGACTAGAAACTGCCTGGGGAGAGCTTGGCCTCAACAAGAACACTAAGGGAGAATCTGAAGGTGCAGCAACTGGAGACTGTCCACTGGGTACACTCCTCACAACAGGTTTTCTCTTAGAGGGAGATCAGCGTAGCTCACTTCTATGGTTAGAACAGCCCATTCTGGGCACCGCTCAGATCCACCTCCCCACATACATTCAAGGAGCAGTTCTTCGACAACTTTTAGGAGCCTCTATCTTTCCCACTGCTATTAATAGGCCAAGATCTGTGATCACTTCTGCCTTCAGCCCTGACATGCAGAGAAGATTTGCCGCTGAACTTAGTGATGCTGGTGCCCCTGACCAGCACTTTCTCGATGGCCTTGATGGATGGTGTGTCCTCTGGGCCCTCCTGGGGAACATACAGCTCTGATGGGTCTTCCAACCTTACATAATACATCCACACTAGCATACTCATACCCTTAGACTTCTTATTCCTTCCTGTGCTGTCTGCTATGACAACTCAGACATTTTATCTTAGCTCAACATGGGCAAGTACTACTTTTTCTCAGCTTCTAAGAGCCATCCATCCCTGGATCCTTGCCAGAGTATTGTATCTTATATCCAAAGAAAGTGCTCCCAAGTCAATAAATTCTTCCTTCTCCAGTCTTACATTCTGGTTTCTTTGACCTGGGACCTATAAAATTCAACAATGGCTCTTGTTAATTATTTCACCTTCTTTGAGATGCAATCTCTTTCCAACTTTATCAATCTAAGTCATCTCCCCAGCAGGGTTATGCTGGGATTTAACTATACAGGTCAGTCTGGCAGCCAGAAGAGGAGGTGACAGCTCCTGTGGGGACACCTGTTCCTTTATAGGGGAGAGACCTTTGCCTTCCCCCCAGGGAAAGTGCTAACTCTTAATAGGGAGATAGTGACTGATTTTCACTTCACATCCCATTTTATCACTCGCTTTCTCAAGTTACTCCCAGTGCTGAGTCATTTTGGGCCCGCTGGGAAGTTGTTGTGAAAACTGAATTAAAAGTGCAATAGAATTTTTGGGAAGACCACCTGTTAAGGGTAATGGCAGAGTAAACAGAGGTAGGCAAGGATGGCTTCAGATCACGATGCAGAGGGCTGACACCCCTTAAAAGAGCAAGAAAATGATGGAAGATTGAGTAAAAGAGCCTCAGACCACAGTGCAGCTCTGAGAAGGTCTTGGCCAAGCTGGCAAGGAGCCCAAGAACAATGATTGCTTATTAAAGGAGTCCTGCATTGGCAGAAATGGCCTGACTCTAATACTCACAACCCGCTCAGACACCAGCTCAAATATTCCTGAAAAATATGGCTTCTACATGAACATTGCAGCAGATCCTGAAGGTGTGGCCCTGGAAGTTATCGGCTAACTCTACTCCTTACCAAAATTTCTCTCCTCAAGGAAGTTCTGAGTGGTTCACCTGCATGGCTGCCAAAGACCTGCAGAAGTCTCTGAGTCATTTGGAGTCTCCTCAATCTAATCTTCTGTCAATTAAGTCCAAGCTCCTCAGACTGTCTGCGGTAGAATTAAGTCAACACTACTGCAAGATCTGGGGAATTCTCAGTGCCTTCAAGAACCTCCTGCCTAATCTCTTTTACTAACTACTACATTCTATTATCAACTCCCAAAGATTCTGTCAGGTTGTCTGCCACCAACCTGGTACAAATGTGTTCACTACTCCTGAAGCTGTCTTGGGTTCCAGTTCCTAGAAGTCAGAGACAGCTTGGCTTGAATACTAGTTGTGTGATATGACTCTCAGAAAAAATATTTAACCTATTTCACCTTAGATTTTCCACTGGTAAAATGTGAACTATTGTCCCTACCTCATAGAGTTGTTATGTGGGTTAAGTAATATAGCATCTGTGAAGTGCCTAGTACAGTACCTGGCACATAGCAACTATTTAAATATTAGTTTCCTGTATCCTCCCTTGCTCAGGTTGCCTGAAGAATATTCCTCTGGTCCATTGTTAAGTCCAATTCTGCCATTTTTTGAGGAAGTTCAGCTTCCTTACCCACTTTTCCAAGGTAATATCTAGAACTATCTGCTTTACATCAGGTTCCTTCAAAATTCCTAGCTGAATCCCATCTTTTCCTGTTTAAAAGTCGCTTTCCAAATTTAACCTATTCCTACATTTATGTTCAATCCTTGAGGGATATTTCTTGAGATCAGCTCTCTCTTGTTTTTTTTGCGGGGGGTGGTGGTGAGGGAGATTGGCCCTGAGCCAACATCTGTAGCCAATCTTCCTCTTTTCACTTGAGTAAGATTGTTGTTGAGCTAACATCCGTGCCAGTCTTCCTCTATTTTGTATGTGGGATGCTGCCACAGCATGTCTTGATGAGCGGTGTGTAGGTTTGTGCCTGGGATCCAAACCCGTGAACCCCAGGCTGCCAAAGCAGAATGTGCAAACTTAACCATTACACCACTGGGCAGGCCCAGATCAGCTCATTTTTATATCAGGGAAAGTTGATATCACATTCCAGTGAAAGAATGAATCCATGTGACTTAGGTCACCAACTCTGCCTACATCTCCATGTTCTCTCAGATTTCTTACTTTAGTACCCACATCAACCTGCCCATCTCCCACCTTCCTGAATAGATGTAGAATGTTGTAATATTAAAATACTTTAAACTTACTAAAATTACAACAGGCTTTTTTGTTTCAGAAGAGCGTTGCTCTTCTGTTACTCATTACTTCTCATGCTTACCACTCAAAATACACATGTTCTGGGCATATGCTGGCACAAATACACAGATATGCTGACTTTACAAGAGGCATATTTTTGCACACCTTGACATCTGCTTATGTTGGTTAAACACACAACTCTTCTATTTGTGTTTCAACATGGTCAGAAAACACACTTGAATGTGTCAAAGCCTGTCTGTATACTCCTTAATAGTTGATGGAAATTGTTTCAGGGACAATTCAGCATCAGTTAGTCAAGTCATTTAGGGACTCTTGCTGGAGTGAATTGGGAGTGATCAGTTGGACAAGGCCTTCATTTGTTGGATTGGTAGGTGGCATACAGACAGAGTAATCCTTTCTCATGCTCATTCTTTCTATTTCTCTCTCTATCCCTTTTTGTTCCTTAAGAAAAATCAGATGAGTTTTTCTTTTAAGACTCAAGTAAATTAAGAAAAGTCAGGATTGACTTCTCACTGTGGACAAATTGAGATATGAAAGTAAAGTTTAGAGACCCTTTTCCACTCTGTTATGCCATACTGCTATCAATCTATGGAATAATATGGCTGCCCTGGTTACATACACATTTGAGGATAGTACATACTATCATGGACACTTAGCTAAGTTATTTTAAATTTAAATGTTATATATTCTGATTTGTGAGCACCTAAATTTACAACTATAATGTGGTATCACCCCTGGCTTTTGCACACAGAAAGAAGCACAATTTTCTTCCATTTTCTTCATCTGCATGTTGCAATTCTATTCACAACCATCATTCATTTACATATATATATTCAAATTGTTGTCGGATTCTTTTCACAGCATTGCATTTTATGAGCAGGCTACCTTCATTCATATTTTATTGCAAAGAGATTACCATTAATACTATTAGGCACTTTTAAATATGAGCAATGGTTACTCATAAAACAGAAAAAATTAAACAACCTGAAGCACAGAAAAACAACCCATCAAATTCAGATGATTGAAAGTATGGCTGGAAGGTTACTGCTCCTGTCCAAATGAAACCCTTTAGCAATGATTGCACTGCCTTTAATTCTGTAAATGACAGCCTCCCAGCAGGCTGCACTATTCTGATCACCCCTACAACCTCTCCATAATTGGCTGCCCATGAAACCCTCCTCACAGACGGGCCTTGTTAGCTCATGGGGAAAGAATGGTACAGACAACACATCAAAAGGTTGAATATGGAAAGAGAATGAAAGACCCTAGCAGCCTGCTGCATCCTGGTAATTGAAAACCAGGAGAATCTGTGTATGTGTGTCTGTATGTGTCCATGCACACAGCAACCCCTATATTGAAGACTGCCAAATGAGGGGAAAATAATCAGGTGGGAGAATAGAGATACTGTGGGACAAAAGCAGTTGAGTGAATGCACACTGGCAAAGAGCACACATTTCACAGAATAGCTTCCCAATCTTTAGATGAAATCTGCCACTGCTGCTACCAAACATCTGTGCAATTATCTCCTGATCATAGTTATCAATGGATTTGATCATTATAGTCCAGGAGCTCTGAAGCTTCAACTTTTGCCTTCCCTTTAAAGCGAAAGGTGTGATGGAGATTAAAAGCATTTACAATTGGAACTCTGATTTCCAAGTGGATTTGAAAGCATAGGAGAGTGTAAAGAAAATTGCTTTTGGAGCCAGGGGGAATTGGGTTTGATCTCAGGTTTGTTGATTCTTGGCTGTGTAACACTGGGGAAAACCATCAACCTTCCAACCAGCAGTTGGCTCAACCATTAAATGGAGATAATATCTACTTCATTGGGTTTTCTGGGGATTAAGTAACCTGATGTGGAAAGCACCATACAGAATCATACCTATTTCTTAATAGACAGTCAGTTACTTGTAGTTAATGTTATTTCTGTTTGCTGTGAGGAAACACTTTGTAGGCACTAAAAACAGTAGAGACTCCCTTTAGCCTGACCTTGTGCCTGATTTCAGCATGGCTGAATAATTGACAATATTTTTCCTGTCCTCTTTATAACAAGAAGAGAAAGAAACATCTTCCCGATGTGGAGCAGAATCACAGAACATCAGGAATAAGTCTAACCCATACAAAGCACACTCCATCACGATGTGGTATATCTCTTGCTCACAGTCATTCTGCTTATGGGATTCTCTTTGCCTGACCCCTACCCTGACCTGAGAAATATGCTCTGCTCATCCAGGGTTTTGTAAAACATGATGTCTTCCCTTTATAAAGCGGGAGAAATTATTACTTTTGTCATTTTATCATAACAATAGTCCTCAATTTCTCTTTGAATAGAAGCTGTGTGCTACCCAGATTATCCCCTTGGGGATCTAGGCACTTATTCCCTCAGCTGCCAGGAGTGTTTGCTGCTAATGGCTCACAGCTGAGTCTTTCCCTGGGAATTTCTCTTAGCCAATGGGAGCTGACTCACCCAAGGTTGTGTCCCTCCTTTGTGGCAGCCTTTATCCAATGACTCATGGATGCTGGGTACAAATAATTAGACCTCGTGCCTCAATTTGGGACAATTTAGAAGGGCCATCTCAGGTCCAGAGTCCCCCATGAAATCAGATGATCCTTTTACTGGAATTTCACTGCAGTCTGACTTCTCCTGCCCTCCTCCTTTCCTCAATCCCAGTTAGGAGTTGTTCCTGAGAGCATGCCCATGTTGGTTAGGGTCTTCCAAGAGGCAGGTACCAAACTAGAATTAGACATGCAAATATGTATTGGGAGAAATGCTTGTGAAAAATAAAAGGCAGAGGAAGCAGGAGTAATCAGGAGAACCTTCAGACTGCGTTTCAGGTCTGTCACCTATTAAAGGAGAAAGGAAAGGAGGTAGGATTGAGTAGAAAGAGCATCAAACTGCAGTATAACTCTGAAAAAGTCTTAGCCAGGCTGATGAGGGGTTCTAGAGCAATGATTGCTGATTGGAGAAGTCCTGAGTTGGGCAGAAATGTCCTGGCTGTAGTACTCCTGCCATGGTAATTCATTGGTCTGGAGAAGCCCAAGGAGACCATGGTCAGAGTGTGAATGCTGCAAAACTACTGAAGATGTCTCATCTAGAGGCCGTCAGCCAACCTCTTTCCTTGTAGCAGGTTGTTTTGTGGGTAGATCTGAATGACATCTTCACGGCCACCATATTTCCTTAATTACTTTCCTACAATGAAAATCTTTATCTCATAGTCTACTTTTCAGGAAATCTGAGCTAAGACAGTTGGTATCAAGAGTGTTCTGAGGAAGCAGATTCTAAAATGCCATTTTGGAGCTGGATTACTTGTGGGCAGGCTGGTAATGAAGATCCCATCTCTGACAGGTGAAGTGCTCACAGCCCCTGGAATGCAGCAGCCATGCAATGGTTAAAATTTCACTGATGGTAAACTGCGATGAGATATTGATGGAAGGGAATGCACTGGCAGGTGCAATATTTCAGGCATTTGAGAGGCTGAAGCAGTAGTATTATTATAAAGACAAAGGAATCAGATGGCTTTTGCCAAGTGCAATTTTTGCAATGGAGAAAGACAATGAAAGGTTGTGAGTGATTAATCACCAATTAAAGGCAAAGTGTGAAAGTCAGAGGGTCTTTTTGGCAGCACACAAAGAGACTCTTATCTCCCATAGCCAGAGGGTAGGACTGACCAAAGATCAGTCCCAAGACTTAAATATAAGGATAAAAAAGCTCCAGAAAAGGTAAATTCTCAACTCTGGAAAATCAGCTTTTTCAGGTCAGGTCCCTGTTAGGAAAGAGTAGACCCTGAAGTATCTAAATCAATGCACTAAAAAATATTAAAATCCCAGATACTTATAAAGTCTGGAGCCTATTAAACACAAATATTCCCTCCTTTCTTGAAGACAATGAAGACGCTTCTGCCTTGCATGACAGTGTTCAATTATGTTAGCATTTACCACTCCTCTCTTTTCCTGGCCACTAGACTAGAAATTAGGGCCAAGTCATTATACAACATGCTAGAAAGTGCTGGGCTTGGGAAGGAAGGAAAGAACTGTACTCTGAAAGTGTCATAGAACCTAGTCAACATATACTGGCAAGAGCTAGGAGTGTATCATGGAATCCTGAGGGTTCTACATCACAGAGTTAGAACATAAAATTAGCTAAGGAACAGTTTATTAATATAGGATCACTCTTTTGTTACACAGGATTTAACACCTTTGCAAAGATCCAAGAAATGCTGCTGGGATGGCTTGTAGAACTTGGAGATAGCAATAACCCACACCTAAGGAAGAGGAATTACAGAGCTACCTTAGCAGTGATGCTAGTGGAGCGTGGGCAATAGAGGAGCAGTCTGAGTGATATGGAAGTACAGGACTAGCTACAGCAGTGGGGGCTATAGTCTACCTCATTAACCTTCCTTTTATAAGTTTCCCCACCACAAAAAACCATCCAGAATTCTGAAAGTGCTGCTCCCAAATGGGATAAACTTATTGTACCAAGCAAGTTGATCTAAGTAGCACAAGCAATGGATTGTAGTGGATGCTATAGTGAGCTGCTCAACTCCCTTCAGGATCAAGGAACTCGTTCCTCCTTCTGCCGTGAGTGTTGACAGCTGACAGATCATAGCAGAGTCCCTTCCTGGAAATTACCCTTGGCTGTTGGGAGTTGCCTTTCTCGAGATTGTGCCTGTATCCAATGACTAGTTGATATGGGGGGTACAAAGGTCTGAATTTTTAAACTCAGTTCAGGACAATGCTGAAGGACCATACCAGCTTCAGAGCTCCCCATGGGATCAACTGAGACTTTTCTTGCAACAGCATCATGGTTCAATATTCTCTCTGCCAAATCCCACTTCCTTCACTTTCTTGTAGGTACTAGTCCTGCAAGAACTTCTCAATAAACCTTCTGCAGACTGTTTTCTGGATAACTTAACCAAGAAAATCCCACTCTCCATCATTTGTTCTCCACTTCTTTTTCAGCTGTGTGTGTTCTTGTGTGTTTTCTTTTCCTTTTCTAAAAGGAGAAAGTCAAAAACTTTTATTTCCTTTTGTCCTACATACAAGGGTACTAATTCTACATATGTAGGATGGAGGCACTGAAGAGAGCTATGCCACAGGCAGAAGAGGAGGCTCAAATTACTGGAGAAGTAACACAACATTTATTATTGTGGAAAGTTTGAGTTGGCAAAATATGTTAGAAAGCTATACCCTTTGAAGGACATTTCTAAGGCAGAAATGAAACTTTGGAAGCCTCTGAACACACTCAGAATAGCCCCTTGACATTCATCTGTGCTATACATTCTTCTCTGTGCCCACCTGCTTGCACAAGCTGGACAGATAGCTGTCAGTGGGCACCCACAATGATTAGTGAGGTTGATGCAGTAGAGGGCTCAGAAGTGTTCATAATCTCTTCCATTGTCTCTTTTTCGCTGCTGCATTTCTATCATTAAAAACATTTTTCACACTGGAGTAGAGAGAAAACAAAACTTAAGATCAAATTACCTGGCTGTTGCCTGAATTCTACTATTATCCATTTG
Source organism: Equus przewalskii (assembly GCF_037783145.1). Taxonomy (NCBI): domain Eukaryota; kingdom Metazoa; phylum Chordata; class Mammalia; order Perissodactyla; family Equidae; genus Equus; species Equus przewalskii. Next base: position 18,297,076 of record NC_091849.1, on the reverse strand, counting down.
TGGGGTTCTCCAGCTTCGCATATATAAAATAAAGAGTGTGCCAATAACATTGGTTCTTTTGGAATCTGTTCAAAGCTATGGACCCACTCTCTCCCCAGGAAAAGATGCAGGCACTATTTTACACACATTTACCTTCCCTAAAGTCATCTTGTACATGATCATATCTAAAGTGACCACCTCTAGCTCCAATGTCTATAAAACCAAACCTTAATGTCCTTGCTAATTCCTTCTCTGGTTTATACCTGTCCCTACTTTTGCAACCAGATAGGCGAGTGCTGTTGTTAATGAGGGCAAGAGTATTTACTGAATGAACACCTGCTAAAGCACAAGAATTAAGGCCTAGCTCTGGGGTATAATACTGTGTAAGGTAAGGCTTGATCAGTAAAGTGAAAATTCTGCAAGAGATATGGAGCAAGGAATTCATTCTAGGGATTAGATGTTACCCTATTGCAGGTTCCGGTGAAGAAGTCTTTGGAAGGCTGTTGCCTCTGTGTCTGGTGATGGGCCTGTAATCATGGCAGGTGATCAGGGCCTGCAGTTGGGAAGAAAACTTGGATATAAAGCAGGGGAAGGTGAGGACAAATCAGAACTTGTAAAGACAACCTGGAACCCATAAAATCAATGACACACATGACCCGTAGAAGAAGCTGGTCTCTTTTCCCACTGCTGCAAAAGTGCCTGGCCCTGGACTTGGAGAAGTGATGGGGAAATTTTGCAGGATCTAGAGGAACTGTGGGCACACTATAATCCCACCACAACATGAGCCAGAAATCAGTGACGATGCCTGTGAGCTGTCGCAGCCATTAGTATACTACACAAACCTTCAGAGATTAATGGTTGCTGATACACTTCTGCCTCCAACTCTCACACAGTCTTCTGTGATGGCCAACCCTAAATGGAAACAATACAGAGTTCTGGGAATCATAGCTCCAGCTAAGTTAACTTGACACAGTGCAAATCTACCACAAATATGAATAACACACAATCCCTCCCTCAAGTCTGGAAGGATGAAGGGAGCAAGCAAAGAAAACCCAAGCAAATGTCATAAAAAGTATACCATGCATTTCTTTCTCTAGAATAGGTGAGGCATAGATGAAGTAGCCAAGTTTCCTCGAGAGAACTAGAAATTTCATGGAGGAGAAAAACCCAAGGGCATCATAGGCAAAGGAAAAGACGGGAGATAGGAATCCAAAGACCAAACAATCATGGCACTTTCAAAGAACCAGGAATAGTTGGTTGCATTAGAGGCTGGGCATAAAGATGAGAAGACATTGGAGAAAGAAGAAAGGTCAAGATTATGGAGGGCTTCCTAAGCCATGTGAAGGTGATAAGAATTTTGGACTTCATTCTGCTTCATGGTTGTTGAGTTGAATTTTATAGTTATTTTTAAAACTATCTTAATAACTAATAAAAGAAGGAAACTGTCTCAAATATGTAAGAAATTACATTTGAACACACAGAGAGATGGCCTGGTGGTCTAGTGGTTAAGATTCGATGCTCTCACTGCCATGGCCTTGGGTCTGTTTCTGAGTCAGGGAACCACACCACCCATCTGTCAGTTGTCATACTCTGATAGCTGTGCGTTGCTGTGATGCTGAAAGCTGCATGACCAGTATTTTAAATACTAGCAGGGTCACCCATGATGGAAAGGTTTGAGCAGAGCTTCCAGACTAAGACTAGGAAGAAGGACCTGGCCATATACTTCTGAAAAAACTGGCAACGAAAATCCTGTGAAGAGCAGCAGAGCATTGTCTGATATAGTGCTGGAAGGTGAGAGGGTGGCACAAAAAGACTGAGTAGGTTCTCTCTGTTGTATACAGTGTCACTAGGGGTCGGAATTGCCTCGATGGCACTAACAACCACACAACTGACTTATGTCGCCAGGTTCACATCCTTTTGCACAGCTTTCAAAATAAAGCTTCTCTTGTCATTTCCATTCAATTGAAAAAATATCATGAGATGGCAAAAGCAGTTCTTAAAACCTGTTCCTAATTTCAAGTATTAATCAGTGTGAATTAGAGTTTATTTCATTTTTAACTTCTGTAAATGCTAAACCAAACACAAAATAAAATTGGGCATTGAGGCTGATGTAAGACTAAAATTTTATAAACAAACCTAACTTCAAATTTTGATAGTAATCTTAATTTCAACTTTCTCATTGATTGACCTTATAATCAACTAGTTGAGACTCATAAAACGAATTATTGTAATACAATACCAATTGGTTTCAACAGCTTAATACTTTGAAGTATTACTTTGTTTTCAAACAGTATCTCACTTGCACAAAATAGGAATTGAAAATAGCTAGCAAAGGTAATGCTGAGCCAATAAAGAATTTTAAAAGCAACATGATGATACTTTAATTTGAAAAAAGATCATGGTGATAGAGAAGTTACAAAGGAATTGGAGAGAGAGAAGTCTGAAGAACAATTATTGTAATCCTGCTGATCCTATGACTTTAAAAAGTAGCAGTGGGAATGGGGAGGAAAGAAGAGTTGGTGTGGCAGTTGTTGAGGAGGTAGAATCTATGGCACTTAGGGCATATTAAATCACGGAGAACAATGAAGGGCTTAGGGATGGTGACTTCAGTGACTGCATGGACAGTGATGGCTGCTTCATCTTTGACCTTCTCTACTAGCCTAGCACTGTAGCTCTCACATAAAAAATGTTCAGTTAAGGGGCTGGCCCCGTACACCGAGTGGTTAAGTTCGCGCGCTCCGCTGCAGGCGGCCCAGTGTTTCGTTGGTTCGAATCCTGGGCGCGGACATGGCACTGCTCATCAGACCACGCTGAGGCAGCGTCCCGCATGCCACAACTAGAAGAACCCACAACGAAGAATACACAACTATGTACCGGGGGGCTTTGGGGAGAAAAAGGAAAAAATAAAAAATCTTAAAAAAAAAAAATGTTCAGTAAATATTTTTTGAAGTGTTAAAATACATGCCAAATAACAGCACTTTGATTGGTTCGTAATACTTTGAGAAGTTCCTTCCAATAGACTTTTACGATCCTACTGAGTGTCCTTTGTTCTCTTATGGAGTTTTGTCAAACATAAGAACCCAGCTCTAACGCCTGCAATTTTTCCCCCCTGGTGGCTTCTTGTAAATCAAAGTATGCCTTCTGCTAAGAAACCTCACTTTTAAGAAATCGTTTTTGTGTTATAATTTGGATAGCACCTAAACGGAAAATCCTCCTTTATCACAAATCTAGTGGGTAGTATTCTAGTACTGCATTTGGAAGGCAATAGAAATGCTTTAAGCAGAGCTCCAAACAAACTTCCTTGTACTCTTTTATGTATTAGAAATATTTAAGGAAAGATGTTTAATTTTTTTGAAGCAATTACAGATTCACAGGCAGATGCAAAGAAATGCACAGGGAGTTTCTATGCACCCTTCACAGGGAAATATGTTTTAAAAGTAACTAGGAATTAATCTCCTAGTGCTAAAGATTATATATATGAGGCAAGGATACGCGATATTAAGGAGGAAAATAGCAATATTGACATGTTAATGACTCATTAACTTTTCCCAAGAGCAGCTAAGTGTTACCATGTTTCTAAAGATGTCCTGTTTGGACTAAAGTCAATGACAAAATCCTAAGAAGTATGTGGAACTTGAGACAGTAAACATATCTCTCTGGTATTTAATTAACTCTATAGAACATAAGGCAAGTAAAATCCATTTCTAAAGAAAAAGCAGCAATCACAGCTATTAGGAAGCACTGTTTAAATGCACACACACACATTGTCCACATTCACACACACACACACTAGCAAAATTAGTAGCTGTCTGAGTTTTAAATCTGAAATATGCTCAACTTCTCTTGTACGTTGCATTTCTAAATATCTTTGTCTTTCCATTGGCCCAAAATACCAAACATTATAGAAGAGATTGATCTAACTTTTAGCAAAAGTCCTTCAAAATATATGACCAATTCTGATATCTGATTTTTTGAACCAAAATCTTCTCCTAACTCCAAATAGCTCTTTCGTCACTGTATTTTAACCCTCAGTGTTTTTCAGTCCCTGCTCTTCAACCCCACCATTAACAAAAGTGACCACATGTCCCAGATAATGTGAAGTGGTCATATTCTGTGCATTTTCCAAGCCAGTGATGCCATTTTACCTTACATTTGTATAGCACTTTACAGGTTCAAATGCTCTTCACATACATTATCTTATTTCATTGATCGACAACTCTGTGGGGAAAGTATTATTTCCCTATTCAACTACATAGAAAGTTGAGGCTTGAGATGGTAGAGAGATTTTTTATAAATCAAATGACTAGTGAGTGGCAAGATCTGGATTAAGGCCCCTGGATTTCTACTTCTAAATCCAGTAATCTTTCTTCTCTACCATAGCTATGCCATGTGTAACTAGAATATCCTTAATTTCTCAAGCTTTCTGAGACTACCCTCAGTGAATATTTCAATAACATGTCTGGATGCCTCAAATTCCATACACTGGGCACCTCAGCATACCCAAATATCTCCAAGACTGATTAAGGCCTTCCCTTTTGTTCTTAGCTCCAATTTCTTGTTTCCACTGTCTTCTGAATCTCTGCTCTGCATTGTGTCTCTTCAACTCAAGCCCTCTTTCTGGAGGTATGAATGGATAACTGAGCTCTCACCAATGGAATGTGAGTAAAATTTACTGGTGTCTCTTCCAAGCTTGACCTATCAATACTCATAAGTGTGCTTCGTTGTGCTCTTTCCTCCTTCCCAAGGGCTGGAATGGCCACAACAAGAACTATATTGGAAGCCACATCTTGAAGATGGAAGAGATGACTTCAGCCTGGGTTTATGAATAATTGAGTGGAAGATAGCCATTCTCTGAACTGATATAACCTAGATCATCATGTAAGTAAGAAATAAACTTCTATATTCCTTAAATCACTGAATTGCTGTTGTCATATCCTAACTAATTCAACCTTCCTAACCAAACATACCCATTAAAGTGGCTTCTTAAACAAAGGTAAAGTTCTCTCCCTAAGGGGAATTCTGTTTTTACCTTAGCCTAACCAGCTTTTTGGATAATATATTGTGTTCCCATTATACTGTGTAGGGAGGTATAGAGTGTTGGAAAAAGCATAGGCCCTGTGGTCAGGCAGACTTGGGTTCAAGTGCAGGTTATATACTTTTTAGCTGTGTGACATTGGATAAGTACATTAATCTTTGAGCCACAACTTTATTATTACAAAAATGAGATATTTGGGGAGAAATAGATATAATAATATTTGTAAAATATCGTATCACAGTTTTCCTGAATATATCTGGAACATGGTGTACAACCAATAAACATTAGTAATAATTATTACTCATGGAGTACATATTTTAGGTTTCCCCATGGTTAAAAAAATAAATTGTGAATTTGCTCAAAGAGGAACAGACAACTGATCCTCAGAGACCTCATCTCTAATGTGAGAAATGTGGACACTTGACTAACCTGCCTATTTACTCCCAGATGATAGTGTCTTTTACATTTTGTTTTTGCCACCCCATACTCCTTTCTAACCTATTTTTGCATAATGGCATATCCAGTCTTTCACTGTTCCAGGAAATTTTGTTTCCGGCTTTGATACCTTAACCATAATAAGCATCCAAAAGTTTTCATTAATCTTAACTCTCATACACTTATTGGTCACTGACAGATCACCTGACTTATTTCTGCCTTCGTTTTTCACCCTCCAACAAGCTAGATGAAAATTTGGTGGCAGGAGGGAAATAATTTGTGGAAAGATGGCACAAATATAGAAGGTGTAATGTTAATACATTAAAACAGTTAAGATTATAATTCAATTCCTTAAAAGTTTTTTTTCCTAAAATGTGGTTAAAATATGAATTTGTATTTTATAGGAAATACAAATTTTTTAAAAATATATTAAAATGTAACCATAGATTATCTTACCACCCATTGTTAATATTTTGGTCTAATTACTTCCTTTCTCTTTTCACACACATACACACACACACAGTTTTGTTTTGTCTTTGTTTCTATTCTTTTCCAAATTTGAGTTCATAGCATTCAACTTCGTATTTTCCTTTCTTCACTGAATATCATGTAGTAAACATTTTTCTACAGAAGAAACATTTCTAGGGCCCAATTTACATTTCTACTGTTATGCCACAGTAGCCGTTTAAATTTGCAATGAGAGTCAGAGAAAGTTTTGAATTCCTAAATTTTCTTTCATGGCAGCGCTTCTGCAGCTGTTGTGAGAAATGCTGCTTTTGTCAAACTTCTCTTGGCTCTTATCACCTGACCCTCACTTATTCTACAGAGCTAGCAGCACTATTAGCGGTGGGGAATTCATGCCGTTCTCTGACACTTAGTCTCAGGGATCTTCTCCAGAATGGATATGGGGAGTGCTGTAGTTCACTATCAGTAGTGCACTGATCTTTAACTTCCCCTTCAAATGCTCACATGTAATACACATGGCTGTTGTGTCTATGCTCTGAACTACTTTCTCTTTTCTTTCAGGTATCGTGATTAAAAATTATGTCTTAATACCCCAAAATATACTGGGGTTAACATTATCAAAAAAGGGTAATAATGATGACTTCTCATAATCTGGTGGCTTAGGTATGCTCTGGAGAGATGGAACATAAATTAGTCCCTGGAAATATCCGAAACCATAGATTGTAAGTCTTGAAACATTGACAATTTCAAGCTAAGTGTGAACATACACGTCTTATGGAAGATGTGACAACCAAGTAATGATTGCATTGCATCTAACAGATGCAGGGTGAGGGTAGGAAGGGTTGTGTTTTTATATTTTTAGCCTACAATTTATACTTCTCTTCCTCTCCCCATCAAACATGCCAAGAACACTTAATAGATTCATAATGCTGAATTGGCAACTGAATTTGAAGGCGGAGGTTGGGAGGGGGGAGATGAAAACCAAGGGATTCCATTAGAAATTGCCTCTGCTACCTCATTAATCTCTTACAGCAAATAATAATGCAGAACTCAGGCTACTGAGGTCTCCAAAGAATATCACTTTTTGTGGGGTTATAACAAATTAAAGAAATAAATTAAGTCACTAGCCCAGCAGGGAAGTGCTTGAAATCCTGGGCTCTGTTGTCTTTACTGCTGTTCTGAAATTACAATAACAAAAAGGCCTTTTCTTGAAATATGTATTTTTCAAATATATATTATATATATATCATATACATGTAAATTGCTAATGTGGTTTTCCATTTTGTTTTGTTATTAGCCTTGGCATACTCTAAAATTCTCTTTTGTGACCCTAATCCCAAAACTTGTACCTGCTACTCATTCATTCCACATAGAGAAAAACAAGATGTAGAATGGAGTGGAACTGGAAACCTGGTGTTCTTTTCTCTAGAAATGGGGAGATACACATTTCATCTTTGGCTTTGTGGATTTACGTGCATAAGACACCTGCCTATTTTGTACAAAGACTGCTTTGGTCCCACTGTATAGAGAGATGAGTATAACAGAGCTGAGGTCCAGGAGTTTGTGGCATTCAATGAAGGAAGGTGAATTGTTCTAGTGGAGAGGATACTGTGTCTGCTGATATACGTTACAATGTGGGTGCCATGTTTGACCTGCTATATGGTCCACTTAGCCTCCGTACAACACCCCTATGAAGTGTTCCATTCTTGTTCGTGAAGACAGAGGGTATATATAGTCTACTCTCACGAAATAAGAAAAAACAAAAGAATGTCGTAGATATTTGTTCTACTTAAGCATCATTAACTGCACGATCACCTAGACCTTTATAAATCTTGTTATTGATCTATTTTAACTGGGACAAATAATTCTGTAATGCAAGTATCAAATTTAAAAGACACTAGTCCTCTAATCCTACTTTAGAGGGATGTAAAATGGCTATGGACAACAGGCTACAATTCAAACCGCACCTATTTTTATAGCTTTATAGGATTTTGGAGCCAGGAATAAACTTAGAGATCAAGTCCAGCTCAGTCATAGAAGGAAGCAGAGGCTGAGAGATATATCACACTAGCTTGAACTTTGCTTTCTGACTTGCATCTCGGTCAAGTGTCCTTTCCTCTACAATGCCTTGCTTTCCACACTCACACACACATCTCAGTCCCTCCCACTCACTTCCTAAAACATTGTTTCTAAAATCCTCATCTGCTGTCTGTCTTCAGAGAGTATAACAAAGACAGACATGAGTTTAAATTCTGGTAAGAGGCATCTTAGTTCTAAGAGGGAATTTTATGGCAGCAAAAACCATAAAACATGAAAAAGATTTATGAAGGGAAGCTATGTGCTTTCCTTCTCATGTATACCTACATTGGTATGCTGGTCTGGGTAATTTCCTGCTGTGCACAACGATTAACCTATGGGACTCTTGTGAATTTCAAATGCTTACCCATTCAGACATACTCCTGTGTGCATTTGAGTAATCATAATCTAGAATATATGACGTGGCACAACTTTCAAACAAACCAAGCACTCTTCTTCTTCACATTATAGCATGAACATAGTCGCTGAATCTTACCATCTAAAGTTCCTGAATGTGTCATTTTCTTTTAAATTTAAATAACACAGACAATTGTCACAGGCTGTGTAGCAGTTGAGGAAACATTGGAGAAAGCGTCTGGAGGAGAGGAGCTACGTTTCTTCCCCTGACTTTGCTCTTGGAAAATATTCCTTGTCACCTACAAACCTTGTTATTTTTCTTCTGTAAAATAAAAGCATTGGGGTACATGAAGTATAACCTTGGATATCTTCTATTTCTACGTAATTTGTCCTGTTTTGATTTAAGGCACTTGAGTACATTTGTCCATTTCATCGTGCTATATCTTAACCACACATAGTGATATACTAAAGGCATTACTGAGCAGCTGTCATGCGATTGCAGTTTCTCCATGTCTAGATAAATGGGAGAAAGTGGGGAGGGCAATTTGCCAAACATTTACCATAAAGCAATAAGAAGCAAATAAAGATAATATAGACTAGCAAAAGTATGAGTTTTGGAATCAGAGAAAAACCTAGGGTTGAATCGTGCTCTGTTCCTTATTAGTTATTGATACTTGGTCAAATCACTTAACATTTTGCCTCAGTTTCCTCAGCTGTAAAATGAGAGTCATGGTTAATGTGAGGATTAAATTGGATAATACATGTAAAGTGCCTAACATAAAATAGCTTTTAGTAAATTTTCAGAGACTAACCAAGAATTCTCATCACTATAGTTGTCTGAGTGCCAAGACTGTTCAGACTTGGAGAAGTGGTGTAGGAAAATTATTCCCAATGGTTTTGGTTCCTTTAGCATTTAAGAGGATAGGCCAATTACTTTGTCTGCAATAATTTCATTTCAGTTCTTTTGTCTCCCATAATCTATTTTCTGAGCCAGTTAACAATAGAAATCTAGAAGCCCATGTTGTCTGGGGCAGAGCTCCAAATAGTTACTTGGTGTACCCAGAAGCAGGTAGATGACTATGAAAACAACTTGTACTCCCTCATTTCTGTCCATGCACATATAAAACAAAATAAACTAAACTTTCACTGAGTTTTGAGTAAAGTAATATAGGCAACTTCCTTATCATGTTAGCATCCTTCCTTCCTCAAGAAATGGTTTCTTATGTGATAAACTTCTGATAGGAAGAGGTTGAATCTTATGATTATTGCACAGTGGTAGCGTACAATAAGGACTTAGTAAATAGTTATAATCAGATAGTTCTAGACTCTCATAGTTAAAGATGCCCTGCTTTCCACCCAGGTGATGAAAAGCCCATTCCATGGCTTCTCTGATAGATTGGTTTGTTAGAAAAATGCAAGTGCCACATGGGTCAGGCTGAGTAGCTCTAGTTGTTAGAAAGATCTTTCTCGAGGAACCCTCATACACTGTTGGTGGGAATGCAAACTGGTACAGCCACTATGGAAAACAGTATGGAGATTTCTCAAAAAGTTAAAAATAGAAATACCCTATGACCCAGCCATCCCATTACTGGGTATCTATCCTAAGAACCTGATAACAGATATCTCAAGAGTCCGTTGCACCCCTATGTTCATCGCAGCATTATTTACAATAGCCAAGACGTGGAACCAGCCTACATGCCCAGAAACTGATGATTGGATAAAGAAGATGTGGTATATATACACAATGGAATACTACTCAGCCATAAAAAAAGACGAAATTGGCCCATTCACAACAACGTGGATGGACCTCGAGGGCATTATGTTAAGCGAAATAAGTCAGTCAGAGAAAGACGATCTCTATATGACTCCACTCATAGGTGGAAATTAGTATATTGAGAAGGAGATCTGATGGGTGGTTACCAGGGAAAAGGGGGGGTGGGGGGAGGGTACGGAGGGGGAAGTGGTGTACCCACAACACGACTAACAAAAATGTACAACTGAAATCTCACAAGCTTGTAATCTATCATAACATTAATAAAAATAAATAAATAAATAAATAAAAAAAAAAGAAAGATCTTCCTCATGTTTAACCAAATATTTATCTCCAGATGATTATGATCCACCTACTCATCACCTCCCTGAAGAAACATTTGCTCAACAACAGAGACCAAGACCAATAGGAAATGTTAAGCACATGTGAATAATCCTATCAGCAGCACTGGATTAGGGCCCTTGGTCACTGGTACCAAATTTAGGGAAATACAATTTATTACACCATGTTTGTCTTCCTGTTTCAATTCAGATGTTTTAGCTGTGGCCAATGCACTCGGTGTTTTGCTCTGAGCCAGTACTTGACTAGAGAAATCATTCACCTCTCAAGTCTTCTCTTAATCACTAAAATGAAAGAAATCCAACTGAGTGATTCAATAAAGACAACAATCTTCACACAGAACGAGAGGTCTGAAGTAGGCAATCCACTGCATCATCTCCAGTGTGCTGGATCTTCATGGCATCATCATGTGATGGCCATCATGTCAAGGAAGAAGTAGTGGGGAAAGGAGTTTTGCCTTATCTGTGGTCATATCTGCCCTCTTATCAAGCTAGCAAATGTTTTCCCAGGAGTCCCCAGAGTCATTCTCTTATAGCTCACTGAAAGAGAAAGGTATGTCCTGCCATATTTAGGGAAAAGAGGCATGAAAAATTAATACTTAAAATTTTCAACATCCATAATGAGATAGGTTACGAGTGGGTGTTGTATTTGTGAGTTAGCCGGGTCTGCCACACATCTCAAAGTCTTTCCCTGATCACATCGCTTAAGTACATTCTCCTTCATCTGAACTTGCATACCGCTTACAGTCCGCGTGGATAAAGTCTTGGCTTCTTGGCAGTATTTGTAAATGATTTTCTTCTGTTCCCAACTGATTATATATCTGGGTCTTCTCTTCAGGAGCTGGCGATAGGTTTAATAATATCTTAAAATTGTAAAATTTCCCAAGAGCTTCCAATCATAAGCCATTATTTGGTTCTGTACAGGACAAAGATATTTATTTCCATTTTACAGAGAATTTGAGGCTCAAAGAGATTATATGATTTACGCAGCTTGGCATGATTTATACCTAAGACTAGAACTTATGCATTCTGACTGCTAAACCAATGCTTTCTCAACAATTGTATGTAATAAATTATATTTATATACGTATTCATATGTCTATCTACAAACAGACCTAGTAAAGCTAGTATATTTGCAATGATATCGCATAACTACATATAGTTATGCACAACTGCTCTGAAAGTGGAGGGGCTACTCGGAGTAGTTTTGTCTAAAATGTTCCTGAAATCTATCCATGGATAATGTGTAACATGACTATATGTTATTATCCAAATCGAATCACTTTTAAAAATGAGCTATTAATAATTTATTCAGAACAACAAAGAAAACTGAAACTTTCTTTGGCAAGAAAAGACTTATAGTTCACCAGGTAATGGATAAAGATGGTATGGTAGAGCTTTGAACTTATTAGGAGATAAGAGACTGAAGTACAAGGTATAGGATATATCAAGAATCATGATATTCATCTTTTTCTGAGCATGAGAGAAGCTTAAGTAAAAGGGCAAGAATTAAGGATATTAAAATAAAGTATTGAAATTGTGTACTTAATAGTCAAACCACAAAAAATGAATGTTCATATGAAATTTTTTTGTTTGGCAACAAAGAAAACATAAGCTTCATTTTTATTATACTGTGACTTTTCTATTTTCTTTGCACTAAGAAATTAAGTCACGCAAGATGGAGCAAATCATAGAGCTTGAGGGAATGAATAAAGGGAGCACGCTTTTGAGGAAGATTTTCTTTAAGGCCTTGGATTTTTCCCCTCCCCTTTTCTCTCCTTTGTTCATTCCATACTATCTGTCATCTATTTTCAACAAAAAATTAAGATGTGTACCATATTTCAAATGTTATGAAAGGATTGGGACTTTAAAGAGTACTCAGGCAGCTCATCATCTAGCGAGAGACAATAAATGGACAATAATGATTGATAGTGTCATAGGCAGAATTTACCGTGATTTGCTTAAGGAGTGTGTAAGATGACTTCAGGAATTAATAGAGACTTTCCAGGGGAAAAATGCTTTTTAACAACCCTAAGAACGAGTCTCATTTCATTTTTTGATGTTTGACTACTGACAGCTTCTAAGCCACATCCCTCTTTTGTTCCCTTGTTCCTCACATCCGGGAAATCTGATAAGAAATCCCATAGGCTCCCTTCTTTGGTACCTATGGGATTTTCAAACCATGCAACCCTCTGCCCATAGAAGAGCAGCCTTACACTAGTCCCCCTACCTAACCACAATAAAAATCCCAAGTGAATCTCCTCTCTAAGAAAGCAGAGAGCTGTCTCTGCTCTCTAAGCAATTTTCAGACCAACCTGGGAAGCCTGCCTTGCTATCTCCAGAAAGCCTCAGTACGTGAGTAATAAATCTTTTCATGTCCTCTTGGTTTGTGGGTGGCATCATCAGTTTTGAAATCTGAACTAAATTTTGGAAGTGGGTTCATTGATGCCTGCAGAGTGGACACAACAACAGCTTTATTGAAGCATAATTTACGTACTATAGAATTCACCCATGATAAGGATATAATTAATTGATATTTAGTAAATTTACGGAGTTGTGCAACCATCATCAAAGGAATTTAGAACACTCTTCAGCCAAAAATATCTCTTAGACCTGTTTGCCACCAACCCCTAGGCAACCACTAATCTGTTTTCTGTCTCTATAGATTTGCTTTTTCTGAACATTCCACATGAATGGATCCATATAAATATAGTCCTTTCTACCAAAATTTTTCACTTAGCATAAGGTTTAAGAGATTATTCTATGCTATTATACGTATCAGAATTAATTTCTTTTTACTACTTAATAGTAGTCTATTGTAGTGATATACAAATTTTGTTTATCCATTCAGTAGTTATTGGACATTTGTATTGTTCCTACTTTTTGGCTATTACGAATAGTGCTACTCTGAACATTTACATGTAAATCTTTCTATGGACATGTGCTTTAATTTCTCTTGAGTAGATACCTAGGAATGGAACTGCAGAATCATATGGTAAATTCATGTTTAACTTTTTAAGAAACTGCCAAACTATTTCCAAAGTGGCTGTAGTATTATACATTCCCATCAGCAATGAATGAATATTCCAGTTTCTCCGCCATTTTGGCTGACACTTGTCATTGTCTGTCTTTTGGATTATGGCTATCTAGTAGGTATAAAGTGATATTTAATTGTGGTTATAATTAACATTTTCCTAATAATTAATAGTGTTGAGCACCTTTCAAGTGCTTATTAGCAATTCATGTGTCTTCTTTGGTGAAAGGCCTGTTCAAATCTTTTGCCTGTTTTTAATTGAGTTATTTGTCTTACTATTGCATTGTAAGAGTTCTTTATATATATTGGATACAAGTACTTTGCCAGATATATAACATGCAAATACTCTATTGAACTCTTTAGTTCAGTCACTGTATTTTTAGCTGCTGGGTGGGGTCATAGGCTGGGTGGTACTGTAGGATGGGCTCCAAGGCTACTCTGTGTCACTGTTCAGGCTCTTTCGTTATACAAGACCAAAGGCTATGCTCAATATTTGGGCAGGGCTGCTGGCATAGCTCCCTGCCTGGTCAGGTCTTAGGGTGTCCTCCATGGATGCTGGGCATCTGTGGCCATGCTTTCCAGAGGGGCAGGACTGGACGCTATGCTTCAGTTGGATGGTACTATGAATTTCCTTCCCTGATCAGGTCTGTCTGTAGAATAGGCTCCATGGCCAGTAAAGCTCACTGACTGGGGACCATTTTCAAGCAGAACTATGAGCCAAACTCCTTGGACAGATGGGGCCACTATCTTGGCTCTGTAGATGGGCAGAGTCCCTGGCTGGGATCTCTGCTGGGTTGCCATTGCAAATAGGAATGCATTCCACCAAGGCCTGAGCTCTGGTTGCTGTAAGCCTTGCCTCCATCCCCAGTCTCCGTCTTTCTCTGATCCCTAGTGGTTGAGCTCTGCATATTCTCCCAGTTATCCCCCTGAGGTGGCACCTAAGTGGACCTCTCAGAAAGCATCTCACCACCCTGGATGTCCACCTTGGGTTCTCTTCTTCCCACTGGAGAAACCATAGGCCCAGGTACATGCTCTCAGTGTGGCTATGTGCCAGGCTAGAGGAGGAGGAATGCAGTCAAAGTGTAGCCACTCCTCTTGACCTTCTAATGTGGTCCTTCTTGGTCTCTGTGGTCCAGGGGGGTGCTTCAGACTCTCCCCTGGGTTCTAGGATTTTCATAATGGTGTCTTGTCTAGGGGTAGTTCTTAGTTGGTATTCTTGAGTGGGGACTGAAGTCAGGAAAATTATCTTGATGATGTTAACTTTATTTTCGTTTCTTGATGATGTCTTCTGAAGTGCAAAGATTTTAATTGTGATGAAGTGCCATTTATCAATATTCTATATTATGGATTGTGCTTTTGGTATTATATTTAACTTGTCATCTAACTCAAAATCATAAGAATTTTCTCATTGGTTTTCTTCTGAAAGATTTATAGTACACATATTAATTCTCACACTTAAGTCTATGATCCAAATTACAGTCATGCATCAGTTACCAATGGGGAATATGTTCTGAGAAATGCATCGTTAGGTGATTTTGTCTTTGTGCAAACATCATAGAGTGTACTTACACAAACCAGATGTTCTAGCCTACCATACATCTAGGCTATATGATGCTAATCTTATGGGATCACCATAGTGTATACAGTGCGTCACTGATGGAAACTTCATTACGCAATGCACGACTGTACCTCCCAAGAACCGCATCTCCAAATGCCATCACATTGGGAGTTAGGGCTTCAGCATATGAATTTTGGGGGAACACAAACATTCAGTCTGTAGCTTATTTTTAATTTCATCTTTAGATTGTTTATTGGTAGGATATGAAAATAAAATTGGTTTTTGTATACAATCATACCTAGGATAAGTCATACTTGATTATGATATATAATCCTTTTTGTTTGTTTCTGGTTTTGATTTGCTAAAATTTTGTTGAAGATTTTTAAATCAATATTCATGAAATATATTGGTCTGAAGTTTCCTTTTATTGTGATATCCTGAACTGTGATACCCTTCATATTAGGGTAATACTAGTTTTACAGAATGAGTTGGAAACGATTTCCTTTTCTTCTACTATCTGAAACCGTTTGTGAAGTATTGTTATTACTTATTATTTAAATGTTTAAAAGATTTCACCAGGGAAGCCATCTAAACCTGGTTGTTTCATTGTGGGAAGATTTTGTGTTATTAATTCAGTTGTTTTACTTGTTATAGGTCTATGCCAATTTTCTGTATCTTCTTTAGTCAGTTTAGGTAATTTGGGTCTTTCTAGGAATTTAACCATTTCATCTTAGTTATCTCATTTGTTGGCACCAGTTTGTTCATAGTATTTCCTTCTCATCTTTTAATTTTTGTAAAATTTGTATGATGTCAGCTTCTTCATTCATTATTTTGGTAAGTGATGTCTTTTTTCTCCTCTCCCCCCACCTCCCATCTTGGTTAGTCAATTTTGTTGATATTTTCAAAAATTAACTGTTAACTTTACTGATTTTTCTCTATTGCTATTTGTTCTTATTTTATTGATTTCTACTCTGACCTTTGTTTTCTTGCTTCGCTATATTTGGTTGACTTTGCTCTTCTTTTGCTTTTTCCTTAAGGTATAAGGTAAAATTATTAATTTGGGATGTTTTTTTCTGTTCCACTATGAGTGTTAAAGCTACAACTCTCTTTCTATCAAAGCACTGCTTTAGCTGTATCCCATGAATTTTGATGTGTTATTTTTGTTTCTATTCAGTATAAAACATATTCCAATTTTCTTTGTGATTTCTTATTTGACCCATGGGTTACTAAGAGGGGTGTTATTTTATTGTTTATTATTTGGGCATTCCCAAAACTTCTTTCACTTTTTCCTTTCTTATTTAATTCTTTTTTTTTTCTTTTCCAAAGATTGGCACCTGGGCTAACAACTGTTGCCAATCTTTTTTTTTTTTTCTGCTTTTTATCTCCCCAACGCGCCCCCCCCCGCCCCCGCCCCCATACGCAGTTGTATATCTTAGTTGCACGTCCTTCTAGTTGTGGGATGTGGGACGCCGCCCCAACGTGGCCTCACTAGCGGTGCCATGTCCACGCCCAGGATCCAAACCCTGGGCTGCCGCAGTGGAGCGCGCGAACATAACTACTCCGCCATGGAGCCGACCCCTTATTTAATTCTTGTAGTTAGGGAACGTATATCATGTGATTTTAACCTTTTTAAGTTGTTGAGACTCATTTAGTGCCTACTATGTGATCTATTCCAGAGAATGAACTATATATTCTTTTACATCAGGTTAGAGAAAAAATATTTTTACTATGCAGTTACCTGTCTTGGTACACGTTATTTCTCCATGTGGATTTGAGTTACTGTCTGGTCTTGTTTCTTTTCATCCTGAAGAATTTCCTTTAGTAATTTTTCTGTCCCTATTTCTCTCTTTTCTCCTTCTGGAACTCCTATTCATGTATGTTGATATCTTTGATGGTTTCTCATATGTGTCTGAAGTTCCTTTCATTTTTCTTTATTCTGTTTTTTCTTTCTGTTCTTCAAACTAGATAATTTCTATTGATCTCTCCTTAAGTTTGCTGGTTATTTCTTCTGTTAGCTCAAGTCTGTTTTGCTGAGCTCCTCTAGTGAATTTTTCATTTCGCTCATTCAACTTTTAATTCCAAGAATTTCTATTTTGTTCTTTTTAAATAATTTTTATTGTTCCTTATTTGATAAATAGTTGACATCATACTTTCCTTTAATTCTTTAATTATGACTTCCTTTAGTTCTGTGACTATATTTATGTATAGTTTATATTATATTTATAATAACTTCTTTTTCAGCTAAGTCAAACTTCCAGCCTTCTCAAAGATAATTTTTATTCATTGCCTTTTCCTCTGTGTATGAGTCACATTTTCTAGTTTCTTTGAATGTCTTGTAATTTTTTGTCAAAAACTGGACATTTTAGATAATATAGAAATTCTAAATTTTTATTCCTCCCTCATAATAGCTTTTGTTGCTTTCTCTTTGTTTTGGCTTGCTTATTTGTTTCCTTGTTTTATGACTTGCTTGCAATAATTCTGTGGAATGTATCTCACCACACAGTGCAGCTACTGATGTCTCTGCTCGGTTGTTTTTTTTCCATCATTGTTTTTATTTTTAAGTCTAGCTTTCTAGGGTCTGTGTAATAGAGTGGTCAGTAAATGATTAGTGAGAGGTTGTGCTTAAACACTCGGTCAGTAAAGCTTTCACCTTTACCAGTGGATCTGCATGAGGGTCAGGGAACACATTTAAAGGCAAGAAAGTTTACTATTCGTTCCCAAGTGTTATTTTCTACCAAGCCTCCTCATGCCTCCTCCACATTTGTGAAAAGTCTTATATTCAGGCAGGGAAATTCAGGGAGGTAGGGCCCTCTCCAATCTTTCCAGTTGTGCATACACACTTTAGGAAACTCATTTTGGCAGTTTTATGGAGGGTGGGCTGGAAGAAGGATGTCTGAACTCCAGATAATGAGGCTACCTAGGAGATTTATTTTAGAAAGCAAAAAGAGAAACTCACTTGAAGTACCATGAGACCACAAGTGTGCGTAACTCTAAGGGTCATAATCTACAGATTTGTCTATAAACTCTATAGAAAAATGTGGGCTATGCGAGTGA
Organism: Equus przewalskii; assembly: GCF_037783145.1. Taxonomy (NCBI): domain Eukaryota; kingdom Metazoa; phylum Chordata; class Mammalia; order Perissodactyla; family Equidae; genus Equus; species Equus przewalskii. The sequence continues at coordinate 18,278,974 of NC_091849.1, read as the reverse complement.
GAACCACTAGAGTTGTTCAGTTGACAGCACGTGTGGTCGTATGTGGTCGCCCGAAAGAGACGTTTCAACAAACAGTGATAGAAATGGAAAAAAGCATACTTTGTCATCTCTTGACCCAGGAAAACAGTGTAGAGGACAGAATATATGAAGGATTTGAAATCAATTATTCTAGAGCAAAGATGCTGGAGAGTCGGCTTAAAAATAGTTTTCATGTGTTTGAAGTATTATTCAGAGGAGGAGAAAAAAAATTTTTTAGCTTTTCCAAAGAGAGTAGAAAAATTAGAAATGGCTACAGAAATAGTAAAGATATTGAATTTAAAACAGTTTTTCCTGACTCTGCTGAAATAATAAGTCCAAATGCCTAGGTGAATACCCTTTCCTAGAGATCTTTAAGAAAAAATACAGATAACTGGCTCTGTCTTCATCTGTTTTAAGTAAATGGTTGGAGCCTTAATACTGCATCTAGGCCACTGTTTCTTCCCTTATATCTTATTGAGTACATACAGTATAATAATACATTATTATATCTATTTTCTTGATGTTGGGGAAAGGGGTGGGTAGAGTGTCCAATCCGTTTTTGTTTCTAGTTATCTATTATTTTTTCACAAAAAGGGGAAAAATTACTGAACTGGGAATCAGATACTTTAACTATCTTTGATTGACTAACCAGCTATCTTATTTTGCTCATCTGTAAAACAAGAGTTAAATTAAATGATAATTTCTAAGTTCCTCTTTAGCTGCAAATGTGAAGCTCCCATGTACCATAGACACATCATTGTACTGGCTTGTTTTTCTTTTAAAGTACTGCAGAATTCCTCTTCCATTAATGATGGATTAGGATATCATGACCAACTCCTCTGCTAAGACAGACTAGAAAATCTGGACAAAGTACAAAGTATATCTTACTGATACATTAGAAAGCTGATGAAATAGTGAGGAATTCTAGAGGCAAAACCAGGGAGGATAATGAAAGCCAGAGAAGAAAGCCTTGCATCTTACAGTTTGTTTTCAGCTAAAACCATGTACATATTCTAAAATTAGTGGCTGAGAGTCTAAGAAACTTAACTGAATTTTTGACAAACTTATGGATCTTGCAAGACAGAAATTGAAGTCCCAAGCCCACTAAGGGAAGGAAACAATCATAAACAAATATTCCTGACTGCTTGCTTAAAGTAAACATAAATTCCCTGTAAAGGAAGATATAATTCTAGGTTTCAAATGATCTCTATGTTTTATGAAAATACAATGTCCGGCACTCAATTTAAAATAACCAGGGATGGAGGGCAGCCCTGTGGCCGAGTGGTTAAGTTCACTCACTCTGCTGAGGTGGCCCAGGGTTTCGCTGGTTCAGATCCTGGGCGTGGACATGGCACCGCTCGTTAAGCCATGTTGAGGTGGCATCCCACATGCCACAACTAGAAGGACCTGCAACTAAAATGCACAACTATGTACTGGGGGGATTTGGGGATATAAAACAGAAAAAGGAAAAAAAGATTGGCAATGGTTGTTAGCTCAGGTGCCAATCTTAAATAAATAAATAAATAAATAAAAATTAAAAAAATAAAAATAAAAAAGGATGCAAGGGCAGCAGAAAGCAGATTGAAGGCTGAATGTCAAGAGTAGCAACAGAAAATAGAAAAATACCTTAAGAGCATCCAGATAATAGAGTTTTGTGTTTTTATTGAGGAAGATTAGCCCTGAGCTAACATCTGCCGTCAATCCTCCTCTTTTTGTTGAGGAAGACTGGCCCTGAGCTAACATTCATGCCCATCTTCCTCTACTTTATACGTGGGATGGCTTGACAAGTAGTGCATAGGTCCACACCCAAGATCTAAACCAGCAAACCCGGGGCCGCCAAAGTAGAACATGCAAACTTAACTGCTGACCCACCAGGCCAGCCCCCAGATAATAGAGTTTTTAGACAAAGATTTTAAGGTACCTATGTTTAATATGTTCAAAGTTCAGATATGGCTTTCAGCAGAACACTGAAAAATATTTGAAAAGAAAAAAAAAATTGAATGGAAGTTCCAGAACTTTAAAACAGTAACATATTGAGCCAGCCCTGGTGACTTAGTGGTTAAATTCTGGGTACTCCGCTTTGGTGGTCTGGATTCAGCTCCCAGGCATGGACCTATTCTACTCATCTGTTAGTGACCATGCTGTGGTGGGAGCTTACATACAAAAAGAGGAAGGTTGGCAACAGATGTTAGCTCAGGGTGAATGTTCCTCTGCAAAAATAATAATAATAATAACATATCTGATTTAATGTAGACAGGTTGAAGGAAGAGAGAAATGGCGTCCTGGAAAATAGGACCAAACAAATCCAAATTCAGGTAAAGAGAAAATAAAGTTGGAGTATAACAGAAAGAGAGTAAACAGTGAAAAGGTCTAATAAACTTATAATTGCAATACTAGAAGGAGAGGAGAAAGAGGATGTGGTAGGAGCAATATTACAAGAGACAATGGTTGAGAATTTTCCAAAGCCAGTAAAAAATATCAAGACCAGTATTTTAAAAGGTCTATAAACTTCTATAACATAAATATTAAGAAAATCAAACATAGGGTGTCATAGCAAAACTACTGAAACCAAAATCTTAAAGGAAATCTTAAAGGTAGACAGAAGAGAAAACTATTACTTTCATTGAAGCAGTAATTATCCTGACAATTGCCTTCTCTAAAGAAGTAACAGAAGTTGGAATACAATGAAGCTGTAGCATCAGACTAATGAAGGAACACAACTATCAACCTAAAATTCCATATTCAGTGAAATACCTTTCAAAACTGAAAGTGATATTAAGAACATGGCAGAGTCTCTTCAAATGGTAAAACCTTTTCACCAAAAGATACTTAATGGAAATTATAAAGAGCACTTTTTAGGAACAAGGAAAATGATCTCAGAAGAAACTACAGCTGCAAAAAGGAATGTAGAGCCCACCATGGAAAGCAGTATAGAGGTTCCTCAAAAAACTTAAAAAGAAAAAACCCAACTACTACATGATCCAGCGAAGCCACTTTTGGGTATATATCCAAAAGAATTGAAATCAGGATCTCAAAGCAATATTAGCACTCCCATATTCACTGTAGCACTATTCACAAAAGCCAAGATGTCAAAACAACCTAAATGTCCATTGGCAGATGAATGGTTACAGCGGTATATACATACAATGCAATACTATTCAGCCTTAAAAAAGAAGGAAATTCTGCAAAATGCAACACCTTGAGGATGTTATGCTAAGTGAAATAATTCAGACACGAAAAGACAAGTACTCTATGATTTCACTTGTATGAAGTATCTAAAATAGTCAAATTCGTAAGATCAAAGACTAGAATGGTGGCTACCAGCATCTAGGGGTGGCGGGAGAGGTGGAAATGGAGAGCAATTAATCACTAGGCATAAAGTTTTATTTAAGTAAGATTAATAAGCTTTAGAGATCTACTGTACAACATTGTACCTATAGTCAACTGTAATGTATTTACTGTACACTTAAAATTTGTTAAGAGGATAGGTTTCATGTTAAGTGTCTTATCACAATACAATTTAAAAAATTAAAACAAAAAATAAATATATGCCAATAAGTATAAATAAATAAATATGAATGGAGAGCAACAAAAAAGGTAAATACACAGCTAAATCTAAATTGGTATTGACTGTGTAAGATAATAGCAATGCCTTGTGGTATTTAAAAATACATAGAATTAAAATACATGATAATAGCATTTAAGATCGGGGGAAAGGGAAGTAAAATGTTCTTAGGATTTTCATTGTCTGGAAAGAAGTAGAAGTACAGATGTATATTAGGCTTTTCTAAGACAAAGAATCATCTTGTAATCTCCAGGAAATTATGTTAACTCAGAAATTTATTAAGTAAATTTAAGTAAAAATGTTTCTGGAAGTCTAATTTTGTGCTAGTTTTAAATTTTGATATATTTCTTCATTTGGATATGTTACATGTGAAAAAAGAAAAAATTGGCCTTTCAAGGAAAACAGTGCAAAGAATCATGCAAAAGCTCAAGTTCAACTTTATGTTTATTTATCTGTTTAGAGAAAATCACCTGAAGTTGAGTTTTAAGCAAAAGAATATCCCTTATTTTAAGGTTTGAAGTTTGGGAAAGGGCAGAGCCATTTTTAATCCACTGTTGGCTCAAGAGTATAAGGCATAAATTCAATTTATGATGCTTCTCCAAGTAGTGCATATGAACTAACTCTCTTAACACGGCAATTTGCTTGAAGGGTTGTAAATCATTTCCTGAGTTCGGATATTATACTCACCTTCAAATTAAGGCAGGTACCCAAGAGATAGCTGAAAAAGAAAGAGATCATGTGGTGTAGCCTAGATTAAACAGTTCTCTGACGCAGTTGGAGTATAAGATTCTCAAAGGTAAGAATCAGTATCCATGCACAATTTCAGTACCTGAAAGGAGCTAGCTGTGGTATAGAGGAAAAGATGCTGCTTGGGCTGAGATCCAGATAAAGAAGGTTATAATCTTGGTCTGCTGCTTACTCACTTTCTGACCTTTGGCGAGGTCATTTTGTTACTCTGTGATTTTTATTTTCTGTACATCAGCAAAGCAATTTAGCTCAAAGCAATTTAACTCATAGGCGTTAAGAACTAGAAAAATGTTTGCACAAATGTTTTGTAAAGAGAAAAGTATATACAAGTATAGAACATCATTCTTATTTCAAAATATATGTCACACATTCAAGTCTTTAATCCATTTTGAGTTAAATTTTGTGTATGGTGTAAGATAATGGTCTACTTTCATTCTTTTGCAACGAGTTTTCCCCAATTTACAAGGACTGTCTTCTTGAGTTTTCCCAACACCATTTACTAAAGAGACTGTTCTTTCTCCATTGTACCTTCTTGGCTCCTTTGTTGAAGATTAGCTGTTTTATTTTGGGGCTCTTGATTCTGTTCCATTGATGTGTGTGTCTTTTTTTGAGCCAGTACCATGCTGTTTTGATTACTATGGCTTTGTAGTATATTTTGAAGTCGGGGATTGTGATACTTCCAGCTTTGTTCTTTTTTTCTCAGGATTGTTTTGGCTATTCAGGGTCTTTTGTTGTTCCATGTCAATTTTAGGATTCTTCACTCTATTTCTGTGAAGAATGTCATTGGGATTCTGATTGCAGTTGCATTGAATCTCTAGACTACTTTAGCTAATATGGACATTGTAACTATATTTATTCTTCCAATCCATGTGGATGGAACATCTTTCCATTTCTTTATGTCCTCTTCAATTTCTTTCAATAACATCTTATAGTTTCCAGTGTCTAGGTCTTTCACCTCCTTGGTTAAATTTATTCCTAGATATTTTATTATTTTTGTTGTTATTGTAAATGGGATTGTATTCTTGACTTCTTTTTCTGCTGGCTCGTTGTTAGTATATAGAAATGAAACTGATTTTTTCATGTTGATTTTGTACCCTGGAAGTTTGCTGTAGTTGTTGATTATTTCTAATAGTTTTCTGGTGGATTTTAGGGTTTTCTATATATAGATTCATGTCATCCACAAACAGTGAGAGTTTTGCTTCTTCCTTTCCAATTTGGATCTCTTTTATTTCTTTTTCTTGCCTAATTGTTCTGGCCAAAACTTCCAGTACTATGTTCAATAAGAGTGGTGAGAGTGGGTACTGTTGTCTTGTTCCTGTTCTCAGAGGAATGCCTTTGAATTTTTCACCATTAAGAACGATGTTGGCCTTGGGTTTGTCATATATGGTGTGTATTATGCTGAGGTACTTTTCCTCTATGCCCATTTTAGTGAGAGTTTTTACTGTAAATGGATGTTGGATCTTGTGAAATGCTTTCTCTGCAATTATTGAGATGATCATGTGATTTTTATTCCTCATTTTGTTGATGTGGTCTACCACATTGATTGATTTGCGGATGTTGAATGATCCCTGCATCCCTGGAATAAATCCCACTTGATCGTGTTGTATGATCCTTTTAATGTATTGTTGTATTTGATTTGCTAACTACTAGAAGAAAATAGAGGCAGTACACCCTTTGAGATTGGTCTTAGCAGTATCTTTTTGAATACCATGTCTACTCAAGCAAGGGAAACAAAAGAAAAAAATAATAAATGAGACTACATCAGACTAAAAACTTCTGCAAGGCAAAGGAAACTATGAACAAAATGAAAAGACAACCCATCGACTGGGAGAAAATACTTGAAAATCGTATATCTGACAAGGGGTTAATTTCCAAAATATATAAAGAACTCATACAACTTAACAACAAAACAAAAAACTCAATCCAAAAAATGGGCAGAGGAGGGGCCATCCCAGTGGTGTAGCAGTTAAATTTACGTGCTCCACTTTGGCGGCCCAGGGTTCACTGTTTCAGATCCTGGGCAGGGACCTATGCACTGCTTATCAGGCCATGCTGAGGCAGGCATCCCACATATAGAGTAGAGGAAGATAGGCACGGATGTTAGCTCAGGGCCAATATTCCTCAGCAAAAAGAGGAGGATTGGCAGTGGATGTTAGCTCAGGGCTAATCTCCTGCCCCCCCCCCCCAAAAAAAAATGGGTGGAGGATATGAACAGACATTTTTCAGAAGAAAATATACAGGTGGCCAACAGGCACATGAAAAGATATTCAACATCACTAATTATCAGGGAAATGCAAATCAAACTGCAAGGAGATATCACTTCATGCCCATCAGAGTGGCTGTAATTAACAAGACAAGAAGTAGCAAATGTTGGAAAGGATGTGGAGAAAAGGGAACCCTCATACACTGCTGGTAGAAATGGAAACTTGTGCAGCCACTATGGAAAACAATATAGAGATTTCTCAAAAAAATTAAAAATATAATACCATCTATCCCAATACTGGGTACTTATCCAAAGAACATGAAATTAACAATTCAAAGAGATTTATGCATCCCTATATTCATCACAGCATTATTCACAATAGCCAAGACACGGAAACAACCCAAGAGCTTGTTGATAGATGAATGGATAAGGAAGATGTGGTATATATATATATATATATAGTGGAATACTACTCAGCCATAAAAAAGACAAAATCATGCCATTTGTGACAACATGGATGGAACCTGAGGATATTATGCTAAGCAAATAAGCCAGACAGAGAAAGACAAACACTGTATGATTTCACTCACATGCAGAAGATAAACAAACACATGGATAGGAGAGCAGATTGTTGGTTGCCAGAGGGGGAGGGAGTAAAGGGAGGACAAGAAGGGTAAAGGATCACATATGTATGGTGACAGATAAAAACTAGACTACTGGTGGTGAACACAATGCAGTTTATACAGAAACTGATATATAACAAGGTATACTAAAATTTATACAATGTTATAAGGCAATATGACCTCAATAAAATAATTAAATATATGTATATGTTACACTAGTCAATTCAGTGTAGCATTTATCAGTGGTTACAAAGAGATGGACAAATTTATAGTAAGCAAGGAAACAAAACTAAGGCCCTATACGTTTAGGTTAAAAGCAGTTGCTTAAACAATTGCAAGAAAAAAAATTTAGATTTTCATGGTGAATAGGCCTTGGCACGAATTTTAATTTTGTCATATATAATTTAATTTTGTCACTGATAATATAGAAATGACTTGTCAAATTCTAAATTCATTTTCCTTTCGTTAATAATCTTTTAGATTTGGTGCCTATTTTACTCTATTTCTTGTAATAAGTACACAGAGAACGCAAAAGTGGAATGGTAGCATGACCAGATTTTCAATAATCTGTTAAATAGCTTATCTGGAACTTTCTTTATAAGCAAAGCATACATTATGATAGGAAAAATAAGTTAAATATGTACCTTTGGATGATTTTGAGCTTCATATTTGAAGTCATCGATTTGTTACTCTGAGATGAATAATTTTCCTACCCAAGTCTAAATAACCATAGGGAAAATTGTGTTTGAGAAGGTTAATTGTAAATTCTCTGAGAAAATGTAAAGGTATAAAGTTGTGGGCTAGTAATGATGTTGGAGTTTCCAAAAGAACCTTCATTTCAATCTCTGAAGTTTTATGTGTGGGAGTGAGAAAAGATAGCCTTTCCTGATGTTTACATTTAATGTAAATTTATTTAGAGAACTAGATTTTGTTAGCTGGGAATAAGGTGGAAGACTAGGATTAAATAGGAGTGCCAGACACCTTTCAGCGACTATTATTACAATTCAGAAAGTCTTTTATTTTCTCAAAATAATTTTAGTGCCAATGCCCATGAAAATGATGTTGGAATTATTATTATGAAATATATATGCTTGATGAGGTATTTTCCTTATTAATGTCACAGAGAAATTTGTATTAAGTTTATTAGCTTGTGATACTAAATCATATCCTTAGGTCATAATAATGCATTCATTATCATTAAATAAATAACCTAGTTATATTTTTTGGAGAGAGATTTCAAGAGATAGATGAGACCCAGATTATTGTCCTTTCTAGAAAGTTTATGAATTATAAAGTCCTTTATCAACAATAATAAAGAAATAACCACTGCAGCTACTTAGAAGATTCAAAATGTTGCTAAGTTTATGAGAAAAGATTTTCTTAGCTTGAATATTTTTTACTCTCTTTGCAGGCTTTCTCCCTACTCAGCCCTTGCCTTCTTTCCCCATGCTTTCTCCTTCTCCACCTCCCCTCTCGGTTGATTATTTACACCTTGCCTCCTCTCAGACATAGCTCTCAATTCTTACCACTCATCCTCCTACTGTGTTTTAGGCCAAAACATTTATATTCTGAAGCAGACTAACGCGATAGCCAGTGAGTATCACAGAGTTCTCCAGGTCTGTTACAATGTCTTATCTTCTAATTTCTCACCTAGTTAATTTCAACTTCACTTTGCTTTGTGTGTGTAGATCTAGCTACTGAAAACCTAACAGAAACATTTTTTTAAAAATCCTTCCTTCCTTCTTCCTCCTTCCTTTCTGATACTTTAGTAATCTAGTTCTCATTCTCAATCCTTCATGAGATCTCTCCTTTTGAATTTTACTCCTTCCTGGACTCTGGGTGAATGTTAGAAGTTCCTAAGTGTCTATAAAAAGAATGCAGAATTCTAAGAGTTTACGGATACTTAGAGTACAGAACTGTTTATCTCCACAGAGGTGGAAGAACTGACTTCTATCATTTATATTCATCTCAAGGCTTCAGACAGGGGGTGCAAGGCAAACAGGGAGAGCATGATGAGATCCCAGGCACTAAAGTGCTCCCCGAAGTCTGAAAAGTCTTTTAATTTTTGTGTAATGGGTGCAACTTAAGAAATGTTACAAAAGATTGTACACACAAAAGAGTACAGAGTACAGAAGGCAGATATAATTGCTCAGGCTTATGGAAATTCATTCACGTGGACTCAGGGTAATAAGACAAAATAGAATCTGACATCATTCACAAATAATTAATTAAGATTTATCAAAAAGATGCCTTCTTTTAAAAAAAAATGCCGTCTGAAATGATTTGGACAAAATAGATCTGGCCAAGCCCTTTTAGGTCACTTAATTCATTTGGTTGCCCCCCCTCCAAAAGGTTTAAGTTTCTGTTGTTTTACGTTTTTGTTTTATTTTGTGAGAAAAAGATAGAATCTGACTGTTTTATTCAAATCTTCAAGAAAATTCAAGTGAGATTAGTTATTTCTAGAACAGAGGACACAGAATTATTGCCACCACCACACTCCACGCAGCCAAGTGAATCCATTTTCTTTGATCCATAGCTGTACATATTCTACCCAGCCCCCTTTAGATGTTCCACGACAGCGGAAAGGAACTGGGGGTAGGTATCAAGCAGGCTTGATTCTTACGTGTGCATATGTGATCATAAGCAAGGAAATTAACCTGGTGGGGCTCAGTTTCAACATTTTGAAGAGAAAAGGACAAAAGGAGGAAGAGAGGGATAGAGAAACGAATGAAGGGAAGGAAAGAGAAGGGTGCATAGGTAATTGAAAAATTTGAAAAAGGAAATGTATATAATGTGCTTGTTCAGACTTAAATGCTTATAAGTTTTAGTTGTTATATTATTGGTAGGAAAGTTTGAATAAAATACAGAAAACATAATATTTTTATTTCTTTTGGTATATTTTGTTTGGGTAAAAGATATTGGAGGATAGTCCACTGACAGGAAAACCAGAACATTGTAATATCAGTAGGGAGAACTTATAAGAGGAGGTAATAGTTAATTGCAATTGATTCTATAGAGAAGAGAGTAGACATGAGTGTGGAGAAAACCCTTCACCCAAAAAGGACTGATTACTAATAGAACATGTGCTTCAGAACTATACTCCAATAGCTGCTCTATGATTTATGTGTTTTGGCATTGGTGAATATGTTATATCTGTTGCACAGCTTCTTGGTGGAGAAAGAATTCTCTTCCACGCCATTTCATTTTTGGGCAATCTGTATCATACTTTCTTAGCCTAACTCATGTCCCACAGCTTTTTCATGACAAGACTAAAAAAGAGCTAATTTTAGCTGGACAACGATAACAGCCATTTATGGTTTGACATTATAATTGGACAGAGAAAATAGATGGAAAATGACTTCAAGAAGATTGAATGTCTCCCAAAACAATTTCTTTTTCTACATGAGGAGCAAAACTATCCATGTGGTAGTCTACAAAGAAAAAAGGAACCTCCTTTTCCAAATCTCTAAATTAGGATTTTTCTTAAAACCATTGGAAGTTGTCAAAATTTATCTAACATTTAAAATAACACCATAGTACTTACAGTATAAAAGGAAGAAAAGGGGCTTTGGAGTTGGAGCTGAAATCCAAATCTAACTCTTTAATTTAACTATCCAACCTACCTTTTTTCTTCACCTGGAAAATTAGGGTAATAATACCTTCTTTGTAGGATTGTGTCAGTGATTAAATGATTGAAAGCACATGAAATGCTTAGAACAATACATATGACAAAGTGGTCATACAATTACGTTATATATAGTAATTCTATTTTGTTTCCTAATACTCAAACTATTTCTTGTATTCTCATTAACCCTCACTTCTTTTTCTCTTTTTTTGTGAGGAAGATGGTCCCTGAGCTAACATCTGTGCTAATCTTCCTCTACTTTGCTTATGGGACGCCAGCACAGGATGGCTTGGTGAGCAATGGGTAGGTCCGCACCAGGGATCCGAACCTGCGAACCCCAGGCAGCCAAAGCGGAGTGTGCAAACTTAACCACTATGCCACCAGGCCGGCCCCAACTTTTACTTCTTCTACTATCCTTAAATAGATAGCTATGTATCCTAATGGAGTCTTGTTAATATGATGAACTCTGTGAAAATATTTCATCTTAATGTCCAAGTTGAATGAATCTACCTAATGCCAGATTTATTCCTAGTGCAAAGCATTATATCAAAGTTCCAGTTTTTGTTCTACAGCTTGCGAAAGAAACCCAGACACATAAAAGTTACTCAGATTTCTTCTTATTGGTCCCCTAGATGGTGGGATAGACAGAACTAAAATAAATGTTTAGGGCTATTCAGGTCTTTCTCTCCCTATCAGAGATCTAAAACTTGTGCGTTACAAGTCAAATTAAGCCCAAGGGTGTGGCTGTCAGCAGCTCAACCAAGGAGAGGCCTGAGCCAACTCCAGACCTAAAAATGAAGTCCGGAAAGTGTAGCTTAGAAGAGGTTTCGCTCTCCAATCTCCTATCAGTTTTCTCCATTCTGGTCTGACTCTCTGCTTACACTCAAGATTTTATAGTAACCTATCTTTTGTCCCAGGTTAATCATCATGGTGGAGGTTGGAGTGGGGAACTAGCCTGGAAAATAGTGAGGCAGATTCTAGTTCCACATCTCTTATTTATTTATTTTTTCGTTAAGGTAACATTGGTTTCTAGCATTATATAAATTTCAGGTGTACATCATTATATTCTGATTTCTGTGTAGATTACATCATGTTCAGCACCCAAAGTCCATGTCCGTTATGAACTATGTAAGTGATATTAAGCAAGCCACGTTGTGTTGCTCTAGTGAGAGGCAAAGGAGATTTATTATTATTTCTTTACTTTTACTACATTTTTGACATAACATGATACATTCTCTGTTAAGGGTTTAAGTTGTTTTCTTAGGTATATTTGCATTTCAGTCTAAACTTCTAGAGCCTATCTAGCTAACTGGTTCTAGTGGGGAGAGAATTCAACAATCTCCTGGCCTCCTGGATCCCCATTTCTATTTTCCTTAATTTATCAGAGGTAGAGTAGCGTTGGTTCTCTAGACTGAAGGCAGCCTATGATTGCGTGAAAATCATTGGAGGAGATTTTTAAATCTGTGAGTGCCCCACCATCGGAAGCTTAGTAGGATTTAGGTCGGCTTGAGTAGAGGAGTTGTAAGACGGCCTGTATTCAAAAATGGATCTCCCTGCTCACCCAGGGATGAGAATCCTAACAGCTGTGTTAAGCTGGTTGAGCTGCCTTCCTCCTCTGCATCTACAGAAAAGTTTGAATCCGATCCTGAGTCCTCTGGAAGACAGATCCTGAGATAAGGAACTGGTGCTAACACTCTCCTTGGAGGCGCAAGTCCAGGGCAGTGAAGGTGAGAGCAAAAGATAAGAGAAGGAAGGTGAGATGGATTGCAATGTATTTCCACTTTATAACAAGTCATAGCAGTCCCTTGGTAGGATTGTTAATTCTGTACATGGAGATTCTACAGAAGGTTTATAAGCAGAAATTCCACCCCAGAGTAATCCACAGGATAGAAAAAGAGGAGGAAACTTATTTGTCCACCTCCCTCCTATCTCCCATTTCCAACTGGTCCAGTTTCACCCCATGAGGAGCTCTCTGTCTTCTGGGCTGTGTCATCTGACCCCACCAGAAGCTGATCCCACTCCCCATAGTGTGATCTTTTATTAAAATCCAGTACTAGAAAGGTGATCCAGCATGAGGGAGGGAGCATTGATAAAGAGATGTGAGAGAGAGAGAGAAAGAAATTGAGGGAGTCTAGGAAGGCTAAAAAGATTTGTGTCCCAATATACATGGTTATAGCTTATCCTTGGGGAAAGTTATCAGCCCCTGGGCTAAGCAATTTTCTTAACAAAACGCAAAAGCTGGTTAATTTACAAGCAAATGCATTAAAATCCATGCAAGATTTCTAGGAAGCCCAACTCAGAAGAAAAATGGCAATTTCTTGGAAATCTCAGCATATGCCTTTGGCATCGGGTATTATTAAGAGAATTTAAACTGGAACTTAACCAAAAACAATTTCAAGGTCTAGAGTACCTGTCACAGAAGCAAAAATTTCAGGGAAACGCTATATTCAAACTAGGGCTATTAGGGTTTATTTCACTTGTTCGCATACAGCTTGAAAGCTGTGTTTGAAATTTGTGTACACATGTAAATTGACATATAGCCCTGGGTTATGGGTACAACTGGGTCACTAGAAAATAGACTTATAAACTCCATATCTCCTTCCGCTCCTTAACTTGATGTGAAATATTTGACCTTCTCTATTTCACTTTAGGGGAAGCACATTTGTTCTATTTATGTGTAATTTTAACCCCTGTGTTCTTACGATGGGGTCCAATCATCTCAAAGGTTGGTCAGGCCTTTCTCCAATGACCGTAAATATTCTATACTCTTCCTTCTCTTTCCTGCTCCCCCATTTTTAAAAGAATGGGTGGGTTGGAATATGAGTGTCCTGACATTAATGAAAACTTCTGCCTTGGTATCAAAGGATTATAGAAGTTTATGAATGATGGACTCTATCACATACTCTGTGGAGGGTAACTCAGTATTTTTGCACAAATTATGTGTTTGCTCAACTTTATCTAACTATGCAGCTCATAGCTAGCCTCTCTCAAGCATTACAGGGAGAAAAAAACATAGCTAAATCTTTGTAACCATTAGAAATATAGTTCAAAGTACATATCCAAAAAGTTGTGTTATAATGGCATAAAGATTGGGTAGAATCTTGTCAAAACTAGTCTACAAATTGCAAAAGAATGAATCATAAAAAAAGAGACCTCCTCCTCGTGGCCTTTGGATATCTGTTTATTTTGCAATTAACAATGGGTTAGGAGATCTTTCTAAAATCTTGTCTTGTGACTTCAGAATTTAATCTCACACTGGACTCATTTTTATATATATTTTATAGCAAATACTCCATTTAGCTGTCAGAATGAGGCTTTTAGAAGGATGAATCAGAGCCTGATGGTCACGACATCTCAAAACTCTCGTGACTTCCCATCATATTTAGAATAAAATCCAAAACTGTGGGCTTACAAGACCCTACCTGACCTGGTCCTTGGCCATCTCACAGATATGAACCTCTAGCTCCCTCCCACCCACTCTGCTTGAATCATCCTGGCCTCCAGGGTGAGGAATAAAGATCTTAAACTAGTGGGTAAAGAAAGAAGTAGACTTATTTTGGATACAGAATAGACAGGTCTTATTGATAGATAAAATGCAAGAGTTGAAGAAAAAGAGGAATACAGAATTATTTTAGGTCATAATGGGCACTCAATAAATGTTAGTTCTTACTATGTGCCCTATCAAACATTAATAATAACTGGGTAAATTATAACACATGACTATGCGGCAGTGATACAAACTAATCTTGCTTTAGTTTGCATGTGAGGTGCCCATATGAGGGTCAGAATTTAGTGTTCTCATCCTCACCTGGGAGTCCATAGTTCTCTAAGTTTTATGGATGGTGGTACTGCTTACCATTGGAAGAGCTGACCTCATTCAAGTACATGATTTACTTTAGCACCTTCAATATTTTTTGAAGTTGGTTCCAAGGCCATGGCCAATATTTTATTAGAATAGTCATTTAAAAATGCACACCAAATTCCTCTCCTGGAGGTAAGACCCCAGAATCTTCATTTTAAAAATGTCCCCAAATCCTTACAGATTCTAAGCTTGAAAATCTCTGTTTTAATAGATTTCTTTGGAACTATATACTCTGCTGCGTCTATTAAAAGTTGAACTTGAGTTACCTTCACTCCACCTTAACAGAGAAACTGATCGTCTCTCAGATAGTGAAGATCAAAAACATTTAACTGCGAAGCTTATTGGTAATGAATAAGATTGAGTTCCCTATGGGAAATGGGTCATTTTTCAGATTTCACAGGAAGTGTGTGCTTCGGCGCCCATGAGTCTTTTGATTCGTTGGAAGAAGACTATTCAGACCCAGATGGCTGGTCTATTCCTATGCTGCTGCTTCAGAGGGATAAACTAGGCTCCCAGAAATTGTGCGGCAGGCCGCTCTCCATGTCCCCTCTGGAACATGAATACGGACTTGCCAATTTTTATTTGGTCTTTCTTTTTGAGAGGCTTTCACAGAGACATAGTAGAATGTCAAGTACTGAAAAGGATAGGATAAAACAAAAAAGCCAGCATTCCTATCTCCTCTAGTCTTTCGTCTTTTCCAAACTTAATTATTAAGACCAGAAATATTTCCATGGCTTTCTTTTTCATCATTTTCAAAACAAGAAAAATAAAAAAAATTGTTCCAATCTCCAATTTTAAATAAAAGACAAATCTCCAGCTGCTTTAAATTTCACAGAGGAGGGAGGGCACTGGCCATCCCCAGCACAGGCCCCACCTAGGGAATTTGTCACTTTCACAAATTTAAATTCAATTTACCACCTTCTCATGAAAAGGGACTGGATTTCTAAACCCGAGGATGGGAGTGACATTGAATACAAGATTGTGTAGCACTTTAAGGAACTTTCCTTTTATTAGCAGCTCCATAATCACATTAACTTAGACTGAAAATTTGAACTAATTCTTTCCCTAGAGGCCCAAGCCATAATAATTGTAGAAATCTGTGAAAAAGGATAAATACAATTCAATAATTATATTGATAAATAAAATGAAAATCAACTAATTGTGTCATTCACTCAGATGCTCGCTTCGGCTGTTGCTGGCTTTATGCTTCACTGCCTGCTAAACTTTTCTGTCACACTTCAATAAATTTAATTGTGCAGAATAAATGAGCTAATTTTTGAAGTCACAGGCTCTGTTTGCAAGATAAGGGTGGTGATTTATTGACCTCTTCTAGCTCTGTAAGAGCATCACCCTCCCTTTCTACTGACAACTTGGCATTAGCCATCTTCCCCCTCCATTCAGTTCTCTTCACAGCTCTCGCTAAACCCTATCCCAGCCTTCCCTCTTCCGTCTCATCTTCTTCCTTCAAATCGCTGACGGCATATCTTAACAGTCTGGCTGGCCTTGCTTCCTCTTGGTTGCAGAAGAAAATTCTGTGGTTTCTGAAGTAGCTCTTCAAAGGCTGATTAATTATTTTTCCATTTCTGCAGCTACCTCAACCCATCATTCAGTTTATTTAACTGAAGCCCCAGGTTGTAAACTTATACCCTTCAAAGCCCCAAGGCAAAATCCAGAGTGTCTGTAGTTGTGACCTTGATGAAGACAATAGTTTTCATTCTCGGACTTAAAAGCATTTCTTGTGACAGGCACACTGACATCACACCAGATCAAGGCTCCTGATAAAACATAATTTTTAAAAACAAGGCCACTCCCTACATGTTGGTTTGAGATATGACAACATAAAATATAACCATTCAAAATTCCAAGAATTATTTGAATAAGCAAAATAGAACTGTAATGTAGAGAATATGCCTTAAACCAAATGCCTTAGGGTCTGAAGTAGCTTTTTCAGGCATTTTCTCCTGCATTATGTCAAATTTATTTTAACCACTGATTATTTCCCATTTTAGTCTCACATTTTTGATACACACCAAAGAACTTGTATTATTTATACTTTCTCACAGTGTCCAGCTTATGTGCTAATGTCTGGAATTAGGTGTTCAATGAAATAAGTATTGAATTAATGCATTAGTTGAATAATGAGTGAATCACATGCATATAAACCTATCATATTAAAAGGAATATATGTGTACATATTTTAGCCTGTTATGGGACAATTTGGAAAACATGTAATTTTATACCAAATTGTGGCATATTGATCTCTGAGTGGTGGGGCTATGTTAGAGTTAATGAGAATTTCCTAAAAGGAGAGTAGAAAAATAACTCTGTTTTTTAATAGAGCAAGTCCTGTCAATCATCACTAGGCATCTAAATGCTGCACACAAAGAAAACATGGCCCACACCATAGTGTAGCCACACTTCTACTGGAGGAGTCCCACAGGTAGATCTCCCAGAGGGGTCGGTCAACTACCAGCTCAAGGTGGGCTTGTTACTGAAACCAAAGTGGGTTCCCACCTGATGAGTTAAATCAGACTCTCCACCAGAAGTAGTCGTTTCACAAAGTAACGTATATTTGCAGCCAATAGGAGACCATCAGAAATCATTTCCAAAGTCATGGTGTCCCGTCCCCTAACAAAGGGAAACAGGAACCTTTTATTTCAGATGGGGAATGAATATGCAAAAGGGAGAGATGCATATTCACTTGTGCAGGCTCAGTTGGAAAACATGCTTCTACATACACTGAAGGTTATGGTAATAAGGCCTAAACTCCTCCTGGAGTGAATTTAGCATTCAGATTAAGGCGAAAGTCATAGGCATAGCTTTCAGTAGTGAGGCTTGGTCTGGTTCAGCGTATTTGGTGGTTGCATCTCCTTAACGTAACAAAAGGGAAAAAAAAAATTGGAAAAATAGTTAAATGCTTCCAAACACACCTTTGAGTTCCTCGGGGCAATTAATCAGTGACAGTCTCACTTGTCTGCCTCTCCTGGCATCAAGAAAAGTGATGGGACTATCAACACTGAGATTTGGGGTTCCTTGTACTATGCTTTCAATCCTGTGCTTAGGGAAGCTCAGAGTTACAAATTTATAGCTGGGCAAAAAGACTAGTAGAATATGAATGTGTGTGTGTGTGTGTGTATAAATTAGCTTGCTCTCCTCAACATGAAAAAGACAAATACGTTTTTTTAACTTTCTTTTAACTACCCTTTTATTTTCCAAACTTTTCTCCTCCAAACCTCTTTGAAGTCTGAGAAGTTGGCTTGGGGAAGGGAAGAGCTGGCTGCAGTGCTCTTAATGAAGACTTACTATGAGGACATTGTCCTGAGGCTCAGCGCCACCTCCAGGAAAGAGTCTCCAGGTGTTTGCCTGCAGGGAGTCCTCGAGTCAATGCAAATCAGAGCAAATTCTCCACAGGCGGAAGAGAACTTCCTTACACCCAGTGCTCTTGCTGATACCATCTTGTTACCATCTTTGTTGCAATAACAATCATTTATTGATAATGTCACTTTTTAAAATAGCCATTGAGTAGGTATTAGATTTTAGCTACCTAGTGTATCCACAAAGGACAGAGGTAGTCCCTCCGTAGTATTAACTATGTCCGATTTTCCTCACATGAAAATATCCACCTTAAACTAGAACTGAAAGAATCAATAGGTCTTTTCCACATTGCTTTCCTCATTCCTGCCAAAGCTTTTATTGAATCCCTAACTAAAACCACTTGTGCTCTTGAACTTTCCTCTTGGGAAAAAAAAAAAATAGCGATTACTGCTTCTTTCTCAAAGGGACACAAAAAGGGATTACCACAGGAAATCCAGAGAGGCATTAAAGACGAGCTTGCATTGAGATAGAAGCCGGAAGCCCACTTAGCCAGCTGCCTTCATGGGACCTGGCACTGAGGTGGGCATTAGACAGTAAACGCCCCCATGTGTAAAGAAGAATTTGTTCTTCCAAACCCTCTGTCCCTGAGTGCCTGGGAATTCTGCGAATCATTGCTTGTGGCAGTGACACTGATTTGTATCTGGGTATGAACTTAAATGAAAACATGAATTGAACTCATTACTTGAGGAAGGAAACACTGCCAAATCTAACAGGATGAAATTCCAGCAGGGTGTAAGGTTTTATGGGGCTATAGTGAAATACCTCATAGAAAGGTTTCCAGTTCATGAAACACTTTCAAAACATGCTCAGCCCTTTTAAGTTGAGGAGGTATTATCATTTCTATCTATAGCATTTCTCTGCAAATTGAACTCAAATATCCTTTGGGCTGACAACACGGAGAACAGAAGAATGAAGTGGAAGAAACTTGGACTAGAGATTGCTTCTTTAAAAAGATTTCCTTCAGGCAGAATTATGTGAGACAAATGACACCAAAAAATAGAATGTCAGTATACTTCTGCCGGCTCCATATGGTCCAACTTGTTTTCACAGGTATTTAATTAATTCAACAAATATTTATAGAGTTCCTATCATGTGTGGGGGCACTGTCCTAGGCATTGGGGTAGAGTGGTCAATTTCACAAACCTACCCTCATGGTGCATACATTCGAGAAAGAGAAAAAAACAACAAACAAAGGGGCAGAAAATATACTGTAAAATATCAGCAGGAGAAAATGGGATAGAGGGGATGAGGTGACATCTTAGATACTGTGTTTTGCAAAGGCCACTCTGAGGTGGTGACATTTGAGCGGAGGCTTAAATGAAGTAACTTATATGTTGAATTCAGAAAATTAATTTTATATATTTTTGAAAACGAGTTAGCAAGAATAAGCTAGTAAAAGGGTTGGGAAGTTATTTTGACTTGAAGGCGCCTAGTTTAAATAACCATAAGACATTGTCCCCTCTTCTCCCCTACCATGACGCTTTCAGTGGAAATTTGGAGAGACCTCTGAACATTTTCTTGCAGATTTTCTAGTGTGTGTGGTATAGTAAGCAGTGTGTATTCTGATGTCTTCTGGCTTGACCTCTTTTTACTTGCTAGCAAGAAGCAGAAGCTGTGGAAATTGGCATATAGAAATGTGAAAGGATTTTAAACCCTTCAGCCTGGGCAGAAAATTGCAGAGCAAAGGAGGTGGGAGTCAGAAAAACAAGATATAAGAAAGAAAGGCACCATCCAAGTCAGTTCTTGTGTTTGTTTTCTATCTTTGTCTTTCTATAGGTTTCTCACTTGCTCTGTTAAAAAGTAAATATCTCTGCAAACCTCACTTCATTTTCCCTTGGCAGATGCAATAAGGCTTATTAAAATGTCTTTCCCTTCTGCAAGGTGCAAACTGCATGTTAACAGATTTGAAAACTTTCACATTATCAATGGAGGTTTTAACCTGGCCAATATCAACATACGAACCAAGAATCCTTCGCATGTGGGACACTTGCATAGAATGAAATTGAGTATAAGGATGTTTACCAAACATATACTACCAATGGTTTACTTAGAAGTATAAAATGTAGAAAATACTGATTTATTTTAAAAATAGTACCATAATGATTTTACTCCGAAATCACTAATTAGTTTAAATAGCAAGATGATGCTACGCGTTTAAGAGTTTCTGTATCCTGGAAGTATTTATTGTCTAAACTAAAGCACGTTCTCATTTCTAAGAAGGTTAGTAGGAAGTAGCACTTGCATGTGTATTCATGTATATTAATGTATTTTTAGTGATACACTACTGCATGAGGATAGTTCTAGGCTCAAGACATTTAGAAAATATCCAATCTGAATATCAAGCTTAAGAACATAACATTTAAGAAACTGGTTTCTGTCCAGGCACTCTTCTGCCTGTGGTAAGCCTTGCAGGTGAGCTCACCTGTCTGCATTCTCAGTTCCAGATAAGGAAAGTCAGCAGAGGTATAGACCCTCATGGTAAATGGCAAAATGGGAAGCAGAGTAATAATACCTGGATAAGAGCATCACTTTTGGTGTCTGACATAATTGGATCTTAGTCCTGATTCTTCTAGGTCCAAAAGTAATCCTGGATAAGTTTCTCAAATTATCTAAACGTCAGTTTTACCTTCTGTAAAATGGAGCTACTTCATTGAGCTGTTCTGGGTTATATGTGTAAAGTGCTTAGCCAAATAGCACTCAATAGGTGTTTTAACAAATCCCTCCAAATATCTTACAATAAATATTTAAAGAACTTTCACAATTTATGGAATTTGCTTGTTGAACAGTCACCATGGTCCATGGTTATGATCAAATGTGCTCTCAGCAGCATTGAATACAAGCTCTTGGAGAATAACTGTGACAATTACTTTGGAGATGCCTAACCTGCCCTTTCCCCAGAGACTGTCATTACTGCTTTCCATGAACCTGGAGTCATCTTTAGTATCTGACAGAGATGTTATTTTCTGTTACTTACCAAAAGAGTGATAACCTCATGTACACCTTTCAAAGTCAGAAAGAAAATAACTAGGGGAATTGAGTGTAATGCTAATGTTTACTCTTAGAATTATACCAAATCCAATTTAATTGATTTGAGTTTTGCTTTTTAAATTAAAAAAGTAAAAAATCTGTTTTCTAGGTTGGCTAATAGGACATTGGTTAAAGCAAACAACCATTATTTGTTTTCTGACGTAGGAGTGATTTGCACTGGAATAAAAAGAACTTGAGATGAAACCCCAGATTCTCCACTGATTGAGTTCTAGACAAAGTGAGAGCAGGAATTTTGGGGAACTCGTGATGCCAAATTAACTTACTTCTACTTTGAAAGCCCTGATTAATTGTGCATGGCTGTGCATATACACACACCACAGAAACAAAGTTCCTGGAATCTGAGTGAAATTTATGTAAGAATTCATATCCTTGGATTTATGGAGAGTATAAGCGCTATTTAAAGAGAAGAATCCTAGTGTCAATGGTGGTACTATTGGCTAGTGTTGAGAAGAAAAAAAAAGGAGAGATAAAAATATGTACAATTATAATATTTTTATTTGAGAAATAATCTTTTAAACTCTAATATATTAATAACTCATTTTTTTCTTGATGGATTCATGTAGTGGAATTCTATTTTTGTTTCTAAGTAAAGGCCTATAATTGTATCAAACCAATACCATGATTTGTTGAATGCCTTCTATGTGGCACAGACTCTGAGAGGCACTTTAACCAACACTAATTTAATTCTTTCAACAACCCAGGAACATAGTATTATTATCTCTGTTTTGTAGATAGAAAAAAAATAAAAGAGGCCCAAAGTGCTTAAATAGCTCAGACAAGATCATATGAGTAGCAAGAAAAAAACCCTACATATGCAACCAGATTTTTTAATTCCAATTTCAATATTTAATATATTTCCTTCTACATAAGAATTGCTAGAAATAACTTAATAATCACATATACACCTTTCTCCATTGCTCCTTTAAAATAATACTGCCAAAGAGCTCAAATGTGCTTGATGAGTTAAACCTTTAAGCTCTGTTTGGTCCATCTTTAAGACTTTTGCTTAGCAAATTTTTGTTGAATAAACACTAGAAAAGTAATTCCTTAATGAATTTCTTCTTGAGCACCTATGACTAATTATCCAGTGTCATAATACCTAAAACTTGGGTCTGTATTAAACCTAGGTGGGGGGTAAGGGCTTAGAATTAGCATCTCAGCAGAATCTCTCTAGCCTCCAAGCTCAAATCTTTCCACCAGTTGTCCACTAATTCTAAAGACAACTGGCTACATCATTTGCAGGGCCTAGTGCAAATAATAATGTAGGGCCCCTTGTCCAAAAGTATCAAGAATTTCAAGACAGCAACAGTAGGGCATTAAACCAAGCCCAGAGCCCTTTTGAGCTTGGGGTCCTGTGCGACTGAATAGGTTGTATGCCCGTGAAGCCACCTAGGTCAAAAGAGATGCATATTCACCTTGGTGCACTCAAAATGTGCCAGAAAGAAGTAGATCTTAATGAAGCTTATCGATTCCACAGCATCAGAGAAAAACCTGGAAGAGAGTATTCAAAGTGGCTTAGGAGTAAATGTAAATCAATTTGAAGTTTGGGATCAGACTCATCTGTTAATATCGTCTCCTCTTAGGGAAGAACAAGTGGTGGGTGGAAGAAGAAAGCAAAGACTTCCTCTTCCATGCAGAGCCTTTGAGAGCAATATAGACAGTGTTTCTATAAATGTCTTGCTGAATAAATCACTTTATTTGGATGATATTTATCCCCTCACCTCATCCTCTGTCCCCAGAGATGTGGCATTGTTCTGTAGTTTTATAGTGTCTACGACTTAGTTTGAGGAATTTTATGATAATGATCTTTGTACTATCTCTTTAATTGAAAATCCTCTAGATTTAGGAGGGCAAGAACCTGCCTGTCTTATTCACTGTCATATCCCCAGCACCCAGTACATGCCCGCCACATAATAGGTGCTCAATAAATACTTGTTGAATGCTTGAAACATTTATTGATTGAAAGGATGTCGGAAGGGAAGGAGTAAGAGTGACATTTAAAATAATTATGGCAGTGAATAAAATGGTAGAAAGATTATTTCTATTCCCAAAACTCTACAAAAGATCAAGTAAAAAATGTCACGTTCTTTTATGGTAAATCTAGTAACAACAATCTTATCTTTACATCCACGTATCTTACTTCTTTGCTCATTTTTGTTTTTATTTTCTCACAAGGACTTGTTTCAACAATAACTAAAGTCACTGAAGAAAGTAAGAGGATTGCAAAGGTTTCTCAGCTGATTCTGCCAAATAAAATGCTTTTATTGTGCTTTTGGTGAACAGAAAGGGTCTCGAAGCAAAAATCAGATCAATGAAAGTTGGTGTGCATGCGGGTATTCCACACACACGTACACACTGGCCCTCATCAGTAGATTGTCTGAAAAGAAAATGAAATAGGAACATGACACAGATAGAACGCTCTTTGTGCTACGAAATTCACTATAGTATATCCAAAAAGCAAGCAGACAAGTCCAGCAAACCTTGGAGACCTCAAAAAGCCACCAAAATACACAGAAGACTGAAGTTGGTTTTTTTCTTCTCTTCCCCTCACATAAAGTCCAATAGCAACTAATCCTAGGGAACTAAAAATATACGAGGTGTACAGTAACCCCCTTCTTTGGCTCTTTCTGTAATGTATACAAATCTGACTGATAAAAGGCTCAATTCACTCGGCAGAGAGCTGGCTTCTGTCTGATGGAATTTCACTATGGAGTTTTCACAGGGAGAACAGTTGGAGCCTTCCTATCTCCCATCTTTCTCCATGGGAGACGGAGCCTTATGAATCTGAGTGATAGCAAGAAGCAGTCTGGGACATGTTGGTTGCTGTGTCTGCAGGCATCTGACAAGAGGAGGATATGATTGCAGCAATGTGTTTGGGAAGTCTGGCTTTCTACCTCAAAGCCCTCTTTCTTCTAAGGTTACCTGGCATTGCATAAGAGCCAAGCAGGCAAATTAAATTCCTTCTATTCAGCCTTGCGGAGAGGTGAAAAAACTCATCTCTCAGTTGGCAATATTTGTCACTGGCTCTGTCCTGCCCAGCAGCAAGCTGTTGGGCTTCTGATAGCCAGGCTGGTCAGGAGCGTTGTTTTTCATTTTTAGTTATATCTTGACTTTCTTTAATTCCTTCAAGATTGTTAAAATTAATTTCAGGCCCAGTGTTTGTGTAGACTAATTTTCATAACTACCCTTCCATACATGACTTTGTCTTTCTCTGCTTCCAAAAGCACTTGGACCTAGGATAACCATAGCATCAGATATTTCTTAGAGTTCTGTGCACTTCATTTCTCACTTCTTACAATTTAATTTTAAGTTATTCAAATAATTGTCTTTCTGTCTTTGAAACCATTAATCTTGTAATCATTCTACATTTTCTGTGTGCCAGTTATGTTGGCCAGTATCATTGCATTGTGTTTTGATTGATTCTTATACTGCCCGGGGTGAGATACAAATTTGTTAAAGCCAAGTTATGTTCACCAAAGAAGAAAGATTTTCAAAATTACTTCAAGTCATTGGTTGGTCTGGCAAGGCTCTGTTGAACTTGCAGATTATAAAAGTTTAATTATTATAATTATAAAATTTGCAGATTTTGCTAATAGCTATAATTTTTCAGATGAGAAAGCTACAGATATCTAACATCTGTAAATAAATTCAAATCTCTCGCCAAAGAAATTAGAACCTCAGGTTAGGAGGGGACTTCCAGGGAAAGTGCTATAATCTTTAAGAAATTATGGAGAAGGGTACAGTTAACTAGAGTCAGGCAAATGCCACTCTTTTAAAGAGAGAGAGTAGGGGAGAGAAAGGAGGGAGAGGTGGAGAAAGAAAAAGAGAGGGAGTGAAAAACAAAGGAAGGAAGGAAGAGAGAGAGAGAGAAAGGGAGAAAGAAAGAAGGAAGGAAGGAAGGAAGGATGAAAGGAAGGAAAGAAAGAAAGAAAGAAAAATATTTTACAGGACGAAAACTATGAGTTTGACATTGGTCTAAGAGAGAATTCTAGAATGGATTAACAAATTGATGCTTTGTAAGCACTTAAAACTCTTAAACTAGAAGAGTATATCCGAGCTTCACCAAGATATGTGACATTTTCTTTTGATCATACGGTTAGGTAGGTATGATATCCTACAGTTTACTATCATACAGTTAGGTAAAGTGGTAACTGATGGAACAAATGTACACATTGAGAGCTTACTGTGTACTCACATTCTAGTGAGATGTCACAGTCTCTCTCCTTGGCCGTGTCTTGTTCCACGTCTTAGTAATCAATGAGTTTGATAAGAATAGAAAGATGCAGAAGAGCACAGATTCTGAAGCCATATTCCCTAGCTTTGAATTCTGGTTCTGCCGCTTACTAGCTCTATCTATTTAACCTTTTTGTACCTCAATTTCTTCATCTTTAAAATGAGAATAATCATCATATCGATCCATTAATTTTATTGTGAATATTAAGTGAGTTAAAAATGCCTAAAATGCTTAGAACAAGGACTGGCATAAAGCAAGTACTGTGTGTTAGCTAATATCACCATCAATAATAATGATACATAGATAATATATGCTTATTAGGTTATTGAAGAACAGACATTGGGAGAAACAATAATATTGTGAGATATAAACTAATATAGTAGATTGACGGTAACAAGATGAAATTTAACACAGAAAAATAGGAAATCCCATATTTAAATCCTCAACAGTTAATTGGATTATATAGCCATGTGCCACATAACAACATTTTGGTCAATGATGAACCACATATGTGATAGTGGTCCTATAAGATTAGTATCATATAGCCTAGGTGTGTAGTAGGCTCTGCCATCTAGGTTTAAGTACACTCTATAATGTTTGCACGATGACAAAATTGCCTAATGATGCATTTCTCAGAAAGTATCCCTGTTGTTAAGTGACACATGACTGTAGTTCACTTCTAGACCCGAATGAGCCATTTATTCCTTGGCCTTTATGCACCAACCGTACGCTAGTCACAGCGTAAGGTGCTATTTAAGAGAGAACCAGAGCTCGAGGGAGATTCAATTTGAGGTTACATCAGTTGGATCAATGAGAATATATTCTCCAAACCAAGTAATCTACTGCCCCAGTCAATCATCGTGAGTACTGGATTCAATTCTAGCTGCCACGTTCTGAGAGAGACATTGACAAATTGCCAAGTGTTCAAAGAATACCAATCAAGGTAGCAAGGGGATTTGTAAGCATGACTGTAACAAAGTGTGAATGAATCAGGGACTTGTGGACTGGAAAGAATAGGGGTAGGAAAACTATCTGTGAGTTTGCTGAAACTATCCAAGTTTATGGCTATTTTCTTAGCATAATTGCAGATTGTGTTCTATTTCACTCTCAAAAGCACCCCAATTTGGACAATAAAAATATGATCTCTGTAATCCTGGCTTTCAAACATTTTAACAGCCGTTGTGAAGAGGATGAATTAGACTCATTCCTCAACCAAGTCTCATATTTGTATGTGACAGCCATATAACTTGAAATATCTTAAGATATTTCAAGAAGGCTTATTGACTCAGATAATCAAATTGTGGGAAAGGCAGAAACAGAGTTGGCCAGAGAGTGAACTAGAACCAGGGTATTCTCTTTCTCTCTCTTACTCTGGTAGCTACTTTTAGAACACAGTTCATGTTCTCCTACTGCTTCAGGGTGCTCTGATTTGCCATCCATCAAACTTAGCAACCAGAGAGAAAAGGAGGCTCTTTACTGTCAGCTTAGTAAGAAAAATACTTGGAAAGGACTTAGCCTCAATGTGTTTGGGTCATGGAGAAGGTGAGGGGTAGGATGAAGAGGTACGCAGGTCAGACTAAAGCAATAACCACTATAAACTGCTATCAGTCTGTGAAAGGTACAAAGAAACAGACTCCATCTCAATGAGGCTGTAGGGGCAGCACCCCAAAGATGAGTTTCTGATCATTGGAGGTGTTTAATTAGCAGGTGGGTGACATGCTGTGTAGAAGCGTTCATGTTTTGGGTTTAGAACTTGACTAGAAAATCTTTAAATTTCCATGCAATACCAAGATGCTTTACTTCCATAAATTTTCCTTATGTTTTTGCATAATTAATTACAAAGAATCAAAGTTGCAAGTATAAGAAATGAAATAATCACCACTCTTAAAAATTGAATTGAATCCCAAGGGGCCCAAGGATTACTGCAAAACTATTGGAATTGACCAATAAAGCTACATAATAAATTTAAATAGTATTTTCTTGCCCCCTTTTTGCTCTACAATTCTGTGGTTTAATAAAACCAGCCATGGCAAAGGAAGACCATTTTCTTCTGTGGTGCTGAATATAATTCAAATTATTCGAAAATCATAGTGAGTGAATTCCAGAGACAAGGAAAGCTTTCTGAACCAGCAATGGTGAGAACTGTAGTCATGAAATAAAAATGTTAAAGGTTTGATGAGCTCTCTCTTCAAACTTTGTTAGTCTGTTCTCAAAGATTACAAAGCAAGGGGGTGCTATGGTGATATATGCTGTATTATGCAGTAATTTGTGCTGTAATATACACATATTTATGTCATTGGGAATATATTCTCCAAACCAAGTAATGTGCTTCTCTGGTCAACTTCATCTCGAGTACTGGGTTCAACTTTATGTGCACATAAAGGTGATGTGTGCTGTATTACTGGGCTGTGTAGGGGAGGAAAACGTTTTCCTTCACCCACTTAGAATTCCTCGCTGGGTCTGAGAAGTAAACTGACAGAGACAGATTAACAGGAGAAAAGCATACACATTTATTGAATATGTTTTACATGACATGGGAGCCTTCCTGGGGAAAAGATTCTTTCTTCATTGAAGACACAATTAGACCTCTATATTTTCATGTTTGATTTGATAAAAAGAAGAGTCATGCAGGAATATGATAGATTAAGGAGAATGGGGTAATTGTAGTAAACTGAGGGAAAATTGGCAAGGCCTATTTCCTCTGATTCTTCTTGGTGTCCCTTTGTCTTCAGAGATGAGGATGCTCCTTTCTTCCAGGTATGGTGGTGGAACCTCTCACATAAGTATTTTATGATCTGTTTTAGGGGAGCAGAGCAGGGGATGGTCAATGACCTTCTAGCTTCTGATGTTTTCCCAAAACTGCTTCAACTTAAAATATTCAATATGCCAAGGTGCCGTATTTTGAGGTAGCAAATCTGGAACCCCATCATTCCCCCATCTGAAACTTCCCCAAGAAGTTTGACAGTTCAGAAACTGAATAAATTTCCCCATAACCCATCAAACTAGTCTCTCAATCCTGTGAATTTTCATAAAAACAAAAGAAAAACAAAGGTTAATGGTTAAAACAAACTCTAACACAGTTTTTAAGTCCAGAGAATAGTCAGTGAAGAAGATTTCTAGAAGTTGGGCTCAAGGCACCTTCAGGAGCGAGGGTAGGCAGTGGCGATCTAACAGATTTTCCTGGTTTTCAGTTTGAATGTCTCTGGTATGTCATCAGGTGTTCAGGTGAACTTTCTGAGTGGCCCCCACAGAAACAGGCATGAGGGCAGTCCAAACATGAGCTGCTGTGGTGATTTCTCTTAAGTTTTTATCAAGTCGTACAGCTTCAGCTTGCAGGGCCTCAGGAAAAAGCATAGTTTTAAATTTTAGTGATTTCAAGTCAGAAGGGTGGGAGAAAAAATGGAAATGTTAAATTAGAGAGTTGTAGCTAGATAGTAGAGGAAACTAGAAGAATTCAGAATCTAGGCTAGGGTACAGATAGGTAACAAAACCTTAAAGACAATGAACAGGACTAGAATTTAATACTCACAAGAGTGTGCTATAGTTTTCTACTGAGGTGTAATTCTCAGTTTTCTACTGAGGTAAAATTTTTCTCTCTACAGTCACTTTCACTTCTATCAAAGATAATCAAAGTAAGACTAATTTGTTTGCAAAATAAGTCTATTCTCATTAAACTTGGCCTGATTGTTTATATAAGTGCAGCAAGAATAGTAATTGACCACATTGGCTCTTTTTCAAGTCTGCTTTGCTGAAACTTTTCATAAGATCCTCAGATTGGACTTTTAAAAGCCTCTTGAGGTTAAGAAGCCAAGCCAAGGACTTGCCATCAGACTTTGCCTACAATACCTATGGAGGTGAGTGACTTCCTCTCTTCTAGAGATCCCCAAAATATACTGAGATTCCTGAGCCTGCCAGAAAGTGACCTTCCTTACTCACCTGGTAAGGCTGGAACCCCGAAAACAAGGTACCAGGTGGCCTGTTCAGGGGTATTTATTGCCTCCATAGAGTGAACTTTAGTTCCTTAAAGCTGTCTGGTCATATCTGGTTCTATGTACCTCATTCTCAAATATGACATTCCAGTCAAAGCCTTGGTAATACAACCAATGTTTCCAATTGTGTCCTGTTACAAGGAGAATAGATTCTTACTGAACTTATGCAAATAACTATAGTATCTATAGTACCAAAATAAGAATACTCATTAAGAGTTTCTGAAGTTGGTAAGGATCAGGTAGGGAGAGAAAGTAATTGTTTCATCTCTGTTCATGAAGCCATACTTTATCAAATTGCTGTAAGTTACAGTAGCTTAAGACAAAAGAGGAAAAGATTTCCTTAAGTTTGGAAAACAAAACACTAAGTAACCAGTAAATTTTCAAACAAAAAGTCATAAAAAAAATATAATCATCCTCACCAGTTCATTTAATCTCATGTAATTAATTCTTATTCTGCTTGATCTTGAATTAGCAGTTTTATGAATCCATCAACTTCTTCATTAATTCTAGAAACTCTTATTCAGTCCAGTGGAATGGTCTCAAAGTTATTCAAGTGATGCTATCATGGAGCATTCCCACCTGTAGCTTTTTGTAAATGTTTTTACGGGAGAATCAGAGTAAACCAATAACGGTCTGTAAATGACAAATGACTTAAAAGTGACCATGGTTAAAGATCTGATGAAAGTTCACTTGATAAGGAAATTTAGTTATCTCTGTGGCATACAGTGTTTTAACATAGTAATCAGACAATGACAGAGTTGACAAATTTCTATGAACTTCATACAATTTCTGAAATATCCATACACACATAACCTAAGAAGGTTTAGCATTACTTCTCATTTGGCAATGCTTCCCACATAATTTAACATTCCAAATAAGCCTAATTAGTCTTTCATCTCTCTTTCATGTGGTAAGACACAAATCCTTTGAGACTTGCCAGAAGCTCTCTGGGAAATCTCAAAGTTAGTTCAAGGTCAGAAAGACTCCACTTAGAATTTGATTTTGGGAAACTGTCAAAAATGTCAAAGGTTCAGACACTTGAATAAACAGGATCACAGATCCTTATGAAACAATACTTAGTTATCTATTTAACCAAGTGGCAATAAAACATTTTAAAGATAAATATAAAAGTTTACATGATTGTAAAAAAACCTTAGCTCTCTCACATTGAGAAGATTTGGTTTTCCTAAGTAATCAAAAACCTGATAAAGACAACACGAAGCACAGGAAATTATTTTTAAGACACAAAATTTTGCTTTCCCAGGCAAATTACTTAAAAGGTAAAGAATATTTTTTTTTTCAATTTCTTATTAAGAGCAGACCAATAATCTCATAAAAGTTTGTCTGTTCAGCAAAGAGAGAAAATCAAGTTCTAGCTTTGCACCAGTGTATTTTTGATAATTGCATTCATTTTTTAAAAAAACTTATAAATAAATATATTTGATCTTAGCAGCTTAACCACACATAAAATTTCCTTTCTCCAACCCACGATAATTATTTTTCTGTCCATTCAGTTTTTGTCCTAGACTTTTTGTCTTTCTCATTCTGGAACAACCAGTCATTCTACTTTATGACAAAAATACATGCTTTTTCTGTTAAACATGACCTTCATAACTTCCCTTAGGAAAAACATATCTTACTTTCCTTGCATATGGAGGGTTCTTTTAACCCTTATTATTCTTAGTAATTTCATTGTATATATTAATTAGAATTTTTAGCCATTAGTAATCTTTCTTTTCAGTGAAAACTAAGAAGTAAGCAATTTTGAACTATCTGCCACATACTATCATTCTGTAGCAAATTTGTGAATACATCACTTCATAATTTCTAGAAGTGTATGTCTTTCATAGTACAATTTCTCACGTTTATTAACTGACCTAAATATATTTAGCTTCTCTATACCATAAAAAAACAAGATGCCAAAAGGAGATAAGATTTCAAGTTATCAAAAAGATGTTTGAAAGTGTTTTTACACAGACGTATTATAAAACATTGTTATTGAAAAGTTCACCTATAAACTTTTACCCTACTTACATCCATTTAATTCACTTGTTCTTAACAACTAGGCTTGAATTAATTATGAAAATTTCGTGAGACACAAAACAAAGCTAGCCATCATCTTACGTTGTTTTTCGTTGACAAAGCAGGCAAGTACCAAAATACCAGCAAAGCAAAGAACCTAAAATGTTAAACATGTGGTTCTTCCTTTTTTTTTTTCACTGCTGTGCTTGACATCCATCAAGCAATTCATTTTTATTGTACATTTTGTTCTAAGGTTGGATTTATAGCTTTATAATCTTAAACATCTAGTAGAGATAGCATAAGCTTGTTTGGTAAATCAAGGTAGAAAAAAATTGTATGTCTTCATTATATTTAATGCTGACAACTCTGAAGACATGCCTATTTTTATTTTACTAACAATTTTAAAACTAGCTTTATTTACTGAAGATTATCCCAGATCATGTGAACTTAAAAAAAATTTGGGTTAGTTTCTATATTTCTGAGAGTTTTAGGAATACTTAGTTTATATGAGTGCTCATTTATATCTAAGCCAATTTGAATAGAACTCCTTTAAGGGATTTTTTAAATTAATTTAGTAATACCACTTGGAGGAAGAAAAATATCACATTTACTTAGCATGTGTGTAAATAGACAAATGTACATAAACATACAGACAGATGCAGACAGAGACCTTATAGCTTTCATTTTTAAATTTTAGCCATGTGCCAGGTATATTAATATCAAAAGTCTAGTGTAATTACTATTTAAATTTTCCTTGTTTTTCTTAAGTGCAGGGCAGTTCTGTTTCCAATGTCCTGATCTTTTACAATATATGCAAGCATTTTGAGATGAACGGGGAGGTTTGGGGATTGGTAAGAATAGGTGACCTTTGAATTGCTTCTAGAGCCACAATTTGTAAGACAAAGACAGTTGTTTATAACTCTTCAAAGAATTGGGTCACAGCCTGAATGCTATCTAGGGGCTGACCTGCCCATCCAACTAGGTTATCTTCAACTTGCTTCTGTATATCAGGGAGAAGATTTCCAACTAAGATGGAAATTAAAAGGTTTGTATGTTCTAGATTTAGAGCGATGTGTCTTTGAAATGTTTTAATAGATTGTTCCACATAGGATTCAGAAGGTTTCCTTTCCCTGAGTATATAGTTCCATTTTAGCTTAGGAGAAAAGGCTTTAAAAAAGTAGTTCCTATCAGGCTCTGAGTATCAGTCTCCAAGCTGGCCAACTTCTGACCATAGAGCTTCTTTAAAAGTATCCTTTCAAGTATTTAAAGCAAAGGTATACCCATCAAGTGACTTGACACCAAAACCAATACTTAGCCAGGGACACAAGAGGTATTCCCAAAGAGGGTGCAAATGATGCCGACCTCCCAAGATCCAGAACCACCCTCAAAGATAGCCACAAAAAAGAAGAACTTAGACAGCTACCCTGAAAGCTGGCATTGGTCAGTAGGATACACATTAACTACAAATGAGGAGCAACTCACATTTCTGTCTGCTCATATTACTGGGGTCTCCAGTCTGACAATTGGCCAACTGCACACACAATAACCAACATTTGTGCACCCTGTGAGGCAAAAATACAAGCCAAGGACACAAAATCCAAGAAACTGTTTGACAAACAATAGCTGTCCCAGGGAAGAAAAAGATAGATAACCAATGGGTACCTCAAAACCAAATTTTAATGAGAGTCACAATCCAAATTAATTTTTAGGCAAATATTTTTCTTCTGGTAATATGAATTTTGGAAGGAAAATACTCTTACCACCTTTGCTCAACTGGTCCCTGCAGATGGAGATCTGAGAAACGGACATAAGATTCTTACCTTCTGCTGGCTGTTGTCAGAGGCTCAAGGTCTCTTAACTGCAGCTTCCAGATGGAGCAAGGTGTCTCCAGCTCACGGTGTCCCATGTTCAGGTGCCAGAAACTGCAGGGGAATAAAAAGTTTTCCTTCACTCCCTTGGGGTTCCTGGCTGGGTCTGCAAACTAAACTGACAAAGAGAGATTATTGGGAGAAAAACAGTCAAATTTAATTCGTATAAGTTTTATATGACACAGGAGCCTTCATAATGAAATAAAGACCCAAAGAGATAGTTAGACCTGTGTATTATTATGCTAAGGTTGTTGAAGAGTGGACAATAGTGTAGGAATATGATAGGGTATGAGGTAAGTGTAGTAAACTGGGGGAAATTTAGCAAGCACTGTGTGTTAGGATTCTTCTCCAATGTCCCTGTGTCTTTGGAGACAAGGATGCTCCTTTCCTCTGGGTATAGGGAAGGCACCTCTTACATGAGAGCCTGTAACAGCTTAACCACCTCATTGTCAGAATTTCTTCCTCAGAGATAATTTATATTTCTTCTACTGTGCTTTGAGTCCACTTTTTTCCTTCTTCTGCCTTCTGTGGAGATGGAGAATAGAACACTATTCCTCGAACAATAATCTTTCATTGTCTGTGTGAGATGATTCAATGTACTTCTCAGCCAATTGTGTTTTTTTTTTTTTTTTTGCGGAAGATTAGCCCTGAGCTAACTACTGACAATCCTCGTCTTTTTGCTGAGGAATACTGGCCCTGAGCTAACATCCATGCCCATCTTCCTCTACTTTATACGTGGGATGCCTAACACAGCATGGCTTTTGCCAAGCAGTGCCGTGTCCACACCCAGCATCCGAACCAGCAAACCCGGGCCACTGAGAAGTGCAACGTGCGAACTTAACCGCTGCCCCACCTGGCCGGCCCCTCAGCCAATTGTTTTATTCCTTTCACTTTTTATTATGTGTCCTACCCTCCAACTACTTTAGGGTTCTCAGGCACTGTATTCCTGCAAAGTGTGCCCAAGCTCAGGCTTGTTTTCTTCTCATTAAAACTACATCACAGCTTCCATGTTTATCTCATGGTTTGGCATGACTCTTTCATCTATATGGCTGTTCTCTGTCTTCTTTTTCTTTCTCTCTCCCCCCGTTTTTTTTTGCTGAGGAAGATTTGCCCTGAGCTAACATCTATTGCTAATCTTCTTCTTTTTTGGCTTGAGGAAGATTAGCCCAGAGCTAATATCTGTGTCAGTCTTCCTCTATTGTTTTTGTATGCGGGACACTGCCACAGCATGGCTGGTGAGTGGAGTAGGTCCACACCCAGCATCTAAACCCATGAACCCAGGCTGCCGAAGTGGAGTGCACAGAACTTTAATCAGTCAGCCACAGGGCTGGGCCCTACATCTTATTTATTTTATACTCTTTTACCTAAAAGAATCTCACTGAAATTTGAATGACATATTGTTCTTAAAATTCTTCTGCACAATCTGTCAGAGTAATTTTGAATTCTATCTCATAGTCAAATTAGGTGATATTCTTTCACCCATAAAAACATAAACCGTTCAGTGACATTGGATCTATCTCCCCAGCTTTATACAAGAGAAAATTGAGGCCCAGGGAGATTAAGTAAATTGCTAAAATCTCACATCAAAAAGGCAACAAAGTTTGGGTTTTTAACATAGTATGTCTGACTGTAGAACCTGTGACCTTTGCACTCTATCTCACAGTGTGTCTCCTACATACCCTTTCCATATTTCAACCATTTCCCCATCTCTCAGAATTAATAAGCTGAAGTCATCTTCTCTCTTGCTCACTGTATCTAAGCAGTCATCAAGTCCTATTAATTTTCCCTTAATGTTTTATTCTGCATCCAGTTCTTTGTACTGCCAACATCAAGTTCAAGCCCTTTCAACTTTTCCTGTTGCTTATTCTAATAGCCTCCTAATTTGTCTCTTGGTTGACTCCTCTCTTCACTAATCCACTTGTGCTTCTAAAGCAACTTTTCATCTTGTGGATCTGCCTCTCCCATCACTCTGTTGCCCTCTCATTGCTAAGGAAGTGCTATTGACAGAATTTGGTCTCCTACAACTTCATACGTTGAAGCCTTAACCCCAAAGGTGACTGTATTTGTAGATGGGGACTTTAAGGAGGTAATGAAGGCTAAGTGAGGTCATAAGAGTGGGATCCTAATCTAATATGACTGGTGTCCTTACAAGAAGAGAAAGAGACATCAGAGATGCTCATCCACAGAGGAAAGCCGTGTGAGGACGTATTAAGAAGGCGGCCATCTGCAGGGAAAGAAGACAGTCCTCAAGAGAAATCGAGCCTGCCAATACCTTCAGCTTGGACTTCCAGCCTCTAGAACGTGAGAGATAAATTTCTGTTGTTCAAGCCACCCAGTCTGTGGTGTTTTGTTATGGCAGCCCCAGCTGACTAATACAGGAAGGAAGTGTAAATTCCTCATCCAGACAATCTAACCCATCAACAATTTGATTCTTTCTTTCAACCTCATTCATAAAAATACTTCCCATTCCAAAGAAACCCCTCAACACTTAGTTCTTTCTTCTCCAGGATTTTGTTCCTTTCTGGGAGGGACTTCTCTCATGTTTTCACTTATGTAGGTCTTACCTGTTCTTTAGGAACGAGGTCTAGTTTCACTCATGTTTCCTTATCTAGACTGTAAACTCCTTGTGGAGACTATGTCTTCAAATTAGTATCTCTTGAAGGACCTAATGCAGTGTCTGACTCTGATGCCTAACAAATATCTGTTAAGTCATTAATTTATCTGGATTGTCATGATTTCCCTGATACTTGTTCTTTTATGGCAATCCTCTGCCTCGTTTGTAGAACCCACAGTTTTAAAGTATTACAGCTTGGATAACAACAGCAAGCGTTGTCTTTTTAAAGTATAGGCTGTCATCTACAGAAAATTTACTCTGATCTGTAATATTCAGAAGCTATGGAATTGTGAAACCAATTCCTGCCCAATAATGAACCTTTCTGCCATAATTTTCCATTTTCCAGGCAAAAATCATAGCAACTGTTAAAAAAGAAAGGCCCAAAATGGAGTCATTTGCCCCTATGATAGCAAATCAAGACCTAATTACAGTTTCAACCTATTCCAGGAATGTGACCTTTTTAACAGTCACTCTGAAATTTCCTGATTAGCACTGCTGAGGTAATCTGCATGATAAAATCCCTGATGGTCCCTTCCCCCCAAAAGAAGATGTCCTCCCCTGGAAAGATCCTTTCTTTTCTTTTGCTAATACCTTCCTTACCTCACCACCCTTCTGTCTGTAAAAATCTTTCATTTTGCACAATTCCTTGGAGTATCTCTCTACTTTCTATATGGGGTGCTGCCCTACTCATGAATCGTTTATAAATCCAATTAGATCTTCTAATTTACTTGGTTGAGTTTTTGTTCTTTGACACAACAAATAACAAGAGTACACACACACACACACACACACACACACACACACACGTCTCCCTTTGCAACATAGTAGGAGACAATCAGCAACTATCTCCTCGAATGGCAAATCTAGATTGACCCATGGTACCCAGGCCTCATTTTTAGCTCTGCTGGTACTTAAACATTTAGATTCTGGGGGGAAAAAATGGTTTTGGGAAAAGGGGGAGGGATCCTTTATCTTCTTTTTCAAATTTAGGAAACTCTTTTCACTTCTCTCTCCAGGTTTTTGATTATCTGCTGTTAAAAGTTGAAAGTGAAGCCTCACTTCCATCTTTCCTTTCCACCTGAAACCTCAGAATACTCAGAAGAAAACTCAGAAGCGGGGCTGAGGTATGGATAGTTAAGGAAGTTGTTTAGAAGCTTGTTAAGTCTTTCCTCAAAGACAGTGAATAAAACGCACTTCCCACTCCTCAGCTTTAACAAAGAAACCCAGCTATTAACATAGGAAAGCCTCTTGTTTGCATTTTTTAACAGCTGACATTTGTACCTTTTGGAGGAAAGTGAAGGGCATCTCATTGCTTCCTTGTTTAAAGCAGCCTGGAAATAATGGAGATGATAGGGAAGCAGGGCTAATTTCCTTTGTCTCCTATTCAGCAGATAATGGTGGTCTGTATGGGGTGTTAAAGGCCAGGCAGCCGTGTTGACCTGGAGATGACTTCATTCTTCCGAGGTTTATCAAAGGCTCCTGTCAGTCAAACTCATGCTGGGAGACTGGGGAATGGCCATCTGGTTTACTGTTCATCAGAGAGGAGAAAGGAGAGCAAGGAGGTGAAAAAATCTTGCTGTCAGTTCTGAAACAGGTGGAAGGGTGATGCATTTGGAGGTGGGTTTAGCAACTTTTATGCACACATGCATAAGAGAAATAAATGTGAGAGTATCTGTGTGTGTGTGTGTGAGAGAGAGAGAGAGACAAAGCCAGAGCGAGAGCCAGAGATGCGAAGAGGGAGGGAGGTAAGAGGGACCAAGATACTGGGAAGAGGAGGAGAGACAGGGAGGGTAGGCTGGAGACTTGTTTAAGCCAGTGTTATCATCTTGAATCGATTTTAAGTGGAAAGACTGAAGGTCACTCATGCTGCTAACCCTGCAGAGAAACCTCTGAATTGTTTCCCTGGCTGTGGGGAAGAAAGTGAGTAAGTGGCTCACAGCAGGGAGCTGATTTAATTTAAAGCACAATGTTTCTGTTCTGAAGCCAGAATTCTTTCATCCTAGCCATGTTGATTACAAGCACTAACAAGGTATTACAAGAAGCGCTACCAGGAAATCTCCCCCTCTCCCCTCACCCCAAGTCAACTTCTGGTGAACTAGGATTCCGTGGGGCCACACAGCAGGATCTCCCCACAGGGCAGCCACTCGGAAAGACTTCTGTTGCCTGGACGCTCATATCCTCATGGCACCCAAGTTTCAGTCTGTGTTAATGTGAGAATTCCTACCAGTAGCTGAAATTTGCACAGCCGTAGAAACAATACTTCAATACTTCAAAGATCTGTAAGGAGAGAGTCTGGCCTCAGTCCCTTCTTCCTTCCTTCCTTCCTCTTTTCTTTCATTCTTCCGATTGTGGTAAACGATACATAACACAAAATTTTTATTATTTTAACCATTTTTCAGTGTGCAGTTCAATGGCATTAAGTACATTCACATTGGTGTGCAACCATCACCACCATCCATCTCCAGACCTCTTCATCTTCTCAGACTGAAACTCTACACCCATTAAACAATTAACTCCCTATTACTCCTTCTCCCAAGACCCTGACAACCACCATTCTACCTTCAGTCTCAGTGAATTTGACTACTCTGAGGACCTCATATAAGTAGAACCATATAGTATTTGTCCTTTTGTGATTGGCTTATTTCACTCAAGTTTCAAGTTTCATCCATTTTGTAGCATGTTTCAAAATTTCCTTTTTTTTTTTTTTTTTAAGGCTGAACAATATTCCATTGAATGGATATACCACATTTTGTTTATTTATTCATCCATTCATGGGCACTTGGGTTAGTTCCACAAAGGTTTTCTTTTCAATTGTGCTGTTCTCGCATGTCTATCCTCTTCTTACGATGCCTAGTATCAAATGAAGCTAATGCCCTGTAAATACTAAAGTTTTTTTGTAAACATTAATAAGGGAAACAAACAGGGGATCACCAGGTCAATAATTTAGTTGCTGTTATCACAAGTGTCACCTCACTTTAGAGTCCACTTCCCAGTCATGAAATGGGGCTGCAATTATGGTTGGTTTTCTGGCTATTTAAAGTGGAGAGGAGCTTTGATCCAAACAGAGCATGGAGGAAAACTAAGATAGGGTGAGGAGTGAATATTCTTGCTATATTTTTTTTAAAACCTGCTCTTATTATAGAAACTTCTAAAACATGCAAAAGTGGAAAGACTGGTTTGATGAACTTTCCATTAATTGCCCAGCTTGTATAATCAATCATCCACACAAGACCAATATTTTTTCATCTGTACCTCACATACTACCTCCCCTATCTTGGGTTGTTTTATATTTTTCCCTTTTTTATTTAAAAAAGTTCAAATCCACAGAAAAATGTCCAATGAAAGTGTGAAAAGCAACCACGTCATTAACTTTCACCTAGAATCACCAGTTGTTAACATTTTGCCACCTTTGCTTTATCTCTCTCTCTAACTCTCTATCATCTATCTACCTATCTCTCTCTCTCTCTACATTTTTTTTCTTGAGCCATTTGAAATTAGTTGCACACGTGATGACACTTTATCTGTTAACACTTCAGCATCTACCTGAGAGCGAGGACGTTCTACTTCATAACCACAATACAATAATCACACTCATGACATTTAAAATTTATGCAAAATGATTAAAATAAACAATCCACATTTAATTTTCCTCAATTGCCTCAATATATGCCATTGTAGCTTGTTTTTTATTCTGTTATAACATCCAGTAAGGGACTAAGCATGACATTTCATTGTCTTTTCTTAGTCTTCCTTAGACTGCCTGCCCTTTTGTCTTTGATGCCACCCAGCTGTATGGGGTGAAGGTCTTGCAAGTAAGTCCTTTAATCTCTAAGATGGTGAGAAAGAGAAATGTGATTGTTTCTCAATCTAGTGTCTTTGTGGACTCATAAATGTTTACATTGTTAGCAGAGATAGAGAATTGAGGAATCAATAATGTCTAGAACCTTCTACCTGTTTGACATCCAAATATCTCTGGAGATATTTGCAAAGAGCAAGAATGATAAGACATTAACTAATTCCAGTAAATCAGTCACATGTTAGAGAAGCTTTTTGCTTCTGCTTTTTGAACTGTTCCTGAAAGAAGGGCAGAGGTGACTTTTGTCCATGCAGGAACAGACAGTTGACTCATTCTAATGTGAGTCTAAATATATTTTTGAACATCCACTAATTAAATCTTGTAAAACTCCCGAGAATTAGGATATCTCTTGTTTATACGTGAAGGAACTGAACACAGCGGCATCTAGGATATAAGACAACCAGAAGGAGAAGATTATCTCTGATTTGTTGAATACTTTCCAGGACCACATAATCTACTGGAAGGCACTTAACAAGTATTGCCATTCTGTTAATGTTCCCAAACTCAAACCAATGAGAATGTGAAATAGTTTCTAGTTATTTGTTTTGGGTAGTTAAGGTTGGTAAGGTATCTGGAGGCTGCAGAATTCTGTTATCATGTAAGGATGTATTGTTTTTATTTGTAATATTATTTATAATTTTTAAGAGTTAGAATATCATTCTGTTTAAATGCCCACTTAGCTCTTCATAAAAGGCCAAATAAACATTTTTAATAACTATCTAAAAAGGGGACAAAAACCTTAAGTTTGGCTTTTTGGAAGGAAAAATATACATATCAGCCAGAACACAGTCCCACCTATTATAAAGTAATGGACAATGTTACTCTGATCTTTGTCCCCATAGTTTAATTCATAATAGAAGAGTATTGGCCTGTAATACTTTTCAGATGAAGTCTGACATTTTAAAGTTTTGTCTATCACCTTTGTTTTGGTTGGCTTTTTGGTTATGAAAAAGGAAAATGTTTTGTTCAAATTTGTTTCACTTAGCTGATGAGAGAGGTCTTGCTGAGGCCTTTCAGCTGGAACATTTGAAAAAAGAAAAACTCCTTTTTAAATTCACCTACCATGCACCTGAAGCATTGCCTTAAAGGCCCCCTGCCTCTGGTAGCCAGGTGCCTGTGAACTCTTGCCACTATATGGCTTTAAAAACAGACAAAACAGTGAGTCTATGAGACACTGAGGTCATGAAGTAACACCCAAACAGTGCTACCGGGGAAACCCATGTGGCTGGGAGCCAGGCAAGGAGAACTCATCTTCCCATGAGCTATCAGGATGCCCTTGCTTACAGAAGGGCAGATTCAGGAGAACAGAGATGGAGAAGTGACAGGATGAGATCAAGGGAGAGTATGAACTGAGTTACTTACAAAACCATGTACCTTTCTGTAGTTTTTGTTTTTTAAATATACTTATTTTAACCAGGTTTGCTTACCTAAGCCATGGATTACCTAGAGTGGTCCTACTTTACTTGCGTTTTGAACTTACATTGTCAGTCTTTCTCTCTCTATGCCTCTTCTTGGAAAGCACATGGAGAACAGAGGTTCCCTTAACTCCACTTGGTATCCTGAGAAATCAAAATAGTTTTCCATACAGTTTTCTTTAACTAACTACAACATTTTATAGGCTTCTTGGGTTAATTTCAAGACTCGTGTAGCAAATGTCTTCATGCTTATGTAAGTTTGGTTAACAGATTTCTTAGTAGACAGGAGGTTGGGATGAGCTGGGTATTTGGCAAATACAGAAAATATAGGGAAGGTCAATTGTCCCAGAATTTGGAGTTCACTCTCCATCGTTACCTTGATCTGTTTGGGATTATTTTATCTCCTGGCAATGCTACTGCTGAGTGAATCCCAGAACATACTTCACTTTCTTCAAGCTTCTGTCTTACACTCTGCAGCAACAGAGAACTCAGAGA
The DNA here is from genome assembly GCF_037783145.1 of Equus przewalskii. Taxonomy (NCBI): domain Eukaryota; kingdom Metazoa; phylum Chordata; class Mammalia; order Perissodactyla; family Equidae; genus Equus; species Equus przewalskii. The sequence continues at coordinate 18,237,415 of NC_091849.1, read as the reverse complement.
GAGAAATTTGTTTCTTCATTATTTATTTCTCTTCCATAATAAAAATTTATCTGTCCCAGATTCCATTCTTTTTCATCCAGGTGTTCCACTGGAAAATAGTAGTGGTAAATAATTATTGAATGAATGATTTCCATTAAAATACTGATGGACTAGCAATGGATTAGCACCTTGTATCTCCAGATTTTTTAAATTTTAATAGGATTATAGGAGATACAATATTTTACTCTAAAGATGTAAGTGTGGTTTAGCAATGGAAATGTAGAAAAAAATATTGCGTAAGGCAGTCACCCAGATCCTGAGGAACTCAAAATAGCACCAAGCAGATGCCATAGGGGTCCCATCATCATACTTTTCTAGCATCAGGTTGGCTCTCAGTGTCTAACGCCAAGTTCATCATATAGAGTGATAAGTGTCCAGTTGTGAGGGTTGAGGCCATCAAAGGGGAATGTGATATGGGTCATTATCATACTCCTCCCAGGCAACAGGGACCTTCGAGCTTTATTCCTGAGTTTCCTATCCTTACACTAAATTGAATACGATGGATCTTTAGCCTAATGGTGAGGATTAGCAGGATAATCAGCATAATTGACCCATTCTGATCCTGAGCGTCATGTCCCAAGGGGGATCTAGGGCTCAATACTCTATTATAGCTGGTGTTTGGTTGTCATTCGGATAGATAACTTGGTCTGGGCAAAAGCTGAGCATCTAAATATGGCAGCACATAATTCCAAGGGCAGGCAAATAGGAATGTGAACTTAAAAGTAAGTCTAAAATTTCAAGGTATTATTGAAAGGCAGATATTGTTGTACAAAATCCAATTCAAGTCCAGGATCTCGAGAAACCAGTAATCAGGCAAAAGAAGAGCCATGATGACCCATAGGAAAGATGTAGGAAGGCAGATGCCTAAATGAAGGATGGGACCAGAGAGATAGATTTGACACTGGTTAGCAACTGCCCCAGGAGATCTCACATCCTGCTCCCTTTAAGATTGGTCCTGAGATTTCACGCTGTGTGTGTGTGTGTGTGTTTTCAGTCAAATAATCTCAGTTGCTGTGTTAGAAGCAAATGAAAATGGATGTGAGAGGGATATAGGCATTTTTTACAGAATCTAAAGGCATAGATTTGGGGATTAGGTTTTTTGTGCCATGTCTAGCCTCTGAGAAAGGATCTGGCTTTATGGTATTCCTGAAATCGTACCTAGTGGGTGAGAAATAGATTCTGTACCATGGGCCTTCCTAATATGCAAGATCTCTGATCTCAAGTGCCCCGAGTCCCCTTTCTGGACTGGAGGTCTAAGTGACTTTTTTGAGCCTAGAAAGAATGGCCTTGTCAGACGAATCTGCCTTCTGTAATTCAGGGAGGACGTCTGTCAGACCAAGCTTTTCTGTGAGTTGGTCCTGCCTGCCTCATGAGAGGTGGTTCTTATGAGGCAGAAAGGATCTGGGGAATCAGCAGTTGCCTTGGTTTCCAAGAAATGTCTCCACCCTTCAGTTGGTTCTGAAAATAACAGTCTGTTTCCCTTAAAAAGGGAATGCATGCTGAGTTTTCTTCTCAGCTTATAAATTATGCTGTATTAACACTGGCAACAGTTTCATTTTCGCTGTGTAAACATGAGGCAGCACAGAATGGGAAGGGTGTTGGAAGGGCTGGCTGCCAGGCCCCAGCAGAGACGCGTGAGCAGCTCTTTGAATGTTGGATGGTGTTCACGCTAGCATTAAGGGTGTGTTCCCGAACACCTGTTTCCAGCAGTCAGGCCGTTTTTTATTATGAATACTCTGCCACCTAGTTTGGTTTTGTACTAGGTGAAGTACATAGTTAAATAAATTTTGTCATTCAAATAGCCCTGAGGAAAGGTACCTCTTCTTAAAAATGTCCAGTGGCTGGCCACCATATCTGAGATTCTGTTTTAGATTCATTTGTATGGGTTTATGATGTAATATTTTAAGAGTTCTCTCATCAACCATAAATACTCGATAGATGGAATCACGTAGTCATTTAACTAACCCTTTTATTGAGCCAGCAAACATTTATAGATCTTCTGTTGTACACCAGGTACCCTGATCCCAAATTAAAGTTTCCATTGCCATTATTGGTCATGAAGAGCTCAGCACGAACCAATTAATCAGTGATTCCAGACAGCTGACTTGAGATGTGCAGCACAAGTTAGCTAAATTTTGAGTGAATATTGAGATACAGGGAAGACCCAGTAGCAAGATATATATTTAAAGAAGGCAGACACAGGCAGGACCTAGACTAAGATCCTGGGCAGCCTGGGGACAGAGCAAGGGCAATGATAGGTGGAAAGGGAGGGGAAGGAGAGGAAAATAAGGAATATAAAAATGGAAAACAATAACAAAATTCTTTTTTGGCTAAACAGATTTGTTTCAGAGCCCATTTGTATAGCCATACACTTGTGAAGCAAGAAAGCCCTTTTTAATTTTTTTTTTTGTTTAAGATTTTATTTTTTTCCTTTTTCTCCCCAAAGCCCCCAGGTAAATAGTTGTATATTCTTTGTTGTGAGTCCTTCTAGTTGTGGCATGTGGGACACTACCTCAGCATGGTTTGATGAGCAGTGCCATGTCCGCACCCAGGATTCGAACCAATGACACACTGGGCCGCCCGCAGGCAAACTTAACCACTCGGCCACGGGGCCAGCAAGAGGACTTGTAAATATGAAAAAGTCACTATACTAATGTCCACTTTAAAAGTTAGAATTCTTGTTTGGAGTTAGAAAAGTGAAAAGTTTTGATTGAAATGTTTATCTCAAATGCGAGGACTTTTTGAAGTTTCTCTAGGGCAGTGTTTTTCAATCTTTTAAAAAGTGAAACATTATCAGGTATGATGGTTCCTGCCACAGGTAACTGAAAATCCAACTCAACCAACAGGCTTAAATGATAGGGAAATTATTATCTCATAGAAGAAGACTTCCAAATATAGAGTGTGCTTTGGGGTTGGTTGAGTCAGTTGCTCAATAATTTCATAAAGGACCCAGGTCTTTTCTTCTTTCTACCCTAACACTACCACTGTTATTTTATCCCAAGGACGATTCCTCCAATAGTCGTGAGACGCTACAAGAGCACGCAGGCTACAATTCTTTCTTGTTCACATCTGGTGAGAGAAAGAAATTCTTTCCTAACATGAAATTAATTTCTTTCCCTTTGGTCTTAATGAGCCAACCAGGTTCACATGCCTACGGGGAGTGGCTTCCACTGACTGGCTTCTGCCTGACCCCTTGAACTAATCAGTAAAAGGGACAGTGAGATTACATGATTGGCTTGAGGGCTAATCAGGAACTGGAATCAATTCCTCGTAGGGCGGAGTGAGAGACTGTTAGAGAATATGATGGAATGATTTAAGAAATCAACCACAATGTCCACACCCTAATTCATGAAGCTACTATGACTGAGGTGGGGGTGGAAGGCATAGCGTCCCTCTCCCCTCCACCCCCCAACCCCAGTTGAATCCTACCTTTCCTTCACCTTTGCCCTTAGAACATTATTTTATACTTCCTGTAGGATTCCAGTTTGAAAACCACTGTGAAAGCAAGGGCAGCATCTACCCAAGGAAACATGTGGGTGTGAAGACTGAGGATTATCTTCTCCAAGGGCTTAGAAATTCTGAATTTACATCAAAGGCTCTTTTTCCAAATGCTTCTTCACGTTTAGCCTGTCCTAGAAACTCTTTCTCATCTGTGCAAGGAGAAGTAACCCAGAATAATGATAAGGAAGTTCCTGGCCAATAAAACAAAACAAAGCAAAACAACACTGAATTGTCTGATTAATAATGTCTTTAAAAAAATAAAGGCATATAAGAAGCCAAAGTAGAGTCTTGTGTATGTCCAAGAATACTCTATCCTTCATGTGCACTCTTGGAAAGATTTCTAGTTTTCCTTTTTTTTATTCTTAAATTTGTCAAAGGAATTCAAGAAGAAAAACTATTTGGATGTAAATTATGACACATTTTTTGGAAAAAATAGTTTTGTATCTTTGAGATCATGTTTTATAAGTGCAGGCATAGTTCTCAGCATCTGAACACACATGTATTGGCACCTGCAGTGAGCACCAACTAAGACAACAGGAATCATCAAGGCCATCCCAGGAAATTGTGAACTCTATGTTGATACTGTCGCAGTGAGCTTCATATGAGGCACTACGCTATTTGATAAGCTTATCTGATAAGGGCATTGAAAATGGTTAGGTTTAGCCATTTACTGCCAAAATCGGTCTCCTTTATGACAATTCTCTCTCTTTTCTTTCTTGAGAAACCTCTTAGGGGTTGTGTTGATTAATCACTAGAAAGAATTAAGTAACTTATTGTCTATTTTAATGCCATGATTGAAGGCTGTTATTTTCCTGCCTACATATCCTATTTGCAGAACCTACCAGCAGTGTTTACCCCAGATTACATATTCCAACAGGAGATGTACTGCAAGTCATTTGCCTCTGGCTCTCAAATGCATTCCATGCTCGTTTCCTACATCAATGCTTCCCAGACTTCTTGGCCAACTTGCTTCTAGGTAAGTTCTAGCAACAGAGGCACTAGTGGGAGACTGGAGGATCAGAAGGAAGGAGACATCAGATATTTCCCTGTTTCTCTCTGCCTAGTAAGTTCTCATCAGTGGCTTCAGCTCCTACTAGTCAGTACTTCCCTTCAAGTTCCCGGCTCCCACCCAGCAGACATGCTACAATTCTAGCTTCAAACAACTGAACTGTTTGGATGCAAAATCTGACATACTGGGTTCAATCAGTTTAATTTTTTGAACTCATGTTTTATAAGAGCACTTGTGGATCTCAGCTGCAACATCCCAATACACATGTGTTGGCAGCTGCTATCAGCACGGAGGCACTGGTAACACCATGTCCTTTCATTGTCCCTTCAGCCTTGTGGGAGGTAGTAACTTTCTATAGCTGCTTCTCACTTTTCTTCCATGGTTTCTCCTTCAGCTGTTTTCATGACATGGAAAACATTTCCCACTATTACATTCCCCCTATTGAGTTATCTGCCATTGGTTTTGCTTTCTTAGTTGAAACCTAACAAGTACTGTAGGGAACTATTTGTTTTTTCGATTGAAATTCTTTTGATATATCCACCATGCCACCACATAGCACTGCAAATGATGATAACATTCTTTGAAAGTGGAATCATCTCATGCTAAAGTCCTTCCGTTTTCCTTTGTTTCTTTTATGGGAAATTTAAAATTTCCATCCGCAGATTGTATGTTTTGAGGTGATGCTTGGCCACATGTTTGGGTGGTGAGTAAGTTCTTAAGAAATTGAAGCCCTAAATGTGTCAGATAATCACGCAGACTGTCGACGAAAATAATCCATAACCAATCTATAAATGAAAATTTGGGTGAGTTTATTCTGAGCTTAAATTTTAGGATTATAACCCGGGAGAGTCTTTCCACAAAGGAACAGAGCACTCCAAAGAAGTGGGGGTATAAGGGTGGTTATATACCCTCAAAGAGGGTGTTTCACATGTGATTGAAATGTCCCTCCCACAATAGTCGCAAGATTGCCCTGTCGGCACAGCACTTGATGGACACAGCAGGTAGTGGGTCAGCTATCTTGGTGGGCGTAGCAGGAGGCAAGTCTATTGTCCCCAGCTGGGCGGTCACAGGTGTGCAGCAATCAGCTTCTAGCCTAAGGAAAGATACTTAATCCTTAAAGGGGCGCCAACGTTGGGAGGGGGAGGGAAGTTGCACCTTTATCTCAAGGGCCTTTTGCTCTTACCATAGGGAATCTCTAAAGCAGATATACAATGCATGCTCAACGGCCACGGTCAGGCCCTTTTGGAAAGACAAGGTCAGGCCAAATTAGGTTTACACCAAATGGCTTCCTCATATATTCCAATATATCCTATTGATGAGGATTTTAGGCTGGTTACTTTTAAAACTACAGATGAGAAGCAGGCTCCGAGGACTGGAATTTCGCGTGCCCTTTTGAGAGACATTTGCGTTTGTGAAGGAAGGGGGGGTGACCTTGTAGGGACCCGAAATTGGCCACCCCAAGATATGTCTCTTTGGCATTGGGATTGTTTGGGGCTGATTGCTTTTGATAAACTGGGACAGGGAAGAAGGCTCCGAGGAATGGAACTTGCCCTTGTTGGGACACATTTACATTTGTAAGGTAAATCTCTATCTGTAAAAGGTGCCTCCCTCTCTGTACCAGGAAGAAGAGGAGAGATGACCTTGTCCCTAGAAGCTCTTAATGGGGAAGGCAAGAACTTAAGTTGGTTGCTGTCTGGCAATCTCATGTAACTGGTTTAGGATGGTGGCGTCTAACCTTTCTACCTTTACTTAATCCGATTTGATTCTTGTCTAAAAGTCATGGATCACCCAACGACCAGACCCCACCTGCACTGATACCATTTTAACTTTTTTTCATGTTCTTTCCTATGTCTTGTAAAGAGATGATTCACATACCCATGCCTAATAAAATTAGCCCTAACCCTCAACTCGGGGCAGCAGCAGGAGCTCTGACTGCCCGTGGGTCCTGTCCCCATGCTACACTATTCTCTAAATAAAAGAGCACTACTGCCAGATCTTGAGAGTCTAAGAAATCTTTCTTTCGACTCCTCGGCTCACCGACCCCGCATCACTATTACTTGCCATTTTTATTTGTCAAGACTATCAATATGGCAGAAACAATAGTGCAGTGAGTCCTTCATGTTGCCTCATTTTAGTCTTTGCACTAGCATCTTTGAAATTTCATGTTAAATGGTTTAAATGTTTTTCAATGTCAATAATGCCAGAAGAATCTTCTAAATCCAACTTAAAGTAGGTAAAACTGAACAAAGAGACTATGTCCCAAATTGGCAGATATCTTCCCATTTAAATACTAGTGCACATTTAAAGGCATGCGTAACTTGTAGTTTTTGACAGAAGATCAGTTGAACTAAAGGGGAGCTGGGAGTTAGTGCTGGTTGAGTAAGTCTGAAGCTTTGGTTGAAAATCCCCAGAGAGGTCTCAAGTCAAATTACATGGAAGCAGAAGCAGACATCCTTTGCAGGACCTGAAATACTCTGAGGTCAGCCATCTTGAACACAAACTTGGGGGCATGGCTGAGTGCTTGGCTGTGTTAATTACAGTTTAAATCATTGGGTGGGATTAGCAGAATATGCAGAACTCAGGTGGGTCTTCATTTGCACATAATGACTTTGGTCTTTTCTATAGCAAATGCTGAAGTGGACTATAAGGGGAAAGAAAAACATCCATCATTGCGGCTTTTTAAAACGGTAGACAGAAAAACCAGTTATAATTTTTTTTAAAGAAGGAGTTCGAGTTTTCCATTTTGCTTTTAAAAAGGACTCAGCAAAAGCTTACATTAGACAGTTTTGCATAGTACTGCCAGCAACAACAAAAAAAGCCAAGGTTGGGGGTTGTGGAGAGAATTCCCCACTCCTTGCTCAAACCCCCCCCCCCCCCCCCCCGCCATACACACAAAGCAAATTAAACAGAAACACAAGCAATTGCTTTCTTTTACGCCCCACAGAAAATAACAGAGAAAAATCTGTATTTTGTTTTTCAAGGTATAGTAGAGAGAATTTTTTTTTTTAATATGCTTTCAAATCCTCAGGGACTTTATAATTTATCAAGAAAGACACATTCTTCCTAATGAAAGGTTACTGACCTTCATGAATGTGACAGTTCAATTACAGCCCATTCATATGCAGAGCAGCGTTGATAAAGGATTTGGGAAATGTGACTAGCATAGAAAAAAAGAAAAATGTCTAGGAAATTATTATTAGTTTTTAAAAAAATTTTAATTGTGAAGGAAGAATAATAAATAAGATTTGCTCAGGTAGTAGAACCTTTTCTTGTGTGCCCCAGCAGCCCATTAGATTTGCTTCAATGAGTATACTGGCTCTTTCTTTCTGCTTTTTTAATTCTAATATTTCTGCCTTTTTAATCCGCTGAACCGCTAAACCTAACAAATCGGCAAACCCTTGGGGTTCTGAAAAGCAGGGTTTCAATTTTTTTTCCTTCTCTCTTTGACTGGCAGGGCAAGCTGGAACGTGTCTTAATGTTATTTTAAGTGCTTGACTACTATTTAGATGCTGAAATGGATGGAGAGTTAAAGGGGGAGTGTTATGTACTCTCAGCCACCCACATACATGTACTCAAGGCCAAGCTCAGGGGAGGCAGACCCCTCCAGGACCGCGAATAGCTAAGCCAGAAGCTGGCTAGACTCACTGGAGCCAGCCTTAGTCAGACTTGGGTGACACCTGTGAGCTGCTGTTTGCTGAGCTCCTCCAGGTGTGGGAAAGAAATTCAGATTGCCAGTTTGTAAATCAGCCCAGAATGTCCCTCAGGCAGAGATCTTTGGAATATCCCAGAACTGGGTTCATTTTCAGCAATTGCTAGTAGAGATTCTCCTCTAACAAATTTTTCATTAAAAATAAGACAAAATGCATCAAATTGTAAAGTTCTTGGGATATAACCAATATAAATATTTTAAACAATTTTGAAATATAATCATTATTTTCACTTTTACTATTTTAGCTAGGAAGTTAACATCAGCCACATAGGTGTATGATACGAGGTGTTGAACAGTAAACTTTATTGAAGGTTTGGCGAGAACATACCTGACACCCATCATATCGCCTGGCACATTCAGGATTTGCTGAATGAATCCCTTTTCCTACAGCATTTCTTTTCCACTCAATTCTTGGATGAGCACTATGGCCCAGTTATCAATGATTCCTCTAAGATACTTACCCACTCTAATTTGCCCTTACAGGTTGCCTTCTTCCTCCACCCTTCCTGGGTTAAGTATTTGGCTTCAAATCACTTTCAATCACATTGCATCTTTGAAAGTAAGTTTACTCATGAAGGCATTTTTTAAAGAAAAAATTGAAGAAATAAAAATAAGAAGAAAGGGTATCAGTGTCAATACTGTGTATCCCTAAACTTGAAAAAACAGAAACCTTTCCCTTAGGCATTAATATGTGAAGTCATATCTTACGGTAGGAAACTTTCAAACAGACAATGGAGGGCACCAAAGATGATACTGTTGAGTGTGGCGTAACTCAGTTTCTCTGCTTCTACTTCTCTTGAGCAGTATTCTGGAAAGCTGTGTTAGATCTCTTTGTAAATCAGTATTTTATGAATTTGCATGGAATGAAATTCAAATAAAATCATCTCAAAGTACTATTTTCTTTAGTTTGAATATTCCATTTCAAAAAGATTTATTTGAATATTTTACTCTGAGAAACTGAGCATACTTTGAGAATATAATAATTTAAAGACTAGTAAGGTAACCTAAGGTTTAGATTAGCTGCGGTAAATATTTTAATGTGTGTCTATTCTTTCCTCCAGTTTTCATTTTGTCCCACATATAATTTGACGTACTTTATTTTTAATACAAAGGTATGAGATAAGGGACATTGCATTACACATACATACACTTTTTTTTCTTTTTTTTTTTCTTCTGAGAAAGATTCACCCTGAGCTAACGTCTGTTGCCAATCTTTCTGTCTCTCTCTCTGTCTTTTTTTCCTCCCCAAAGCTCCAGTACATAGTTGTATATTCTAGTTGTAGGTCATTCTAGCTCTTCTTTGTGAGCCTCCACCACAGCATGGCTGCTGACAGACGAGTGGTGTGCTTCCACATCCAGGGTACTGAACCTGGGCCATGCCAGTGGATTGTACTGAACTTTAACCACTAGGCCATCAGGGCTGGCTCATACATATACTTTTATATACTAACAAATTCCTTAGATGGCAAGGAAATTAACAATTTGACAATTAGATCTTTTTGAATTTTGAAATAAATTTTTGCCACTTAATAAATGAGTTATGTATACTTTTAATTAAAGTTCTATATTATCTTTATTTTCTCTAAGTTCACTTTTGTTTAGGTGTCTTACTCATTTTTGTGTAACCTGAAGGACATAGCAACATATTAAAATATGCTCAATAAAAATTTCTTTCAATTACTGTTTTGGTAGAGCAAGCCCTCAAACCCAGGTTTGCCTGACTCCAAAGTCTTTTCACTTGATCAATTTACTACTGTGTCAATAAATGCACTTAGCAACAAGTAACGGGAAATCCAACCCAAAATGGCCTAAATAATGAAAAAATTTTATTATCTCGTATAACATGTGATCCCAGGTAAGGTGGCTCTAGTTCAGATAATTTGGTAGTCCAAAAGTATCATGGAGGATACAGGTTCTTTCCATCTCTCTTATCTGCTATCCTCAGTAGGTGTGTTAATTCTCCTCACGGTCTTGAGATGGCTGCTATAGCTTCAGGAATCACATTTTCTAATTTCAATGTAAAAGGTGAAAATATGGTTTAAAAAACCCCATATTTTCCTTTGAACACTTTTTAAGTGCTAAGGAAGATTTCTCTGAAGATCTCCCAGCAGCGCTACCCCCATATTTCATTAGCCAAAGCTGGGTCATATGGTTCTTTCTAAACAGATCATTGATAAAGGAAATGGAACTACTGCAATTGATTTAGATAAATCAAAATTTATCAGATCTAGGGCTGTCCTTTCCTCAAGGGCACAGCTGCATGGAAGAAATGTGGATATCTGAACAAAATTTGGTTTCTTTAGCAAAGGTGGGGTAACTTTGGTAGGCAGCTAATAAAGTCGGTTATAACAGAGCTATCTCATGATCACCAGGGACAAGGAGAAAGACAGGGAAAGACTAAAAGGGGAAAGTTGGAGATCAGCAGGAAAAGAAAGGAAAACATAGTAATCTTGTGTATAGCAGGTGTTTGATAATTGCTGATGACAGAAAATGAATGAAATACAATTTACAACGAAGTTAATCTGACACATATTTAATGATATATGTTGTTCCATGACATTTCAGGCCAATACTTTAGTAGTCTATATAAATAACTGTAATTAGTACTACTTTTGACAGATCTTTATAGCTTTTAATCTTCTGTCGTTAATTAACTAGTTTAAGAACAAGCATCAATGTTCAGAGGGTTTTTTTTCCCCTCATCTTACAAACAGTTGAAACTTAATCATATATTCACTGACAAGTACTAGGATGATTCCCCCACATTCCCCACACTGGAGTAGTCTGTCATTCCTCTGCTCTTCCCCATCTACCTGACTGTGTTCACAAATAAGCCTCCCCTCGTTTCCTCAGAGAAGTTTCCAGAGACATATAGTTCACCTCAAAGTATCTGGATGTATTGCTGTCTGGATCTATCAGATCTGGGCACAGGGCCTTCAGAAAGCACAGCAATGAATAACTGACATTAGATTGTTTCTAATTTTGGTAAGAAGGGAGGGATCAGAAATCATAGAGAAAGTTCATAAGAGGTTTCCACCATGGGTAACAGAAATAGTACCAGATGGTCACTGGGAAACTTGGTTCTTCTTTGGCCAAATCCTTTTCCTTAAATGGAAAAAGAGTGCTTGGAAATAAGTGATCTCTAAGATCCTTTCCAGCGCTACCTTCAATGATTCTATTTCACAATTTTGCGTTAGGCCAGAAACGTTTAATTCTATTATGAGTAGACATATAGAAATTATACTTGAAGTAATTTTATATATACTAGGAATGTTTAATTATTTAAATAGAATCCTAGAAATTTAGGTTACTCTCTGTGTTTTGATGTTGTCAGTAAAGGGCTCCATCAACTCTTACATAATCTAAATGTGTCCTTGTTTATTGAGAAAAGGTAAAGCACTTTACGTTATACATTATTATTATTATTTTTTGGAATTCCTGAGTCCAAACTTGAAGTATTTTAGGCCACTCCAAAGAAAACTGAGATCAAACATGACAATATTATCCTCTATTATTATTATTATTCTCTGCTGTTGGCATTAGAAGCGCCTCTGAGACAATATCATTAGAGTGCCAAAAAAAACGGCAATTTCTGAGGAATACCCTTTCCTTTCCTTTCCTCGCTTCTGAGAATGTATCTTCTAAACAAACCCCAAATTCACAAGGTTAGTTTTTTCTTGTTGACCAGGCTTGAGCTCTTTGGCAGACCTTTTTTAGGCCGTCTGAGATAGGCCTACACTTGTCAAGGAGAGTGCTAAAGTTCTCCATCTCAAGCAGCTTTCTCTGCACACCGTTGTCTATGTGCTGTCATCCTTCTGTCCCACTCAGTGTGCCACTGGTCTTTTTACTATTTTCACTGCTGATCTCAAATCCTTGACTACCCAGCATGCTTACCGAAAACAAGGACTTGGTAAGACCAGTGGGCAGCATGCCACCTAACTCTGCTGGGTGATTCCACTGCTGATGCCACATGTGTTGTGCTACCAGGGAGGGCCTCTGCTCCCACCACCTTCACCAAGGCCACTGTGACCACTGGGCTCTTTCTCAGAGATATAGTGAACAGTTTTGTTATCCTGGAAAGAAATATGGCTCCCGGAAACAACACGATTCTGCTAGCTCTTCCCATCTTTCTTCTAGTCTCATCATTTTCTCGGAGGAACTGAGGGAAGCGGGAATCTTGGGGTCACAAGTTTTCTCTTTGATGCTGTGCTCCTACTTTGGCAGGAAGAGCCTCAGGCGAGAATTCTAGCCTTCCTCAAGGAAGAGCTCAAAATGCTCATCTGTCTTCTTGAGCCCATTCAAATCGTCACTGAGCAGACTTAGAACAATTACCCTAGAGTCACATTCTCAACACCAGAACACATGTTCTTATATGTCAGCCCAAATGCCCAGCTTTCCAGAAGGAGGAAGATCCCCTTCCAGTCTGTACTCAGCCCTGACTTTCCAAAATCTATGCAGATTATGAGGCTCATTCAGTCAAGATCTCCCCTTGTCCCGAGATGGTCTCAAGTACCAGATTTTACATTCACCTAGTTCACTGATATAATTTAAACGAAGGAAAGATTATGCATAGATTTCTCCGGGAAGGTTCAGGCCAAGAGCATAATTTCTCTTTTCTTTATGCTTCCCTACTCTTTAGAATATGTGTAATTACCAAACATAGTAAATTTCAAGGGTGAAAAATCTGAAAAGATGAAATTATCATAACATCTTTGTCAAAAAATGTGTGCAAGAAGGAAAGGGAAAATATGTTAGTAAATATTTGTTAATTTTCACACATTTACTGATTGTTGTTTGAAATGTTTTGCTTAATCTTGCTTGATTTTAATAAAATATTCAGTCTAATTGGAGAAGAAATGCGTACTGTACCCAACCTCAGTGTATGCTTTGCAAAATTAATTAGAGACTGGCTAATGTGACTTGGTGAGACTAGGTATATTTGCTGAACCTGAGATGGGAAATTTTCTTTTGTTTCTTTTAAGCAAGATTCAGGTGGTTCAATAAATGCCACTTAACTGGGACAGACTTGATCAGGGAAGTTGCTGAATTGGGAAACCAATTAAGTCTAATGATAATTAGCATGCACTACTGCTTAATTGGGATAGGTGGTCCTTTGAGTTGGTATCACTGTAGGTAATTAAATGATGCTTTTGGAGGATAAGAGATAGAGTCTTCTTGATGCTTTACAGACTGAAGGCAATTTATTTCCCCTCTTGATCATGCTATTGCTGGTTGAGGAAAACTCAATTTCTAAACGATGCTTTCAAATGTTCTCCTTGTTTTAAAAGGACCTCTTTATTTGTGTGTATTTATGTATACATATATATATATATATATGCATTTGTTTCTATGTCTCTGAATGGACTGACAAGAAATGAAGCGTTATGCATTTTTTCAAATGCAAAAATGAGGCATAGAAAGTTTAAGTGATTTCTTCAAAGTTGCCATCATTTAGTGGCTGGACACAGGTAAGAACATGGGACTTGAGTATTCCTCCCTAGTGATTCAGCACTGGGGTGTTCATCACTTGACAGTCAAGTTCAGAGACCATTGCTGGGGCAGTGGGAAGAGCCTGCCTGGGAGTCCAGGGACTTTCTTACAGCTCTGCCTCACACAGAGATAACCCTTTGCCTCTCTGGGCTTCAGTTACCTCTTTTATTAAATGAAGGTGTGAGACTAAATAGTCACTAAGACCCCTTCCAGCTGTAAAAACCAAAGCGCCTCAATTCAGTGGCTTTATTTAAATATTGTTACTGAAGAAACAGTCTTCATAGTTAACTTGTATAAAGCCTTTCATTATTAGGCCAAGTCACTGGCAAAAAAGTAATAATAATCTCTGACCCCACATTTAAAAAAGTCTTATTGTATAAGATGCAGCTGGTTGCTTTTTGTAAGGTTGGGAGAGAGGTGGGGGCGGGTATTCATGGAACAATTTTTGTCTGTGATATTAAAAAAGCATAAATCCATGGAGAGGTAAAGAAAATGAAAGAGACAGTCCTGAATCTGGACAGCCTGAAAAATATACGGAAATGAAGTACAAAAGGAATGAAGAAGAAGATGAGATGTATGTATTAGGTTCTATGAAAGAGAGGAAAACGAGGGTGAGGAAATGATGTAGAACACAGGTTCCTAGGAGTCATGAAGGACACCATGGCTGAATAACCTTGGAGGTAGCATTTGGGAACGATGAGAATGGAGAAATCAGGCTATGCTGGCAAGTGCGTCCTAATAGCCAAGACAAGACATGAATAGTAGTTATTAGTGGGATCTACTCTAAATTGTTTTGACTCAGACGTGAATTTAAGATATTGGATCAAAAACTAGTTTCATCTATATATTTCCTATAAGAGTCAGCATAATGTCAAGCATTTGGACCAAGATACTCAATCACAATAGAAATGTGATGACTAAATAATGTGTAGCATCCAGCCTCCCCTAACTTTTCTTCTTTCTTTCTTTGTTAATTTGTCTCTCTAGGCTCATCATTTGCACATTCCCTCAAAGTAACATCACCATCAATTCTATATCAGTGATGACTCATGATTATATTTGGAATACTCTTCCAATTTGCAGAGTCCTATACTGTCTTTTGAACTTGCAGATTGCTTTAAATACCTCATTGACCGACTAACTGTAAATTTTGTCTAAATATTTATTTTTAAGTCACAGTGTGGAGATAAACATCATAGAAATATATAAACACTCACATACATATATATATATATACACACAGATATAGATATAGAGATGATGATATAAATATCTTATATTTTGGAAATAAAATAATATGCATTTGAAAATGTTTACTTTAAAAATTTTATTTTGTTTAACATATTAGTCATATCCCAGTTTAAAACAGGTGAAAAGACATATTTAGGCTACTTTACACTTTATTCCTCTTAGTGTTGTCATTAAATGCAGGCTTGTAAAAAGTCAGTGAAACATTTTCAACTACAGATTGTGGGAATGCATGTGATTTATTTAAGAACAAATCAGTAAACAAATGGACATAAAATTGCCAGTAGACTGTGTCAAGTTCAGAAGCCACTGCCTTTGTGAAGCAGTTATTGATGGTCACGAATCCAGTGGGCATCTGATGACAGTGGCCCCGAGCTGAAATGGCATGAATTTCACACTCCATTGGAGAATTTGTCTACTTCTACTTTCTCTTTTTGCATGATGTAAATGTAAAATCTACTTCTGGTCTTAACTGAGCTTTATCTCATTACTGATTACTCATATGGTCCTTGAAGAGAGACATCTTTGGTGGGTAGACTTTGTGAACATTTCCTTCACTAAGGAAAAAACCTATCCATCTGGAATTAAGGGCCCTAGTAAAAGTGAGTCCACATAATCTCCTGTAAATTTGTTCTTCGCTGTCACTTGGGAAGTGCAGTCAGGCACACAGGGAACAGAATTTTGGGGCAACCGTAATAAATTCACCAGCCAAGCTCCTTAACCAGGGGGACAAAACAGTTCACTGCAGCTCCAGCTTTGATGACCTTTCTACTCTGAATGCTTTCCCGCTTGATTAAAAATGTGGTCATGCTTAAAGGCAGATTGCCGATAGGGTTTTTAATAAGGAAACAACACACAGAGAGATTTATTGGAGGTGTTTATGTAAGCATTTTTTGGGCATATGATTTTGTTTGAGAAGTTACTAGAGGCGAGAATGACAGCTTCTCTGGAACTCTCTGGTAAGTTTTCTGAATCAGTTCATGTGGAAATCAAATTGCACCTGAGCAAATATTGAAGGGTGTAGCAAAAGGAAGAAATAGCTTTCATTTTGCAACCACAAATATTACAATAGCCTATGCACATATTTTAGGAAAACATTTTTTCTTCTGTGAAATTGCTTTGCATGAAATTGCAGGATAAATTTTTGTGGTGTGGATCACCTGAGTTGTTCTTTCACAATGATAGCCTCCAGGAGAATTAAGATGTTACTGCTCAAAGAAAAATAAATGGGAAAAAGAGCTCATCTTATGTCTTGCCACCTAATAGCATTAGTGGTATTATTTTCCAACATGATGGTAAATGGAAAAACACAATCTAGGAATTGATAAAAGCACTCCAAATCTTACTATAAAAATAAATGATAGTCATAAAACATGGCCAATATTTTTAAATTGTTAATAATAATAATAGCTACATGTATTGAGTGTTTAATGTTCCTGGCACAATTCCAAGAGGTGTACTTGGTTTCCTATCACTTAATCCTCATACCATTTCCAGGAGTTATGTACAATTATTACCCCATTGCACCACTAAGGAAACTGAAGCACAGAGAGATTAAGTATCTTGGCCAATCTTATACAGACATTATGATAGATTTAGCACCCAAACTGAGGTGGTCTGACTCTGAAGACCTTCCTGTGAAGACATACATGACACAACCTCCTTAAAGGTACTTTAGCTATATATAAAGGTGGCCTTACTAGCCAGAGAAGATCAAGCCATCAGTAGAAAGGTTTCAACCTTGAAATAAGTTTCAAAAAGTAGAAAATGATCCCAATAAGTTCTCCCTGAGTGGAAAGACCACCTGAGTGAACTAGCATCTCTTCTCTTTTACAAAGATGACTGTAGTGGGTGAGAACATGAACTTTTGGAGCCAGACACACCAGCAATATACGTTTGGCAAGTTACCTAACTACCTACGCCAATTTCCACATCTAGAAAATGGTGATAAAAATAGCCACCTCAGATATTTCTTTATCAGGCTAAAACAGATTATTCCTCAGCTGCATAGCACTCTGTTTGACACCTAATAGGCACCCAATCAATGGTAGCTGTCACTATTATTAATTAAAAGCATTTGAACAAGGAGCATCAGCTGGGACTGGGAATTCTAACTTATTTGCCATTTCTTCTTTTCTATTCATATATTGTTTCTCTTTTTGCACTTGCTTCCTTTATCTTTTTCCTCTTTCCTGTCAATATTAGTAAGAGGAAAGTCCTTCTTTGAAGAGTATTTTTATAACATCAGATTTGAACTCTTTGGGCCAAAAGGAAAGTTGTTTAAATTTATTTATAAATAGAAATAAGGGATTAGAGAAAGACTTGAGACAAAAAGCAATCTATTGGCAAAGAAAATGGTCTATTTGGGGATGGTGATAAATTAAATCAATAAATTGGAAAAATCTATAGAAAAAGAGAGAGAGAGCATTTCTCATACCAAAGAAAGGGCGTGCCTGGAAAGAATTTGACAGGAGGAGGGTGTTAGCTAAACTGTTAACAAGTGAAAGGTCACTGCTTTAGAGCCTAGATTCAAATGGCATGTGGTTGCATATGGGTAAGTGGTGGTATTTCAAAACATTGCCTTGGACCATAACAGAGAAACTCTGTAAAAGACCATCCCCTCCACTGACTTTAGGTTTTTAAAGAAATTTTTGGACAAATTTTAGTTTTCCATTGAAGACTACTAAGGATCTATTAAGAAAATTCATCCATTTATGGCTGCCTTCCAAAGCATAGTAAAATGGCATGGTTGTGGAGTTGTAAAGTCCTGGAATTTAATCCCATCTGTAACACCTTCTGGTGTGTGATGTTGGGCAAGTCATTTAATGTCTTTGAGCCTAACGATGATACCTACCTCATAGGTTGTTACACATGCTGTCATAATATGCAAAGTGCTTAGCCCAACAGTGCTTAGCCTGTGGTCCCCACCCCAGCCTCATTAGGAAACTTATTCAAAATATAATACCTCTTACCTAACTCTGCAGGTGGAGTCCAGCAACCTGAGTTTTATCAAGCCGTTAGGTGATCCTGATTCACTCTAAACTTTGAGAACCGGTGGCATAGCACAAATTCTGACACATAATTGGGGCCAATAAAGAGCAGATAAGATTATTGTTATATGGCAAGCTCTATGCTAGGAGCTAGGGACAAAGAGGAAAAAAAATGTTTGTGTTTCCATCTAGAAGAATTCAACTGTCAAGTGCACTAATAATTACTTGAGAATATCATTTTATCTGAGTCCATGGTTCTCAAATTTGTCTGCAGTGAAACAGCTGGGGAAGTTTTGTGTTTTTTTTAATCTTCAATTGTGGCAAGTATATTTAACTTCAATTTACCATTTTAACCATTTTTTGTTGTACAATTCAGTGACATTAAGGATATTCACACTTTTGTGTTACCATCACCTCCACTTATTTTCAGGACATTTTCATCTTCCCAAACTGAAGCTCTATACCACTAAATAACAATTCCCTTTTCACTCCGCACCCCACCCCCCCCAGCCCCTGGCAACCACCATTCTTTCTGTCTATAAATTTGACTGCTCTAACCACCTTATATGAGTAGAATCACACAATATTTGTCCTTTTGTGACTGACTTAATTACTTAGCATAATGTTCTCAAGGTTCACCCATGTTGTAGCATGTGTCAGAATTTCCTTTTTTTGTTGTTTTTAAGGCTAAATAACATTCCATTGTATGTATATACCATATTTTGTTTATCGATTCATCAGTTGATGGACACTTGGGTTGCTTCCATCTTTGGGCTGTGGTGAATAATGCTGCTATGAACATAGGTGTATAAATATCTGTTTGAGTTTCTGCTTTCAATTCTTTTGGGTATACACCTAGAAATGGAATTTCTGGATCACATGGTAATTCTATGTTTAATTTTTTAGGAACTGCAATACATTTTTCCCTTTTTTCCATTCCTACCAACAATGCATAACGATTTCAATTCCTCCACGTCCTCAGTAACACTAGTTATTTTCTGTGTTTTGTTTTGTTTTTGTTTTTTAGTAATAGCTATCCTAATGAGTGTGAAGTAGTGTCTCATTGTGCTTTTGATTTGCATTACCCTAATGATTAGCGATGTTGAACATCTTTTCGTGTGCTTGTTAGCCATTTCTATATCTCCTTTGGAGAAATGTCAATTCAAGTCCTTTGCCCATTTTTAAATCAGGATGTTTGTTTATTGTTGTGGAGTTGTAGAAGTTCTTCATATATTCTAGATGTTAATCCTTTATTAGATATATGATTCATAAACAATTTCTTCCATTCTATGGGTTTCCTTTTTACTTTGTTTATAGTGTCCTTTAATACGCAATAGTTTTAAATTTTGATGAAGTCCAATTTATCTATTTTTTCTTTTGTTGCGTTTGGTTTTGTTGTCATACCCAAGAAATCATTGCCAAATCCAATGTCATGAAGGTTTTTCCCTATGTTTTCTTTGAAGAATCATATGGTTTTAGCTTTCACATTTAGGCCTTTGATTCATTTGGTGTTAGTTTTTATTTTTATGTATGATATAAAGTTGAGGTCCAACTTCATTCTTTTGCATGTGGATATCCAGGGGAAAAAAAGACTTTTTTCTCTTTAAAATGGTGTTGACACTCTTGTTGAAAATTATTTACCATATATGTGAGGGTTTATTTCTGGGCTCTATTCTATTCCATTGGTCTATATGTCTATCTTTACGCCAATAACACACTGTCTTAATTACTGTAGCTTTGTTGTAAGTTTTGAAATCAGGAAGTGCGAGAGACTTTGCTCTTTGCTTTTCAATTTTGCTCTTCTTCTTCAAGACTATTTTGGCTATTTGGGGTTACTTGAGATTCCACATGAATTTTAGGATGGCTTTTTCTATTTCCTTGAAAAGCAAAGTTTGGAATTTAATAGGGATTGCATTGAATCTGTATATCACTTTGGGGAGTATTAGCATGTTAAAATATTGTTTTCCAATCCATGAACATGGGATGTCTTTCCATTAATTTGTGTCTTTAATTTCTTTCAAAAACATTTTGTGGTTTTCAGTGTACAAGTTTTTCACAACCTTGGTTAAGTTTATTTCTGAGTATTGTATTCTTTTTGATGCTGTTGTAAATGGGATTATTTTCTTAATTTTCTTTTTGAATTGTTAACCACTATAGTATAACAATGTCACTGATTTTTGGATGTTGATTTTGTATGCTGAAATTTTGCTGAAATCATTTATTACTTCTAGCAATTTTCTCGGGAGGGGAATCTTTAGACTTTTCTCCATGTAAGATCATGTTGCTTGTGAAGACAGATAATTTTACTTCTTCCTATCCAATTTGAATGCCTTTTATTTCTTAGTCTCGCCTAATTTCTCTGGCTAGGACTTCCAGTAATTTGTTGAATAGAAGTGGTTAAAACTGGCATGTTTGTCTTTTCATTTTAGAGCGAAAACTTTCAGTCTTTCATGATTGAGTATGGTGTTAGCTGTGGGTCTTTTCCCATATTGCTTTTATTATGTTGAAGTAGTTTTCTTCTATTCCTAGTTTTTTGAGCGTGTTTATCATGAAAAGATGTTGAATTTTGTCAAATGTTTTTCTGCATCAGTTGAGATCATCATGTGGTATTTTTGTCTTTCTTTCTGTTAATGTGGTGTATTACATTGATTAATTTTCATATGTTGAGCCATTCTTGCATTCCAGAAATAAATCCCAATTGGTCACAGTGTATAATCCTTTTAATGTGCAGTTAAATTTGGTTTGCTAGTATTTTGTTGAGGATTTTTGCACCAATATTCATCAGAGATCTTGGTCTGTAGTTTTCTTTTCTTGTAGTGTCTTTGTCTGGCTTTGGTATCAGGGTAATCCTGGCCTAGCCCCATAGAATAAGTTAGGAATTGTTCCCTTGTCTTAATTTTTTGGAAGAGTTTGAGAAGGATTGGTGTTAATTCTTCTTTAAATGTTTGGAAAAAGTCACCAGTGAAGCCTGCTTATTTTGGGCTTTTCATTGTTGGGTGAGTTTCTGATCACTGAGTCAATCGCCTTACTAATTATAAGTCTATTCATATTTCCCATTTTTTCATGATTCAGTCAAGGTAGGTTGTATGTTTCTAGGAATTTTTCCATTTCTTTTAGGTTATCCAATTTGTTTACATAGGATTGTTCCTAGCACTCTCTTATAATCCTGTTTATTTCTGTAAAAAGATAGTAATGTCCTCTTTCTTATTTCTGATTTTATTTGAGTCTTGTCTCATTTTTCTTAGTCAATATAGCTAAAGGTTTGTCAATTTTGTTGCTCTTAAAAACCACTTCTTGGTTCTGTTTATTTTCTCTACTGTTAAGGAGATTTTTTTTTTAAAGTGGCAAGGCCCTAATTCCACAAATCATGCTTTAATTTAGTGTGAGATAGGGTTTGGATACCAGTATTTTCTAAAAGCTACCTAGATGATTTTAATGTGCACTCACATTTGAGAATCACTGATATAAGAAATTCTTGATTCCAAAGGTACTTAATTTAATATTTAGTTTTTTCTATGTTTTTTTCTAATTTAATGTTTTTTCTGCATTAATATTTAGGTTTATAACAGGGAAATTCTTGTATAAGGTAATGCAAAATAGTGCTATATATTTTATGGAATTGATCAGTAAAAAATGGTAAGTTGAAATTTTAACATTGGGTTCCTCTTTTTCTTTTAAGTGATCTTGTCCCCTCATGATGAATGACTACTTGTTATTTGTGTTATGACAATATAGTTAACAAATATTAATAATCGATTAGGTATTGTATTAAATGACTAAAGTATGCAGTTAATACTTGCAGTCAAAAAACTGACAAGAGGCAAGAGAACCAAACACATATCATCAAAGTTAATTTATAAAACTTCCATCTCTAGTACTCTTGCGTTCACTTCCTAAGTTTACTTGCTATTGCCTCCTCATTTCTAGAACTACCAAGACAAAACTTTCCAAGAAATTCCAATTTGTTTATTTCATCTAACCTGACTCCATCAATTTTAAGATGTAATAATTTTTAACATTTTAATAAAATCTCCCCAGATGACACTGCTGATAAAAATTATGACACAGCATCAATTGTAAAATGCATCCTAATTTGAGAGATAGTAAAATGTGAAAAAACAGGTGTCTTTGGATCAATGAAATATGCATTTTTTCTCTTTACCTAAGCAGAAGTACAAATTGATGGGGGCAAAATGACATAATGTATCCCAAGTCCCAATATATTTAATTCATGGATTATTTACTGATGTGCATCATTTATTCCAAAGGATGCTTGCATTATATGGCTTATCAAAGGTGAACTGTGGTCCAGTTTATCTGGGATAGTGAAATTTTGTTATAAGAGTTAAGGGAACACAAGAGAGGAGTTCTTGATGTCTCTTCTAGTGCTCTAAATATGATTCAATATAGTTTAAGGCTGAAGAGTTTACCAACTGAATCTAGACATGTGCTTTCAATGGAAGGGGCAGTCAAACCATGTCTGTTCCTCTAGATATTTGCTCTTGCCAGGTAGTATTTGTCTTGGTCAGATTAGGGTGAAGTGTTTACATCAGTCCAAGTCTCCACCTCCACACAAAATGTAGCATCTTTATTAGATGAAACAGCAAGAACATGAATCTGAATCCATTCCCATACTGGTGGTCCTGCAGAACCAAATGCAGTGTGAAGGCCTTTCCTGTGTTATTTGGGAAGCTGGCAGGGTCACAGGACGGAATTCAGAATGGAAGATGTGCACATTTAAAAACCCAGGGGGAATTCCAGAAGATCCTTAGTACCTGCAATCCAAACAAGTGAAATGACCTGCCAAAACAGTGCATCAAGATTAGAACTCAGGTCAAGAGACTAAGAAAATAAGGAAACCCTGACTCATTTGCTCCTCCCCCTCATACTTTTAGCTTGCAACATATGTATTTTGTGAAGAGTTTTTAAAAGTTTCCTCATATGATATGCCACCCTCACCCCATTCTTTTCTTCTTTGAAAACGTAAAAGCTATTTTAAATAGAACCTGCTTTGTCAACTCCACGATAGACAAAGAATTAAATTAAAGAAACAGCCAGCTGCTTTTTAATAGTTAGGAGTGAGGTAGAAACAAGCTACAAAAATATTCCTGCTTTAGGCATGTTTAGCTGCTTTTAGGTTCTTCCTTCATTGTTTTATTATCTTCTCTTGGGCTAGGGCACCAGGTTGTCACCTTCCACCATAATCTTCAAATCTTACGAGGAGACGGGAGCAGTGACTAAAGTATACTCTGTTTAAGTCCTCTCAAATTATCCACCTCACACTGTCTTCAAGCACAGACACAGAAACTCATAATTTCACATGCAGCCTTTTAGTTTTGCTTTTCAATTTTGGGATGTGATCCTTTCCAACTTCCCATTGATGTAACCTTAAAAATGCATGAAAAGGGGTCAAAGTAGCTGAAACTAAAGATAGCCAATCCTCTCCAGAGGTTTTTCTGGAAAGAAAAATTCTCCATCACTATCCAGATGGGTCAGGATAAGAAATCAGTTCCTGAGCAGACGTGTAGACTTCTGGAAAGGAAACTTAGACACTCCTCACTACTTGGATCCAACCAACCCCTCTCATTCCTTTTGTGATTTTTCCCCAAACTCAAACATCAGAACTTTTGATGTGACATGCAGACATGTCACAGATTAAAACTGCAGGTCCTTTGAGATGGAACAGAGTGGAGAGGGAGGGATCGTAGAGATGCCTTATATCTTGAGATGTTAACAGTAAGCAGGAAGTAGATGTAGAAACCGGAAAAGGCTGAGGGCTGTCATGTTACTTGAAATAGACGTCTTTTCACTGTCAGAAAACAGGCAAAGGGAGCAAGTGAAACTCTTCAGTCTGGGAGAGCAGTACTCAATAAGTATAGATTAAAGCTCCAGACTCTCAATTTCACTTGGGGCTATGAAGGTCAGCTTGCTCTTGAGCTTCAGATTTGAGAGGAGAATTTCATAAGGTTCAAAGTAGAGCAACATCTGTTCATCTGAATGGAACTCCTCTTGTTAAAAGAAGAATGAACATAAAAATGGCAGAATTGAGTCTGCGGACCAATTCTGTATACTAAAAAAGAAAACTATAGTTCTAATAATTAAACAGAGAGTGTACCTCCAAAGATTTTCTCAGGGAAATAGAAGAATAATTTAGAATACATCTTTTTTATGTTGTAAATAAAATATAATAAATTAGGATTATATGAAAAAAGCAGTAAAATATGAGATGAAAAATGGCTAGCAGAGAAGAAAGATAAATGTAGTCAAAGCAAAATGATGCAAGCCTTAAAATTCATATTAGAAGCAATTCAGAGAATCACTATGGCAGAAAATGAAGATACGAAAGATAATGGGCAAAGAGTGAAGATTCATTTTATTTATATTTGTTGTCTCAAATATTAAAAAATAAGGAAGAAGCAATGGTCAACGATATATGTCTTTTAAACAAAACATATACGAATATGAGGGGAAAAGGTCATCCCACAGTGTAGAAAAAAATTAATGGTGAGAAATTCCTCTTAATATATGCTGTACGATTTCTTTTTTATCTTATGTATTTTTTAAGTCTTACAATACCTACAAAAAGAAAAATGCAATTTTCAAAAATCCACAAAATTAGGATTGCATTATTTTTCTTTACAATGCCGAATGGCCAAAGACAATGGAGAAACTTCAGCAGAGCTTTTAAAAAAAAGAGATTGTTGCTCCCAAACCTGACTATTTCAGTTTGGTTTCTCCTAGAATCAGGCCCTGATCCAAGGCCTTGAATTCAAGAAGTTTACTTCGTAGGTGTGGAGAACACCAGGGAGTGAGTGAGAAGTGACACAGAAAGGCAAGGAAGGTAGCCAGTAAAATGGGAATTATTAAGGGAGCTATCACTGGAGTTAATCCAATTTGCAAACCTTGGTAAACAGTACAAGAACACTTGCTTCAAAATCTTCATGACCTTGGACTAGCTGATAGATTCTTGGGTATGACAAAAGCACAAGCAGCAAAAGAAAAAAAACAGATAAATTGGACTTAATTGAAAATAAAAACTTTTGTGCATCAAGAGACAATATCAAGAAAGTGAAAATACAACCTTCAAAACAGGAGAAAATATTTTCAAATCATATATCTGGTAGGGTCTACTATCCAGAATATATAAAGAATTTGTGCAACTGAACAATAAAAAGAGAAACATTAAAAAATGAGAAAAGGACTTGAGTAGACATTTCTCCAAAGGGAATATAGAAATGGCTAGTAGGCACATGAGAAAGTGCTCAACGTCACTAATTGTTAGGAAAATGCTAATCAAAATCACAATTAGATACCAATTCACACTTATTAGGATGGCAAGAATTAAAAAAAAAAAAAGCAGAAAGTAACAAGTGTTGGCAAAGATGTGGAACCCCCCTTCCGTTGCTGGTGGGAATATAAAATGATGCAATCACTATGGAAAACAGGTTGGCAGTTCCTCAAAAAGTTAAACTAGAATTGCCACATGACCCAGCAATTTTACAACTGGGTATATACTCAAAAGAATTGAAAACATGTATGCAAACAAAACTGTCCAGGAATGTTCATAGTGGCGCTATTCACAATAGCCAGAAGGTAGAAACAAACCAAATGTTCATCAACTGATGCATAGATAAACAAAATGTTGTATATCTACAATGGAAAATTATTCAGCCGTAAAAAGGAATGAAGTACTGATGCACGCTACAACATGAATGAATCTCAAAAACATTATGCTGAGTAAAAGAAGCCAGACACAAAAGGTCATATGTTATATGATTCCATTTATATGAAATATTCAGAATAGGTAAATCCAAAGAGACACAAAGCAGATTACTTGTTACCCGGGGCTATGGGGAGGAGGAAACAGGGAGTGACTGTTTAATGGGTATGGGTTTCTTTTTTTCAAGTGATGAAAGGTTTCGAACCTAGATAGAGGTCGCACAATATTGTGAGTGTACTAAATTTCAACTTTAAACAGTTAATTCTATGTTATGTGAATTTTATCTCAATAAAAATTAAAAATACATTCTTCAGAATTATTCCACTTTAGGAGTGAAGAAGCTGGAGCATTCACATCCTATCTCATGTCAATCATTAGTTACTGGTTGAGAGCTTCTCTCCGGGGTTGCTGATTCTCTGGTACATCTAGGCTACTGCATAGGCAAAAGAAGAATAGCTTTCTGCAGGATTGGAAAAAATCCCTTGGGCACAAAAATTCAGACCCTGGCCATTGAAAAGTGTCTGCAGCACGCTGGAAATACGTGGTCTGAGAAACATGGATAGGCGCTGATAGCAAATGCTGCACTCGTTATGGTATCATTCATATGTCATTTCAAGCTATTTAAAGATTCAGATTACTACCACCCAGTACAATTCTTCAAACACTTAAAATATATTCTAGCTATCAATGCAATGAACTATAAGCTAAAATGTAAGAAAGAAGAAATAGCAGTAAACACACAGAAGAGTATTTAAATACCAGTAAATATGGTGACAAGTTTAAATTCAAAAGAAAAAGCGATTCTTTAAAGAGAATATTTAAATATTAAAAACCAAATTAATTTAATAATGTCAGCATGCTTGGTTGTTACCTACAGATTACTTTCACTATAATCAGAAGGAGGGGGTAAAGGTGAATCAAAGTAAAAGTATATTAAATTTCTCTTCTTGCATAAAATGGAATTTGAAAGTTATATTTCAAATGTAAATGCAAAGAAAACTGTAAAAATAAAAGCAAAAAAAATCATAGGTCATATTTAAATAAAGACCAAAATAATAGCATATTCTCCTGGTTACAGGTGACAGAAAATCAATTCTAGGCAGCCTTCCTAATGAAATGATAGTGGAGAGTCTCAAGGAACCCAAGGGCAGGAGTGCAGTGGGGCCGCCAAAACAGATCAGAACAAGAGTGTCAAATACCTTTGGAACTCACACTTTGTCTTACCTTTGCTCTCCTCTCCATGAGGGCTTCATCTCTATTTCTACAGACTGGCTCCATTTCAGAAAATCTGACCATCTAAATCTCCTTATTTCAATCTTACACATGTAATCTTTGGGTAAGAGATTTATCTTTTTCACTAGCTTTTTATTTTTTTCCCCAAAATTTCCAGGAAAAGGGATTACATGGATGAACTTAAGTTGGTTGCCTTCCCTTGAATTAATCAGCAGTGTGGTAGACACCTCTTGGGGTGGAGACCAGTGGCACAATGGTGACCATTTCCCATAGCAGACACAGCGAACTGATTGCTCTTTCCTACTGAGCCTGAAATCAGAAATCACCACTTAACCTTCAGAAGTCCCCACTATTGTAAGATGTTTAAATACCTTTAATATATCTCAGTATTATCTAAGTAGACATTGCTTTTCTTGCTTAGAGCTTATCGAACAATGCATGAACTAATTCAGCCTCCTTTGTGCCTGCTATTAAAACAAAACAAAAATCAAGCTAGCCTGTTCCTAGTCAAGCTACCAAAGCTAGGTGAGTTTGTTCCTAGGCATATCAACTATCAGAGGCCCACCTGTGATGTTTTCAAGACCTTCGGAACAACCAAGAAGATAATGCCTATGATTTCACTCTGGTTAGCGGGAAGATCTGAGTGATGGCACTAGTAACTCTGGAACAGTGCTACATTTTATAAGGATTATAAATCAGATTCCACAGAAAGACCCATTGGAGTCTTTATGCCCAGAGCAGTGGTTGTTTGCTACCTGTTAATGAAGATCTGATAGAAATTCAATAGATTGCATTTTCACAGGCAGACAGTGACAAGGCTCAGAATGGCTGCACAGCATGATCATTGAAGAACCTAAACCACTATCTCATTAGCATTGGGCAAAGAATGGAGATTCAATATATGTGTAATAGTTGTCTCTATAAAGAAACCAACACAAATGAAGAAGCAATGGTCAATAACCAGGTAAAGGATGAACTAACCCTATGCCTTCCAGATAGGGGCTCCCAAAAGAGATGACAAACACAAGCTGAAATTTGGCCACCTACAAAGGGGCTCTGTCTCCCTCCTTCCTGAAAGTATGGACTGAACAAAACATCCTATGATTTGCTAGAGACTGCTAGCAAATTGTTAATAGACTTGGGAAACCTCTTGTAGTCTTTGGCAGGGCTAATAATAATAAGGATGATAGCGATAATGATAATAACAATGGCAACATAGACTTGAGCGAGTAACATCTAAGCTGAGAGTTGAAGGATCAGAACTTAGCCAGATGGAAGGGAAAGGGGGAAAGTGTTCATGGCAAAGTGAATTTGATATAAGTGAAGATCTGGAGGATAAAGTACAATATATTGAACAAAAATATATAATTGAGGTATGGCTGGAGGAGAAGTGATGAGAAATTAGAACTCTCTTCCTGGTTTGTAGAAGGCTGCCTTCTTACATGGGAGAGAAAGAGCTCTCTGGTGTCTTTTCTCATAAGGGCACTAATTGCACCATGAGGGTCCCATTCTCATGACCTCATCTAATCCTAATTACCTCCTAAAGATCCCATCTCCAAATACCATCACATTGGTGGTTGGGGCTTCAACATACAAATTTTTGGAAAACAAAAACAGTCAGTCCATAACCCCACACACACACACACACACACATATACATACACACACATATGTATATACATATATATAGATGCAAACACACACAAAGTACTAAAATGTTAATGATGGCTATCATCTGAGACATAATCTGAAAGCCTACAGTAAGTTCTTACAATCACTTTTATGTCTGTTTTTTCTTGCCATCCAAAGTGCTCTCTAGCATGTTTTTGTATTTATGCTATTGCATGTCCATACACATATTTTATTTGTTTTCTCCCTCCTTTCTTTCCTTCTTTCCTTTCCTTCTTCTTTTGACATACTTTCACCTCATGACATACTTTCTTTTTTTTTTTTTTTTTAAAGATTTTATTTTTTCCTTTTTCTCCCCAAAGCCCCCCGGTATATAGTTGTGTATTCTTCGTTGTGGGTTCTTCTAGTTGTGGCATGTGGGACGCTGCCTCAGCGTGGTCTGATGAGCAGTGCCATGTCCGCGCCCAGGATTCGAACTAACGAAACACTGGGCCGCCTGCAGCGGAGCGCGCGAACTTAACCACTCGGCCACGGGGCCAGCCCCATGACATACTTTCTTTATCTGTAAAGCTGCTGCATCCCACTCTAAGATCAATTTCCTTTGAATAAGACCCTTCCACTATTATAGTACAGACATAACTTTGTAATGGTCTCAGTGTTATATGAGAGATTGTATCATCTTCCTAAAGGTAAATTTTCTATTTACTATATTATCTTTGTACTAAGATAAGGTCATATAGTGTAGAAGTTAAGACCATGGATTCTAAAATCAGGTTTCCTCGGCTCAATTTCCAGTTATATTGTTAGCAGTATTGTAACCTTAGACATGCAATTTATTATATCAATGCTTTGGTCTTACATCTATAAAATGAGGGAAATAATCATAACTACTTCACTGAAATGCTGTGGGAAATCAATGAGTTCCTGTGTGTAAAGCACTTAGAACAGTGTCTGAACATAGGAAGCACCCAATAAATGTCACCTACTATTATTATCATATTCCATCATGAGTTCTACTTCTAAGGAATTGTTTTTTACCACTTTCTAGATGGTGATAACTTTATGTTTAATTTGAAGCCATCTATTGTTATTTTAAAATTGTATCTGTTATTGGCCATGATAACCTGGTTTCAGTTTAACTGTCCCTCTCTCCAGAGATACCTCGTTAAGACATCTTCTGAGAAAAATATCTTTCCTGGTCTTATACATTTCATTCCTTGCCAGTTTATCTTTTTATTTTCATAAGCCAAAGAATTAATCCCAATCTTTGATAACATGTGTAGAGTCAGCCATTGTCTTCTGAAATTTTCTCTTTTAAAGGTCATTATATTTCAACTAGAAAAACAGAAAAAAATAAATGCTTTCTTTCCCAAGACTTTCAATTTATTATCCATTCTTGACTTTAACTTTAAAAAATTTCCACATTGCAAGTTTATTTGGCGATGTCACTCATTCCTATGCATATTCACAGAACACGTTTGGGTCACTAGGTTTGGTGAATCTTGGCAGATACTTCATACAAAGTTGCAGCTCTGATTCAGTGGAAAGGACATGATACAAGGAGTCAGACATCTATGACCAAGTCTGAGACTTTCCAGGATGTAACTTTGCAAGTATTTAACTTCACATAGCATCGTTTTCTTTTTTTTCCTTTAAAAGATGAAAGAATGCAACTGAAGATCTTGGAAGTTCCTTTCAGCTTGGAAATTCTTGGACTCTAGGACAATAGCATATGCCCATGATCCAGCCACAGCAGCACAACCTACACTGAATTCTGAACCCCAAAGCAGAAAATTATCAATGCTATTTGTCACTATTCTATAGTGTTAATAGCAGGGTTGGTTGAATTTACTATGCCTGTAAATTGTACTTGCCTTTGGCGAAATATGGGTGGGGTTTCTGCTGTAGCTTATATGTGGAATGGCGGATTTGAAATAGCGAAATGGTAAAATCTTAAAACCTTTAGCTTCTACAGCCAGCAAATGTCTTTGCAAGGGTTCCTTCCCAGCCACAAAACAATGCTTATGCCATGAATAAGAAATATTGATAATTAGAAGACATTTTATTTATTTACAGCTACTTAAGTGATTACCAGGATTATTCTTCGTGCTCATTTCCACCTAATAAACTTGTATTTGTTTAACTAGAACAGAGGAAATTTTCAAAAGGTTGTTCATATCTGCCCTTGTTACTCTAAAGTGGAATCACCTTTATAAAGGTTTTCTTTCTTTCTCTCTGTTTAGGCTGTGATTAAATGAAAAAGCTGTCCAGCTACGCTTTTATGGAGCATGTTTCTCCCTTCTTGTCACAGAAACATAATTTCATCAGCGCTCAAAAAGAGAATATTTTTTCCCCTTTCAAAATTGTGTGGGTTGAAAAATTCTCCATGCTGTCAAGCTCTTCATGACTATTAAATGTTACCTGTATCAAGTCTTCTAATTATCTCCAAGTTTTTGGATTTTAGAGCCAGCAATTTCATTATTTTCCATCTGCCAAAGAGTGTCTTTGGCAGGGTTCAGTAGAAAAATAGGCAATATGGATGAACACCGGACTAATTAAATACTAAACCTAAGTATAAAAATGATACCGTGGAGTTTTGCTTAAGCCAAACTGAAACCCCATTTGGTACTACTAGGTCCGTGGTGAATTTAAGTGCTTACCATGCCTTACCTACTGACCATGTCATTCACACCAAGGTAAATTAAGGAGGAAGAAAGGAATACTTTCTATGGCAGTTAATTCAAAGAGTAGTTTATATTTAAATGACTTGTAATTTCAGGTTATTAAAAATAACAAATTAATGAAACTAAAAATATAAGCTCCTAAATTTTAAAAACCAGTTTATATTTGCCCAGAAATAATGTCTGCCTTGAGACCTAGGGTGATTTTTGTGACCCTTGTAAATTCTTCTCCATCCATTACACAAGGGAATGTAGACATGTGAATTTTAGATTACCCAAGTAGTTTAGACACCTCAGAAACTGGGTAAACTCTTCTAAACAGAAATGTTGCATATATGCTCTTTTACCTAAAGTAGATGCTGAAGTAGTCTAATTCTTTTTATGCAATGAAGGTGTCATGTTACCATTTTAATGGAGAATTGATGTAATTGCACACCTTGTGCATTATCCTGAAAAGACTGACATTGATACTCAGTGCTGGTCGACATGGTCACAGGTGCTCCCTCATTGTTCCATCTTTGAAGTCCCACTCTGCCGCTTACTATGTTGCCATAAGGAAGTTCTTGAATCTCTCCTTCATGCCTCAGATTCCACCTCTCTAGAATAGGGATAATAAGAGTACCTACTTCAGCAGATCCATGTGAGGATTAAAAGAGCTAATACACGTGAAGCTCTTAGAACATTGTCTGGTACATAGTAATCACTCAATAAATGTTACCTACATATAAATATTATTTGTGTCACTTGACATAGAAATTCTATTAAGAAAAACTTCTTAAAAACGTATTTGTATGCAGAGAGACATATATTGCGACATTTAACAGTTTAAATATGGAAACAATTATAACGACAAAATATAAGAGAGAGAATAAACAAATGATAGTATAGCCATGCAATGGAATATTAAATGAAATGTGTAAAGATTTAAGCAACATGTAAATTCCAATTCTCTAACACTACACAATAGAAACATGATATAAAATTTATGTAAATGCGATTTCTGTTATATAAATCAATGAGCAAAGAGGGAATGAAATATAAAACAATGTTAATAGAGATTATCAGATTTATGGGTGATTTTTTCTGTTCAGTCTTTGTTCCTTTTTTTCTATAATAAATATGACTATAGAAATAAAAAGTAATATATATTAAATTTAAAGTCAGTTATTAGCATGAATGAATTAGGACAAAGTTGACATGGAGAATCAATATAAAATATGGAAACTAGAAGAGATCTTAAAGATCATCTACTCTAACTTCTTTCCTTTAATGAGGAAGTAACTGAAGCTCAGAAAGGTGAAGTGACTTCATACATACAACTAGAGTATGAATTTTACAATAGATTTTAAATTTCTATTGTAGTCTAATATGTTAAAATGGAGGTGTTGGGTAGTTTTTGCTGTGGTATTGTCTTGTTCATATATGATTAAGAAAAATATGAAATGATCCTTCAGAAATTGGAAATCCTCTTTGGTGCTATATGGTAATATATAGTTATGTCTTTGAAGGAAAATACCATTATGACATGGGCTATAGAACAGCATTGACATTTCAGAGAGAGATTTTATTCTACTTAAAGTGAACAGTGGAAAAATGTTTTTAATTAGGTGACTACCCTGACTGAATAACATTTTAGTGTTAGTGTGTGTAGCTAATGTTGCACAACCCTCAGTGGCTGACGGAAAGTGACAATTGAAGTTGGGGTCACAGACCAATTTGAGAGGAATCTGAGAGGTGATACCTTGGAAGAAAATAGTAATATCATGTGTTCTAGTTTATAAACTTGTTCTAATAGGTGTGCATTGTCAATCTTTTTGTATTGTTTTACTGAAGGACAGCATTGAGTACGTATAGCTCACCTGTGACGGGGTCTTACTGTCATAATCTTAATTTCTCCTCTAGGCTTAGTTTATCTTACTGTACATCGTGTTTCTTTGTAAGTCACTGCAATTTATTTCTCGACTACAGCCAAGTATGAATGAACTATTTTGTTGTTGTTGTTGTTATTGCCACACTGGAACTTACTCCTTTTCATTCCATTTTATTTTGTTTTCTATTTCTTATGTTATTCTCCTTAGACCACTCTCTATTTTTCACTGGAGAGCTGAAATCTTTCTCTACTTATGCTAAAGTTATGCATTTTATTTTTATTCTCCTGGTGGTTATCCCTCATTTATTAAATTAGCAATACTAAAACTAAGCTGTATCTATATATTACCCTGGACAAAGCAAGATAGCTGGCATGCTCTCACTTTCTGTTTGTGCTCTAATACCACCTCCAGTCTCTAGTCAGTAATTTCTAGAAGTTTGATACCAGATGATATGGATCTAATTTTTACAAATTTGTGCTTATTTGGGTAAACATAAAATTTAGTAAATTCATCCCTCTGCCTTTCCTCCATTTCTCATTGCTTCCCTAACCCTAACCCTAACCCTAACCCTAACCCAACCCCAACCCCAACCCTAACCCTAACCCTAACCCTAACCCTAAGGCAGAAGGAAGCAATGAGAAATGGAGGAAAGTCATACTTCTTCTTCCTGAAGTATGACTTCTAGGAATTTATTCAAAGAGGGTCTCATTGTAGTACTACTTGAGACCCTGTATGCCTGAGAATATCTTTAATCTCCTTTTGCATTAAATGCAAATTCAGCCATATATGAAGTTATTTGTTAAAATTTCATTTCTTCACCATTCTCAAAATAATATTCTATAATCTTCTTACGCCTGTGTGCTAAGATGTAAATTTTATTAATTAATATTATTAATGTCAATCTAATTTTTTTTCTTTTTTAAATATTGGGTGCTTTTTTTTTTTAACTATTGCTCTTCTCTGGCCTTTTTTTTTTTTATGGATTGGCACCTGGGCTAACAACTGTTGCCAATCTTTTTTTTTTTTTTCCTGCTTTTATCTCCCCAAACCACCCCCATACACAGTTGTATATCTTAGTTGCATGTTCTTCTAGTTGTGGCACGTGGGACGCCACCTCAACGTGGTCTGACGAGCAGTGCCATGTCCGCGCCCAGGATCCGAACCCTGGGCCGCCGCAGCGGAGCCCGCGAACTTAACCGCTCGGCCACGGAGCCGGCCCCTGTCAATCTAATTTTTGATCCTTTGAGAGAGAGCTGATTTTTCTCTCTAGAAACTTTGGTCATTTTTCTTTGTCTATTATTTTCTTGAATTTTGCAAAAACACATCGGGAGTTCCTATCTAGCCTATTTGGCACTCTCTGAGCCCTATTAATCTGAAATATTACAACATCATTTACTATTTGTAAAATTCCCATTACATTCTCAAATGCTTCCTCCTCTCTATGTGTTTTCTGGGACTCCTATTGGGTAGTTGTTAAATGTTTTCTGTTTTCTTCCATGTTTGTTACCATATCCCTTATTATTTATTCTTTCCTGATGCCCTCTGCAAATGTTCTTTAATCTAACCTGCTGCTTACTAAATAATTCCTTAGCTTATCCATTGAGATTGTTTCAATAACTATATCTCTTATACAAAATACCTCCAATTAATTTTTCTTCATAGCTGCTTTATCCTACTTTATGTTTCCAATATCCTCTTCTACCTATGAGTGTTTTAAATTCTTGTTCTTTTTCTTCTTTTAGATCTACGTCCTTTTGTATAGCTTCTTAAACTTAGTCTTACTTTTACATTCCCTTAAATCCTCGAAAGTCTTGATTTTCCCACACACCTAAATTTTATCCTCTTTTCATGATCATTTGCATTGACTAGTAATGTCTACTTTAGGGGAATTGTTGGAAACCTAGACCTTAGCTTGCACTCAGCCCAGTGAGGCTGCAGGGAGGAGTGCTTCAGGACAGAGAACCTTTCCTATAAAACCCCATGTGTCTTCACCTCCCCAGGCATCTCTTGACTACAGAGAAAATCACCCAGTGCTTCTGATCCAAGCTAAGTTTTAATCCATAAATTGCTACGTTCTGAGACTATTGCCTGTTTCAGGGAGTTGGGAGAAAATGATCTAGTCCATGAGAACATTTATTGGCTGCCCTGGAGCAAAGGTGCAAGCAATGAGAGAAAACTCTGGAAAACTCTCCCTAGGTCAGGCCATCAATGTGCACCCTGGAGCTCTCCCATTGGAAGCTGTTTCCCACATATTGGGACTTAGTCACTTTTTATCTCCCCAACGTATTTGCTCAAACTTTTTGTTATTTGCTGCGGCATCTCCAAATTTGACTTAGAGGGAGAAAGCCAAAAGCCTGGACTTATTTGCTTATAAATATATATTATATGACTTATATGGAAAC
Organism: Equus przewalskii; assembly: GCF_037783145.1. Lineage (NCBI taxonomy): Eukaryota > Metazoa > Chordata > Mammalia > Perissodactyla > Equidae > Equus > Equus przewalskii. Next base: position 18,201,893 of record NC_091849.1, on the reverse strand, counting down.
TATAAGTATGTTGACTTGTTTTTAGCCAGACTAGCAATCTATAATTTAATTTCAAAGATACAGAGATTTTAACTAAATAAAAACTATTGTGAACACTATAAGAAATTAACATAGTAGTAAAATTTTAAACTTCTCAGTTTTAAAGACTAACTAGATACAAAATGTAGACATAGAGAACCCCCAAATATGATAACAATAATATATTAATATGGAACGTCTATTAAAGTTGGATTCTACAGAGAGAGAATACTTCATCTTTTCAGGCATTCATGGCATATTTTACCCATAAAGCTCCAGAGGAAACTTCAATAAACTTTTAAAGGTAAAATTTAAAACAATCACATTCTCATATTAAATTGTTGCAAGAAAATTTTGGAACAAGATAATAAAAGTTTCAACAACCACCACCAACAACAGAAAAAATCCAGCTTCTTAGAAATTAAAAGTTATCTGCTAAATACCACTGACATCAAATTACACATTACAATGTTGGTTATAGATCAAGGTTGGCCAAAGTGTAGAAAAATGGGCATGAATATATATTATTGTTGTATGAACTGATACAGCCTTTTGTGGAGTGCAGTGTGAAAGTACTTATCAAAATTAACTGTACATACCCATTGACCTAGGAAACCCACTCCCTGGAATCTATTATAGAGAAATATTTATACATACAGGCAATGATATGACCACAAGAATTGACATTTACTGCCTTTCTTATGTAATGTACGTTTATGTGAATAAAATAATATTTGAAAGAATAAAGAGACTATTAGCAGTTCGTACCTTGAAAAGTTGGTTTGAGGTAAGGTAGAAGAGAGAATTTATTCATTTTAGTTATATATTTATGTACTGCTTGGAATTTTATAATTAAGAAAGCAATAAAATAATAGTATTTTCTATTTTAGAGTATTTAGGAAATAATTATAATGTGATTTAAAAATATCATTACAATACGTGTCCAAAGATCTAGTCACATACCAGTTCAGAACCTTGAATGCCAACATTTATTTTTTTTACTAGAAAGTATGAAAATATGTAAACAAAATATTCAATGATAGAAATTGAATATTCACAACAAACTCTAAGAAAAATAAAAGGAAAAAATAATAAAAATGACAGTTAACAATTAATGATTTAGCAATTACATCCAAGCACTGCTTCTTTGAAAAATTTAATAAAAAGAAGCAGACTTTGGGAGGTCTAGAGAAAATGTAAATACTCAAAATTAGGAATGAAAGAAAGATATAACTATAGAGAAGAAAACACAAGATAATACCTTTAATCTACTTTATTTATATGTTTTGATGAAATTCATGGCTTTCTATCACAAAATAAATTCACAAAATTCATCCTTTTTTCTCAACTGTGAAAAACCAAAATAAACCAAAAACCAACATCTATGAAAGCTTCTGGGATCTGATGATTTTGGAGAAAAGATCTTTCAAAATTTTAAGGAACAGATAGTCCATAAAATAATTGCAACATAAAACAAACAGAAAGCTTTAAAATCGTGTTATGATTATTGTCATGACCATTACACAAAAACCTGTTTTGCAAATGTCTATTTCAAAAATTTGGGAAAAAACTTTCAAGTCAAATACAAGTACTCCTATGCCCAAGTAAGACATATTCTGAGAATATAAGGAAGATTTAAGATTATAAACTTTGTTAATAGAATAAAGCATGTAAATAAGATAAAAGATATCTTCTAGATCAATGGCAAAGACTTCTCCTTCTGAAAAAAATGAAAGAAATAAAAACAAAAAAAGTCATTTGATGCAGTACGACATTAGTTCCCAATAAAAATTCTCAGTATACTAGAAATAAAATGGTACTTTAAAAATATTATAATGAGTATCTCAATGAACAGCTGCATCTTTCCTCGGAGGAACTCTAGATCCTCCTGAAGAATACATTATGATAAGGAAAAATAGAATCATGTCCTCTCTGGAAGCTGGTGAATTCCTACTCAAGAATTACTTCCTCCTTCCTTCTTCCTTCTGCTAATTGAATTGTACCATGATTCAGACCCCAAGTGGCCACATATTCCATGAGATGCTAGGTCCCTCTCCAGTCCCAGAGAGTGAATTTTGACAAGTCTGGATCAATCCTGGTAATATTTTGTTCCCCTTGGCAAGAACTGCCTTAGAAAAGAGCATATGATAAAGTTCTGAAAATAAAACGTGAGATCTGTTGTGGAGCTTCCAGGGAAATGGGTAAAATTGATGCGTGAAAGTCTCTCTGTTCTGGTTTCAGTAGCTTTCAGTGTAAGAATGTGAAACCTGATGCTGCGGCATCCTTTCTGCCACCATGGGGAGTGGCCAACTTCCTGAAGATGGCAGAGAGGAAAGATGGAAAGAATACGGATTTTTAAATGATGTTGCACAGATACATTAACCAGCCTGGGAAGAACTCTATTTTAGGGTTATTTTAAGTGAAGTAATTAACCTTATTTATTGTTTGAGTTACTTTTATTTTGATTTCTATTAAGTAAAGCTTGAAGCCATTAATATATCCATGTTTACCAAAATGATTTAACAATATTTCAAAATTGGAACAAATCAAGTGAAACCAGTAGAACAAACAAAAATACTGTCTGAGAGTTTGACAGAAAATTTTTAACTTTAGAAAAGAAAACATTATTATTATTTGCAAATAGCATTACTGTCTCCTCAGGAAACTCAACAGAATATTATTGCTGTCTGATGAGTATCCCTGAGGCTGTCTGTTTATGGGGCTGGTGTATTCACTCAACAAATGCTACTTTTTGTAATGAGACTTTTGCTTAATCACCAGACTATGCTCTAATATAGTTAAAGCCTTTAGTCTGAGATGTAAACCTGACTGATGAATCTTGATTTTAATAGAACCATTTGAATTTATAAGCCAATGCTATGTTTGGAAGGTAAGAGTGCAATTGAATTGCAGCTTAATGAATTTTCACAAAGTGAAAAACTGCAACCACAATACACGAGAAGAAATAGTACAGTATCAACAGCTCAGAAACCATCACAATCGCTTATTTATCTCTCTGTTGCTGCTGAACATTTGGGTTAGAGGGTGTTTTTTTTAAACTTTTTATTTTGAAATAATTTTTAACTTACTACAAAGCATGCCCATGTCCCTTTCACTCAGCTTCCCCTAATGTTAACATCTTACTTAACCATGGTACAATTATCTGTGCAGATGCTTTGAGATTTTGAAAATATCCTATTTTTACTCAAGCGATTGCTCACTAGTTTTAACATTCATCATACCATCAGCAACAATTACTATGATACTCCAAAGGTGATTTTCCAATTTTACGTTTCTTCTATATTTATTAATTGGAATTCTTCTGCTTGTATTTTATGTTAGTGTGGACTCATGTTAGTATGGAAAAATATTTATTTTATTCTTTGGTTTATAATCCAATATTAATGTTATTGTTCAAATTGTTCCAACTTTCGCCATTGGGAGCTTTTTCAGATATACTTCTGTGTCCTTTTGACATTCCCCCATCTTTTCTTTCTTTTTCTTTTAAAGGCACTTTTCTTACTTTTTGGTACCATGTAATGCTCTGGGCTCAGTTTGTATTTTGCCTATTCTGTCCCTGGAATCAACCACTTATCAAAGGAGCCTTGTTCCTTTTATTAGATAATAGTATTTAGAAACCAAGATCTGGGCACTAGAAGTGCTCATTGCTATTGAAGTGTCACTGTTTCTAGGCTTTCTCACCAGACAGCACTAGGAAATACATGCATATATACTAATTCGCATGTACTTATGCGTCTATCTTTATCTCCCTATCTCTAGTTATCTATTATCTATTTAATTATACATTGATCATGATATTTCTGATTCCAGTCCAGCACCAATTATCCTAGCATTCCTTCTTTGCTTATTTGTAGCATACAAATATATTTGCTATATGTGTGACAATTTTACCAGTCATAGCACACTGTTTGCCTTTAGTCTTTCCCATTGTTAATTGAATCATTTGTCTCATTATTGAGTAGTCTTGAAGTCAAGTAGCATCAGTTCTTTTCCTTCAATATTATGTTGGCTATTCTGGGTCTTTGGTCTCTTCACATAAACTTTAGAATCAATTTATCATTAGCCACAAAATAACTTGCTGGAAGTTTGATTGTTATTGTATTTAATCTATAGTTCAAGTTGAGAAGAACTGACATCTTGACAATATTGTGGCTTCCCATCCATGAACATGGAATTTCTCTCCATTTATTTAGTTCTTCTTTGATTTCGTTCATCATAGCTTTACAGCTTTCCTCATATAGACTTTATACATATTTTGATAGATTTATACCTAAGTATTTCATTTTGGGGGGTGCTAATGTAAATGGTAGAGTGTTTTTAATTTCAAATTGCATCTGTTCATTGTTGTTATACAGGAAAGCAATTGGCTTTTAAATATTCACTTTATATAATGCAACCTTGCTATAATGGCTTCTTAGTTCCAGTTTTCTTATTGATTCTTTTGAATTTTATACATAAAAGATCATGTCATTTGTGGGGCTGGCCTGGTAGTGCAGCAGTCAAGTTTGCACACTCCGCTTCAGTGGCCTGGGGTTTACTGGTTCGGTTCCCAAGTGCAGACATATGCGCTGCTTATCAAGCCATGCTGTGGCAGGAATCCCACATATAAAGTAGAGGAAGATGGGTACGATGTTAGCTCAAGGCAAATCTTCCTCAGCAAAAAAATGAGGAGGATTGGCAGCAGGTTTTAGCTCAGGGCTAATCTTCCTCAAAAAAAGTAAGGATCATGTTGTTTGAGAACAAGACAGTTTTAGTTCTTCCTTTCGATTTATATATCTTTTATTTACTTTTCTTGTCTTGTTGCATTAGCTAGAAATTCCAGTACAATGTTGAGTGAGGTTTAGTGAGTTTTTCATTCTAGTTTTGTATTAGTAATCTCTAGAATTTCAATTTATTTTCTTTTTATAATTCTCTCCTTTATTGATATTCTCTATTTTTTTTTTTAAAGATTTTATTTTTTCCTTTTTCTCCCCAAAGCCCCCTGGTACATAGTTGTGTATTCTTCGTTGTGGGTTCTTCTAGTTGTGGTATGTGGGACGCTGCCTCAGCGTGGTCTGACGAGCAGTGCCATGTCCGCGCCCAGGATTTGAACTAACGAAACACTGGGCCGCCTGCAGCGGAGCGCGTGAACTTAACCACTCAGCCACGGGGCCAGCCCCAACTGATATTCTCTATTTTGAGAGGTTATCATGATACCTTCCTTTATCTCTTTAAGCTTCATTTCCATTTCTTCTTTGAACATATTCATCTTAGCTATCTGTGATAAATATGACATCTCAGCCTTCTCAAGGAGTTTTTTTGCCTGCTTTTTCCCCTCCTCTGTCAAGCACCATCCCCTATATGTTTGCATGTCTTGTAAGTTTTGTTGAATTCTGGACATGTAAATGATATGTTGTTGCAACTATGGATACTTATTCCATTTACCCCTTCCTGGGGTTTGTAGTTTTTGTTATTGTTTGCTTCTTTATTTATTTAATGACTCGGCTAGATATTTCAGTGAAGTGTATCTCCCCCACAATGTGTATCTTCTGATGTTGCACCTCAGAGGACATGGCTTTAAGCATGTACACAGTCAAGCTGACCACTCTATACCCAAATCCCAAGAATGATAGTGATTTTAGGTGATCTCAATTTAATTGCCTCTTTCTCTGTTCTCCCTGTTAAGCTTCTAGCTGTTCTGCTTAGATTGATACCACAGCCAGCTGTTAACCTCCACTAATTGCTCCATTATTTGCTACAATGCCCTGGGGCACAAATTTCTCCACAGTATGATCCAGTTAAAATTGGACCCTTTGCAGGACCAGTCTTTGAAGCCAGTCATTGAAGCTTGCACTGACCCCAGGAGGGCTATTTGTAGCTTTTCCTCATTCTTCCTATTAAACTTCTAACTGGTCTACCATTTTGCTTATTGTTATCATGGAGCTACAAGTTTCCTCTTAATTTCTCATCACCAAAATGTCTACTGTTTCTGACAGTCCCCATAGACTTGAACTTCCCCACACTGTATTTCAAATAAAGTCAGTTCTGTTGGGGAAAGCTGTGGTATTCTCTGTTCTTTTGGCCTGCCTTCAACACTGTGCCACTGTTCCAAACCTGGGGTTGAAGACAGTGACCTTGTTCTCAGAGTGACACCTCTGATCTGCAAATTAGGTGATGGGTGGGGGTGGTAGCCACTGGCTTTCTTGGCTTGCCTCTCCTAGTATGGAACTTTGCCCTCCCAACAATGTGGGCAAAGGGTGACTGGGGCCCAGAAATCTAATAAGCCTTCTGCACCTGGAATAAAGTTACTTCCTTAAAAGAGGGGTTGGGCATGAAAATGGAGCCCCAGACGTGTTAGCTGCATGTGCCTGGAATACAACTCTTGCAACATGGAACTAGCGGGTGAATAAGAAATTCTCATGGCCTATTTTTCCCTGGGAAAACTGTAGTCTTGAATTAGGAGCTTGAGGGGAGAGGAGCTCCATCTTCTTGACTACATTATGAAGGGTAGAGCTTCCATTACATTGGCTGGAGATGGGCAGGGAGGAGGTCATGGATCAAATGCCATACTCTCCCTTTTCTTACCAAAACTTTGATTTGGTAGCTTTTCTTAAATAAATGCTTCTCCATTTGCTCTATGTCCTTGTAAAATTTCCAGAGACTTAAATAGTTGCTTTTTATAATTTTTACCAATTATGATTTATCCTCATAGAAAGGATTCATGGAACTCCTCCTGCTGCCATTCCAGAAGTTCATTCCTATTCCTTTATCTGGAAGAGATTGAATGGAATTTATATTATTTCTTAAATATTTGATAGAATACTCCAGGAAAACAATCTGGCCTTAGAGTTTCTTATTGAAAGGGCTTTAAGTAGGCATTCAATTTTTTAATACATACAGAGCTATTCAAGTTATCTAGTTCTTGAGTAAATTTTAGCATTTTTTATCTTTTACATAGTTGGTCAATTTCATTTAAGTTATCAAACTCATGAACATTGAGTTGTTCATAATATTCTCTTTATATTCTTTTAGTGCTTTTAGGTTCTCTTCATAGCCTTTTAATGTCTGTGGGATCTGTAGTGATGTCCCATTTTTCATTCCTAATATTGATAATTTGTAATTCCTCTTTTTTTGGTCATTCTGCTTGGAGATTTTTAAATTTTATTAATTTTTCTCAAAGAAACACCTTTAGGTTTTATTTATTTTCTCTATTGTTCTGTTTTCAGTTTCATTGATATCTGCATTTATTTTTTATTATTTCTTCCTTTTGTTTATTTTTATTTCAATTTGCTTTTCTTTCTTTAGATTCTTAAGGTAGAAGCTTAGATTACTGATCTGATATCTTTCCTCTTTAAAATGTAAATATTTAATGTTAAAATTTTTCCCCTATACTACATTAGCAGCATTATGCAACTTTTAATATGTTGTATTTCCTGAGTTTTGTTTTTCATCAGTTCAAAATATTTTAAAATTTCCCTGAGATTTTTCTTTGACCCATAGGCTATTTTGAAGTATTTTTTAATTCAAATATTTGGGAATTTCCTCATGGTTTTCTTCATCGATTTCTAATTTTAACTCTTTTATGATCTGAGAGTATATGATTTCTATTATTTGACATTTTAAAGTTTTTAAAAGAATTATTAAAGTTTATCTTGTTGAATGTTCCATATGTATTCTATTTTTTATTGGGTTTCTATAAACTTTGTTAAAAGTTAGGTCAATATGGTTGATGATATTTTCAGGTCTTCTATATTCTTGCTGATTTTCTGTCTACTTTTTCTGTCAATTACTGAGACAGGAATGTTTAAATCTCCAACCGTAATTATGAATTTGCTTATTTATCCTATCAGTTCGGTAAGTTGTTTCTTCAGATACTTTGAAACTCTGTTGTTAGGTGGATAAAATTAATATTCTTATGTCTCCTTGGGAAACTGACCCCTTCATCATTATGTAATACACCTCTTTATCCCTGAGAATACTCCTTGATCTGAAGTTTAGTTTGATGTTAATACAACCACTTAGTCTTTCTTTTGATTAATGTTTGTAAGGCATATCTTTTTCCATACTTATACTATTAACATATGCGTAACTATATTTAATGTGGATTTCTTGTAGACAACATGTATTTGGGTCTTGCTCTTTTACCCTATCTGACAATTTCTGTTTCTTTACTGATATGTTTGTACCATTCTCATTTAAGTGATACTGATTAATATTTTGGAATTAAAATATACTTTCTATTTGTTTTTTATTTTCTCCATTGGTTTTCCTTATTTTTCTCTCTTTTTCTGCTTTTTCTTGCATTTTTTAAATAACTTCACTTTATCTCCTCTATTGATAAAGAATGATTAGTTGTGGCCCTAGGATTTACAACATACATGTTTTACAACATACATCTTTAGTTAATCAAAGTCTATATTTAAACAAGATTATATCTCTTTACATTTAGTGTAAGAACCCTATGACAGTATATTCCCAATTCCCTCTTTATATCCATTGTGCTATTGTTACATGTTGTGCTTCTCTATATGCTATAAATGAGGCATATACTACTAATATCTTTGCTTTAGCTAATCAGTTGTCTTTTAGAGTAATTAAAAAGAAAATGTCATGTTACTTCCATTTCTAGCACTCTTCTTTTTATGTGCAGATCTTCTAAGTTTCTTTCTCTTGTCATATTCCATCTGCCCAAAGAACTTCATCCAATATTTCTTGTTGACTAGGTCTGTCAAATTCCTACATATTACTTTTCTTAATCTGAAAAACTTTCTTATTTTTCTTTAATTTTTGAATATATTTTCGCCAAGTAGAAAACTGGATTGACAGGATTTTTTTTTCTTTCAGAAGTTTAAAGATGTCGCACTGCTGTTTTCTAGTTTGCAAGGCTTCTGATGAAAAGTCTGCTTTAATTATTACCTTCAGTCTTGAGTAAGTAATGTGTCCTTTTCTCTGACTTCCTTCAAGATTTTCTTTACCTTTTGTTTTTATCCGTTTGAATGTGATATACTTAGATGTGATGTAGTCTACATGTGAATGTGTGTTAGTGTGTATCTGGTATTTTTCATGCTTGGTGTTCCCTAAGCTTCTTGAATCTGATGCCTGTGTCTGTCATTAATTTTAAAAGCGTCTTCACCTTTAATTCTTTAATTTTTTCCCTCTACTTTGTCTATTCTCTTTCTGGGATTCTAATTACATATACCTTAGACCAATTGATATTGCTTCACAGCTCTTGGATGATCTCTTCTGTTGAGTTTCCCCTCCCCTCATTTTTGTCTTTCAGTTTTAGTTTGTGCAATATCTGTAGACTTATCTTAAAGTTCACTGAATCTTTCCTTGTGCTATGGGCTGACTTGCGTGCCCCCCCACCCCCAATTCAAATGTTGAAGTCCTAACCTCCAGTACCTCAGAACATGACTGTATTTGGAGATAGAATCTCTTTTGTTGACCCCTTTAAAGAAGTAATTGAGTTAAAATGAAGTCATTAAGCTGAGTTCTGGTACAATATGAGTGTCCTTATAAGGAATGGAGATTATGACGTACAGACACACACAGAGGGAAGATGACGTGAAGACACAGAGAGGAGATGACCATTTACAAGCCAATGAGAGAGCTTTAGAGGAAATCAACCGTGCCAACTCCTTGGTCTCAATCTTCTAGACTGCCGGATTTTGAGAAAAACATTTCTTCTGTTTAAGCCACCCAGTCTGTTGTACTTTGTTATGTCAGCCCTAGCAGACTAATGTACCTTGGCCTGGTCCAATCTACTAATGAACCTGTCAGAGGTGTTCTTTATCTCAGTTACTGTGTTTTTCATTTCTAACACTAACACTTACATTTGATACTTTCTTATAGTTTGATCTTTCTGCTGAAATCACTCAGTTGATACTGATTGTTCTCTCTCCTTTCAATTAGAACCTTTACATATTAATCATAATTGTGTGTAATATCTGAGTTTGTGTTTAAGGATTGCTTTGTTTCTTGGGAATGTTCTTTTTCTTTTCTAATGCTTTGTAATTTTTTTGAAGACAAGACATCTTGTGTACTACAATAATGACTGAGGTATATAGCATTTATGCCTAGAAACGGGCATGCCTGTCTTTCTGCTGGGACTTTATTGTGGGGGTTGGAGTCAATCTAACGAGGAACTGAGCTGAGTTTGAGATTTATTGTTACTATGGTTATCCTCAGTGCACTACATATTTTTCTAGTATTGTCAGAAGCTTTTTCTTTTTTCCAGTGTCTTCTAAACTCTCAACTTTTGATCTTTCCTTTGTGTGGTGCCTCAAAGAGGCGTTATCTCTTACAGGTCACTTCTTACCAGGAACTGATTAGCCTGGCATGGGAGCTTGGGGTTTTCCTATTGTTCAACTAAGCTCTTGTCTTAGTCCATCACTAAGTGCCTAGGTCTCGTGTTTGTGGTTTTATCAATAGTCTTCTCCTTCCCATCATGAAGTTCTGAGCCGCTATGTATCCTGGCTCCTTCTCCAGGGGTAGAGGCTATTTTTCCATGCCCTTCTCCTGTTTACAATAAACAACAGTGTTTTTTGTCTTTTTCCCTCAAAGATTAAGGCTTTTGTTCTACAAAGAAGATAGGGGAGAAGGATCTTGGCAAAATTCTCTCACTACTCCAAACCCTTTCAGAATATTTTTCCCTATCTTCTTATAGGAAAGTACTTTTGTTACCACCTACATATAAGATATATCCTACGAGGTTTTCCTTTTTTTATTGGGAGGTCAAACGAAATAACAAAAATATAATAAATCCATTCCATTAACTTATTTCTATCAGCAACATAGAACGGGAATACAGCGGAAGTATCAAATGTTTTCATTTCTGGGAGTCATTAGGGCTGTTCAATGAAAATCTAGCTCTCTTCATCCCAGTCATATGGTGGGATTGTATTTTCTCATTCCCATGAAGCTGATGTTTCTTTAATTTGCTTTGGCCAATGGAAGTTGAGTAGAAGTGCTAGGAGACAGAAATTCTACAGGCTCCCTTCACCCTGCCAGGTCATGACATTATACTCCAGGTCCTGACAGGGCTCCCAGCCTGGCACCTAGAGTGAAGAGATGTAAAATGGATCTCACAGTCAACTCACAATAAGCATGTAGTATAAGGAAGAAATAAACTTTTGTTTTATAAGTCACTAATATTTTAGGCGTGTTTGTTACCTTACAATTATCTAGCTATTCTGACTAATACTATTGCTTTTCTCAGGGAGATGAATTTCCGCAGTGTTACGTACATCTCAGTTGACATCTGGGCCACCCCTAAATGTGGAAGGGCCAGGATAGATTGCATGGATTATCTACAACCCATGATATTTTTATTGTGGGAAAAACACATTAAAATTTGCATGAAGACCCCAAGTTTCACTAAGGGATATAGAAAGCTGGAAATACAGCTTGCATCTACTTTGTACAAGCACCTTGTCAAGGCTTATGAGGTTTCCTTACATGTAGAGTCTCTCAGTTTGTCTGTACTTTTATTTTCACAAGTATCTCCACATTCTTGCTCTTCCTTCTCCGTTTAACAAATAATATCTAACTCCTTCTCATATCTTTTGAAAAATAACATTTTTAGGCTATTACATTTCCTCTTACAAGTTATATTCTTGATTTATGTTAAATTTCCACGTTACTCCAAAAAGATTATGAGGATGTTTATCATTCAGCCATTGACATATTCAATGGAAGGCACAGTTTGTTTATAAATTAATATATATACTATATATATATATATGCTCATATATACGTATACCCCCCACATACACATCTGCTAACTATCTATTCTCACAGAATTGCTGTGAAAAATCATGTAAACTTATGTTTTCCAAAGTGCTTTTATATATCTTTAGTTTTACATGTGGCCATTGTAATTTTCCTTTTAAAAATATATTTTTTGGTGAGATACATGATTACATATAAGGGAGAAATTATTTAATGTTATTTTACAATAATTGCCAATAGATGAGGCAGTAGCAGAAAACATTTACACTTTACCTGGATAGAAGATCTAGCATTCTCATTTCTTTAAAGCAACAACAAAGGAGTTTGTGCACCCTGTTCTGAAAAGCTTATGGTAATACAGAAAGCAACTTGGGGAGGCAAGGACTCAGACTTGCAGTGTAAGTTGACAGTCAATACAGCTCTCTCTCCAAGAGTGATTAATTTTCAGATGATCTTATCACCAGCCAGAGCAGGAAGAGATTCTAAGGGTGCCTTATAGGGAAGAAAAATCAGCCTTTGAGTTCTGGGCACCCGGATGTTTGACTCAGGTACTTTACTCATTTGGTGATACCATTTTGCGAGGGATTTTGTTTAGTTTTTCTATCAGTATTTCCCCTCACACTTCAGTAAAATGTAAAATAAATTTACTGGCTGCCAAAACCAAGCTAATAAGTAAACAGTCGTAGAGAGAGGAAAGGCAGAGTGTTGAACTGGAGGCCATGGAGAGGAATGAGGGTCCAGCCTTCCCTAAGTCTTTATATGATCCTGCTTGAAATGACTAATAAAAACAGACTAAAATATTTCAGAGGAAAATATAAGTTTTAAAAGAGTATAAAGCAAAGAGGCCAGCAACAAATATGTGACACAAAATGTTCTGAAGCTGCTCACTCATCTGACTCTCCAAGCTATTTTGGCTCGGTGTCAGGTTCCAGGATATGGCTCAAAGGCACCTCTGTCTTTTGGAAATCTTCTCTGTGCCAAGAACCTTTGGCCCAGAATGCCTCTGGGGGCCTGGTTTGGTTCTGGGGAACCAGCATAGACGCTGGAGACTATAGAGAGAAAATATGTTTTTATTGTAAAAGCTTCTTCCTCTCCCTCAACTAGTTCTGTCTCTCTCCATTTTCCTCACAGTTTGAGCTATCCTGAGGTAGATGGAAAGCACCAGAAACACAGAATGGTAAGTGAGAAACAATTTTCCAAAGTCCTTAGACCAAAAATTATAGGGAAGTAGACAAATCGACTTTGCTCAAGCTTCCAATGATTCATTCTAATCTTTGTTCCCATTTAGCCCCTTCAGTCGCTGCTCCTGTCAACACTTTTCTCTTTATCTGAATTCCTATGGTTCTTACAGCCTCCAGCAGTTATGCTGATTCTTTAGATGTATATATGTTTGCTCCAAGATTATTCTTGAAGATTGCAAATTTTCATGGTCTTATCACAGTACTGTGCTTACTTCTTAGAGTTTACACTCTATCTGTTGAAAGGTAGTTATAGATGCCACCTTTCTTGCTTAACTCTTTCAAAGCACAGTATTATAGAATTCCCATATGAACGTGGCTGAGAAAATCATCATAGTTCCTCTTTCCCTCATGGAAATCATACAATAGTAACAGAAGAACAACAACAAAAACCTCTAGGAACTTTAATTTTATCAAACCAGGAAGACACATATAATTTTTTTTAAAAAAGCAAGGAATTTTGAAATTGTAAAATATTGGGAGAATTCTTTTGGGAGGCAGTGAAAAATAAGAAACACCAAGAGTGAGAGGGGGCCCAACAGCAGCAGAACTCAGCGGATAATATAAAAATTATAGTTCTTAGAGATGAGGGGCTCACCTTGAATTTAAAATGTATAGTCTTTTTTGCAAAAAACAAATTTCTGCTGGAACTGAAGTCAACAAGCTATTGATAGAACCTTACCCTTCACTGTGTGTGACCTGGAGAATCACATGTTTTAGGGCTACAAAACATTCACACAGATGAGCCATAGTTGTATAGAGCTATCTATCCTTGTGGCAGCAAATAAAAATCCTTTACGTAGTGAAAACTCAAAGGTTACTCTGGCTGCAGCTTCCCCTTTCTCCCACCAAATCTCTGGAAATACTAATCCAAGAAAATCCCACTCATTTAGTGATAAGTAATATGAAAAGAACCAGCCCAGCAACTATGCAAAATTCTTACACAAAAACATATAAGTGAGAAACAGCATCAAAACTCACTCCAAAAAGAACACTCTCAAGAAAAATGGTGACATAGAGACTAAATATTCGACCTCAAAATATTTCAGTAAGTAAAAATTTAAGCACTGTCCTTTAGAAATTTAGACCACTAGTCAGTAATATTAGAACTCAGAGAAGAGTGGGAGTTACAATAGGAAGAGATGAAAGTAGAACTGGTAGAAATCAGGAAAAAGTAGAAGAAAAAACAAAATTAGCATGTAAATAAGGATGAAAATGCAAGGAGCTCTATCCAAGATCCACATGGTGGAAAACATAATAAAGGAAATAGATGACAGAAATGAGAAAAGTAAGCAGTATGAATTAGAAATAACAAAGAAAATCAACTTAAAAAGGTTAAAGATAAAATGATACAGAAAACAAGCAAAAATAAAAATCCAACATACATATAATTGGAATCCCTGAAGAAAGAAACAAACAAAATGGAAAGTAAGTTATCTTTTGTTGTTGTTGTTGTTGAAGAAGGTTAGCCCAGAGCTAAAATCTATTGCCCATCTTCCTCTATTTTGTATGTGGGTCGCTGCCGCAACACGGCTGCTGATGGGTGGTGCAGACCCACATCTGGGAACTGAACCCGGGCCACTGAAGTGGAGTGCACTAAACTTAACCACTAGGCGAGGGAGCCAACCCCAGAAAGTAACTTATCTTTAAAGAAATAAATCAAGAAACCTTCTCCAAAATTAAAATGTCTTGAATTTCTACACTAGGAGGACAATGTGCTGGGGAACACTGAAACAGAAGGAGCAACAACATAACTATGCTAATAACATTATTGGACCTTCAAGATTTAAACAAAAGGCTGGCTTGAGTGGTCAAGCAAAAAGATTAAGCTACTTATAAGAATAAGATAAAGCAATCAGGCTGTCTGCCTATTTCTCTACAGCAACATGCAAAGTCAGAAGTCAGTAGAGCAATATATAAAGGTTATTCAATAAAACAAAGGAAGAAACTCGTATTTTATACCCACATAAACCTACCTTCAAATATAAAGTTTTAAATATATAAAACCTAAGCTCTTTTTTTCAGAAACTACCAGAGGATAGCCTTCAGTCAACTAAGAGACAAATGGGAAATAAATGGCTACAAAACTGGTGGTCAGCATTGAATTTATTTACCCATAGAATTGAGGAAAAAGTCAATTTGTGTAGAATGTGGGAAAAAAAATTATTGCATCCTCTGACAATGTAGATATTATATACCAAAAAATTTGGAGAGGTGAAAGAAAGAGGATACATTTCTGGATAGTTCAGAGTCAGAGTTTGTCAATAAATGTTTCTAACTCACATAATGTAAGTGTAGGCTTATTTAATAGTATAAAGGAAAACAATGAGGAAGAAAAATTGATAAGGAAAATAAAGTGCAGGAAGGAAGGGCACAGGAAGAAAATACAAGAAAATTGTTATTATCGTTCATATTAGGGAACTAATAGATATTGTGTAAAGAAATCTATAGCTAAAGACGTATCAGATAAAGTAGGGACCAGACAACCATGTTTATGGGCCAAATCTATCCAATGCCTGTTTTTGCATGGCCTACAATACAAGAAGGGTGTTTTCGTTTTATTTAATAGTTGGAAAGTGAAAGATAATAGTTCATGATGTGAGAAAATGTACAAAATTAACAATTTAATACCCATAAAAATGTTTTACTTGAACACAGACCTACTCATTCATCTATATATTGTCTATGGCTGCTTTGGTATTATAATGGCAGAGTTGATTAATTATGACAGAGACCTTATGGCCTGTATTTACTAATTCTAGTGAGTTAGAAAAATGGTAGATCTAATATATAAATACAAAATCTGGTTCTTTAAAAAGTAGCAAATCATTAGCTAATTTAATCAGGAATAAAAGAGAAAAACTACAATAAAAAAAAAAAAAATGGAGGCCAGCCCAGTGTTGTAGTGGTTAAGTTCGATGCGCTCTGCCTCAGTAGCCTGGGTTTACAGGTTTGGCTCCCGGGTATGGACACACATCACTCGTCAAGCCACGCTGGGGCAGCAAGTCACATATAAAAAAAGAGAGGAAGATTGGTACAGATGTTAGCTCAGGGCCAATCTTCCTCACCAAAAAAAACCAAAACCAAAAACAATGAAACACAACTAAACAGTAAAGGGGAAATTAACCACACAGGAACTAAAGAGATTAAAGATTCAGAAGAAAATTAAATTGAAAAACTTGGTTGAAGTAGTTTTTTCTTTTAGGGAAATATGATTTACACAAAATCACATCAAGAAATATGCAAAATCTAAACAGAACTATTTTAATAGAAGCAATAGATAAAATTATCAAAATGTTATTCCCAGCAAAGCAGCAGGTTTAGACATTTTCATAGGGGAATTTAAAAGCAAATAACACCAAGGTTATTTAAACTGTTCTAGAGAATAATAGACAAAAGAAAACCTTCAAATTCTTTTTGGAAAGAGGTTATAAAATTGATAATAAAACCTGATAAAGATGTTGCATACATAAATAAAGCTATAGATTAATCTGTTACAAATAAAGATGGAAACATTCTAAAGAAAATGTTAGCAAATGCAATCCAAAAGCACATAAAAAGAATAATTATTTTGACAGAAGAATTTATTCTAGAAGTATAAGGATGATTCATTATTAGGAAATATGTTAATATATAGTTTATAATGTTGAATAAAAATTATGATCATTTCCATATATGCTAAAAAGCCATTTGACAAAATATAATAGCCACTCTCCACAAACACATTCAATTAAATAAGGATGAATGGACACCTTTTAAACACAGTAAGCATGTATTCATCTTAATCCAGAAGTCAGCATCACAGTAAATGTCAATATACTAGAGGCAATCATACTAAAACCAAGATCAAGACAAGAATGTTATCACCTCTATTATCGCACAAGGTACTGGCAATAGCAGTCAATACAATTAGACAAGATAAAGGAAAATGAGCATAAACATTATAAACTATGACTGTGTGGATATATGATGGCACATTTGAAAATCCAAGAGAATAAAACAATACAAAGAGTGAAAGAATTTAGGGAAGTCATAGGATATAAACATTAATAAATAGAAAGCAAAAAATTTATTATGAACAAAAAGCAAGCAGAATATCTAATGGGAAAAATATTTAAAACAGCAAAAACATGCAAAACTATATCTCTAGAAATAAACCTAATAAAAATGGACAAGCCCATGTGAAGAAAAAATTAAAACACTTCTCAAATGTGAAGGCAAAGATAGACTATTTGATAAATAGTGCTAGTATAACCCATCTGGGGAAAAAAAGTTGAAGCCATATTTTACACCTAACATCAGGAACAATTCCAAATGGAAATTTTTTTAACATTAAGAAGTAAAGTCTTTAAAACAGAAGAAAAAAAAAATGGGAGAATTCATTTGTAAACCTGAAGCAGGGAAGTCTTTTTTAAGCAACAGCTCAAAATCCAAATTTTATGTAAAAGACAACAGAAGAAAACAGAAAGGAAGCTTCTGCAAGTAAATGCAAACAAAATAAAGCAAGCATTACTCATGGTGTAAATCAAGAGACACATATAAATTGGGAGAAAAGATTTGCAATTCATATCATAAACAGAGGGCAATGTTTTCTTAATATATGAATATTGTCTTCAAGTCAATAATAAAAGAAAAAGTTAAATAGTGAAAAATAAGAAATAGATGGAAGATAGTTTACACATAAATAGCTTATAAAAACTCTTAAACACATGAAAAATGATCAACCTCACTAATAATAAAGTGAAACTGCATAGATATACTATTTTTAACCTATCCGATTAACTCAAATTCCAAAGTTTAAACTCTTCATTGGTGAAGCTGAAGAGAAATAGTCATTCTCATAATTTGTTGATTGAAACAAATATAGCCTCAAAGCTTTCCAGCCATCATGCTGGGAGATACTGATCTCAGGTCTCTGGCAGCTGGATGGCTCATAGTTAGTTAGAACTTCTAGCTTTGTTCTCTTTGGGCAGTCATCTTTTATAGGGCTCCAAATCCTTTCCAGTTTATCCCATGCGTTAATGGTTTTATTTATTATAAGTGTTATGAAGTAAAAAACCTTTGGAAGCCCTGAAATAGTACAATTGCTAAAAAGGGCAATTTGATAATACCTATCAAAATTATAAACTTATATAACTTTTGACCCATTTCCAATAGGGAATTAATTCTACAGATATACTGCAGAAGTGTTCAATGAAATATACTCAAGGTTATCCACTGTATCAGGATTTGTAACAGCAAAACATTGGAAGCAATCAAAATGTCCGTGAAGAGTTTACTAGGGACCTACATAGTTATCTAATGATAAACTATGATTGTCTAAACAATGGGACACTAAGCAGAGATACTAAAAAAGAGAGAGAGAAATCATATGCTAATATGGAAAGACCTCCAAGTAAATTATTACTCAAAAAAAAGAAGGGTGCAGAACAATATATATAGTATGCTAATCTTTGTCTAAAAACAGAGAGAAATAATATATATTCATATTTGCTTGCATATGCATTAATAAACTCTGGAAGGATACATAGCAGGCAGTGTTTCCTTGGAGTCAGAGGATGTGGGCTAAGAACTGGTAAATAGAGATCAGAGATAAGAGCAAGACATTTCACTGTAAATATTTCTGTATTTTAAAATCATTTTTGATATTTGAACAATGTAAATGTATAACCATATCAAACCATTAAAATGAAAGCAAAGCAGCAGTATCTATTTTCAAAAAGGGAATTAGGACAAGTGATAGAATAGGTGAAAAAACCTGTTATGTCAAATTTCAGACTCAAAGGAATACATATTGAATCACTCGGGCGTATCCTGGTCAGGAGGTGGTAAAAGTCCTCCCAAACAACTTTTTCCCCACACCTCTGGTAATGTCACACCCTGCTCTGATTTTTGGTCTCATCTTGCTCTGATGTTTTAAGGAAATAAGAGAATGGGCCCCTATCTGAACTATTTGCTTTCCTCTCAATCAGATTCAAAGCAGCCACATATTGATAGTATTCTTTACTTTTTAGGGAAGCTAGAACCAATCCCTTTGGATAGAAAGTTGGGTCAAATCATTATTCTAAGACAATAGTATGTTGAGATCCTAGACTCTGGGAGAGCCTGCTGGGCACATTCTTATTCCACCTTTAGAAACTGTCTTATATTACTATTAGATTAAGACCTCACCAGGAAAAGAGATCATAATATTACCAAGAGCTCATAAGAGTTAACACATGGAGTGTTCAGGAGAGTGTGTGCCACTTAAAAAGTGCTCCTTAAGCGTTAGCTACTATTCTTTTTGTTATGCAACTCTAGTAATTGTCAATAATGTCTTCTCCTATTAGTCCACAAACATTTTGAAGCCCAGGTGTGTATTTCTTCTTTATTCTCCACTCTGCCTAGGGAAGGAGTGCGTCTGAACTGCTGCATGACCTGCTGCTCTTTAAGTTAACTTGGAGAGCAGCCATGAAACTAAAGTTTTCAGACATTTTAGTTCTTTTTAAAAGGGCAATTAAAAGTAAGTCTTTGGGTGACAGATCTTCTCCAAATTTTGAATTAGTACAGTACAGTGACTAAACATGAGCCTTAGAATCAGAGAACTAGAGATCACATCCCAGCTTCACAAATTACTCACATCTCTATGTCTCAGCTTCCTCGCCCAATCAGCTTAACGCCAGGCTCATAGTGGTGTTGTGAGAATAATGAGATGCTGCTTGCACAGAGCCAAGCAAATAAATAACAGGTACTGATTAAATAGGTGCTATTATTTTTTTCTTTTAATATGTCATCATGGCCCACCTCAGAGACAACTAGCACGCAGTAAATAAGGGGAGGAAAAAAAATTGCAATCCAAAGACAAATTCCCAGAATTAATGAATAATATTTACATTGAAGTGAAGGCTGAGATTAATTTTTTGGAAAATTTCCATCTCATCCATGGCCAGGTTCCATTTCAGGGCTTAAAGGTCAGAATTGATATCATTTTCTAACTTCAGAGGTTCATTATAGTCTCTCAAAACTCTATGAAACATCAATTGTGTTTTATGCCTTAGATCTTGGCTTTTAGAGGAATACTCTTTTTTATAAATAGTACAAGGTCACATGTTACAAAAGCCTTACAATTCACAGGAGACAATCTTGTGAAGGCCTGCAGCTGTCCCAGATTCTACTGATGAAAGCTTTGTTTCCTTCTCTTGCCCCAATATCATTAAATGTTCATTTGGTAAATTTTATTTTACTATAATAATAATTCAAATTAAGTTCAGAAATTTAACCATCTTGCTTGCTGCTGCTCTAGCTGTCTCCAAACCTTCTGGTAAAAGGCCTTTATACAATTTTCCAAAAGGCAGATATTCTTAAGCTGCCTCCCTGCTGTTGAGGTCAGTACCTCAGCATAAACATAGAATCCATGATGATAACTTCTCTGAGTGCCATTAAGTGGAATTCTGCTGCCCTAGCCACATCTCTGGAGTCCTGGCTATCTGATTATGGACTTCTGGGGTATAAGGTGCTATTGTTTCAGTCTCAATCTGTTCCAAGTCCATGGGGAGACCACAGTGATGAAATGTTATCTCTAACACACATAAAATTAAATATCTACTGGACCAATGCAAGTCTCAGATTATTAGATGTATCATAGTGAATAGACCATCTGTCATCATACAACTGTTTTGATCAAAAATATTTGTGTCTGGGAGTTTGTAACAAATTTCACAACATGGTAAAATATTTGTGTCCCAAGAATAGAGATGTAGAGTATACAGATATGTATTACTAGAAATACGCACATGCACATCGATCTCTACAAATATATGTATATGTCTATCTGGGTCTCAATATCACCTGTTCTGTAATAGGGATAATGACATCTCATAGTGTTGGTATTACATACTGTCTTTTAAGTACAGGTATAAAATTGAATAAGAAAGTCAAAGAAAAGCTTCATTTCGTGTATCTCCGTCAGATTGTTAAAAAAAAACTTCTCAAGTGCTTTCAGAGACTGGGTATACCCTTTTGCAAGCATTCATCACAGCACCTTTAAAGTTCTACTTCTTGGCTTGAGGCAAAAATAATGGTCCAGACGGGCTTGCAGAACTAACTAATTGGATAAATTAGGCAATGCTAACGATAGAAACGTCAGGAACCTTTGAATGAAAGACAGCTTACATGTCATCTTTTCAACCAAATGCTCTTTATAGAAATGTTATAGCATGGGTTTCTTATTGTTTCACTTATGAGAGACTGTTGGGGGACTTTCATGTCAGGTGGAAAGGGTTACCATAATGATATGAAAAGCCATGTATTCTTGGGTACAGAGGTTTGCCTCTTGTTTAAATTATGTGATATGATAACTTTGAGTAGAACTGGTTCTAGTGCCACACATAAACCCTCAAAGTGGGTTATTTTTATTTTGCCTTATGCTCAACTTGTATTCTATTAAACCAAAAGCTGCCACCATTTTTCTACAACTACCATTCTATAGCAGATGTTGTACGTTCCTTGAAAACAAAGACTATGACTTATTCATCTCTGTATTTCTATCAGTGTCTATGTAATGTTTTCCATATACAAGATTTCTGAAAAATGCTTGATGGGTGTATTAATAGTTTCTTTAGCAAATTCTTCCAGATAACTCATATAATGAAAGGAATATTCTAATTTGTGTTATAACTTACTTGCAGATTTCTATTGTGTAATAAAGCATAAGATTCATGGAACAATTGGAGTATGCTATTTTTTTCATATGACTTTGACGCAGATAATTCCCATAAGGAATAGATAGAAAGATGCATCTAATTAATGTTTCTTTTTAGGTCAGTTTTTATGAGGACTCTTGTTTGTCAATGATTAAGAATCAAATACAAGTGCTACATGACTCTTTCCTCCTAGTATATTTAGTATTTTTCCTGTTGATTTTAACTTTTAAGTGATAAATGTTCATTAGGATGTTGCACTATAAAGTTCAATTTTCACTCACTAGCACCCTCAGTTTTTTGGAGGAGGCAATTCACACTCCATCTTTCTGAGAGCTTTAAGAAAAACTTTGAGGCTATTTATGACTTTTCTTTGAAATCCACTAAAAATAAATAGCCAAGAAGATGATATCATTTTGAGTAAGAACTTCCCTCAAGGAAAATCATCTATTTATCTATCTGTATCACTAAGGTAGGTTTGCTCAGTTGGTTAGAGCTTGGGATCCCTAAGGATAAGCCCAAGGATTAATATATAATGGGTTGGTTCTATGACCATGAGCAGCTCTGCCTGTCATGGGAATCAGGTTTACACATACATGCTCTACCATTGGTCACCCAAGGGCCAGGTAATGAGTCATGGTCACTACTAGAAAACAACTCAGAATGTGAGCTCCACATTTGTTGAATCTATAGTCTATACTTTATTACTTATTTCTCAGTACCTCAATCTGCTACTTCTGTTCTGGGTGTTGTGTAGGTATGTAGAATACATCAACTTGACACTGGTACACAGGTAACACCCTCACTCTCCTTTGTTCTCCATGTTCTACTGTTGTTTGTCCTTCCTTATCCAGTGCTCATTCTCACATCATGGCTTTCATTCTTTTTTCCCTCAGGTTCAAATATTCTCTTCCTTCCACTCCTTTCAGTGCTTTCCTGCTCTTCACCTGGCCAATTTCTAATCAACATTCAAATATCACTTTAAATGTCATTTCCTCACATTTTCTTTGATATTTCACCTATCCAGATTTGATAGGGACTGTTAGAACCTAATACATCTCCTTTGTAAAACTTATAATTTTGGTAGAAAAAAACTGAGAAATTGGTTATACATTGTGTGTCTTCTCCACTAGAATGTAAGCTCCATGAGAGCAAGGACAGTGTTTTCTTGTTCTTCCACATATTTCCAGCATAATTAATATTTATTTAATAAATGATTAAATTAATTAGTACCTATTGAATAAATGACTATAATTATACTTATGCTGTTCTTATACTTGTGAGTTATTGGAAAAATGTGTAATACTAATGGAATAATTAAGGTTTTAGTAAATAAGCATATAATATAATACTATAAATCTATGAAAATGAGTATTTAAATAGAAGGAAAATGTGTACATTGGAATGTTAATTGAGAAAAAGAAAGACACAGCATTGTAAATACAATATGACCTAATTGATGTATGCATAGGAAAACCTAGGAAGAAAATTCACTGAAAATCTCAAAGTATTTCTTCTCAAATGCTCAAAGATGAGATTTTTTTTTTGGTACAGTTCGGTAGTTTCCATATGAGTGTGTAGTTTCCATATTAGGATGAATTGAGAAAATAAGGTTATTAGAGAAATATTTTAATTATTTATTTATCATTGACTAAACACTATTTTTCCAGACCCTGGGCAAAAGAAAGCAGTTACAATAAAAACAGAGTCCCTGCCTGCTTGAACTTAAATTCTAATGGGAAGAAATATCAATAAATCAGTAAACAAATAAGAGAATGTCACATAGTAATAAGTGCTTTGAAGAAATAATACAGGGCATTGGGGCAGAAAATGACTGATGGTAAGAATTTTAGATAAGGGACTCTTGGTGAGCTGTTCATGGCAAAAATAATAGCTAACAATGTTTAAACAACTGCTCTGGACCAGGCAACCTGATAGGTATTTTAAATGCTTGACCTCATTTGCTCTGAACAATAATCCTAAGAGACAGGTGTTGTTCTTATCCTTATTTTAACACACACGGAAGTGGAAGTTTAGAAAGATCATGTAATCGAGATTGAACAGCTAATTTGCAGTGTACCTCAATCACAGCATTTATCACATCGTAATTATTCCTTTAATTCTCTGTCTTCACTATAATACTCTCTGCTTCCTGGCTGCTGGGCCAAAGTCTCAGTGGACTTTGTATCTTGAGCACATATTTCAGAGACTGAAACATAATTTAATCTCAGCACATGTTTGCTAAATGAACAAATATATGAGTCAAAATTTTTTTAAAAGACCAAGGAGAAAATTCATCGTCAGAGAAAGGGAGTAGTATTCTGAAAATTTGTGGAAACGTGTACCTCATACAATGAGTGGAAAATTATTCTGTAACATATCAGTTCATGTTTTTAATATGATAGGGGAAAAAAGTCTCTAGGAACAAAAATTCGTCAAAAAAAAATCCCAGTAAGCTGAAACATAGGTCAAATTTTTAAAACAAGAACTAATTGGTTTTATGAAAAACCTATAAGGAAGTTTAAAAATATAGCTACAAATGTAAAATCCAAATTGGAGGATTTTAAAACTTTAAGGGAGGAATTTAACATACTATTCTCAAGCTTTATCAACCTAAGTACCTGAAAATTTAACAAAAGAACACAGTATTTGAAAATGTGATACAATTAATAAATTTAACATGACAGCACATAAAAATCATTAAAAAACTATAAAATTTGTGAAAGATATTAGGAAAAGTTAATCAACGAGTCATGTGTTCTTGTAAGGGAAGCATGAATATTATAAAGATATCAATTTTTCTGTATTACATTTACAGATTTAAATTTTGTTCCAAATAAAAATTAAGTACATTTAATTCTGGGGCTTTGACAAAATGATTGAAGGCCTCCTTGAAAAATAAAGTTTTGAATAGATTAGAAAAAAACATGAATAGAGAAGACATAAAGAGAGGATATTAGGTATTGGTATACATTTTAAAGCTATAACAATTTAATCAATAGAATTTAAAAGACCAATAAAGGGAATAGAAACAGTATAGAATGGTGGTTAAGAACACAGGTGTTGGTTTCTAAGGAAGTTTTAGGTTTAGAGAAATCTACTTTCAGCTCCATCATGTAAAAAGCTTGGAATTAATGACTCCCATCATCACAATAAATAAAGAGCTATCTAAACAAAATATCCTTGACTTTTCTTAGGCCCACCACAGAATCAAGGCCACAGGGTAAACTACCACCACAAAATCTACAAAGACTGGTGAATAACAGAGTATCACTGCTAAGGTAAGTTTACCCAGAGCAGAAGCTGCCAGAGCTATAAACTGGTAGGACCCTTAAATGGTAATTTTAATGAATTGCTGCAGGCTGAGTGTAGATTAGTTTGGGAGTCAGAAACTCCTGGGGACCCAGTCTTAGAGGGGCTACCACACTTTTACCTCCAGGAATCCCCCTAAGTTCTCAAGAGTTGAAGATCCAAGAAATATCCCCTTGTGTCTTGGGCAGGTGTGGTGAAAAGTAACAGTTTTAAAACACACCCAGAATGTTATCCATAAGAAACACTGTTCTCCAAGGGAAACAGAGCCTTATCTACCTGGCAGAAGGTCAATTAGCCCACTATGGTCCTGTCTTGCCTTCCTGTCTTACATACAGGAAGAAAAAAATGATAATAAATACTTCTGAAGGTCATGATCCAAGAACCCAAGCCCACAGAAAGACTGAGATTTAGACATAAGATTGTAGGGCATTTCCCCACCACCACATCTTACCACATCAACAGGGCTCCCGTAAAATAGCAGTAATTTACAACTAATACAGCTGCAAGACACAGGCCCTACTTAAGAAGGAATCCTTAGGGAAAACCAAAGACACCAGAGAGAACAGCAACAGAAATATGAGAGGAAACTGAAGCTTCTGGCAAGTATAGCTGCAACAAACATTAAATACAGCCCAGCTCCTAAGCAAATTATCACAAAATCTCACGCTAAAGGACAACTTACCTTTATGTTTACCATTCTCGTTACTCTGTACATCATGTCAGGATTTTAACAAAAACTTACAAAGCATGTTAAAAGGCTAGAAAAACTAGTTTAAAGAGACAGAACAAGCCTCAAACCCAGACTCAGACACGATACAGAATATAAAATTACTAAATAGGAAATTTAAAATAATTAGTAATATATTCATGGCTCTAAGGGGAAAAGTAGATAACATTCAAGTACAGATAGATAATGTAAACAGAGATATAAAATTCTAAGAAACAATCAAAAGGATGATAGAAATCAAAAGTACTGTAACAGAAATGAAGAATTCTTTTGGTGGGCTTATCAAGAGACTAGATATGGCCAATGAAAGAATCAGTAAGCTTGAAGATATGTCAGTAGAAGGAAAGCAAACTGAAATGCAAAGAAAAAATGATGAAGAAAAGACTAGACTATCCAAGACTGTGAAACGAATACAAATAGTGCATCATACATATAATTGAAATAATAGAAGGATTAGAAGAGAGAATGTAACAGACAGAGGAAATATCTGAACTGATAAAGACTGAGAATTTTCCAAAATTAATGACAGATAATCACACCACAGATCTGGGAAGCTCAGAAAATACCAAGCATGATAGGTACTGAAAAATATACTCCTAGGCATATCACATTCAAACTGCAAAAAAACAAAGAGAGAGAGAAAATCTTGAAGGAAGCCAGGGGGAAAATATCCAACCTGTGGATGAATGAAGATAAGAAGAAAAGGCACAAATTACTAATATTAGAAATGAAAGAGTAGTCATCACTACTAATCCAATGAGCTATAAAAGGATAATAAGTAAATATCATGGGCCATTCAATGCTCACAAATTTGATGTCTTAGGTGAAATGGACCAATTCCTTGAAAGACACAAACTACCAAAACTCACACAATTATCATCTAAATAGGCCTATATCTATTAAAGAAATTGAATCAATAATTAATAACCTTCCAAAACAGAAAGCATCAGGCCCAGATGGGTTCGCTGGGGATTCTACCAAACATTTACAGAAGGAATGATACCACTATCTACAATCTCTTCCAAAATATAAAAGCAGAGAGAGCACTTCCTAACTTATTATATTAAGCCAGTGTTACTCTAATACTAAAACTAGATGAAGATACTATAAGAAAGGGAATTTATAGACCCTATCTTATGAACATACTTATAAAAATCTAACAATGTGTAAGAAGAATTATACCCCATGACCAAGTGGGATTTATTCCAAGTATCTAAGGCCAATTCAACATTAAAAAAAAAAAATCATGTAATCCTACACTTTCACAGACTAAAGAAGAAAAATTGTATGATCACATCATTTGATTCAGAAAAAGCAGTTGACAAAAATGCAACATTCATTCATGATAAAATTCTTGACAAATTTGAAACAGTGAAACTTCCTGCATGTGGTAATGAATTAGAGTTCAAGAAATTAGTAAAAAATAAATATTTAATTTAATACACATATAAATAATTGCATATAGAAATATTTATAGATATAGGTATATTCATAGGTTAGTATACACACATATATAGTTTTGCTCTTTTATTTGAGAGGGTCTAAAAGAAATGACATCCCAGTAGCAACAAGCACATCTAGCACCCACGTCTTAGTTTCTAAGACCATTCTCCAATAAAAAGAACCAGGGCACCTTGGAGAAATCACTGAATATAGGACGTTGACAGGAAATATACAAGAAAAGCCTAGAACATCCTGTAGTACCAGAGAGTAGGAAAGTGTAAAAACAAACAAACAACCAAAAACCTCAACACATACATATTGATGGGGTATGTCCAAGAGCAACAGGCATCAACTGAAAGAGCTCTTGATAGTGAAGCTGGAGTAATTTGAACAATAAAATCAATAAGATGGTATTGACTTATAACGCAACATGTAAAATAAGCATCCACCACTCTATATTGATATAAATGAATGAATGAATGAATAAATAAATGGGAAGAAGAGATAAATCTCCCATGTAGAATAATTCCAAATACATTATGTAGGCACTCAATCCTAAATGAAGGACAGCATAATTCCTCAATCCTTAAGTATGGGCTGAGAATGGTGACTTCTTTCCAAAGGGTATGTATCAAAAAGGGGGAGGGAGTAACTTTATAGTGGAGAAGTCTGATAACCACTACTTCAACAAGGTGATCAAGGTCAACATCAACAGTCCTAAATCATGTTATTAGTATATACTCTGGATATGATGTGATGAAATGGGACTTTATCTCTGAGATCTTCCCAAAATCTCATAACTCTGGACTAATCATGAGAAAAACATCATACAAATCCCAAATGAGATGCTCCTACAATATACCTGACCAGTACTGATCAAAATGTTAAGATCATCAAAAGCAGGGAAAGTCTGAAAAACCATCACAGTTGAGAAAGTCTTAGGTAAAATGACATCTACATGTAATATGGTATCTTGGATGGGATCCTGGAACAAAAAAGGGGCGTTAAGAAGTAAGAAAATATGAGTAAGACATGGACTTTACCTTTTTTTCTTCTTCTTCTCCCCAAAGTCCCCCAGTACATAGCTGTGTATTCTAGTTGTAAGCTCCAGTGGTTGTGCTGGACTTTAATTAATAATAATGTATCAACATTGGTTCACTAATTGTAACAAACGTGCCATAGTAACATAAACTCTTAATAATAGCGGAAACTATGCTCAGGATATAAGGAAACTCTGTGTACTAACTTCACAACTTTTCTGTAAACCTAAAACTGTTCTAAAAAATAAAGCATTAATGACGAAAAAAATTTTTTAACCCTAGGTTTGAATCTTGGCTCCACTATTTACTAAATATATTACTTGTGTGAGTTATTCAAACCTCACTAAGTCTCAGTTTCCCCCTCTGCAAAACAAGGATAACATTAATGTTTGCTTCTTGGTACTATTATAAACATTAAATTAAATAATGCATGTAAAGTGCTTATCAAAGTGCCTGACAAATACAGCTTAATAAAACTTAAATATGCTTACATATGTCATAATTGCCCCAAAACAACTCTGACTACACTTAAAGGATTTAACATATGTTAACGATGATACCGCAATACAATGGACAAGAGCAGAATTATTGGTTAGCTATTTTGGGAAAGATTTTCTTTTTAGTTTTACTTTATATTGTGTCAATTCCCTAGAGATTAATGAGTTAATGATAAAATAATGAACAAAAAAAATAATGTAAGAGTGTAGTGAATATCAAATCTCTAAGTGTACAATAGGTTTTTAAGCTGAAATGCATCACAAAGAAAAGATTAGTACATTTGACTTCATATAAATTTACAAAATTTTAAAACAGAACGAATAGATTGAAGTGTTAGACTTCACTCTGGGAAAAATATTTACTCAAAAGATCATCTGACTAAAATCCATACTGTTGATATCTACAACTCAGCAAATTAACAGTGATTTTTTTTTTTTTTTTTTGAGGAAGATTAGCCCTGAGCTAACATCTGCTGCCAATCCTCCTTTCTGCTGAGGAAGACTGGCCCTGTGCTAATATCCGTGCCCACCTTCCTCTACTTTATACGTGGGACGCCTGCCACAGCACGGCTTGACAAGCAGTGTGTAGGTCTGCATCCAGGATCTATAGCAGCGAACCCCTGGCCGCCCAAGCAGAACTTGTGAACTTAATTGCTGCACCACTGGGCTGGGCCCAACAGCGATTTTTAAAATGAGAATATTCACTATAAATAAGGATGTGAGGAGACAGGCACTCTCAAATATAAGTGTTTGGAATATAAATTGGTACAGACATACCTCAGAGATATTGCAAGTTTGGCTCCAGACAAACAAAATAAAGCAGATATCGAAATAAAGCAAATCACATGATCTTTTTGGTTTCCCAGTGCATATAAAAGCTATATTTACACTATACTGTAGTCTATTAAGTGTGCAATGGCATTATGTCTAGAAAAATAATGTACATACCTTAATTAAAAAATACCTTATTGCTAAAAAATGCTATCCATCATCTGCACCTTCAGGAAATCATAATCTTTTTCCTGGTGGAGGGTCTTGCCTTGATGTTCGTGGCTGCTGACTGATCAGGGTGGTGCTTGTTGAAGGCTGGGGTGGCTGTGGCAATTTCTTAAAGTAAGAACAATGAAGTTTGCTGCATAGACTGACTCTTCCTTTCACTAACACTTTCTCTGTAGCATGCGATGCTGTTTGATAGTGTTTTACCTACTGTAGAGCTTCTTTCAAAATTGAAGTCAATCCTCTCAAACTCTGCTGCTGCTGCTTTGTCAACTAAGTATATGTAAAATTCTAAATCTTTTGTTGTCGTTTCAACAATCTTTATAGCATCTTCATTAGGAGTAGTTTTCATCTGGAAAAACCACTTTCTTTGCTCATCCATAAGAAGTGACTCCTCATCTGGTACAGTTTTATCATGAGATTGTAGCAATTCAGTCACATCTTCAGGCTCCACTTTCTAATTTTAGTCCTCTTGCTATTTCCACCACATCTGCAGTTACTTCCTCCACTGAAGTCTTGAGCCCCTTAAAGTTATCTATGAGTCAACTTATTCCAAACTCCTGTTAATGCTGATATTTTAACCTCTTCACAAGCATTACAAATGTCCTTAATGGCGTCTAGAATGGTGAATCCTTTCTAGAAGTTTTCATTTTACTTTGCCCAGATCCATCAGAGGAATCACTATGTATGGCAGCTATAGCCTTTCAAAATATATTTCTTAAATAATTAGACTTGAAAGTCAAAATTGCTCCTTGATCCATGGGCTGCAGAATGGATGTTGTGTTAGCAGGCATGAAAACATTAATCTTATTGTACATCTCCATCAGAGCTCTTGAGTAACTAGGTGCATAGTCAACCAGTAGTAATATTTTGAAAGAAATCTTTTTTACTGAGCAGTACTTCTCAAT
Source organism: Equus przewalskii (assembly GCF_037783145.1). Classification (NCBI taxonomy): domain Eukaryota; kingdom Metazoa; phylum Chordata; class Mammalia; order Perissodactyla; family Equidae; genus Equus; species Equus przewalskii. The sequence continues at coordinate 18,171,306 of NC_091849.1, read as the reverse complement.
AGTGGGCTTAAGATATTCAGTAAATCATGTTGTCATCCAGGCTTTGTTGTTCGGTTTACAAAACACAAGTAGAGTAAATTTAGCATAACTCTTAAGGGCCTCAGGATTTTCAGAATGACAAATGGGCATTGGCTTCAGCTTAAAGACACCAGCTGTGTTAACCCCTAACAAGAGACTCAGCCTGTCTTTTGAAGCTTTGAAGCCAGGCATTGACTTCTCCTCTCCAGCTATGAAAGTCCTAGATGGCATCTTCTTCCAATGTAAGGCTGTTTTGTCTACATTGAAAATCTGTTGTTTAGTGCAGTCACCTTCATTAATGATCTTAGCTAGATAACTTGGGATATCTGGATAACTTCCTGCATTTCTACATTTGCACTTTTATGTTATGGAGATGGCTTCTTTCCTTAAACCTCATGAACCAACCTCTGCTAGCTTCCAACTCACCTCTCTCAACCTTCATAGAATTGAAGAGATTTAGGGCCTTGCTCTGGATTAGGCTTTGGCTTAACGGAATGTTGTAGCTGGTTTGACCTTCTATCCAGACCTCTAAAACTTTCTCCATATCAGCAATAAGGTTGTTTCACTTTCTTATCGTTTGTGTGTTCACCGGAGTAAGACTTTTAATTTCCTTCAGGAACTTGTCCTTTGCATTCACAACTAGGCTAATTGTTTGGTGTAACAGATCTAGCTTTCAGCTTATCTCAGCTTTCAACACACCTTCCTCACTAAGCTTAATCATTTCTAGCTTTTGATTTAAAGTGAAAGCTGTGTGACTCTTCCCTTCACTTAAATACTTAGAAGCCATTGCAGGATTATTAATAGGCCTAATTTTAATATTGCTCTGCTCAGAATAGGGAGGCCTGAAGAGAAGGAGAGAAACAGGGGAACAGCCAGTCAGTGGAGCAGTCAGAACACACACAGCGTTTATCAAGATCATCTTATATGGGTAATGTTTGTGGTGCCCCAAAACAATTACAATAGTAACATCAAAGATCACTGATCACAGATCACCATATCAAATATAATAATAATGAAGTTTGAAATATTGTGAGAATTACCAAAATGTGAAACAGAGACACGAACTGAGCAAATGCTGTTGGAAAAATGGCACTGATAGACTTAGTTGAGGTGACATTGCCACAAACTTTCAATTGGTAAAAAATGCAATATCTGCAAAGGACAATAAAACAAAGTATGCTTGTATAATATTTTGCTAAGCAACTTGGGAATATGTATCAAAAGTATAGTTACTCATTTTCTCTAATTTAGTAATTATATAGCTGAGATGATAGTGTGAAAATATAAATTTGAAGGAAAGATATATAGACAAAAATAAACACTGTTTTACTTGTTTTAGTAAAAACCTGGAAACAATCTAAATATTCCAAAATAAGGAGATGGTTAAGTGTTTTTTAGTGTATTCATCATGTGTAGTGTTATATACCTATTAAAATAGTATTCAAATTTTCTCAAACTTGTTTTGTTTTTAATAAATAATGTATACTCATTATGAAGAATTTAAGCACATCAGAAAAAAAGATAAAGCTATAAATTTCCAAACCTCCCTGGACGCCACCACCATCAAATAATCATCATTAACCAAAACAAAATGGCATTTTAGGCATCTTTCTATGTATAAAAATATTTAAACAAACAAATAAAAAGATGATAAAGAGCTAAACATCTGTTGAAATGACTTAAAGAAACAGACAATACAAAGTGTTGACAAGGATGCAGAACAACTAGAATTCTCATATGTTGCTCATTGTGATACAAAATGGTACAACCTCTTTGGGAAACAGTCCAGCAGTTTCTCATAAAGTTAAAAATATACACCTAGTATATGACCCAGAAAAACAATTTTTAGGTATTTATTCAAGAGAAATGGAACAAATGTCACACAAAACCTGTGTGTGACTGTTCATAGTCATAAAAAATGGAAACAACCCAAACAACCCTCAAATGGTGGCATACCCATACAATAGAATAATATTCAGCAATAAAAAGGAATATGCACACACAACAAGTTGGATAAATCTCGAAAGCATTGTGCTAAATAAAAGAAGTCAGACTCAAATGAACAATATGGTTCTATTTATATGATATCCGGGAAAAGGCAAAACTATAGAGACAAAAAACATATAAGTGATTGACCAGTGGGATTTGCTGGGGGAGGGGGACGGGATGAGAGTGAGAATTGATTACAAAGAGGTTCAAGAAAAATTTTTATAAAGATATAACTATTTTACATATTTCTTGATTATGGCGGTTGCTACATGGCATTTGTCAAAACCCACAGAATGTTTACCTAAAAAGGTGAATTTTACTGTATGTAAATTATACCTGAGAAAACGAAAAGAATCAATGCATTGATTGAGAAGATATCAATGCATTGTTGTACTATTCAAAATATTATATAGCATTACATTTAACTCTACTTGAATTTAGTTATAGAAGAAAAGTAACTTGAGGAAAAACTAAAGGAAAGCTGAAATTCTGCTTTATTATTCTATATGACACATAGATTTATCATTTTCTAAAAGATCATTTTAAGATTAAGAAAGTAATCTATGAAAAATTGTAAGAAACCAATGTCAATCTTGTTTGCAATCATGTTTTTGCTGCATACAGTGCAGACTGACTCCCTGCTGTAAAGATGAAAACATCAACACTTGCACTGCTCTCTCCAGCGTCCCCCTTCCTCCTCTTGATTTTCTTAATTATCTGCTTTATATTGTCAAAGTTTCTTCTGTTTACATCCCATTTTATAACAATAAACTACAAATCAGTTAGTGTTAACTCTATATTTAAGATAATTCCATACACACAGCCTCTAAATCATATCTGTCTTCTTCAGTTCTTTAAATTCACAATTTGTTTAATTTGCTCATCATCAGGGTGGTTTCTTTTTTTAAACTTACAATGAGCACATTAGGAAGGGGTTGAGCGGTTGTAATCTATGAGCTCCTTTAACATTTTGAATATCTGCCTGTTGCCTTTAGGTTTTAATTACGACATTGTGGAGCTTAATTTTCTTTGTCACAATTTCTTTCATCCAGAACTTTGTTGACAAATATCTGACTCCCATCACTGAATATTGCTGAGTTTACTCTTTTCTCCTGTCTTGGAGTCTACTCATTCTTTCCTCTCAAGATTCCTGAATAATTCTGTATTTTTTCTTGTAGTCTAATACACCAAGATGTGTCTTGATTTATAGTGTGCTCTTTTATTTGCAAATTTAGGGGTTTTTTTCTTTTCAGTTCAAGAGAAATTTTCTCTTAATACCTTTGAATGCTTTTTTTCCTAATTTGCTTAGTTTTTATATTTATGGATGCCCAATATCTATATATACAAGATTATTCTTACCTGTCTTCCATTTCTATCAGCTTTTCTCTGTTGCTTTAGTCTCTATATTTTTCATGAGCCTTCACTGTGCTTACTTCAGACCTTTTCTCTTTGTAATGGTCAGTTATGTATGATGTATTTCTTGCTGTTTCTAATTTACTTGTTAGTTCTATGATGATATTATTTTTGTCCTTAATTTATTTGCTTATATCTCCAATTTCTCTTGCTTTTCCTTCTGGATATAGTAAATTTGTGTTCTCAGGAAGCTTTTTTTATAGCACAAAAAACATATATGGAATTACATAATGTGAGTAAATCCTCAGAGGTAATTTTCAGTCTGTCTTAGAATACCTGGTCTCTGATACTTGTTAGGTTCGTTAAATGTCCAATACCAGGGTTTATCCCATGTAATTTGGAGGTATACCTCATTTCCACAGAGGCATATTCTCAGGATCTGGATATCTCCCTCAGACTGACATAAGGCCCTGGAGCCTTGACATCCATCTGAAAGAGTCAATACCGTTATACTCTTCCCCTTTCATTTGTTTCTATCCAACAGCTGTTGCCACTAATTCCTGAGAGGAGGAAGGATATCACAGATAAGGATATCTTGTCAGAATGGATCTCTAAGACTTGGGGGTGTTGGTGAGAATGATTGAGGTTTGGGTCGACTCATCAGTGAAACGTTTGTGGGTGAGGGTAGTGATTACAGGAGCCAAGATCCTTTGCATTGTGCCTCTCCATCACATTCCTTAGTTTTTTTCCTTAGGTTTTACTCCTTGACGTTTATAACATTGGATCATCTTTTCCTAATGGGTCAGTGTAATGGATTTCTGCATGACTACTTCCAGGGCATCATTATTGCATGGGATCCTACTCTCCAGTCTGGAGGTGCGCCGCTCTTTGAAATACAAAGACAAAATACAAAGAGTTGTGCAGTTATTCCAGGTGCAGACTACAAACTTTAATTATAAAGTAACTTTTTTCAACAAGTCTTTGAACCCAACACTAGAAATTCCCCTAACAAATCTATTCATTCACTCTAGTACATAAGGTATGTGTGAGGGGGAAATAACTGAAAAATAATTTCTGTTGAAATTTAGAATGGCACTCTGAGAAATATGTTTCATTGTGCTGATATTTATAAGCATTTGGGGATAATGAGCACACTATGAGTAACTCTTCACTCTAAGAGGTTGTCTTTACTTTCCGCCCAGTTCACTACATAAGCACAATTAGCCAGATGCTTTCTCAGATACATTCTACTTTGTTGTTTTGACATGACCACTGATAAAGTGCTTCTGGCTTCCAGTGTTGGGTCAATCTTAACACAGCCAAACCCCTTCCTGCAGCTGTATTTTCCCTAGTCGTGATGCAATATACTTTGAGAAAACCACGTAAATCCAGTCTTGTCACAAACCTAGAGGTCACTGGTTGATCTGTATGAAGATCTGGTGGGAGGTGCTGGGCCATGAAGATTAATTTGATAGAAAATTTGAGAGCCCTGAAGATTACGTTGGAAACTGCTGGTTGAATATTGTACAGCATGGGTACTCAGTCTATATTTCATAATTGATTGATTTTCCTTCTGGAAACTTACAAAGTCCTATGGCAAAAACAAACAACAGGATCATTTCCCTTAACCTCACCCTACATATTTTTTTATTAGATTTAGATAAATGAAAATGAACCAATTTATTATTCTTGGAATGAAAAATTCACATTTTGGTTTGATTTTGCATGTGACAAGCCACATTTAAGAGGGCACTTATAATCAGATTTGAAACCTGAAATGGATTTACAGAGAGAATCACTTTGCCTATACCATTACCCTTTCCCTCCAAATAGATTAACACAATAAAAAATTCAAATAATTGGTTGAAGTTCTTTCTAGGTTTCAAAGATAGAAGCAGAGTTTATTAACATCTTAGAAAGTGCTCTTAAAAGTCAATCTAACTTTGTTCAACTTTCTTCTTAGGTAATGGATTTCCAGAGCTGTGGAAAGGGTAGCTTTGCACATGGTAAGCAATGGGCTGTGGAGATGCCAGTGTTAGCGAAGGGACTTTGTAGCAACACTCTCTCCTGTCCTTCAGCCTTGTAACCCTTTCGTAACCACCTGACACTCTCCTGCTGGGATTACAAAGAGTGATTGCTGTAGTCAGAAAGATAAGGGAATGCAATTCTTTTGGGCAGCACCATGCTGGTAACCAAGTTAAAGACTAATGGAAGTAAGGAGAAAGAAGATAAGAAGAGTTGCTTCTTCAAGGCCATGCTATACAGGGCTTTATCTAAGTTATAGGTTGTATTCACCTGCTTCTAATCTCTTTGCATTGTGCTTGGGTCTGTAGACTCTAAGAGAATGAAGATGCATCTTCCAATCAGAAAAAGTTTTAGAGGAAGGCTCTTCTCACCACATAGGAAAGGTCCCTGTAAGCCCCAGTCCCTCCCTAGTCTGTGCTATGTTCACTGAAATCATGGGCCATTTGCAGCACCCTGGTTGAGGTAACACAATAGCAAAGCTCTGGGCTGGGTCTGCATATGGACCTTGTTGAAGAATAGCAGGGTGAGCTGTTATTGCTATAAAAAGAAAAAGATGCTTTCTCATTCACGTCAGAACTGTATAAAAAAAACTTCACAAAGACAACAGGCTGAATACAAAAATGCAATTATCTTTTATTCATTCATTTTCCATTTGGTAGAAGAAAAATTATATGCTGTTGGGCTTGGTACTCTTTAAAACACTGAAAAATCAGTCAATCAAATAAATTAGATACTTTGGAATTTTACAGCCAACGCCAAGGACATGCCATAGGGATTGCTTGTGAGTTCAGAACTATTTTTTTCTAAGCTATATTGCATTAAAACATTTTGAAATGATTTGAAGCAATACAATATAATAAAAATAAATGTGAAAGGAGAAATAATAACAACCGGGCAGGGGCTTCAATTGGAAGAGGAAAAAGATCCACGCAAAGCTTGACCCTGTTAAATTTCAAATGTGGTATCAGGGCTTTATTTTTCAAAAGAAACCTCAAGTAGAGTCAAGTCTGCTAAAGCCCACAGGTGGCCTTGTTGTCCAGCGTGGGGAAAGTTTGCTACATACTTCTCAGCCTGAGAATTCATTATGCAGAGTCAGTCATTCCTCCCCAGGCAGTGCTCATATCCCCTGGCAATTCTAATGTTGGTTCCTGTACTAAAGTCCAGGGCAAATGTCCCATGGACTTAGCTACCAATTTGGAGGCAACATTTGTGCCCTTGTGGCTTTTTGTCTGTCTGTCCAGATATCCAGAGATGCAACTATTCATTTTATGATGATTGTCATTGGTGAACATTTGCGTACATATTTTAACCCACAAATTTATCAATTGCTTCTATACTTTGTGTTTTCAGAGCTTTAACACCTAAAGATGTTTATTAGTTAAAACTTTTCTGTGGTCTTCTAATGCAAAGCCTAACATATATAAAGCAGAAGTACTATATGATGCTTAAATACTTTCTAGCTTCACAAGAATAAACAGACTCTATTCAGTGAAATTTTAGTGAAAATGGTATTTCAGTTATACTCTAATATTTTAAAGAGATGTTAATCCAAATATGTTACACTTGAGAATTCTCTTTATCAGATGTTTTATTATTTATAATATATAATTTCTTAACTCTTTCTGGTAACAGATTATTTTACACTAATGTGATGTCTACTTATTTAAATAGTCATCTCTTAGATATTCATGTCACCTGACAAACAATATCATGATCTTGAAAAGTGTTTCCAGGTTCTCTAAGGACAGAGTATAAGGGCTCTCTATGTTAATAAAAGCAGGGACATTTTGGTTGTGGGAAAATAACCAACAGAGAAAATAGAGAGGAGAGAGCAGGAACTCATAGGAGGGAAGGGGGAGCCTAGCATCATGGTGGGACACTGAATCCAAGAAGATGAGGACAACAGGAAACGTTTCCTAGAGGAAGAATGTGAGATTGACAAAGGATTATAAAGAACAAGTAGCTTTCTTGATTGTTTTGAAATATCATAGCATTATGTAGCCCCAGGCCTTCGGTAGTATCTGCTGTACACTTATCTTTAGGTCAGTGGTACTCTGGGAATGGAAGCCATCATGGCTTTTTCCAGTAATAGAAAGAATGATGAAAGGAAGAGCATATTTAAGAAGCAAAAAGTGGAGAGTGAGAACAGAAGCAGGATATAAAGCCAGGTAATTAGGAGAAATATTATTTCCCAAAGAATCCTCAGCAATAGTGGAGGAGATGCTGGGTTTCCCGTTATATATGAGATAGGGTTGTAAGCCAATATTCTTTACATTTAAAAATATATAAAAGCCTTGAGAGGATCCAAAAATGTGCAGGTTACATTAAGTTATCTCAAAATCCTTAGTAAAATTCTATTTGGGGGAATTGCAAAGAAGTATCAATGCAGGGAGAAATTTATTGTAACTAAAGTAAAACCTCAGTGTCCTGATCATACCAATCTGAATACAAGGCAAGGTGGAAAAGAAGGATGAAGGCAGAGCTGAAATGAAAGGGAAGAGCTGTTGGTGAGGCTTCTGGGACCAATTTGTTCCTATAAATGTCATTATGCGTTCATTCTAACTTGAAGATGTGGGAGAATCCTACCTTCCTGCCGTTATACTTCTGCCAAAACTTAAAGCACTAGTCACTAGGGGGTATGAAATAGTTGGTTTTATGATTAAATTATGTTTATATTAGCAAACTGCAATGGTTTGACTTTTGTGAGCCCAGCTCACCTGGGACTACCAGCTGTGTGATAGAGGACAAGTTACTAAGCCATCTGAGCCTTAGTTTCTTTATATGCAAAATAGTATGTTAACTAGCAACGCAAACAACTATTGATAGGATTAAATGTGGAAAGTACCAAATTCAGAGTGTGGTGGAACAGTGATACATTTTAATCCCTTTCCTCTTTTCTCCAGGAGTCATTACCCAAAGTTCTGAAGGAGGAAGTGTAACTTGGAGTCCATAGTCCAGGCAGGAAATGGTTGGCTTCACCGTTGACCATGACTTACAAGGTATTAATCACCACAGCTGGGATAGGTATATGGAGAACAGGGGAAATATGGGAGATATGAAAAGAGTCATAGAGAATAGTCAGCCTCTCCTAGAATATGGCTTGATTTGATGGTTCAAAGTTAAGAAAGGTGCTAGAGACTTTCTGGACAAATAATCAAAGACTGTGGATACGATGGCCAGAAATCAAAGCAAGGTGGACTCTGTGTAAGAGGCAGTAGGAGTATTTTTTCAAGAAACAGAGATTGAATACCTAGCAAAGAAAAAGATTGAAAACTTTATGCTTTGGCCAGTCTGTTGGGAAGCTCCAAAGCCTGAAAAGTACATCTCATTAGAGCCTCTTCTCCAAAAAGCACCTCCAAGTTGCTTAATCAACAGAAGCAAAGCACTTGAACATTTTTTGAGTCATTATGGGCACTACATTTTATTACTGACCGTGACTGCCTTAGGTAACCATTAGGATCCCAATAGTTTTCATTAAATCTTCAGAATTACTTTCCAGAATCAACTGCATCTATTCCCTCAAATCAGCCTCTTACCATAGCCTAGACCAAAACTAGGATACCATGGCTCCACACAAAGAGCATTATACCAAGAGTAGGATGACTCTGCTTTTCCCTTTCACTTCCCATCCACTTCCTAATCTTCTACCGGCCTTGTTCTAAAAGTTTTTGACTCTATCATTGAGACTTACACGGCTTTGGCAAGCCTCAATTTCTTGACCAGCACTATCTGATTTCTCGAGGACCAGATGGCAATAATATACTGGCAAGTACCTTGAAAAATAAAAGTGTTTTGCAAATAAAAGTCACTGATATGGGGGAGTTTTGAGGGCAAGTGGTAGATGGGTGTTCCTCCCAGAGGCACTCGTTTACAAAGAGTCTCAAACCCGGATGCAGAAAAGTACCTGACCACTCTAGAGGAAGGACTTTAGAAGTCAGTGCCAACTCTTCCAAAATTTACTATCAGAACATCAACTGGAAAGTGTCCTCGATATTATCAGACCACCGAAATTTTAAACCAACATAGTCCTCTAAGAGGCTAGAAGAAGATTATGATGTGCTCATAAAAGTAAATGTATTAAATTAAGTTTATAGGCAGTACCTAAAATAACCACATCCACTACTTAAGCCCATCTATCTTGGGCAAATGTACCATGGCTCCTTTCAAAAGCTGTATGATCCATATAAACATCAAGGCCTAGTGTATAATAGGTCGTCAACAATTTTTGATAAATTAATACACTAATAAATAAAAATGTTTGTATAACTTGGGTCAGTAGTTTCTCATTTCCTAGGTTTTATTTAAAAGGGTTTTATACTTGTTAACTGAGAAAATTCTTATATGCTTTTACAGCTATCCATGTGTCTGATCCAACAATTGGAAAAGCATTTGACCTGCTGTCAGAGAGAATCCTAAGACTAAAAATCTGGCCTGCCACTAACAAGTGGTGAAACTTCAGTTTCTTTATCTTTGAATTGAAAGACTCGGGTTAAACATTCTACTCTTCCATATGCCATATAATCTTATACAAATACATACAAACAGATCCTGACTGATAATGAAGGGAAAACCTTGGAGTCTGTGGATGGTACAGACCAGGAGTGAGTGCCAAGTTTAAAGGTGTGATTCAAGTTCATGACAGTCTCTTTAGTGCAGAAGAATCTTGGAGCTAATTATATAAAGTGTCACCAGGCTCTCTGTTTAGATCCTGATGGGGCCTTCTATTCAACCTTCAAACATTCCCAATAAAATTTCTATGCTCTGCTTCTGGGGACTCAAGGCAGACCTTATACCGCCCTCTGCTCCTAGATTTCCTAAATTACAGAGAAGTGGGATCTCGTTTTGTGGAGATAAGGAAATAAAGGGGAGCTGAAATTCCCCAGGGAGAAGCAGTGGCTGCTGTGGTGAAGATTATCCAATCAAGGGGAAAGAAATCAGAGAAAAGAAGCAGCCACAGCTGGAGGCCTGGTTATGGGATTGGAGAGTGCCTAAATCTTTGCTCAAATTCTTTTAAGAAATCCTAAAACCCTTTCTCATCTTCTTCTCCTCCATTTTCAACCTGATCCCATCCCAAAAATCTTAGAAAGATCCTATTTGACAAATCGGTTTGGGATCTTTGGAATTCAGTGGGCAGAATGTAAACCTCACACTGTAGACTTTTGCTTCTTGAAATTTTGCTTCCTCCTTTGGGTTGAATTAATCTCCTACTGATATTCATTGTTCTATAGTTTTCGCAGCAAGAGTTTGTGGATGGTAAGTTTTCCCAGAATGTTTTTCTAAAATTAGTATCATCTTACTTTTATTTTTTGGAATCATTTGGCTGGTATTTAAATTCTAAGTTCATAGTTATTTTCCCTCAGTCCTTTGAAAAATCTCATTTCTTTGTTTTTTGACTTCTTTGTTGCTAAATTTTGTTTATTATAAGTAATCTACCTCAAATCTGCAATCTGAACTCATCATGGCAATGGTGGTGGAGGTGAGGGAATAGGATGTTAGAGAAAAGTGCTAAATCTCTACGTGCCAGATCCTATGTGAGAGACCCTTACACACTTTTTCACTTTACTCTTTTCAAATATTGTTTTCCTAAGTATTACATATTTTCAAACATACAAAAAAAATAACATCCCTGTATTTGCCATCCAAATTCAACATGTTAATATTAATGCTAATATTTTGTGACATTGATAAAGATCTTATTTTAAAATATAGAAATAAACTTGCAGACTACATTGAAATATTCCCTCTTCACCCATCCAGTTAGACTTCCTCTCTCCTTTCTCACTATTCACCTGAAGAACACAGGAGTTGTCTACCTGTCAACAGCATAGGGTTTAAGGTGGATGTCAAAGATGGCCAAATGGTGGACAGCAGGAGAGATGCCATGACCATGCCAAGCAAGTACAGGTAAGAGATATCTGGGCATGGGGAATTTCTGAAGAATCCATAAATGTGCCCTTGGAAAGAAGGGGAGCAATTATGCATCTGCCAGATCCAGACTACAGTTATACCAGAAAAGCAACACCATTTTTGCCCTTACTCTACTCCCTCCCTTTCTCCAAGAGCGCACAAGTCTTTTAAATTAAATCAATATTACTGATTCAGTCATGGTCCCAACAGGAAACAGATGGCACTCTCAAAACCGTATAAATTGAGGAGGGTTTATTTACAACAGGACTGTTTACAAAGATATCGTTATAGGGGAACCACAAGAGACAGTAAAGTGACCCAGGGCTAGTAGCAGCTGGGTAGTTAAACTCCAGGCCCAAAGAAATGAGCTGAGGGAATGCTCACTGGAACCCAGAAGGAAGGAGAGTTAGGCAGAGTCCGCTCCTTTGAGAGGAGCTGTAAACTGAAGTGGGACCTATCCAGCCTACCTCTTAGGCTGAATGCCAGGAGAATAAATCTCTTAATATCAATTTCCTAACTCAGTTTGATCTTCTGCTGTGGCTCCATCATGAAGCCAGGGGGCACTGGAACCTATTTACATAAATCTGTGCAGGTCAGCCATAAGTGTACATACCAATAATATTTTCGCAGCGTTACGAAGTTTTGCTATGTGGTGTTTCATTGTTTAGCTCTAAATACTTTGCGAGCTCTATTACCATTTCTGTGACCCAAGAATTATTTACAAATGAATTTCTAAATTTTCAAATGTGTAACTTTACGGCTATCTTTCGCAACTGAATATGACTTTTCTTGCCTTAAAATCAGAAAACATGGGCTCTATTGTATATATTTTTTACTTCTTGAGTCTTTTGTGACCTAGGGGATGGTCAATTTAAAAATGCTTGATGTGTGTTGGATAAGATTATATAGCGGGTAATTATTGATTACAGAGTTCAAGATATGTCCATTAGATCTAACTTGTTAATTTTGTTGTTCAAATCTTGTATATTCTGACTTTTTCCTTTTTGTATTTTTCTAAGAATTTTAGTTTTATTTGCTTGGTGATTTGATTTTTGCGAGTTTGGTCAACATTTCTAACTTCATGTTTTTCAGTTTTTTATTGCAATTCTGTCAATTTATATGTTTATATAATACATAATTATATAATTAAAATTAGGTCGTTAGGTGCCAAAAGAACTTTGCATTGCTATGTAAATCTTGCAAACATTCCCTTCTATCATTGTAATACTTTTCTTTGTCTTTAATAAGGTTTTCCTGGAATTCTATTTTATCTGCTATCAGCATGGCTAAAGAAGCTTTATTTTTTTTTATTTTATTTTTTTTTTTAAGATTTTATTTTTTCCTTTTTCTCCCCAAAGCCCCCCGTACATAGTTGTATATTCTTCGTTGTGGGTCCTTCTAGTTGTGGCTAAAGAAGCTTTATTTTTGATCTCCAAGATATTTTTCATCCTTTAATTTTCAAACCTTTTGTGTTTGATGTTTTAGATAGCTCATAAACATCATGTAGCTGAATTTTACTCTACAATTTGGTCACTGACAAAAAATAAGCAATTCAAATATCTATTTACTTTTATTGACATTACTAATATATTTGGAATATGTTTGTTCTTTAACTCTGTTTTTCTTTGCTTTACTCTTCTCCTGCCTTCTATTGAGTTGATCAAACTTAATTCTTTCCTTCCTTCGTTCCTTCTTTCCTTCTTTATCTTTTCTCTTTTTAAATTAGGTTGGAATTTATATATTTATTGATTTTATTTCTGTTTTCTTTGGCATTCTTCATTCTACAATGTCTAAAGTTAAATAATTTTTCCGCTATTCTCCTACAAAAATAAGGACATTAAAATCCTTTAAACTTTCCATTTTCTATTTTGTTATTACTATTTTGTGTTTCATTTCTACCTTGTTCACAAACCCTGCCGTAATTATGTATTTTAATTATTACAGCTATTTAGAGCTGATGCTTTTTTAGTTTTAATCATCAGTTTCTTTGTTCATTTTTCCTTTGTGAATACTTTTTCCTTCTTGAAATTTTGCTTCTTCCTTTCTGTTGAATTCCTCTCCTACTGATATTCATTCTTCTATAGTTTTTACAGCAAGGTTTTATGGATGGTAAATTTTCCTAATACTTTTTTTCTGAAAAAGTATCTCATTTTTACTTTTTGGAATAATTTGGCTGCTGTTGAAATTGTAAGTTCACAGATTTCCCCTCAGTCCTTTGAAAAACCTTTGTCTTTTGGATTCTTTGTTGTTAATTTTTGTTTCTGGTAAGTAATCTGCCTTGTGTTTCTGGTGCTTTTAATGTCTTATAAGATTTTGGTTTCCTCAGTTTCTTTTCATATGTTTAGATTTGGAATTGTTTTTTTTTTAATTTTTTTTAAGATTGGCACCTGAGCTAACAACTATTGCCAATCTTCTTTTTTTCCTTCTTTTTCTCCCAAAAGGCCCACCCGCCCCAGTACATAATTGTATATTTTAGTTGTGGATCCTTCTAGCTGTGGCACGTGGGATGCTGCCTCATCATGGCCTGATGAGTGGTGCCACATCTGTGGCCAGGATCCCAACTGGCGAAACCCCAAGCCACCGAACTGGAGCATGCAAACTTAACCACTCAGCCACGGGGCCAGCCCCTCAGAATTGTTTTTGAACCTTTCTCAATATGCTTCTTCAATCTGAGAACTCATGACTTTCCTCAATACGAGAAAAATCTCAGCCATTATTGTTTTGAATAAGCATTTGTCCCAGTCTTTCTAACTCCTTTTTCTGGAAAACCTATCATTTGTATTTTGGTCATTCTCCTCTGTCATCTATATATTTTGACAGCTCTTTGTTGTTGTTATTATCATTATTATAGTATTCTGCGTAATTTTCTCCTATACATTATCCGTTTCACTAATTCTCTCTGCAATTGTGTTTTTCTACTGTTTGACCTGACCATTGAGTTTATTTCAATGACTAATATTTCTACTTGGATATTTTAGAAATTTGCTTCCCTCCCTCCATGGAATAATAATCTTTTATTATGGTTTTTATGTTCTCTTTAGTCCCTTTAATCATCATGTTCAATATATTTATTGTATTATCTCTTTCAGATATTCTATTATCACAAATTCTAATTTTCCTATTTGTTTCTGATGACCGTTTTTCATGGCTGACCGTTGCATTGGATCACTGGTAATGTTTTAAAATCTAAACTTATCTTCATGGAACTGGTTTTTCTGTGGTAGCCTCATTCCTCCTGAGTTTTGTCCTCATAGAAGAGTTTTATTTTCTTCTCTTACAAGGTTTAGGATATCTTCAATTTAAGATCAATTTTTATGCAATAATTTATCATTTGTGATTTTTTTTGAGGAAGATTAGCCCTGAGCTAACTACTGCCAATCCTCCCCTTTTTGCTGAGGAAGACTGGCCCTGAGCTAACATCCATGCCCATCTTCCTCTACTTTATACATGGGACACCTACCACAGCATGGCTTTTGCCAAGTGTTGCCATGTCCACACCTGGGATCTGAACCAGTGAACCCCGGGCCTCCCAGAAGCAGAACATGTGAACTTAACCACTGTGCCACTGGCTGGCCCCCATTTGTGATTCTTGAATTGTGTTGGTTACAAAAATTCAGATCCTTTTTTTTTTCTACTAGAGTCTCAGAGTGGACTTTTTCTAGTCTAGTTTCTATAGAGGGAGTAACTCTTCCAAGCACCCATCTTCACACAGAGGTCTCAATTATAGGTCTTCACCTTATGGGCTCAAGGCCATGTCTCCTTTCTCCAACATGGACATTATAATTCTTTTAGCTATCTGTTTGGTATATATTTTCTTTTAATGTCCCCTAGGCCTCCTTAGCATTAGCAGAACTCAAAGCTCTGATTCTGACTTCCTTATTTATTTTAACAGCATGTAGATTTTTCTTCCTTTTATTTTGAGCTTTGTTATACTAAAAGCATCATTTTTGTTATATTATATCTTGTATTTATGAGTGTTTGAAGGAGAAGGCAGGTGCACATTCCAGCTCAGGCAACTATAATTCTTGCTCTTAATATATTTGACAACTTTGTGAGGCAAGAATATTTTTAATGCCTTTTATAATACCTCATGAACATCTACAACATGCAATGTTTAAATTCGAGGAATACAGAGGTATACAGAGGTGACTAAGATGCAATCCATAATCTCAGTGACCTGCAAATAATCATTACAATTAAAGGTGCAAATTTCTAAAATAGAAGTATGAATAAATAATACTGGAGCACAGAAAGAAAAATCTAGCTCTCCATTTTTTTTTAGAGAGGAGAATTGAATTTTAAAGTACTGATAATGACTTGCCCAATTTCAAGCAGGTATTAAAGATAGAACCAGGATACACACACCACTGTTCTAACACAAAATCTAGTGCTTTTTAAAGCAGCAATAGCAGCTACAGCTTCAATATAAAGCTTACATTGTGAGCAGGGGGAGAGTTGACTTAGAGTGCTGGTTACATCTCAGATTTATGATGAATAAACATTTACTAATTAAATACTCTTTAGAGAGTCTCACAACACTCCTATTTGAGAAGAAAAATTTTTGCTCTAAGCCTGAGCTTTCTCCTGACTCTGTTTACCCAGCACGAGGACAGAGAATTCAGGGGCTAAATGAAGGTGGATTGTAAACCAGATATTTGGATTCTAGAAAGTCTGAGGTCATAGAAAACAGCAGAAAAGAAGGCCTAGTAGGGTGACAATTTAATTCTAGAGTAGAAGCTTGATAGAATTTTATACTCAGTGGGAGGGAGAGAGATAATATCTGGGACAGTTTACAGCCTCACTAAACAAGGACTTCACATTGAAAACATCTTGGAAACTACAGCCAAACCTCCTGCTGTTCCCTCTTATTGATGAGCATAGAGACTTTTCCGAGACCTCACCTTAATTTCCTGCCCAGTTGGCAGCCTTTGAATTTTTCAATAAGTTTTATGTTAAAGTTGTTTTTTTCCTCTTTAAATGCCAATTTTGTTGTGTGATTATGTGTATGGTTTTGATCTGGAAAATGCTCTGAAAGGTATTAATTGCTACATCTGATATTAATTTAGAATAAAAAAACAGAAAAGAAGGGGAAGGGAGATTTGCTACACTGATGATGTTTTGTAACTAATTTGGTTTATTGGGTAGGAAGAAATGTCAGGAAAGTCTTAAGTATTCACTTTAGCAAATACGTCTGATGCCTCCTATTAACCTACCGCGGTTTTCTTCTCAGAAAATAATGGATGCATAGAAAAAAATCTGCTTAGGAGCCTGTAGTCCTCTGTGTGGACTGGCCAACTTGGCCCCGTAGTTCAAACTTGGTTGATTGTCAGATTTCACAGACCTATCTACAGGTGCTCTGTCTTAGGGTCTTGAAAGAATTTCTACTTTCTTAACATTTCCAGTCACCCACTATTAAAATACAATTCCTTATCAGCTAATCATTTAGGAGTTGATAGCTATGGTTGATAGAAACATGAATCAAAGAAAAGGAATTTTTTAGAAGGACAACATAGGACGTTGAAAAGAGGTTGGAGGCATTATTTTTGTGTCATATGTGTGTTAAGTTGAAAATACATCTTCAGCCCAGATCTCTTGCCTTTACTCCAGATATATATTAAACCACCTACTGGACACTCCATCTGCTGGTTGCACACATGCCTCCAACTCAGTACATCTAGAACTGAATTTATTATCTTGCTACCACTCCCCCTATACACATCTGCTTTTCTCCTTATATTCCTTAAACGAGTAGGATGGCAACACCATTTAACCAATCCCCAAAGCCAGAAACTTAGGCAAAATTTTGACTCCTGTGTTGCCCTTTCCAAGTCCCACCTTGTAATATTATAATTTGCTTTCATTTATGGAGCACATCCTATTTGCTAGGCTCTGTAGTAGGTGATAGATATATAAATATATATGTCATCTCATTTAATATTAAGAACAACCTTCTGTGCAATCTGTTATTGTTCCATTTTCCAGATGAGGAAACAGAGGCTCAGAGAGATTAAGTAACATGCTCATAGTCACGCAAGCAATAAGTGACAGAGTCATAATGCATTGCTTTCAGTTTCCTGAAAATGCCTCAGGTGGTTGCCTAGAACTTTTCTTCTCCACCTCTTTGCCTGACTAACCCTTCCTACCTTTCTGACAGGACTCATCTTGAAATGCACATCTTCCATGATCTCTGGTCTTCCAAGCCTGCTCTGGATACATCTCCCATCCCCACTCCCCATATCTCTTTCCCTATAATTGTCCTTAGTGCAGTGCCTTGTAGCCTTGTTTATTGCCTACATCCATTATATTTTAACCCTTATGAGGTTGAAGACTGAGCTATTTCCTCGGCTATCAAATCCCTAGTTGATAGCATGTAGCAGATACTAAGTATTGGTTTAAAGAATGGAAGAGTGATGGGAAAATAAGAAACACAAGTTCAGTTGACTTTTGAATTGTTGCTGAGGGCTAGCCCTTCAATATTTTCCTTTTCTAGAATTATTGCTTGTCCTTACAGCTGTTCTATCTTAGTTCTCATGTGTTAAACTCATTGCCAGATTCTACAAGTTGCTCACCTGCAGGGAGCAAATACAAGTATTTACCTTGTTTATTTAACAAAGCAGAATATTTTGCTTTTTGATGTTCTATCATATAAGCTTGGAAGGGACATGGCTTTCTTGTTTATCTTTCCTTCGTGGTACCATTTCATAGGATTATGGAGTGTCAGTGTTCAGATGGAAATTAGAGGCCATTTAATTAAATCCCTCAGAGGAAATGGAATCCCAGAAAGACAAGGCAATTTACCTAAGATCCTGTTGCCAGCAAGCAGTAGCCTGTTTTTATTTTATTTACTCTATGCCTCTCCATAGCTTTGCCTTTCTTGGGATCAGGTTGATCTCCATTTGGGAAGGTGGCCACACCTACTAGTTCAAGTTCTACCAACCTGCCTCTGGACACTCAAGAGGACTTCAGTGCTATGCTTCACTTCTTCAAGGTCAACCAAAATGCTGACTGCAGGATTAAAAGACGGCCTTCCCATTATCTGGTATTATAACCTTAGAGCAGCCAGCAGAGTGACCAGTCACACTCTAAGAGGCAAAAGACTGAACAGAACAACAGCCAATTCTGTCACCCATCCAAGGATTTGTGGCTCAGCCATGACATCTGGCAAAAGGATTTGCAGAGTCCAGCACTGAACTCACTGAAGCCATGTACTCACATCTGGAGTCTAGACTGAGTGGCTCTCTTGTTTGGGCTCACAGCCTGTTCACACCTCCTGCACCTCTCTCTCTGGCTCTCTCACTTTACCCTTTTTCACTTTGCCAAAATGATTTTTTCTATCTGCCTCTCTCCTGATTTCTTTTCTTTTTTCCTTTGTATTTTCATTTTTCTTTTCCAAAATCACTTCTTGCTTAAGCTTTTCCAGATACTCATGACAAACATCTTAAAGCAAAGGTTTTCCTAACGTGGAGGAGTATATTGGGCTATAATGTTAAAACGGATGGTGTCCTAGCAAGCTTCTGGTACAAGGTCTTCTACTAACCAGCTGCATGACCTTAAAATCTCTGTATCATTCCAACTTGATTTTTCTTATCTTTTAAATGAAAAATCTGGACCACATTTGCCATATTCTGCATTTCTTTTTAAAGCTACAGAATCCTTTCTTCAAACAAAATCTTATGAGAAAGATCAATATGGAGAAAATAATGAAGAAAAACTTTTCTGGTTAACATAGGAGTGGGGGCAGAATAACTGTTCCACTTTCAAGAGTTCCTAATGGATGCTGGGAGCAGTAGATCTCCTGGAGTGCACAGTTGGAAAACTCCTGGCATGGATCATCTTTAAGGAGTATTCTATTTGGAATGTATGGAAAAAACAATAGTGATCATCACATATTCTCTTTGCTTTCTTACATTCCTCAGCCCCTTGCTGTTAGGCAATGCAGTGTGAATGGTTCTGGTCAATGTGGGCAGAAATGATTTGTCACCTATAAGTTGAGACAAAGAAAACTCACATATGCTTCTTCATACTCTCTTCCCTTGCTACTGTGATAAAAGAGTCTGCCTCTTGCATGGGGTGCAGCTATAAGATTATTGGCCCCTTGTCAGCCTGGATCCGTGAATGAGTATGTGGAGCAGAGACTCTTGTGGTACCATAATGCATATGCTGTGATTGAAATATAACCTGTCAATGTGTTAAGTCATTGGGATTTACGAGTTAACTTTTATGCTGGAATAAAGCTAGCCTATGTTTATTAAGGTAGCAGCCAAGGAGAACAAGATCAAACTCTCTATCATGTTGGTCTTATTCAGCCATTTGCATGTGCACAACCATCTTTTTCTATGGGGTTATACCATTAGACAAAACCAACAGTCTCATACTGGTTTATTTGAATGAAATTCAGCAGAAAAGAGGTCTCCCAAATAATATAAATAGGAACAATTTGAATATTATTAATCTAGAGCTTTTCAAATCCAAATAATTTTTAAACACAACTCTTTCCCAACATAGAATCCCATACATTTTTATAGAATCCTACACCTTGGATATAAAATGTTAGAGCTATCAGGGCATCTTTGGATAGGTAGACATCAGAATACGCTGGAGCAGAGGTCGCCTTCTCATTGTAATGCATGACATCCTTCCTCAGGTTTTCTCTGTTTCCCCTGTCTCACCTCCATTGTCCTCTCCCCACACCCCCATCACCAGCTGGGGGCATTGCTAGCTGAGTATTATTATTAGCAGGTGTGAATACTTCAGCTCCTTCCTGGAGACAGGAGGGAAGTGGGGATACTCTGAGTTACATGAGTTACAGTGAATCCCTGAGTCCCCCAGTAGGATTAAGCCCAAGTTACTCAATGGGTTAACTGGTATAATAACACACTGTTTATTGGTTGCCTTCCTTTCTCTGTCTCACTCCCTTTTCCTCTATTGTTATTTCCTGGTATCACACTCAAGTAAATCACTTGCACTTGAATCCTTATCTCAAGATTTTAACTTAGACTAATACAACAGCCATTTAGCCCAACCACTCTGGCTTCCATAGGTTCAAATCTTTCCTCTCTCTAGGAGATTTCTAAATGCCATGGACTCATTGGATAAGTGGCAATTTCAGGCAAGTGGGTGGGCTTTTGCAAGTGGCAATCACAAGAAGTTTGAGAGTTTTTAATGGAAATTCAATTACACCTTCTACTGTGGAACCATAGATGTGCCTCCTGATGTGTTTTGCAATTAAGGAGATTGCTAGAACTCACCTCTCACTCGTTAAAAAAATCTTATAAGAAGATTTTTACATAAGATGTTTTTATGTTGCATCTAGTATTTCCATTTGTTCACTGTGGAGGTGCATTGTCACATGACCAATGCCCCCAAAGCATTCCTGTTTTTCTGGGTCAAAGTTGTTCAAGGTTCTTGGGAGAGTGTTTGGGTTGTGGAATGGAAAGGACTAATGGATAGAAAGAAAAAGAGTCAATATACTGAGGAGATCCACATCAAATAGTTTTGTGTATTGGAAGCATTTGAGTGAGTGAATTGGGAAAATGATGTTTATAGCCACAGAGTGTAATGTCTGACTATATGATTTCAGCAGTGGCACGGTAACAAGTCATAACAAATTACAAGGTGTGGCCACAGAAGGAGTGGCTTAAATGAAGTGGGGTCGATGAAGATAAGAGATCAAAGAAGTGTGTGACTTTGTAGTGGGGTTGTATTTCTAATCTGTGTTAGTAATGAACTTCATGTTTCTAAATGCAAAGTGCACTTCTCAGTATGTATTTATTTCAGTTGATTTCTCAGAAGTATTGCCTTTGTCTATTGCCTTTTTCTGGCAATACACTCCCCTTGGCTCTATGGTTTCACAATTTTAGGAGTTTCTTTTCCTTCTCTTCTCTGTATATATGCTTTGCAGTACCTATTTTTAAAATGTTGCTGTTCCTTAGATGTAAGTCCTGCACACTCAGTAATTCTTGGCCAACATTTTTCCCTAAGCATATTGACCCCCATGGTGTTAGTGTCCCACTATATGCTGATCAGTCCCAAATCAATGTCTCTAGCTCTGACTTATATTCTGAGCTCCTTCAGTAAATCTTTACTTGGATATCTTACTGGCACCTCAAACCTAGCATGTTCAAAGCAGAATTTTACACAACTCCCCCTTGAGCTCACCCCTCATCCACTCAAAACACTACTTCTATTTTTCTTTTCTCTATCTCAATAAACAAGAACTCTGGGACCTAAGCTCCACTAAGCCAAGGACTTTATAAGTTTTGTCTACTGATGTATGCCCAGTAGAACCATGACTAAAAAAGAGTAGTTATTAAAAACATATTTGAATCAATGAATTCTTGACTCTTCCGTCCTCTAAAAAATCAATTAAAAAGTCCTATTAGATCTGGCTCTGATTAGTTGCTTGCTAAATTTCTGTCCTCATCAGAGTACAAAAACTCAGTAGGAATCCAATAATAGGAAGTAACTTTATCATGTCATTATTCATAGCACCAAAATTTGATGTTAATATATATGACTCTCAATAGGGGAATAATTAGTCCCATGGTATAACTATGTAATATTATTACATGACTAATAATAGTACTTTAAAAGAACTTTGATCATTATGTGAAAAAAAAATTTTAATTTTTTTTTTAAAAGAAGCATGTTACATTTTTTTAAAAGAGGCATGGACTATTGCAAATATAAGATATATTTAGTAAGCATATATAGCTATATATATTTAAGGTGTAAAAAAGTGGTTAGGAGAAAATATAGCAAAATGTTAATACAGATCTGTAGAATAGTGGGTGATTTTTATTTTATTCTTTATGCTATTGGTCTTTTCCAAATTGTCTACAAATAAGCATGCTTTACTTTTATAATAAGGAAAAATATATGAAATTAATATTTGTATGTAATAGAATAAAGTCTAAGCATTTTGTCCTTACTCTTTTTTGGTATTTTTTATTTTCAGAGTTTTCTTTTACAATTAGTGAATTTTACAGAAAACACTTTCTTTTGATTTCTAATACTGGAGCCAAATGTTTATTTTACTATAGAAGTATTATATGGCTTCTTTTATTTCCTGTGTCTCATTGTTTTTTAAAGCACTAATATACAATAGAGTATGGTATTCTTTCTATTTTATGTAACTATTTACAAAAGACCTGAGTCCTAGATGCTTCTGTAAAAATTATAGAGCCAGACAACAGATCAACTTTGATTTTTGTATTAATGAAAAGGTGGATGAAATATCATCATCCTGAATTTTAACTGCCATTTATGAACTAAATAGTTCTTCAGCAAGTAAATCTATATGTTGAAAAGCAGTAGTACCCACCACAACGAGAACACATTTCTCTCTCTTCACAGATATTGAAATATGATTATATGTGGTATTATAAATTAAGATGTTATAGATGTATGATATGCTATGGGGAAGGACTTCTTAAAGAGAAAAGTAAAAAGAGCGTTATAGACAATTTAGAAAGATTGTAAATATTCCTATGGCTACAAAATATGAGTACACATGACATCTTTAAATGTAACCCATGTTAAACATGATTCATGTTGTGTACAGAGGAAAGGAGTTTATATCTCAATTTAAAATATCTTGGATTTCAGAGAAGAACAGCATCAGGGGACCAAAAGACTATCTTTTGTTTCATCAGGGTTTAATACTGAGAAAGAAGATGGAACATACTCCTTCTCTACTCTCTTCCCCACCACTTACAAGCCCAACCACATATCTGAAGCTAACGGAATTTTACGTAAGCCTCTTCATTGTTTCCATCATGCTCTCCAGCACACATTCAATCACTCTCCTCTCCTACTTTGGGATAAGCAGTCATGGAATTTTGCTGAAAACTTCTTACTGTGCCTTTGAGATTAATTCTCTCCACTAAGTGAACACGGATGGAAATAATTAACCTTTCACTTGGTATTAACAGAAAAAAGTAGAATTTCAGTACCACCAACCTGCTTTATAGGGTGTTACTTCTATTGTTTCCATCCCATCTCTGTTCCCGCATGTGACCATCTGGTTCACTGAATGTATCTGTCCATTTGTGTCATTTGTATGACTATGGGTCCAAAGAGCATAATAGGAGATGAAGAAAACCATGCACATATTGGAAGGAGAGAGCTGAGTTACGTACCCCAGGAATTCTCATTTTGGTTATTTTTGGAAAATACATAGTATATAACTGCTGGTCAATGTGATTGTTAAATCCCTGTTCTGATCTCAAAAAAGGAGTGTGGGTACAGAAATTGGTGTTTGGAAAAGAAACGTATTTGTAGAACTATATGTTCAAATGACATGTGAGATTTAGTAAGTAATACAATATCGCCTGACTTTACTACAGATCTACTCTAATCATGGGAAATGCAATCTACAAATACAGTTCCTGACATTAAGTAGTAGATACATAATCCTACCTTATATGGAATCTTGTGGACCTCCTGGCCCCTGTGATCCTCTATTATAAGGAGCAAGAACTCTGGATTGGGACCCAGAAATCTGTACTTAAACGAGCCCTGCACAAGATTCTGATGCGTGCTCCAGTTTAAGAATCATGACCATAAGTCTTCAATCATTAACTCCAAGTGATGTTTCTTCTTAGTGTCTTGGCTCCATCTACACTGCTTTTTGTTTTTAACCTCCTCTTCCTTTTGCTTTTCCAGATATTCAACAATTTTCCTCCTGGAAAACTGGACTAATCTCTGAAAAAATTTTCTGCTTTGATTATCTACCCACCTCCCCCTTGACTTTTTAGTCTTTCTTAAACATCCCTTTCATCACTGTCTCTTACTTCAAATTCCCAGAGTCTCCCCATGGCCACCTGGCTGAAGTCCAGTTGTCCTAACCAGTACTTTAACACTCCACACTGTACAAGCTTCTCACCTGACTTCACTTATTTCTCCTTTCTGCCCAACTTGATTCTCACTCTAATGAGGTTTATTTTCTTAATTTCAATATCATTCCTTGCACACATTTTTCCTCTGTGTTTTTGTATATACTCTTCTTCCAAGTCTAGATCATTCTTTCTTAGCCCTTCTTGTGTTTTGCAATTTTAATCACTTTCAAAGTTCCCTTCCTTCAGGAAAATTTCCACATCACCACATCACATCTTGATCTCTCCCTTAGTTTTCATTTTGCTCCTCTGACAACTACTTATACACTATCTTGTATTATTGTATGCATATTGTCCTCATGAACGGCAATTTCTATTTCTACTTCATAGTATATTTTCACCAATAGCTTACATGGCTCGGACTTGTGTTCAAAAACTGCAGTGACCTTTGAATAATAACTCCAAAGTTTTGAAAAATGAATAAAAGATCTAAAAATGGATCTTCAGCTAAACCATTATTCAGATGATTGAAGCATTATTATTTGTTTCTTAATCGTAATTCCTGTTTGTGGAAATTAATTTTTGGTTAGTGGAAATTACTATAGTGTTTTTGGATGAAGGTAACTGTGCAACGATAGATTATTCTCTGTAGAAGCAGGGGAGCTGCACTACCAGGGGTAATGAATAGCTCTGAGAATGACTTATTGGGCCAGGATAAGGAAAATGGGCACTGTTTCAGCATGTGTCAGAGAGCTGCAAATAGTCCAGAGGCACAAAGATAATGTTCCCTTTTCTTGTCAATGGTATAAAGACCAAAAAGGTAAAAAAGAAAACTGATCTCTTTCTACTTGCCTTTGCTCCTGCAGAAGAAAAGTATTTTGGAAAATGAGACAATTACATCAAATATATGTCCTATGACAAAAAAATTCTTGATTGTAGATTCCAGATAAAGCCTGACTTGTTACATGATGTTAGTCAAATTACTTTATGCTCTGATTCTCACAGTTTCCATCTAACAAATGAAGATCATAATGCCTTTTCCTTGGAATTACTGTAAAAATTCAAGGAGATAATGGCTGTTCCTGGATCAGAGTTTGGAAAATTAAATCCTTGTAATTCTGGGGCTAGTTTCAGGACAAGGTGTTCAGTGTGGGGCACTCATCATACTAGGGAGCATGAAGGCACTTATTCCTATATTCTTCAGCCTTTTCCTACTTTTGGAGCTTCAAGCTCATAGGAGCTGTAAAGAGAAGGAAGTTAAATGCTTGAGCAGACATGAGGAAAACAGCATGGCTCCACCTGCATGAGGAACAACAGATGTTCTCTCTGGTTCTCCCTGGATACAGAAACACCAAGGTCCATTTACTTTTAGAAGATATCATTGCATAGTATCTATAGATTTGCTGAGTGCCTACCATGTGCCAGGCAACATGCTAGGTGCCTTCATACATATTATCTCATTTCTTCCCAATCACATTTCCATGATGTTGGCAGCCCAAAGAGGAAAGAAGTGAAAAAAGGATAAGCATATTTTGTAGCAGGAAAACAGAGATAGTTTTTACTTCAAAGATAATGTTGTTTCTTCTCTACCAGGTTGCCATTCTGAATCCAGCATGATCTAGTAGAAGGAGCCACATGCAAGAGAAGGTAAACTTATTCTTATTGTATAGAATATTTAATGCAAATGGGAACTGCATAATTAGAGCCATGAATTCCCTATTTTATTGGGACAAGATATGCAAATACCTATGGGCTAAAAATATTGAAGAGTGGAAATTAATAAAGATATAACTCATCCATGCCTGGGATACAGTTTCACAAAATTGTCAAGCAATGGAACATGCACTGTCTTCTGATCTTGCCTCAAGAATAACTGGCATAGATCATCCCA
The DNA here is from genome assembly GCF_037783145.1 of Equus przewalskii. Classification (NCBI taxonomy): domain Eukaryota; kingdom Metazoa; phylum Chordata; class Mammalia; order Perissodactyla; family Equidae; genus Equus; species Equus przewalskii. The sequence goes on along the minus strand of NC_091849.1, from coordinate 18,145,287 downwards.
TCTCACAAAGTACTGGATCTTTTGCTCCTCCACTGCTCCATTAGGTATGTAGTCGTCTTGGGACATCAGAGGTGTGTCCTCATATAGTGGTTGATCAATCATTAGGGAAGCATGGAAATAAGTATAAGATAGGTCCTCTAGTTCATCCATTAGTCCTAAGCACTTACACGGAGTCCCTCTTTCATATTTCATTTGGTCTACTGGCTCCAGAATGCCCCTGTGCCTTAGAATGTTAACAAATATCCTGAACCTATTTCTTTTTCCTCTTCTGGCCTTAGGTCCTGTCAACCCTTGATTTTGTTAAGGTTCTCGTAAAAAGAGTTCCTTCATGACTTTCCTTCTGTAAAAAAAGCAGGTGATCTCTTCTAAAAGAGATTGATGAACCATTTAGAAATGCTCCTTTGCTATAAACACAGAGCAAGTCTTTTGTCCAGCTTGGAGAGCAGGTGGGGCAAATCCCTGTTATTTGCTTCTGATGCTTCACCCCTCAAAAGACTAACAAAAAGTTTTCCTACTATAGCTATCAAAAATAAAATACAAATTAGATTCTCAAGGCATACCATAAGACAAGCCTTTGGCAGCATGCCCTGCTAAATTTATATTTCAACAGAGCTTATTTTTCCATATTAAAATGAACATAGGGAAATCAGAAGAAAGAAAGGGAGAGGAAAAGATGGATGAAGTAGTAAAAAGAATCCAAAAGGACAAATTTAGGTCTCAGATTACTAGTATATTTCTGAAATTTTATTCTGTCAGTGCTTAATTTATCTGTGTACTAATCAAGATAAATACTTGCTACTCCAATCTTGAAATTTCAGTGACTTAACACAGTAAAAGCAAAAATTTTCCACACATCATAGTCCAATATATATCAGTCTTTGGGAAACATGGGCTTTCTGTTCCAAACTGTCATTCAGGAACCCAGATTCAGCTTGTAGCTTGCTATCTTTAAGAATCTCAGTTTCATCAATTATATTATTTGTTTTCAGTAAAGTGAAAGAAAATCAAATACAAGTGGAGAATACATCAGGAAGAATCAGGAATCAGGACTGAAAAGGGACTTTCTCCAAAATTCCATTGGCCAGAACTCAGACACATGACATCATCTGTGTGCAAAGGAAGCTGTATGTGTAGTTTAGTTGTGCAAACAGGAATAAAGAAAACAGTTTGGAGAAAGCCAGTATTGTCTGTGTAACAATTTGAGACTAGAGCTGGGAATGGTTTCCCCACCAGTAGTATCCCTTGCTGAAAGAGAGGGGAATCTCCAGCCAATCTATGGAAGTTGCTGTTAGCTTCTTATATTTGAACTGCCATGTGGTAAAAGTGATTTTGACCCTCTTTTGTACTTTGTACAAATACACAAAATATACTATTAATTAATTTTTTGAATGTAGATGAAGAGATTTTTGTGTACTAGTTCAAATCTTACAAAGTTGATGATACTGTGAAACCATTTGATAGTTGCCTACATTTGTGGTACCTTAGAAATTTAAGAGATTTTCATAGGAAATTGTACTTTGGAATGTATGTGGAACAGAATTTTTTTATTAGATGATTTAATAACCTTAAGCTCTATCAGAAAAAACAAAGAAAACCCTCAAAAAAACTGGTGTATTTTCTTCCAAAATATTTCCTTTAAGCAGAAATAGAAAGGGTTACTGTGTGGTTAGCATAGCAATTAAAAAATCCTTTCAGAAAAATATATTATCTTCTACTCAAAAATACATAATAGCAAATACTCAATAATTAATCATAACTCAACATCATGGCAATAATTAGGCTTGTTGTAATTTTCCCATACTCCTCTAGGTAGTCATTACAAGGCACTAAAACAACCCTAAATCTGTTATTAACACTGTGATGAATGTTATGTGCATAGAGGTGTATAGGTCAGGGTTTAACCAGAAAAACAAGACAAGACAGTAAGGTAACTCAAGAGATTCCAACAGCAGAAAGCCACTCCCACTCCTAGAATGAAAAGACAACGAGAAGAGATTGTGTTCCCTGAGCCCATGGACCAGGATCACTTGGTGGCAGCTGGAATCATGGCAGATATGTCCAGTAGGAGCCAGCGATGTGGAGTGTATGAAGCCAACGCCCAAGAACCTACTTGAGGCAAAGAAGAAGGGAAAGAAATACTTGGCTTCCTTTCTCTCCTCACCTCCCACAAGGTCCTGCCTGTGTAAACTATTGGCCAAACACAACCAAGGGGAAGCTGACAGATTGGAAAACGCTCAATACTCCCTTTTCCCCTGATGATACACAGAACAGGAGAGTGAAGAGGAATGTATCTGAGGACAAGCAGGCCTGGGATCAGCAAATGTAATGAATACACCAAGGGAGATTGTCATTTATGATTTATGTTCTCCATTGATTTACCTTACTCAGCACAAAGCAATGGCCTCTCTCCATGTAGCTGTTTAAAGAACACTTGCTGGTCAAAAGGATCCCAAATCCTTCCAGTCATGTCTTTGGGTAAAAGTCATGTTCAGTTTAAACAAATTGCTATCTAGGGATCCAAAACACATCTTGGAAGCTTAATTTTTAGATTTGCGTCCTTGCTGGAGAAAAACAAAATAAAACAAACCAAAACTGAAGTAGTTGGATAGATGTGTTTAGATTCAGCATGTAGAAGGTTTTCTCCAAAAATATCTGGGGGATGAACATAGGAAAGAGATTGTGTTCCTTGAGAATCAAAGTGGCAAATACTTTCAACTAAATGTCAAACTGATAGAACAAGTTGATAAGCCCTGGGAAGTCATTCTCCAGTCAATAAACAAGAATTACACAAATAAATCCCCAAGCTTGCTACACATCTCTGAAAAAATCTATAAACTTGTTTTAGAGTTAATTCATAACAATGCAAATAACCTAAAAAAATAAGTTTCAGACAGGCAGCTCTTTGAAAGGTGATAGAAATGAAACCAAAGTAGCAGAAATAAAAGAGTTGGATGCAAGGAGAGTCTCAGGACAGTAATGAAAATGACACATTTTTAACCTAGCAGTGCTAAACTTTATTAAAGAAATGTCTAGAAATGTGTAAAATGCATTAGTAGTTCATAAAAATAATTAGGGTTCTCAGCAACTTTAGCCAAATGGATGTCACAGAAATTCTCTAAGGATGGTGCCTAATGGATACTTTGTCTGTGAGAGGCTGGTTTTTCAGGAAGGAGTTTGGTCTAATGGAAAGAGACTGAGCTGTATGGCCAAAACAACATAAAATTAAAACGCTGAGTCAGGCATCTGCTAAATGTATGGTTTTGGAAAAAGGCATTTCATTACTTCAACCCTCGGTTTTTTCTTCAGTAAAAATGGGATATTTCTCTTCCTATGTTTTGTAATAAGAATTATCAATAATGGTTATATAGGCTTGATACATAGTAAATTGGTGTTGCCTAATTCTTTGTTAAAATTGTTATCTTATTATCTGAGCATTTGCATATCACACATTGGCAAGCTAGCTTCTTTTAATATTGCAATTTCCTTCTCAACAAGAAAGATATCTTCTTGGAGACCACTTCAAAAATGCAAATATCCGTGGGGGAAGTTACTTCTTTAAATTGTATCTGTGAACGTCATGATTATTTTTAACACCTCTGCAAAAGATTGATTGACAAACCTTCATCAGAAGTTAGGACCAAGATGGTGGCATGAGTAGTCTTCTTTGTCTCTCCCCCTTCGAATCTACAACTAATTGGACATTCACCGCTTCACAAAGGATATCCTTATAGCATCTCAGGACGCCTGAGAGACCTGTGCTGCTATACATTGGAAGGCAGACGAACTTCACCCCAGGAGGAGGTGGAGATAGGTGAAAACTCTCCAACCCCCACCCCCAAACAGCCTAGTACCTGCAAGCGGCTTTCTTCCAGCAGATGCCCCCAGAACATTGCCACACACCAAGGGCAGGAGGGTGCATACACCAGAGGAGCAACAGTGGAAACAGGTGACCACAGCCCTACCTAAGCCCCCCGCGATTACACCTAAGCCCAGGAGGAAACTCCACAGCTCCACACTGGAGGTGGCAGGCAAAACCTCTGCTCGCCATTAGCAGAGAGGTCCCGCCCAGCATCCACAACTCTGGGAGGCTCCCAGAGAGAATCCCAAATGGGGCAGCAGCCCGCCAGCTGCTGCCACTGGCCTCACGGACTGCGGCTGTCACCCGGGGGGCTCGGGGCTACCGGAGATCTCCTGGGAGAGGACTGGGGCTGGGTGGAGTTCCAGTGGCCGGCTCCACGGCCCAGGGGGAATCTTCAGGCTTCTGTCCTGGCAGCAGGCAAGGCCTCTACCTGCCATTAGTGGAGAGGCTCCACCCAGCATTCAGAACACTGGGAGGGTCCCAAAGAGGAGAATCCCAGGCAGGGCAGCAGCCGGCCAGCCGCCACTGACCTCACGGTCTCTGGCTGTCCCCCAGACAGGGAAAGGGGCTCCCTGAGATCCTGGGGGAGAGGACTGGGGCTGAGTGGAGTTCCAGCAGCCTGGCTCTGTGGCCCAGGGGGAAACTCTACAGTCTCACAGCAGCCTCAGCGAAAACCTCTGCACAGCACCAGTAGAGAGCCCCCGCCTGGCAACCACAAGGCTGGAAGACCCTGGGATAAAAGTAGCATAGCTAGGTGAGCTAACCACAGACTGCAGAAGATGCACATAGCTCTGCTGTGACCTATAGTGGACAAGTGAGATTTTTGTGGGCACCGACAGTGACAGAGCTGCAAATATAGGTGATCCTGCCCCTGGCCGCTGGGAAAGCCTATAATACTGCTGCAGACCCTAAGGAGGGAGCACATCTAGCTGGTCTGCAAAAGTAGGCACCAGCAGCCTGAAGCCCCCTTGTGACTGCCCCCACAGCTGAAGAGGGACCCTACAGGACCACTGTGACTACGAGGAGGGACCCAGACCCAGTTAGCAACAGCTGATAGGGTTCCTGGTCAGTGCAGTATAAACAGCTGTTCCCCCACCACACCAGTAGAAACAAGTGGAAGCAGTAACTAAACTCTATCTCTATGCGGAGGCACAAATCTACACCATCAAGCAATATGAAAAAATATATTAAATCTCCAGAACAGAAGGAAAATGACAAATACCCAGAAAACAATCCCAAAGACAATGAAATATATAACCTAAATGATGATGAATTCAAAACAGCCATCATTAAAAAACTCAATGAGTTAAAAGAGAATTCAGATAGACAACTCAACGAGTTCAGGAGCTATGTCACAAAAGAGTTTGATACTATAAAGAAGAACCAAACAGAAATACTGGAAATGAAGAACACAATAGAGGAGATTAAGAAAAATCTAGACGCACTGAACAGTAGGGCTGATAATATGGAGGACAGAATTAGCAATTTGGAAGATAGGAATATAGAAATGCTGCAGGCAGAGGAGGAGAGAGAAGCAAGACTTAAAAGAAATGAAGAAACTCTCCGAGAATTATCAGACACAATTAGGAGATGCAACGTAAGGATTATAGGTATACCAGTGGAGAAGAGAAGGAGAAGGGGGCAGAAAGCCTGTTCAAAGACATAATGGCTGAGAACTTCCCAAACCTGGGGAGACAGATGGAACTTCATGTGACAGAAGCCAATAGATCTCCAAACTTTATGTATGCAAGAAGACCAACCACAAGGCATATAGTAGTGAAGCTAGCAAAAGTCAATGACAAGGAGAAAATACTAAGGGCAGCCAGGCAGAAGAAAATAACCTACAAAGGAACCCCCATAAGGCTATCAGCAGATTTCTCACCAGAAACTTTACAGGCTAGAAGAGAGTGGAATGATATATTCAAAACTCTGAAGGACAAAAACCTGCAGCCAATAATACTCTACCCAGTGAAAATATCCTTTAAATACGATGGAGAAATAAAAACTTTCCCAGATAAACAAAAATTAAGGGAGTTCATTGCCACAAAACCTCCTCTTCAAGAAATACTCAGGAAAACCCTCATACCTGAAAAATCAAAAAAATGAAAGGGGCTACAAAACCAAGAGCAGAGGAGATAAGTAGAAGGACAATAACAGAAGGTAGCAGCTCTTCATCAGAACAGGTTAGCAAAAGTCAAATAAAACATTAAAGATTAAAGGAAGAGAAACACCAAGAATAAATATAACCCTGTCATTTTAACCACAAACTCAAAATACAAGAAAGAAGGGGGAAAAAAAATCTGACAATAACAATCTAGGAGGGGAAGAGAAAAGGGATAGAAGATTTTTATTTAGGGAAATAAGAGGCTATCAGAAAATGGACTATCTCATCTATGAGATGTTCTATACTAACCATATGGTAACCACTAAACAAATAACAAGAAAAAAGACACAAATTACAAATAAGAAGAGACCCAGTGCAGAAATTTACATACCTGAATTAGTAATCCAAAAACCATGGGACAAGAAACAAAGGAAATGCAAGAGAACCGGAAAACAAGAGATAAAATGGCAGCGGTAGGCCCCCACATTTCAATAATCACTCTAAATGTAAATGGATTGCACTCTCTAATCAAAAGACACAGAGTGGCAGGATGGATCAAAGAACAAGACCCAACAATATGCTGCCTCCAGGAAACACACCTCAGCCCAAAAAACAAACACAGACTCAGAGTGAAGGGATGGAAGACAATACTCCAAGGTAATAATGAACAAAAGAAAGCAGGTGTCACTATACTAACACCAGACAAAGTAGACTTCAAAGTAAAACAGATAAAGAAAGACAAAGAGGGACAGTACATAATGATAAAAGGGACACTCCACCAAGATGACATAACACTTATAAACGTATACGCACCCAACACAGGAGCATCAAAATTTGTAAAGCAACTCTTAACAGAACTAAAAGGAGACATCAACAACAATACAATAATAGTAGGGGACCTCAGCACCCCATTAACACCAATGGATAGATCATCCAAACAGAAAATAAACAAGGAAATTATAGAATGAAATGAAAAATTAGACCAGATGGACTTAATAGATATATATAGAACACTTCATCCAAAAACAGCAGGTTACACATTCTTCTCAAGTGCACATGGAACATTCTCAAGGATAGACCATATCTTGGGAAACAAAGCAAGCATCAATAAATACAAGAGAGTTGAAATAATATCAAGCATCTTTTCTGATCATAAGGCTATGAAACTAGAAATCAACTACAAGAATAAAGCAGGGAAAGGTGCAAAAATGTGGAGACTAAACAACATGCTACTGAACAAACAATGGATTATTGAAGAAATTAAAGAAGAAATCAAATATTATCTGGAGACAAATGAAAATGAAAACATGCCATACCAACTCATTTGGAAAAAGCAGTCCTAAGAGGGAAATTCATTGCAATACAGGCTCACCTCAATAAACAAGAAAAATCTCACATAAGCAATCTCAAACAACACTTAACAGAATTAGAAAAAGAAGAACAAACAAAGCCCGAAGTCAGTAGAAGGAGAGAAATAATAAAAATTAGAGCAGAAATAAATGATATTGAAACAAAAAAGACAGTAGAATGGATCAACGAAACAAAGAGTTGGTTCTTTCAAAAAATTAACAAAATCGACAAACCCTTATCCAGACTCACTAAGAAGAGAAGAGAGAAATCTCAAATAAATAAAATTAGGAACGAGAGAGGAGAAATCACAACAGATGCCAAAGAAATACAAGGGATCATAAGAGAATACTATGAAAAACTATATGCCAACAAATTGAACAACCTAGAAGAAATGGACAAATTCCTAGACTATTACAGCCTCCCAAAACTGAATCAGGAAGAAATCGAGAATCTGAATAGACCAATCACGTGTAAAGAAATAGAAACAGTAATCAGAAACCTCCCCAAAAATAAGAGTCCAGGACCAGATGGCTTCTCTGGAGAATTCTACCAAACATTCAAAGAAGACTTAATACCTATCCTTCTCAAACTACTCCAGAAAATTGAGGAAGATGGAGCACTCCCTAACACATTCTATGAAGCCAACATCACTCTGATCCCCAAACCTGACAAGGACAACACAAAGAAGGAAAACTACAAGCTGATATCACTGATGAACATAGATGCAAAAATCCTCAACAAAATTCTGGCAAACTGAATACAGCAAAACATCAAAAAGATTATACACCATGATCAAGTGGGATTTATACCAGGGACACAGGGATGGTTCAACATCTGCAAGTCAATCAACGTGATACACTACATTAACAAAATGAGAAACAAAAACCACATGATCATCTCAATAGATGCAGAGAAAGCATTCGACAAGATCCAACATCCATTTATGATAAAAGCCCTCAATAAAATGGGTATAGAAGGAAAGCACCTCAACGTAATAAAGGCCATATATGACAAACCCACAGCCAACATCATACTCAACGGACAAAAACTGAAAGCCATCCCTCTGAGAACAGGAACAAGACAAGGGTGCCCACTTTCACCACTCCTATTCAACATAGTACTGGAGGTGTTGGCCAGAGCAATTCAGCAGGAAAAAGAAATAAAAGGAATCCAAATAGGCAATGAAGAAGTAAAACTCTCACTGTTTGCAGACGACATGATCTTATATATAGAAAACCCCAAAGAATCCATAGGAAAACTATCAGAAACAATCAACAGCTACAGCAAAGTTCCAGGATATAAAATCAACATACATAAATCAGTAGCATTTCTATACACTAACAATAAACTAACAGAAAAAGAACTCAAGAACTCAATCCCATTCACAATTGCAATGAAAAGAATAAAATGCCTTGGGATAAATTTAACCAAGGAAGTGAAAGATTTATACAATGAAAACTACAAGACTTTCTTGAAAGAAATTGATGACAACATAAAGAGATGGAAAGACATTCCATGCACATGGATTGGAAGAATAAACATAGTTAAAATGTCCATACTACCTAAAGCAATCTACTTATTCAATGCTATGCCAATCAGAATCCCAATGACATTCTTTACAGAAATTGAACAAAGAATCCTAAAATTCATATGGGGCAACAAAAGACCGCGACTTGCTAAAGCAATCCTGAGTGAGAAAAACAAAGCCAGAGGCATCACAATCCCTGATTTCAAAACATACTACAAAGCTACAGTGATCAAAACAGCATGGTACTGGTACAAAAACAGGTGCACAGATCAATGGAACAGAATCGAAAGCCCAGAAATAAAACCACACATCTATGGACAGCTAATCTTCGACAAAGGAGCTGAGGGCCTACAATGGAGAAAAGAAAGTCTCTTTAACAAATGGTGCTGGGAAAACTGGACAGCCACATGTAAAATATTGAAAATTAACCATTCTTTTTCACCATTCACAAAAATAAACTCAAAATGGATCAAAGACCTAAAGATTAGGCCTGAAACAATAAGTCTTCTAGAAGAGAATATAAGCAGTACACTCTTTGACATCAGTTTCAAAAGAATCTTTTCAGACACCATAACTCCTCAGATGAGGGAAACAATAGAAAGAATAAACAAATGGGACTTCGTTAGACTAAAGAGCTTCTTCCAGGCAAGGGAAAAGAGGATTGAAACAAAAAAACAGCCCACTAATTGGGAAAAAATATTTACAAGCTACTTATCCAACAAAGGGTTAATCTCCATAATATATAAAGAACTCACACAGCTCAACAACAAAAATCAAACAACCCCATCAAAAAATGGGCAGAGGACATGAACAGACATTTCTCCAAAGAAGATATAAGGATGGCCAATAGACACATGAAAAGATGCTCATCATCACTAATCATTAGGGAAATGCAAATCAAAACTACACTAAGATATTACCTTACACCCGTTAGATTGGCAAAAATATCCAAAACCAAGAGTGACAAATGTTGGAGAGGTTGTGGAGAAAAAGGAACCCTCATACACTGTTGGTGGGAATGCAAACTGGTGCAGCCACTATGGAAAACAGTATGGAGATTTCTCAAAAAGTTAAAAATAGAAATACCATATGACCCAGCCATCCCACTACTGGGTATCTATTGTAAGAACCTGAAATCAGCAATTCCAAGAGTCCCATGCACCCCTATGTTCATTGCAGCATTATTTACAATAGCCAAGACATGGAACCTACTTAAGTGCCCAGCAACTGATGATTGGATAAAGAAGATATGGTATATATACACAATGGAATACTACTCAGCCATAAAAAAGGACAAAATCATCCCATTCGCATCAACATGGATGGACCTTGAGGGTATTATGTTAAGCGAAACAAGCCAGACAGAGAAAGACAAACTCTATATGACTCTACTCATAGGTGGAAGTTAACATTTGGACAAGGAGAACTGATCGGTGGTTACCAGGGTAAAGGTGGGGGGTGGGGGGAGGGCACAAAGGATGAAGTGGTGTTCCCACAACATGACTAACAATAGTGTACAACTGAAATCTCACAAGGTTGTAATCTATCATAACCTTAATAAAAAAATAAATAAATAAATAAAAATAAAATTAAAAAAGATTAATTGACAGCCGCCTAAGAGCAAATTGGGGAAGGGTCATTGGGTGGAAAAAGGAGGACTTAGAGAAAGCTTTATTTCACATATTAATTGAAATGCTTGTCAAAGGTGCAGGCAAGTAAGTACCATGCCCAGCACATCAGAATCCAGGAATTTGCATATTCAATAAGTTTCAGTTGAATTTAGGCTGGGATATACAGGAGGTGCAGGATCCCACTTTGAAGATCATTGCTTTAAAGACAATATGAGGAGTTGTCAGGCAGGAGGGATTAAGGAGAGGTTAGTGGCCATCCCACACAGACTATGGTCCGTTTATACAATGCTACTGGATGCAGGTTTTGCTAAGCTTCTTTGTTGTCCTATTTCATTGCTAGGTAAACAAGAATAGGCAGAGAGTAAGCCAAAGATTTGTACAGCTTGATTCTATAGCAGTGAGTTCAAGAAATCCTTTAAATGCTAGGCCCTGGGTGCTGGTCGGGGTAGGGATACCTATAGTCACATATTTAGAATTGCATTTGACAAGCTAAAAAAAATAATCCTTCTCTGCAAAGTATATTGAGTTTATCAGTGGAGGTAGCCCAGATTACAGTGGAATGGGCAGCCCTCATTTGGGGCAGAAATGGAGGGTTGGCAGGCTGACTCACACCTGAGAATAGTTAATTGCGCTTCTCTCTTGCCGCTTGAACTTAACCTTTCTTCCCTTATTTTCTCTTTCTGACTTCCCTCTCCTATATTTTGTACTCCCTTCATCTATCAGCCTTTCTTCTTATCTGTCAATGACCTGAGTTAGCCTATGGCTACAGTGCGCACTGACATCTCCTATATATCCCAACCTAAATGAAAAACTAGTTTAACCTCAGACTTTATAATTATTAACAGTTATAACAATTAATAATAAAAATCAAGATTGCTTCCTCAACTCATACTCCTGCCACTGCTAGGGATATAAAAAGTAAATGAAGGGGCCGGCCCCGTAGCCGAGTGGTTAAGTTTGCATGCTCCGCTGAGGCAGCCCAGGGTTTCACCAGTTAGAATCCTGGGCGCGGACATGGCACCGCTCATCAGGCCATGCTGAGGCAGCATCCCACATGCCACAACTAGAAGGACCCACAACTGAAAATACACAACTATGTACTGGGGGGCTTTGGGAGAAAAAGGAAAAATAAAATCTTTAAAAAAAAGTAAATGAAAACGTATGCTAGGAAAATCAAAAACAATTTTTAAATGTAATGGATTATTGTTCTTCTTCTTGTCTCATGTTGTCCCCATTAAAAATTTGGAAAATATATAGGTTCATTGTTATAACAGCATTCTTCAGAGCTAAGATGATGAACTACCAGTAAATTCACACCAGATTCACAAGTAGTAGGCCTTTGCAGGTTGCCCCTTTTCCTCTAATATCTGTCTTTCTATGACAGAAAAAAAAACTCAATTGCCAAATCATAGCATAAATATGCAGATTTCCCTTGTTGGTAGAAGTCCGTGAAATGTGTTCCTCCTGCTGTTTCAATTTCTGCACATGGAGTTGAGGACCTTGTTCTTGGATCTAGTTGACAATCAGAAGCAGCACACTGCTCCATATATCAGCCTTAGTGACTCTAATTGCTTCAGACCTGGGTGATTTATGGAACTGTCAGCAGACCTTCAGAATCAGAAAGGGGCTAAGGCCTAAGTGTTATTTAATCTGATTTCATGGACAGCCCTCTTTTCCTCTTGGTTCAGAGGTGCCGTGAAGTATAAAACTTGAGCTGTATGTCAATTCCAGCTGATGCAGTCCAATAATTCTACATACCATGATCAGTTTCACAGCTGATTCTCTTACTTGCCTAAAATCTGGAGAAACGGAAATTTACTGACTCTGGTTCTTAGTAAATAAGAAGCAAATATAGAAAGTCTGCACTAAGACATAACTTATATTAAATGTTGATAAAGTTTGTTAGAATCCTTAGACTCAAATACAGCCACTAAGTTTTCCTCCTTCATAGAGACATAGAGGTTTCACTGTGGCTTAAGTTATAATAATAAAACTACCATTTAATGAGTGTCAGATATGTATTCGTTTATTCCTCCCAAAAACTCTATGGGGTGGTATTATCAATATCTCCATTTAACAGATTAGACAACTTTGAGAAGACTTAGAGGAGTTAAGTAACTTGTCCATGGTCACCTGGCTAGTATATGGAAGAGCCAGGAGTAGAAGGCACCAAGTGATTCCAGGAATGGAGATCTTAACCACCTTCTGGCATTGAATTTATGTTCCCTTACAAAAGTTATGACTTTTCACTTCAGTGACGTTCTCCTCCAGGCTGCTAGAAAAATGATTATGGCAGTTTTGGACCTCACATATCTTCTAGTAGTTGTTTTTAAAATCAATAAATCTTTTCCAAGATGACCCCTTAAACTCCCTCCTGGCATCTCATTGGCCCACTTGAGTCATGCGCCCATTGAGGCAGGTCATACGCCATTCCCAAAAACATTCCAGTGCCTGGGGAATGATGAGTGCTAACTGGCTTTGGTCTATGTTCCTGAATCAACTACTGACAAGAGAATGGAAATTATCCTTAGAAATATAAACCCCTTTTGCTGGGGATGGTGTTGATGATGGGAAGATACCCATTTGGAAAGGAACTGGGCTTTGAGTAGACAACCAACAGTTTCCATTACATCTGTTTGTATGCTTCTCTTATCATGTTCCACCTTCCAGCCTCGTCTTCTGTGTGCTTTCCTTACCTGCAGTTAATTTGAACTATCACTCTTCTCAAACATTCTCTTGATAAGCCACCTCTGTGCATTTGCTACTTTGTAGAGGCATTAAACATGGACTTTTGAGTGAGAGATACATGATTTCGCATTCTGGCTCTACTTCCTACTAAGTAGTAACTTGGCCTCCCCAAGCCTCAGTTGCATCCATTGTAAAAAGAGAAATAATATTCATCTCATAGTTATATAAGTATCAAATTAAAAGAAGAACTTACCACAAAGCCTGTAGTAAGGAATAATAAATGATTCTTATTCCCTTGAAATACCTCTTTGCTAAACTGCAGAAATCTCTTCTGGCTTTTCATCCCCATCTTATTCTTATCTTAGTTAAGAGTTGAAAAATAACCAAAGTATAGGAGGTGGGAAATACAGCAGCAAAGTTTTTCCTAAAAGTTTGATTTTAGACGTTGGCGAAAAAAGACATCCAAAATATTTCCTGAATACTGGTAATGACCTCTAGGCGAAGAAGGAAGCTGGCCTCTATTTCACCTTATGTACCTCACAAAAGTGGCTCATGATGCATGGAAAGCCTGAGTATCCCTCCCCCATCATTTCCTATCTGGCCAATTTCTTTATGTCTTAGCACAAATGTCACTTCCTCAGGGAAGATGTTGCTGATCCTCTGAAACTCTAGACTAAATTAAGTCCTCTGTCATTGGTCCAAATACACCCTAACTTTCCCCTTTTGTAACCCTCACCACATTGGTGATTTCAGGTTTTCTCTGTCTTCTTCCCACCCTGTGATTTCCAGAGGACCCAAATGGCTTTATCTATTTCACTGCCATAGCCCTAGTGCCTATTATGGTGGTTGACACACACATAAGGCACTCAAAAATACCTTTTAATTAAATGTATGAACAACTACAACATGAACTGAAAGATAACAATTCTCAGAATCCAGAAAATTAGACATTTATTTGCCGTATATGCCTGGAAAAGGTAAGAAAAATTAGCCAAAATAAAATATTTTTAAAACAGCATATAGATCTCTTAATTGCTCTGTGAGAGTATTCAAGGTCCAGGATGTTCTATGAAAAGTAAAAAGAAAACTACATAGGGCAAAAGTTGCTTCGAGTTGACAGGCACATTCTTATATAAGCTCCATGTCATTCTTATTAGATCAAACCATATTTCACAAGTGCAACAAAAAAAATGGAGCAAGAATAAATGGAGTATAAAAGAAAATGAGGATAGACATGGCAAAAAGTTATTCAAATTAAATAACTCCAGGAAGGCAGAATTCTCTGAAATATCTCTAAAAATTCCACAAAATATTAAAAAGAAAATGTTTATAATCACTTAGGTCCAAATAAGTTGACTGATCTCATTAATATGCCAATCACACTAGGCAATGATTTTTATTTCATGTTTTGAAAAATAACGCATGCAAGTGCTGCTATAAGACTTGCTGATTTATTTTCACTGGTTCCTGAATTACAGCACTGAATTTGAACTTTTAAATGACTAAAGATCCCAAATGCAACTCCCTGCAATAACAATAAAACCAAGTATAACTGTGTACAGTTCCACGAATTTTGGCATTTTCGTTCTCCTTGAAAGGGGAAGAAATGTAAACACTATAAGGTGATTCTCATCAAGAGATCTGGAAAATTTGATTAGTATAAATGTTGAATTTTGAAAAATTGAAGCCTGTGTGACTATATTCAGAGAACATTTGTAGTGAGAGGGGAATGATATAGAACACTGGCTTCGAATTCAGATTTTCCTGGTTTAAGTTTTAATTTTCTGTATGGTTTTGAGTCACCGATTTAATTAGTTTTAATCACACTGACATAGTTTTTGCAGCTATTTAGTAAAGATAATAATAATAAAAAAATTATTATTTTTGTTTGACTCAGAAATACCATACACCAAGCACCCAACATGTACATAGTGTGCACAATAAACAGCAGGTTTAATTTTATTGTTTAAGATGGTACACCACGTCTGTCAACAAGACAATAGGCTGCTTCCTTAACATGGAGCCTAGTTCATTTCAACATTAAAGTTGGAACCACCAATGGTTACAAATGCCCAGGTAAAGTCCAATACATTTTGCAGATGTAAAATAAAGAAACAGCTCTTGTCTGCAACAAGTTGCAGTTGCTGTGAATCCTGCTGACTGCTTTGGTAAGAAGGCTTCAAAAGGAAAGTATTTACAAAACTAAGAAATGTATTGAGGACTCAAAGAAGAAAAGGACACTATTGCCAGCAAAAATGCCTGCAAGAAAGCTTTGTTTTCACTTGAACTTTTTCCTGCCAGTCTAAAACCACTGGTTTCTTCCACCAACTGCAAAAACAAACAGAGGAAGTAAAACTGATGGAAGAGTTCAAAACCAGATTTCTTTGAGTCTGTGATGGCAGAGTGGTTTCAAGGACAAGGATTGCTCCTTCAAGTGATCTGATTTCTTGAACTTAATTTCACAGTCTATCAGTTACCTGAGAGACATTATTTTCTTCAGCCTGGTCAAGCCAAAAGCAAGATTTCACAGATATAAATAAAGAGAGGGAATAACGTCCTCTCTCAAGAGAATATTAACCCTTAGAGACATGAGCCAATTTGTAGCTTCTTGCACCTCTGGTGTTTTCTTAGACATTGGTTAAATTATGGAATACCTTTAAAGCTTTAGCTTCTTCATGTGGAAAAATAGGCCCCATAATATCTTAAAGGTGCAAATAAAGGACGTTATACTAGTGAATAAATGTAAGCATAAGATTGAAAATATCAGTGGTGTTATTCTTGGATATATTAGCATGCTTTTAACATATTTCTCTTGGACAAATTGGAAAAAAGGCCCCCTTGGCTAATAGACACAATATTAAAACAATTAAATAATGTTCAGAAGATAGTAACTTTCTGTGGTAGATTTGTGTACGGTGAAATGTAAGAAGACTAGTGGTGGTAATTTTGATGTATTTATATATTAATTCATTTTTATGTATTTATGTCTTGCCTTGTTCCAGAAAGGACTTACATGTATAAAAACAACATAATATGATTTTTAAAAATTAAAAATAACTTAGGATATCAGGGCAAATAAGAGTAAGAAAGATAAGACAGATTCAAGGTTAGTACCAAAGCTGCTGGTTATGTGTTTTCGAATATGTGTTGTTTTTGCCTATTATTCATAATTAATTTAGAATAGGTAACTAGTTGACCAAAAAGCTACGGGCCAGCAAACATTTTATTTTCAAAGACCCAGAAGAGAGAAAGCAACCCTGAACTGTCGCCCCTGGAAACTCCTTCTGGGGACCCACCATAACTGTTTGTGGTCCAGTCTGTTCTGTTGAGCTAACTGCATTTGACAGCCTGTATATCCCACAGCTCGATAACTGGTGAGACTTTCACACAGGGAAAAGGATGTTCTATAGATAATGAAGGTTAAATTTCTTTCTCTATCATACTGTTTACCCTTCATGTGGTCATCACAGATGTCCCTGCCAGAAAGACATCAAAAGCTTCTTGAGACAAAGTCAAATCAGAAAAAAATAACCTCAGCAATAATGTAAATGACCACTTCTATTGTAGATATGACTACTTGAATCTCAAGAGATTTTCAAGATTGTGACTGTTTGTAACTTTTCTTTCCCTTTGATTCTCACGCAGGAATCTTCTCTGTCAGGAATAACAAATAGATTTTTATACTGAGCTAAAACTTAGGTCAATAGTCAATTGGTAGTAGATACCTGAAGCCTTATGTTGAGAACAATTCTTCACCCATATCTGGGCCCAATGGGAAAGGCGAATGTGATCCATTAATGATGTTGGCCAAGAGAGTAGGAAGAAAAGTGATGGCAAGTATATTGAGCATGTCTGGTTTCAAGTGATTTCTGGTTCTTTGATTCTGATTATACCCCATAATTGTAGGAAATTAACTCTGTGGTAGCTATATTGCTTTCCTAATTCCCTTTTAAGAAAGATGATCGAGTCAAGCACTTTTTCGTCTCTATAAACATGGAAAGACTGATTGATGATCTGACCCCATCCTGTGATTGCTTCCATGTGTATTTGTTGTTGTCAAAAAAGTGGCAAGATGCACAGTATATTCTATATATTGAAAAAATTCCCTAATTCAAATAGAATTGATTTGGAATTCAAATGAAGAGCGAGAAAAGAGATCCCGAAGGCCCATATATCCAGGGCTATGTCTTTTCTTTCATTACTTTGAAGATGCTTTCATGATATTAATTTGCCTTTGAGCCAGGAATATACAGTTCTGACAATTTTCTGCTTCCGGTATGCAAGTGATTTCCAATTTTAGCCTCTTCCTATTATGGATGGTGGGATGATTTCAGGTCCAGTGTAAGTTATGTTTGCCTTCTAAGATTCTGAAGGTATTACTCAATCCTTTAGGAATATGAAAAGTATTGTGGACATCATCGTGATTAAAAGGGTAAACACAGATGTGTGTTGCCAGTGAATTTTTGAGCATGCATAGTGTGAGAACATCATCAATGGAATTCCAAGAACTTCAAATGCTGTGGGAAACTGGCTTCCAAGTAGTTACACAACATCTGACATGCAACTGTCCTTCCACTAATCATTTCATTAAGAGTCAAAGTGTTCATAAGACTAGCTGGCTGTTGAAAAGTGCTTATGGGAGAAAATTTAAACTATGGTGAAATTATAACTGTAGATTGAAATTTTTAGTTGAAAATAACAATAATAGAATCCTGATGGTTATTGCTAATTTTCATGTATCAAAGTATAGTGTATTGCTCCATCACTAGCATCATTTGTGATACTGTTGTAAAGGATCAAACTTGCTTGGTGAGCTACAGCATCCCCAAATTGGTAGGTGATATTTTTTTACTGATGTTTTACATTTTAATTATTGGAATAGAAATCTGTTTGGTAGGATGTGAACAGATGTCTCTGAAGAGATATCACAGTGGGAAATGTTCGTGGAATTTCCATAGTTGGTTTCAACCCAATAGTACATATTTCATAACATTTCAGCTAAATTAGCACATCCATTTTTGTGTTATATGGGGGTGGGAAAAAACTAACCTTTTCTAGCTCTTGAAAATTAATCAGACATTTTTAGCTTGCATTTTCTTTTGAAATGAAAAAAAGTTGCAAATATGAACTTCCACCTTGGCAGAATTAAAAAGCTCATTCAAGCATGAAGAAAATCAATGCCAAGTTAGGAGAAAAAGGAAGTGAGAAGACTCAATTTTGAAGGTTTGAAATATAACTCCTGTGCACAATGAGTCCCATCTTTTAAATGTCATCCCTGGTAATTGGTGATCCTTACAGAGTTGTGGACTTATGAGTAGAAGTGTAGTAGAGCACCGTCAACAGGAGACACAGAAGCAGGGCCTTTTCATGACTGCTGGGCTTTTTGGGAATCTTAAAGCCATCACTGATACCTCTAAGTGGGTACTTGGAAGATGGAAGCTTGACTCTAGTGTTTGTGCCTCATAGTCCTTTCAGTGGAATTATCAAGGGAAGACTTAGAAGCTGGAATTGAGGTCTGAAGCTGAGATTACTAGCTGATCACCAAATCTATTTTCGATTTTTCTTGGACACACAGCTAGACTACATTGCCCAACCTAGCTTATAGTTAACTGTGGCCATTTGAATTAGTTCCAGTCAAAGGGATATGCTACTTCCAGGCCTGATCTATCAAAGCGGAAATCCCTCCTTCCTCTACCCCTTTCACAGCTTGTTGCTGAAAACTTGATGTCCTTGAAAGCCTTTTATTGAAGAACCTGGAGCCCCAAGATGGAAGGAGCCTGGACCAGGAATTAGTACTTGGAGAAAAGCCATTTAACCAGGAATGTGCATTAGGTTGTTATATGAATAAAAAGTAAAATTTTCTTGTCTTAAGCCATTGAGATTTTGGAATTTGTTAGTTTTAGCTGGTAGCATCACCTTAAATAACATAAACAATTCTCCTTTTCTTCTCCGGAAATCCCTCCAAAGTTTCTCAAAATAAACATGCAACTTAAGTACAATGATATACTTTCTAGGTAAAGTCAACTTTCAGACAAGTACTCTTGACCTCCAAATCCCTTCTGTACAGAAATTATGGAATAGCCTCCAATTCCCCCACCTCCCACATGCTTCCGCTAAGGGGTACACAGTGAAGAAAATGTCAAATACAAATGTACCGCATAGATGTGTTACCTCATGCATAGGACCTTCAACTCGATTCTAGGTCCTGCCTTTATTTTTCTAAAAAACAAACTAACTAACAGTTCATCAATGAGCACTACCTTAGGAAAGTTTGACCAACTTAAGGCCTAAGAAAGTCAAGATGCTTTGTCTAAGGCAACAGGCTATATATTCAAATTAAAATTCCTAGATATTTTATGTTTTCTTACTTGCTTCTTTTCCTTTTTGCATAGAGTATTGAAGCAATGGAGAATCTGCATGTCGAGTTCATCGTGTAGCTGAAACATGAAATTCACAGAAGTAATAAAAGCAACGATTCATGCTCCAAACTTAAAGGGTAACCCTGTGAGCCCAGACTGGCAGAATCAAAAGTCAACATTACTGTCAGTCATCCGGAAGTTTCCAAATATTCATTTTTGGCACTAAGTATGCAAAAGATGTGGATGAGTCACTGATTTTTCTGTTAACTTTTAGGAAAATTATTTTGGCACATATTGTTAAACATTAATTGAAATAAGGTATTTCCTATCTGCATTATAATTGTATAACAATATAGTAGCTACCACTACATAAAAACCTTCAGAAATAGCTTTGATATGAAGGTTGTTCAGCATATACTTTAGATTTTTTATTGTCTGAGAGATTCTGTCCACACATTTATAAAATATCACTCCAGAGATATTACAATGGAATAATTTTGCTGAAAAATTTCCTGTTAAAGTATTAGTGTTTCCAAGTATATTCTGAACAAGCTTTTGGGAATGTGACTTTGTCAACTAAGTGATCATTTTCTGCAGTCATTGGAAGAAAAATTGAAAAAATGCAACTATGTATGTAGGCTCAGAAATGAAAAAAATCATCCAAAGTCTTAAAGAAATTAAGACTGCCCTGATCCATGCTCTGGTATTGCTATTCCATAAAATTTTTGCTTAAATACCTGTAAGTATTGAAAGTAGTTCTCAGCAATTGTTGACAAGTTGGATCCAAGATACTTTTTATGGCTCTGGGTCTGCATTATTAATAAGGTAGAATCTTTGAACTTACATTTCATTTTCATTTTATGAGATTCTTATATCAGAATCTTAGGATTATAACCGTGGGAGAGAATTTGGGGTTGACTTAACTAGGTCATAGCCTTTGCATCACAAAAATAATGGTAAAGTATTTAGCAAATATTAGCCAATCGTCTTACATCAGATGCTGTTGTGCGATTCTCTTTACAGAAAGAAAACAATTTCCCTATTTTTGAAAAAGTTTTCAATTTATTCAAGGTTAAAGAAAAACAAACACCTAAGGGTTAATATAAAACAAAATACTAAAAAGTAGCTGTTACAAGGATACAGAGGGGGACTGGAATTAATGGGTGATATTACCCACAAAGAGCTGAGTTTTGAGGTTGATCTTAAAGAGTATAATGGGCATAAATTAGTGAAGGGTAGGGAGACAGAGTTCTAATTGCAGCAGGATGAGAATGGGAAGAAATCATCAGTGGAAATTTACATTTACAGAATCTTCCATTTAGGTGCGAGTTTAATTTACCTTGAGAACACAGCATCTAGGCATTGTGTTTTTTGTGCCGCTTTCAGCAGATTTTTTAGTTCATAATTTTCCTCTGGCCCAGGTTGAAAGATATTTATGCTCGACTGTGCTCATTGTTTTTTGTGAACTTATAAAAATTGCTTTTTTATTAGTCTATAAAAGCCATGTTTGGAGACAGTCTAAAATAAAAATTAATGCAACTTATCACCCTACAGCATGGAACAAGTGCCTGTTTCAGTCTCTTATTTAAGCACCGCAGATGCATTGAAACCTAATAAAAATTGTTCCCTGCCTCATCAACCCTAACCAGGGAGCTAGAAGCTGAAATCTGTGAATTGCCCACAACCATAAAGGAAGTCTTTTGAGAGCTGCATTGTTAAAACTCTGGGAACTGGTATGTTAAGTCTGGAGGCATAAAATCTGGGCTTTGTGAAGAAGCGCATGTTTATCCCTTAATAAACACTCTTCCTCCTCCATCACCTTGACTTGTTTTTAAATTAGGCCTTTTGATTGTGATATGCCTTGCTTTGCTTTGCAATCTATCTTATTGAACAAAAAAGAAGGCTGCGTTCTTTCCGGTCCTTAAATAATAGTTGCGAGTAGTAAGATACATGGGATTTGCTAGTTTAAATCAGGCTCAACAAACTATATCCCCATGTCCATGAAGGCATTCAAAGTGTGATAGGAAATATATCAAATGGGACAATTTGACAAAATCATAGCAACAATAACAATTACTATTATTACTATATTACAACAACAAAAACAGCTCACAGCCTGAAGATGCGATTATTTCCCAGGAGACAGCACGGGCCTCCCTGTTCACTTCTGAATGGTGTCCAGGGATGTGGTGCAGCTTGTCAGCACTTGCAGGGTGAGCCAGGTCACTGGCACATAGAAAGCTGAAGGATGAGAGGGAGAGAGCAAAATACAATCCCTTTTTCCCCAGCTTTCCTATCTAGTCTTCTAATGAGACAGATAGGTCAACAATCTTCAACAGGTTGATGCTCCCTCCCTGGTCTCCAGCCCCAAATCTGGATCAGAAATGTTAGTATGAACACTATGCCCTTGTCATCATCAAAAGCAGCCCTGGAGGAAGCAGAAGGAACTGTTAGGGATATACTACAACAACTCTTTCCTTTAGGTTCTTTTCAAACATCTTCTCAAGGACATATCCATCTTTGAATGAGTGTTTTTATTCCTAGGCCCCATTTTTTTCAGCTGGCTCTCCAATCCCTTATTTGAACTGTAAAAATCAAAAGCTGTGTCTGGTTAATCTTTGGGAAAGTATGTTGGCCCTCCCAAATGTGATAAGAAGCCAGTTAAAGTCATCCGGGTGTTAGAGCAACCACAGTGGAAGAATTCTAGCTAAACAGACACCATCTGTACTCCCAGGGTGAGCTCGCCTTGTCCAGCTTCAGACCCCATCATCTCTGAGCTATTGCTCTTGTGGCTCAACCCCTGAATATACGCCTGGGGTTCTCAGGACACAGATCAATCTGTTGTGCAATGAAGACTTTATGAGAAACTCTTTTTTTCCCTCTTTTCCTAAGGGCCTGAAATCAGCAAGCCAAAAAGCATTTTATCCTAATATAGAAAAGAATTAGACAGCAGATGCTTCTTCACAGCAGCCTGCATGCTGGAGAGAGAAAAAAAAAAAATGGCGCAGCCCTCCCTCTGGCAAGAGTTAAGACTGAATCATCATGGGAGTGTTTGTGGTAAAACTGCATTTTTCTTTTAGATAGTGGAACTATTATCACTGGGCTAAGGACAGCTAGTCCAGAGTGACTTTGGTGAGATCTACTCTTTTTGACTACATAAAGAGTGTGTGTCTTTGGCTCCAAGGGAACAAAACATCTAAGAATATTATCGTGGGAGGAGAGCAGATAGAAGGAGACCCTGGAAAAAAGTTGGCCGAGATCAAAAAGTGAAGAGAGCCAACGAAGTAATGAAGAGGATTTGTTTTCTTTTTGAGCTAAGGGTGGGGATTGGGTCATATCTCCACAATCATGTGAAAACAAAAGGTCACCCCAATGAACGATTTTCCCAGAGGCCCCCCAAGAGGCAAGCTACAGAATCAATTCTATCCAACCAAAGACCACCACCAGAGACCGGGATAATCTCTTAGGCTTGATGAGTGAAAGCACAATGCTAACTATGTTACTTCATTACCCAGAGGCTTATTCAGATCAGGAAGGGAAAGGAGGAAAGAAGAAGGGAGAGTTAGTGAAAAAACTCCTTCAATATTGGATCTTTCCATTTCTAATGCTTTATGCCTTCACCTGTACCTGATAATGCAATAGGTATCTAACTTGACTCTTGCTACTAGTCTCTTCTCTCATTTAATCAGTTCTTCCAATTGGCCCTCTTTTGGTCTTTCTAAAAGGTTAAATTGTTTCTTGTAAGCTCTTCCCATTGCTAGCTCCCCATTAACTATAAGGATAAGTCCGTCTTCTTCATCCTGAACATCTACAAGGTACAAATGCTCCCGATTCTTCCAATCCTACCTCCCACTAGTGCTGTGAACAATTCTTCTGACCCAAGATCACTTTCTTTTCGCTATTCCTGGGAGACGTCACCTTCATTTCTGTGTACTGAATACCTTGATTATCTTGTTCCCATCAAAAGTGTGCACTACCTTCTATACATCTGTCCATCTAGATGTCTGTTCTCCTAGCTTCCCCTTCAAGATCATCTTCAGTGCTTCTCCAGTTGCAGCTCATGTATCTCTGAATTCCTATAGTGGCCAATATTTATACTTTTGCAATGTTAGCACTTCAGGCTTATTTGGATTTTTACAACATTATTCTGTATTTGTACAGAATGTCTTCCCCATGGACAGTGAAAGCTCTTCTGTGTCATAGACTGTGTCAAAGACATTTTTATATTCCACATAATTTCTCAAACAGTTCATATAAATATTCAGAAAATTTTCCCCAAATCCTTTCAGCATGTGGCCTTTAAACCTCATTGCCAGCCTTTGGGAATGGGAAAATAAGTCCAAATGAGGCAAACGATGGGAATTTCTTTTAGAGTCATCATCAAATACTGTTATGCCTCTATCTCTTTTTCCCCCACCAGGCCAAGAGATCATAGGAAGCTTTGAGCTAGCCAGTACACTAGATGACATCAAGCCAAACACTCTCATTTTAGAGATGAGTATGTGGCTGGTCTGAGAGGTTACAGAACTCGATTGTGGTCACACAGCCATAGTGTTTAGAGTAGGGACTGAGAAATCACATCTCCAGACTCACAGCTCTGTAATTCCTTCCCTATTTGTTATATTACCTCTCATCCCAGCCTTCCCAGGGCTGCTGGGCCAATAAATATTGTTAATTTTATTTCAGAAAAAAACTAAAGAAACTGAAGCAGTAAGAGCGGGAAAATAAAATTTAAGGTTTGCCTGAACAAGCCCTTGGCTTTTCAGTTACATTTTCTATCATTCAGGAGTCTAGTGCATGCCTGTCAATTATGATTGTGCCTGTTTTCACTTTGATTCTGTTTAAACCTTTTCTTTTTAACATTTTAGAATTTGCTTTGGATCTAATTAGCCACTTTTTTTGTATCAGTAATTATGCTCCATTGCCAGAAAAGGGCCACCTCCTGCCCTCAATGTAGTTGAGTTACTGTTTCGTTGTTCTGCACTCTATCTGAGATAGAGAAAAAGTCACAATGCTGGGCCTGGGGAAGATACTACCCAAGGGGAGTTCCTATGAAAATGTCGATGAAATATTCAAAAATAGACAAATGCTTACAATGTAAGAAGAAGAGTAGACATTTGATGCACTTCAGAAATATTCTAAGGTCACTACTTTTATGCTTTGGGATGCCAAGAGGCATTTCTAAAAGTAATA
Organism: Equus przewalskii; assembly: GCF_037783145.1. NCBI lineage: Eukaryota > Metazoa > Chordata > Mammalia > Perissodactyla > Equidae > Equus > Equus przewalskii. The sequence goes on along the minus strand of NC_091849.1, from coordinate 18,120,575 downwards.
AAATTAAAATATCAGCATGGTTTTAATGAAAGAATTCTAAAGCAAGATTCAAAAGTCCTGGAATCCAGTTCTTTATCACGGCATTGGTCATTAATTTCCTTGCATGTCAGTTTCCCCATCAGATGAGAATTATACCTGCTCTGCACAATTCATTTATTTGCTGTGATTGGTTGGAAGTATATATAAAAGTGTGTGAAATTTTATTTACATTTTGAATTTGCTTTTTGTGGAGTTAAAGAAGATTGTTCCCTGGACTGGAGTTTATTTTACTGGTTGTATTATACAGATTTTCAATGTGCATTAGCTAGGAAGAAAATAATAATACGATTTCTATTACAAGACAGATGGAATCAGTCGTATAGTGAATAACTTTTTAGTCTTTATGCCTCTATGTTGTCTTCCCTCCATTTCTCTCCCCTCCCCACATTCCATCACCCCATTCTGATCACTGCCAATCAGGGCACCATAATTTCCTATTCTTATCCCCTAACTGGTTAATTCCACAACCGACAGGAACCACTTAGGAGAGACACAGCACCTCACAACACACAAACCGTACATGAATCTGACAATCCCTGTTAGAGGTGGATGCACATGGGATAACGATAGAGCAATAGACAAATAACTATCAGTTTGGCTCATTTACGCTGAAGGAGTTTTGCACAGTGGAGTAGTTACATGCCCATTTATTACACCTTCATTGTGGCCACTGATCTAATCCAAAGTAAAGTAAATCCTTCACTTTGAGTTTTGCTGAGAATGCACACACGTAGTCTCATGGTAAGAGAGACTCTCAGAACTGAGCCACAGTCCCTTACTTTCTCCCCCATATTGACTTTTAGGATTACCATAGGGCAAATAAAAATTAATTCTGCGAAATGACTTTCTCTTTCCGTATGTACAAAGGTAATCTTGTTGCTACAATAGTTACAGCAGTCCCCTATTCTCCGTGATTTCTCTTTCTGCAGTTTCAGTTACACAGTCAATCTCAGTCTAAAAATATTAAATGGACAACTCCAGAAACAAACAATTCTTAAGTTTTAAATTGTGAGCCATTCTAGAGGCTGGCCCCGTGGCCCAGTGGTTAAGTTCGCGCGCTCCGCTGCAGGCGGCCCAGTGTTTCGTTAGTTCGAATCCTGGACACGGACATGGCACTGCTCACCAGACCACGCTGAGGCAGCGTCCCACATGCCACAACTAGAAGGAACCACAACGAAGAATGCACAACTATGTACCGGGGGGCTTTGGGGAGAAAAAGGAAAAAATAAAATCTTAAAAAAAAAATTGTGAGCCATTCTAAGTAACAGTGATGACATTTCGCACTCTCCCAGGACATGAATAATCCCTTTGTCCAGCATTTCCACGCTGTATGCACTTCCCACCAGTTAGTCACTTAGTAGCCATCTGGTTGTCAGATCGACTGTCTTGGTATCGCAGTGCTTGTGTTCAAATAACCCTTATTTTACTTAATAATGGCCCCAAAACACAGGAGTAGTGATGCTGGCAATTCGGATATGCCAAAGAGAAGTTATTGTTGTTAATCTCTTACAGTGCCTAATTTATAAATTAGACTTTATCATAGGTATGTATGTATAGGAAAAAACATAGTTTATATAGAGTTCGGTACTATCCACAGTTTCAGGCATCCACTGAGGGTCTTGGGACATCTTCCATGGGGGAGACTACTGTACTTATATTCTAAGCGGGTCTCAATTTCCACTTTAAGTTAAAATTGAGTATTTTTTAGTAGACCGAACTTTTCAGTGATAAGATATGGAAAAAAGGATCAAATAAAACAAGAAATTATAAAATTTAAATTTAAAAATAATGTGTACGACTTACAATAGCTCAAAAATTATGAGATACGTAGAAAAGATGTGCAAGACCTGTGCAGTGAAAATTAGAAACACTATCAAGAGACATTACAGCATCTTATAAATAAATGAAAACACGTTCCATGTTCATAGATTGAAGACTCAATATTTTTAAGCTTTCAGATTTCCCCAAACTGATCTATATAGTTACCACAATTTCTATCAAAATCCCAGAAGGTTTTGTCATTGAATTGTTACAATTGTGTGTGTGTGTTGGGGGGGGGGGGTTGTAGAGCTTATTCAAAAACATATGTGTAAATGAAAGGCTATCTTGAGGAAAAATGAAGTTAGAGGACATATACTACCAGATACCAAGACTTATTCTAAAGCTTTACAATGAAAATGGTGCACTGTTTGCTTAATGATGTGTAAATAGACCAATAGAATAGAATAGATAATCCAGAAATAGACCCACAAATATATAGTCTCCTGGAGTATAACAAAGGTGTCACTGCAATGAGGGAAGGATTGTATTTCCAATAAATTATATTAGATGAGATGGAAAATCAATATAATTCATAATTCAAGGTAGCTTATAGATCTATAGGAAAAAAGTAAAACTCTAGGGCCTCTAGAAGGTAACATAGAATATTTTCATGAAATTTGCGTAGAGAAGAATGATTTCTTACACAGGACCCAAAAAGCACAAATCGCAGGGAAATTTTGGTAAATTGGACAAAATTAAAATTAAAATATATGCTCATTAAAAGACATCATTAAGAGAGTGACAAAGCAAGCTACAGAGAGGGAGATGACATTGGCAATGCCCATATAGAACAAAAGACATACCAGAAATACATAAAGAACTCCATATCATTAATGAAAAGACATGTCGGTAAAAAAATTAGCTCAGCATTTTAGCAAGCACTTCCCAAGTAACACATCCAAATGGCCTATAGTCATAGGAAACGTGCCCACCTTTTTTAGTTGTCAAGGAAATTCTAATTAAAACTAAAATATGAAACCCCTACACATCCATCAAATCGGCTAAAATAACAAAGACTGACAATACAAAGAGATTGTGATGATGTAGGGCAACTGGAAGCCTCACATACTTCTGGTGGATGTGTGAATTGGTAAAGCTACTTTGAGAAATAGTTTGGCAGTATCAACTAATGTGTATAGTACGCATACTTTATGACCCCAAAGTATATACTCAAGAAATGCCTATCTATATGTGTCAAAACAATGTTGATCATAGCACCATGTATAAGAGCTTAACTATTAGTGAGTATTTAATATACTGTAGATATATACAACAGGGTACTATATAGTAATGAGAAAGCTACTGTCACATGCAACAACATGAGTGGATCTCTACAAATATACTATAGAGCGAAAGAAGACAGATATGAGAATACACACTGTGTAATTCTGTCTCTGTTAATTTCAAACTCTGGCTAAACAAAACTATAGTGATGGAAGTCATGAGAATAATTACCTTTGGGGAGATTGTACGTATGAGTAGGGCATAGGGGGCTTCTTGGGTGCTGATTAATGTTCCATTTCTTGATCTGCTTGATAGGTAGGGGAGTGTGTTCACTTTGTGCAAATTCATCAAACCGAGCAGTAAACATTTTTGTACTTTTCTGTAAGTGTATTATACTTCAGTAAAAATTTTCCTAAAAATCAATTCAGATCTTCTAGTCACCTACTTCTGCTATTCACTGTAAGTCATTTAACTCAATTACTGTTGCTCTCCAGAATTGCTGTGCAAGATCTGTGTAGTATAGAAAACTTTGCCTGAAATAATCAGGAAATTCTAACTTTAAAGGTTTCACATTGTTGTCTTTTAAAAATCAACACACATACAATCGAGCTGTCAAGGACCCAGTTTGTCTACCAGAGATAGGGAGATTCAGACCAAGAAGAGAATTTTAATATGGTCATGCATTATCTATAACCTGTAGGATGAATAAAGATAAGAATTAGAGTGGACGTAACTGAAAATAGCCTTGTGATAAGAACAAGTCACTTTATTTCAATAACACTCACTTCCACTGTGATTTTTATCTCATGCCTATTTAGTTCCTACACTCAAACCAAGAAGGCTTGGTTTTTTCTTCCTTTTCTTTTCATGCTTTTTTTCTTCTTTTTTTGATTCTTAACTTCTGCAAGGTCAATGTAACCTATGGAAATGGAATTGCCCTTTTCGTTGCTTGTACAATGTCAGTGAAGACATAATTGAGAAGGAAAGCAGGTGTGAAGCAAAAGGATTTATAGTTTGAACTACTTGTTCTGAACTTAAATATCAAAAACATTGTTTGAAGTGACTCTGATATTATTTTGATCTACTATCCTTAGAAACAGCCCTTTCTCAGTTAGCTCAGACTTGCAAGTCAGCCACATAAATTAAACAAAGCAGAGTCTCCTGGGAGAATTGACGAGGGAGAGGGAGAAGCGTGGGTGACACCCTGCAAGCAAGCACACGTATATATTTTCACATGTCAGTTTTAATTTGTGGTTATTGCCAGGTTAAAAGTTCTTGTCCTTAATTTCCAGATGACACTCTCCTTAGTCAATTTAAATACCATGCAAACTTCGATTCATTCAGATGTATCACCTGCCGTAGTAACTTGATTGCTCCTGATTCCTTTTTGGTTTTTCTTGCCTTGTTACTTGCACTTTATACTTGGTCATCAAAATATAAAGGCAGGGCCACCTTGAAGCAATATCCCAAAGAGAATAGAAATAAAGTCATTTGTGGCATTTTTAACTGTTATCTTGAAGTTTGTAGGTAAGGAAATATAAAACTAATGGGAGTGAGAGATGAGAGGGAGAAGAACCCTCCTTAACTAACCCTAAGGGAATAGAATGATGACATCTTGTTGTAACTAGGATTCTTTGAAAAGGTGATGAGAGGTAAATAAATGGATTGTCACTTGGTCATTTAACTTAAGGATGCTTGCTCCACTGTAGTTTAATGTGTGCTTTTAGAAAACTTCAGTTCCTTAAAGATGGGGGTAGATGTTAATGAGGCCATATTAAACCTACTGTGATCAGTCAGATGGTTCACTATAGGTGAATCTGGAATTATATTCCTCTAATTTAGCAAGTAATAAACTGGAGACATCTGAAAAGGACAAGAATGATATCTATTTAGTAAAAGGATGTTTCACAGAAAGTTTGTTCAAAAGAAAATGTAAATTTAATTTCTAAGAATTTTCATGGCTAAAATTGCATTTTCAAAATGCAACAAACATCCTAAGTAGAAAACTCACACCAACAACCTAACCTCACTTATTGACAAAGCAGTTTCCACCATCTCTTAAGAGACAACAGCTAACTCTTTTGATCTGCTTGTTTCCTAGACAGAAGTCCACTTTCCCTGAATTAGTCCATTATTTGAAATCATCACACTTTTTTCTATCCACAGTCCTATCAAACAAACTCAGCATGCTGGACTTGCTCCAGCATGAGTTCACTGTGTGGTTTAATAGTAATAAATGTCTCTCCACTCATCCTCATCCTGACAGTGTTTGATCACAAGGCATAGTAATAATGATGATATGAAGATAGGCACAGGTATGTTAAGCTATTAATATGAAACACACCCTCATTGCAAATAGAATTACACCAAGGTTCAGATCATAGGCAAGAAATGTACGGTGTGTCTTTCTCAATGAAACATAGAAAAGCTAATTTGCTGCAGTTGTGAATAATGCCTCCCTGTAACCAATCTGGCAATATTGTAAAGTTATTAGAAGGCAGCTTTTCCCAGGGCTAGTACTTTGGGATGTGCGCGTGTGCACGAATATCTTTGCTTGAGTACTTCAACCAACACAAATGGACATTCATTATGTCCCATTCAATGAAATGAAATAAGCTTAGAAAATAATGCACTCTGTTACATCATGTATCTTCTATGTGAAACTTTAGTCAAGTATATGACTTTATATTTATGAATCTATATTTGCAAATAATTATGCTATTGAAAAACCAGAAAACTTAGAAGTAAATTTCATCTTTATGTTTTTTTAAACCAGATGTTGCTGACTCTCGATTTTACTGAGGTGTTAGACAAAAAAAGTCATTTCATCAAGTGGAAAATAAAGAGCTTCCAGTCCCAGGTTTCTAATACTGCACTTGGCTTAGTACTCATGGGAGGCAAATCATATATCCTTTAATACTTACATTTGCATCTCATAATCTGTACAGTAGTAAACAGTGTCTAAGCAAAATGAAATTCACTTTAATTTTTAATAATCTGTGCTTGAAAAAGGCAAAGTGTGCGAGCTGATTCATCAGAGTAGGACAGCAAAGGACTATGTGGATTTAGAAAAACAGAGAATTAAAAGATGGAAAAAAACTATGGTTTATGTCACACGTTATAGGTTAAGAGACTGAAACCCAAAGATTTTCAATTACCTGTCCAAGTTCATACTAGTCAGGGGCAAAACCAAGTCTAAAAGAGAGGTCTCTTAATTTCCAGTCCAGTTCTTGTACCACTACACCATGCTTCCTTTAGAATACTAGATTTTCCTAACAATAGCTTTACACACCTTGATCATATATTATGGGATTTTTTCCTAACGATTGTTAGGAAAATACATTTATGTGAGATAGTAACACTGTTTCACTACAGTTCCTCTGGGCTCCACCCGAAAGTAACAGTCTCCAGACTCCTTTGCCACTCAAATTCAGAATGTGTTACAATCCCCTGGAGACCATTTTGCTTTGGGGCCTTAAAGAATTTAGGCAGTTGGTAATAAGTCCGGAAATAAACTTGGTAACTAAAAGATGGTACATTGAATCCCCACATAACTTGAGGCTATGGGTCTCTGCCAAGAGTGGGGTCTGTGATGTTTGGCTCTGTAACTTTTAGCATGATGAAATCCAGGGCAGTGAGGATATCTGAAGCCCTCTTGAATTTTAAATAGATCTGACTTGTGGCGAATCCTTTTAAAGTTTCTGACAATTACTTAGAATATATTATTCACATTGCCATGTGATATGGGTAGAGCTCATTTCAGCTAAGTCTTACATTGAGAACCAGAGAGCTAAAAGAGGCCACAACTCCATTCTTCAATGAAAAATACCAATTAGACATATTTTACTCATCATTACCAGGTCTGAATGGCACATAGCTATGCATTTATTCACTCTAAGGGCTGGCTATATCTCATGATTTTCACATAAACTAGACACAAGAAGAGGAAATGCTCAAAGATGATGCTTGGTTAAAATGACTCTTCTTAGTGACTGTGTGGAAGGGAGGAGCATTAAGAAAAAATGAAACAAGAAGAGAAGTAGGTCAGTGTGGGAGAGGTGTGGATGGGCCAAACTGGTACATTACTCACACATCCATTCATCCAGTTAATATTTATTAAGTGAATGCTATTTTCTTGCAAGGCACTTGCAGTGTAATAGCAGAAATAGATAATCAAGAAGACAAAGAAACAGACAATTATTTACAGGTGAGTTTCCTGGTGGAGCTTTCCAGCAGACAATGTGAAAATGCTGAGCTTGAAGGTGAAGTGAGAACTTACAGTTCTGTTTGCATGGGAGAGGGTAAACAAGAAATGTAACCACTCTTCCAAATGGCACCAGGGTGCCTTTTAAGGTAGGTATTATGTTTATTGGACAATACAACAAGTGTATGGGGAAGAGGGTGGGATCCTTATTACTGGCTGGCTCCAAGGTCTCCAACAACAGAGCTCAGTTGTTCCGTCAGATAAAGGTGGTGTGTGTGTGATTTGGTGGAGGGCAGGGGTATGTAGGATGGGGAAGACTGAGAGATTCTAGAACAGTTCTAAAAGTGCAGTCTGTAGAATTCCATGGGTCCCAGATACCCTTTCAGACGGTCTGAAGAGTCTAAAATATTTACAAAATAATACTTAGATGTTATTTGTTTTTACTCATTGCATTGACATATACTATTGGTACAGTAGCAGTGGCTAAAACTGCTGGCACCTTAGCATGAATCCAGGCAGTGGCACCAAGCATTTTTTAAAGCTAATTTCATTTAAAAATGTCTTTGATGAGGCAGGAAAATTCATTAATTTTATTCAATCTTGATTCTTGAGTATATTTCTTCCTTTCTGAGCATAAATATCTGGGAATGGCTTGATTTTCTTCATAATCATCAACCAAAACTATTACGATAGATAGAATGCAGAAACAGATATGAGAATTAGCCATCTTTTCTGATAGCAGAAATTACAAAGGTTTGCAAAAATGTAAAGTAATGCCACATTTCATATGCTATAAATCTGCTGCTATACCATCCAATATAGAAGCCACAGTCCTGTGACTGTTTATGTTTAAATTAAGATAAATTAAATACTCAGTTTTTCAGTCTCAGTAGGCTCACTTCAAGTGCTCAACAGCCACAGTGTGGCTAGAGGATACCACATTAGGCAGCACAGAAAACATTTCCATTATCACAGAAAGTTCTAGTGGGCAGCACTGTTATAGAGTATACAGATACAGGTAAAGGTAACTTTTTGGTCTATATCTTCCTATACTAAAAGCAAATTTTAAGGAAAAAGATGAATCATATTTCCATGGGAATGTATAAAAACCAGCATTATTTCCATAAAGCTGCTCTCTGTTCTTCTCTTAACTTCACGTCCATTGGGCACTTGGAATCTCACCCTCCCCCTGTCGGGGTCACTTCAGATCAAGGATCAGAGGAAACAGGCACCTTCTTTTGCTGCACACCCAGAGGATGTCACTCTCAGGGTGCCCGTAGGTAATCAAGTCATCTTAGGTCAGGAGTCACTGGACTCAAGTGGTCCTGCGGCCAGGGAAGCTTTTGTGCAGGTAGGAGGGGTAAAAAAAGCAAAAACACATTTCTTTCCAGCATGAATCTGAGTTACCTCCTCAACTGAATCTTCTTCATGGCACACTTGCCCCAAATACACAGTTCCCTCTTCCAAAGCCAAAGTCTGCAATATTTTTAACACACATTTCTGATAATACGGCTCTACCCTGGAGTTTGCAATCTTGTTAGAAACTGGGATGAGAGACTGCCTGTTAGCAGATGCCAATGCTTTACTTTCCCAATATTTCCTCTTCCTGTGATAACAACCGTCATCATTCTCTTTTTAGGAGACAGAAACCCATGCACGAAAATTTGTGTGCTGTTACTCGCAAGGTAACGATATTTGAGTGTTTCCTCTCACGCTGGTGTTAATTAGTTCACAGCATATTTAAGTCTGGGAACAACACAAGTCAGCTAACATCTCAGAAGGACATCTTTTACACAGCTACATTATGTTCTGACAAAACCCAAGCAGCATTGCCAAGACACCAATGGTGCCTGGTAAACACGGTTTTGGCAAAGAGTGCGGAGGGATTTTTCTCAACTGGCAACCCAGCAAATCCAGGTTTACAAATGTGCCACCCTTGGTTAATTAGTGACAGTGCTGGCTTTTAATTTAATTTGAAGCAACATGAGAAAAAATCAGGAAAAAAAAAAAGTGGATAAACAAGCCCACTAGTCCCGCTGCTGGGGAAATGAAGTTACACAAGCATGAATGATCCAGTTCCGCAAAGAGCTTGATGGATGTGGTTGCTTCTGAAACACAAGAACATCTGGCTACACTGCACAGCTGAGGGGGAAAAAAAAGAAGGGTCCAAATTCATGGACACATTTCTGTCAGAGACATCCGGCAAACAGATGGCACTGGTTCCAAATAAAGTCCCATAGATGTGCTGAGAGGTTTTTGAAAACTCATGTGTTCATAAATGCATTCTTTCTACCCCCTTATTTCCAGCTCAGTAACTTGTCATCAGCTCTTCCTCTACTTGCTATCTTCAGAGCAGTGATATTTCTGAAGACAGAGGCCTGAAGAGGGTCCGTACTGTATTCCCGACCAAGTCTGGCCTGATGTGACGTGGAAGAACAGGGCACCAGGATGCTGAGTCTCAGTCCAGGCTACAACCTATTGCTATGAGAATCAAAACACTTTGCTTAAATGATGGGTAATACATTCTATGCCCAGCATTTATTGAACACTTGTGTGCCAGACACTTGACTAAAAACTTGTCTTATCTCCTGTCATCTTTCTTCCAGTCCTTTGTAGTCGTTACTAATATGAAAACAATTTTAAAGATGAGGAAGTTCAGGTACATATATGAAGTTATCCGATTCGTCAGTGGCAAACTTAAAATTCATCCTCAGGTCCCTCTTGGTGAAAGAATGGGTTCTTAATCACGTCCCTGCACTGCTTATGAATATTTGGGGAAAATGATGTACTTCTTGCTTTAGGTAGGCAAGTCTCAGGCAATCAGAAGATGAAATGTATTATTCAGAGCAGTGAGTTGCTGTAGTCTCTTAGAGAATAATATGTTTGGCAAATACATCTAGAATCTGAAATTTCAGATGGATTTTTGCCTCTTGCTGTGATCTGCTTCTTGTCCAGAAGATCTCTTAAGCTTGGAGAAGGGAGGACAGAGTGCAGTAGCTGAGACTTCTTGGAAGCACAATGGAAATCTGCATCTGCTAGAGGATTTGCAAGCCTCTGATGAGTGTGACCAGCACCCTGGGGACTCCTGCATTGCCCCACCCCAGACCTGGCTGAAACCAAATAGGAACAGGATTAGTACTCACAGAAAGGAAACATTCCTGCTCCCTTTCTCATAGGCAATCACTAATGTTCACAAACACTAGCATCATCCATGCAGGCAAGATATAGGAGAAATCAAAGTCACAAACGTAGAGGGCTTAAAAATACCATGAACTCAATGTTGTATAAGGATATCAGGCAATCTTTCAGTTCTTAAAATCAGACGCTGGCAACTGGTGATGCTGAAGCAACACGTACTTTCATTAAGCATGACTCTAATGATCTAATTCTTTTATCAACCAAAGAGGATCTGGTAATAAGACCTTATGCAGAAACAGTCTTAAAAAGGCAAGCATAGTGTTAGCATTAACGCATTATCTGTCTTATACAGTTTTTGAGACACAGACTTATAGCCTAAACTGATAGTGGAATCTACGTAAGGCAAAAGAACATTTTTCATGTTTTCTGACTTCTTAGGCAGTGCAAAGTATCCACAATTTGGTTCAGTTTTTAGAAAAAGACTTTATTCTTCCAAGATTCATATTGTTATACATGTAACAATACATGTGAAGATAAGGAAATGCTTTATCAATTTATATGACGTGAACTCAGAATAGTGGTTAAGCAGTTTGTTAAGCATGTTTATAATTGTTACTTCCATTCCTGTCTTTACTTCAGATTGGGTCCAGGAGCTACTGCTGATTCCCGTGGAGCCTATAGTGGGCTTGATGTTGGGATAAACACACCTGGGTGAAAGATTATTAAGGCCACTCCTTACTGCACCTGATACGAGGGGAAATGTCTCCTGCAGTAGAGTCTTGGCACTGGGAAAGGGGCACTCTCCTTGGAACTTGATGAGGTCATCAACTAAAAAAACATAGCTTCAAATAAACCCCAGTCTGTGGAAAGGCTCTAGATGGGGGACGACAATGATAATAATGATAATAAAAACTAGTAACATTTATTGAGTGTTTCTGTATGTTCTAGGCAACGTGATCAACCCTTTATGGATCACCTCATTACAGTAACTCTATTTAGTAGGTTCTATAATTATTTCCCTTTATCATTTGAGGAAACTGAGGCCCAGAAACGTTAAAATTTACCCAAGAGCAAACCTTGCCAAAACTAAGCTGAAAAATGATGGAATCCGGATTCAAATTCCAGTCCATAGGAAGTCAGAGCCCTCAAATTTCACTATTATTTTCTGCTGAGTGTTTGAGGGGCTTAGAAGTAGAGTGGACATATAATTTAGCATCCCCTCTGGGACACTTTTGAAAGTAAAAGGAGGTGTTATTGATAATTACACCAGGACAACAGAGCAAACTGGGATGGATATATGACCATACTACTTACGAAGGGACCTGACATGAGATGTATAGCTGCCTGAGGGATGAAATGACATACTTGGATCCACTTGGATTTTAATATATGTCAAGTCATCCCAGATTTTAGTAGGGAAATTTTCAAAGGAGAGACCAATACCCCCAGATAGGCAGCCTCCTCTCAACTGCTTAAGATGAACACCTGCTTAAAAAGTTGGCATCTGCTTGCATTTACCTAGTTTTTAATACCTTTCTCTTAGATTTGGTTTGTGCTGTCATAAGCATTTTTTTAAAAAAAATCAAGAACAATTTGCTTTTGAAGTATTTACTGCCTTTCCAGCTTAAGCTGTCATTAAAATGTCATTAAAATGAGTTGTTTTATTTTTGTTAGTATCTTAGAGTGGATTCCGACTCCTAGAGACCCTGTGAACTGCAGAGTGGAACCCTGCATGCTCTTTTCACACCATCCTCTCACCTTCCAGCACTCTATCAGACAATATTCCACTGCTATTTACAGGGTTTTCGTGGTCAATTTTTTCAGAAGGGGTGGCCATGTCCTTCTTCCTAGTCTGTCTTAGTCTGGAAGCTCCTCTGAAACCTGTCCACCATGGATGACCCTGCTGGTATTTGAAATACCAATGGCATAGCTTTCAAAGCATCCCAGCAACACTCAGCCACAACAGTATGACAATCGACAGATGGGTGATGTGGTTCCCTGTTGGGGAAACCAACCTGTGCCTTGGAGGTTAGAGTGTCTTAACACTAGACCACCAGGGCTGGCTGAGTTGTTTTATAGAGAGACATAAAGGCAGAATTACAAAATCTTTGCACCCAAATGATGACTTTCAAATGATTTTTAAAGTCTTGGCTCTAATGAAAATATGCTCACAGCTCTTGGCTTAAAATGTTATCCCAGTGCACAGGAAGCTGACTTTGGGCAAGATATCAAATAAAGCAGTATCAATTCTAGCTGTTCTCTTTTCACACATTGCCTTCCCCAAGACAACATACACATAATAGTAGCAGGTCTTTTAAACAGAGCTCTAATGTCATGAATCTGCTATCATATATGACACTGTGGACTCGCTACATTTCTTCCTGAAACTTCGCCCTAATGATTTTCTGGCACTTTCTTCCTCCCTCTCTCTACCTCCTCCTTCTCTGTCTTTTCTACCTTCTCTCCCACCCCCTCTCAATGTTGCTCCCTTCCCCCTGAGTCTCACTGTTGGCCTGCTTTTCTTGTTTTTCTCCATACATTGTGTCATCTGACAATCTCATCTGGTTTCATGGTTGCAATAAGTATTTCCATGTGGTACAAGGCTTCCAAATCTATATTTCCAGCTCTGGAATTCTCTCCAAAATTCTATCTGTCTAAAATTCCCTATCAAGATGTCCTGGCATCTCAAATTCAATGCATCCAAAGCTCCTCTCTCTCCAAAGCACACACTCTCATGCCCCCTCTATCCCAAGCATACCTCCTCTTTTGAGCTTCTTCTTTGCAAACGAGACAAGTTACCTAGGCTCACAATCTTTGCATCCCTTTTCTTTTCCTTGTCCAAAATAAAATCAGTTGACAAATTGTTTCAAGTCTATTACTTTAATACATCTCAGATCTATCCATTTCTCTAAATTTTCCTAGCCAAACTTGTTCAGACACTCACTTTCTCTCACTTGAAATGTGCTAACTACTCTCCCCTACTCTTAATTCTTCTGTCACTCACATTCATCCTGTGTAGCAGCAAGATTAAACTTTCTAAAGATCAGTTTAGATCATATCACTTCTTTGTTCAAGTTTCAATGCCAACAGCATAACATATTTTATACTGTTCAAATTTCTCAGCCTGGCATCCAAAAGCCAATATTGAGGTGACCCTACATCCCTATTCAGATCCTGCTTGGAAGGACGTTTCTCTGGAAGTCCTTCTCTGAGCCCATGACTGGGTTGTGTAGCCCTGCCCTAAGCCTTCATAGTACCCGTCACCCCATCATACCCGGCATCACACTTCGTTTTAAGGATTCATTTACTTATTTTTCTTCCTTTAGGTTTTGTGAAGTCCAGACGGGCAGAGAGAATGGGAAACTTAATCATAGTTATAGTCCCAGGATTGGCTTAAATTCCATGGGAGGAATTTAATAAATGTTTGTCAAAGTAACGAACAAATAAATGAATCTACTCGCATTAAACAAATAAATGGATCTACTCACCCTTAAACTCTGTGGCTCTGGACAAAGTGACTCATTGTCCCCTGTTCAGCCGTTTGCCTCTCTTAATGTGGCCCTTAGCTGATCCTACCCACGAGTCTCCCCATAGCTAAATTCAACCTACTTTGACAGAAGCATAACTGGAAATGCTCCCTTTACCATGAAACCTTCCTTAAGCCTCTCAGATATGAGTGACCTCTTCCACTTTTAAATTCTTGCAATATTTCCTTTGTACCTCTTTTATGATACAGAATATAGTCTTTTTATTTTAAAATCAAAGTTGTATATATTTAAGGTGTACAGCATAATGATTCGATACACATATCCATAGTGAAATGATTACTACAGTCAAGCTAATTAGCATATTATCTCCCATAGCTACCTTTTTTTTCTGTGTGTGTGTGATGAGAGCACCTGGAATCTACTTTATAGTATGCATTTCTTAGCTCCTGATAGCTCTGTAAGCTCTGGGAAGATGGGATTTTGCTTGTTTCATTTTTAACTAAGCACCTAGTATAATACCTTACAGAAATGAAAAGCTTGCAGTATTTATTGCTTGCAATGACTGAATGAATTAGCTATATTAACAATGACACTTCCCTCAAATCTATATTTCTCAAAACTCTTTTGTAAATTTTTGTCCATACATATTTTTAATTTAAGAAATAGTGAGGTTCCCCATCTCTGTGATTTTAAGACTTGTACTTAACTCCTCAATAACAATCTTATACTTGGGGAATTGATTTGGTTTGTGTATGTGCATGTGTACATGTGTGTATAAACTGTATCACGTTATAAACAACTACAAGCAAAAAGTTAAAAAATCACAAGTTTACAGTTTGGTGATTTTTTCATAGAGTGTGTACATACATATAACCAGCACCCAAATGAAGGCACAACAGTAAATTTCCCATACTACAGTAGTCTCCTCACATACATCATGCAAAGCCTTACCTTAGGCATGGACTACATCTCTCCCATTTCTGTCCTGGGACTTCTCTGTTGCCAAGGCATGAAATACTCATGAGAACCCATTTAGCATTCACACATGTGCAAGCCAAAAGTACAACGGGGTTAACACATATGAGTACCCTTTGCCAGTTGTTAAAGGCTTCACTCTTCTTTACTTGGATGGACAGTTTGAGACGCATTTCATAATGCTCCTGTGAAGATCTAGTGGGATGAAATTTTAGTCACCCTCTCTGGTAGCCAACTTGATAATGCTTCCTTGCATGGCTTTTCTTTCTTTCTAACTTCCTTCCCTCTGCCCTGTACACTTCCTCTTTACCATTACATTCTCCAGTAAACTCCCTCAACTACTTTACATAAGATATGATCTCAATTCTTCTTTCACGGGAACCCAGACTAAGACACATAGCTAAGTTATGACAAGACCAAAATCTTTGGACTTTAGTAGCTCTGTAGGTTTAAAATGTATCTCTCATCCTCTGTCCCAGAGAAGAAGAACATTATAAAGAATCATCATGTCCTCATTTTATTATCTCTTCAAGACATATCACACCTAGAAGTGGAATTAAAAAGACAAAAAAATTTCAAGGATCACTATGACCTCTTTCTCTAATGAAAAAATTAAATAACTATTGTTCAGAAAATATATAAGCATAAGTGATATCCATGTGTGTTGCTCTCCAAATATTTTTTAACAAAGCTGATTCAATGGGAAAAGAATAAATTATAGCATTAAGCGCAGACTTTGCTACGCTTGTGGGTTTAAAAGGTAAAAGTTCAGTCAATGGTTAACTTTGATGATTAGTGCTGAACTTACCTATTAATGCAGAGAAAAAAGGAAAAAGGAGCTGAGAGAAATGAAGAACTCTCTAATGGACAAGCAAATATCACGTCAATAATCAGGAGCAGATATCAATGAAAATGAACGGACCAAAAGGCCCAATCTGCCATACCCTGTGGCCATGCCATCATCATTTTAGGAAAAGACATCTAAAAACAGACATTTACCTTATCCCTAGTTTGTGACAGACACTATTTTAGGTACTTCCCTCGTATACTATTGGTCCCTGTAGGCATCCCTTAACATGGTATAATATCAGTTATAGTAATTGTAACTTTCCCTTATTAAATGTGAGTCAAGCACTATTCTAAACATTTAAAATTACATGTTATTCAATACTCATAACAATCTTATGAGGTAAAAACTTTCGTTATTTCCATTTTTCAGATGATGAAATTAAGGCTTAGGAGAGTGGCACAGCTAGTGAGAGACAGAAACAGTTAATGGACCTGGTCTGTAACTCATGACTCTGAGTTCTTAAATTCAGATTCCTTCTGGAACTCCAACAACCTTCTCTTCTCTCATGGACCCCTAGACATTAGTCTTCCCTGTCTCAGATCTTCTATTCTAACACATTTCAGTCATGCTCCTTGCTGCAAAACTGTTCCTCAGAACTGCCTGATCACCTAATTCTGGGTCAATTTTGCCTTCTCTGGCCTGCCCCATCCTCTGAGATATTGCTCTCACCATTAATGTTTGGTGAAAATATGCTCACTAATGTGGGCAAATGGAATTTTCATTCATCCTGTGTAGATGGACTTAAAACATAGTTCTTTTTCCAAGGAGATTTCTTCACCATGGGGAAGCCTAGGGTTTGCACTTGGAATGCTATATCATTTCTTTGTGTTCAGGTCTCCTGAGAATGTTGCCATTTCTAAGAGTGCTGTTATTGTTGTCATTAATAATCTCAAGCACAAAAGTTTCTCTATTTTCAAAGTAGCCGTTATCAACTGTTTTCTTGTAGACCCATTGTGTGATTTTATTTATGACCACTCTATTGAAAGAGTCACTCCCAAGTCCCAAAGTATGCTTACCTTAATGCAAGCATATTGCAGAGATACGTTAACATACACCTCCTCTATATACCATTTTTCCTAGTGCAACAAAGTGCCATGTTTTTTGCAAATAATTTTTTTAAATTTTAGAACAGTTTTATGTGTACAGAAAAAATTGTGAAGATAGTACAGAGAGTTTTCATATACCCAGCACCCAGATTCAGCTCCTATTAATATCTAACACTAGTGTGGTACATTGATGAACCAATATTGACACAATATTATTAACTAAAGTCCATATTTTATTCAGACTGCCTTAGTTTTTACCTAATGTCTGTTTTCTGTTCCAAAATCCCACCCAGGATACCACATTACGTTTAATCGTCTTATCTCCTTAGGATTCTCTTGGCTGTGGCAGATTCTCAGACTTACATTGTTTTTGATGACCTTGACAGTTTTGAAGAGTACTGTTCAAGTATGTTATAGCATGCCCCTCAATTGGAACTTGCCTTATATTTTTCTCATGCTTAGCCTGGAGTTACGGGTTTGGGGAGGAAGATCACAGAGGTAAAGAGCCATCCCCAACACATCATACCAAGTGCACATACTGTCAACATGATTTACCTTATTAATGTTGACCTTAATCACTTGGTTTAGGTAGTTTGTCCTGTTTCTCCCTTGTAAAGCTACTCCTTTTTTCCCGTTTTCAATCTGTGCTCTTTGGAAGAAAGTCAGTATGCATAGCTCATGCTTAAGGACTGGAAGTTATGGCCCCACTCATTTAGGGTGGAATGTTTAAATAATTTATTTGGAATTCTCCTGCATGAAAAATTTGTCTCTTCTCCTTTTATTTATTTATTGGATCACTTATTTATACCAGTATGACCTCAGGGATACTTATTTTAAACTTGGGTTTATAATTAAATATTGTTTGTTTATTTTGTTGCTCAAATGGTTCTAGATTTGGCCACTGAGAGTTCTTGCAGTTAGCTACTAAGTCCCTCTGACATACTCTCATCATTATGAGGGTTTTTTGTTGTTGTTTATTTCTTTTGCTTTTAACACTTTGCTTTCTGGCACTACAAAATGCTCCAGGCTCATCTTCTCATCTTGTACAGTCATGTGCTGCTTGATGACAGGTATATGTTCTGAGAAATGTATCATTAAGTGATTCCATCATTTTGTGAACATCATAGAGTGTACTGCAAACCTAGATGGTATAGCCTATTACACACCTAGGCTATGTGGTACTAACCTTATGGGACCACTGTCACATATGTGGTTCATCATTGACCAAAACATGGTCATGTGGTACATGACTATATATTTCTGTCCCTAGTCCTAGAAATAATCACTTCTCCAAGCCTCCTGGATTCCTTTTATCAGAGAAGAGTATTAGTAATCAAGGTCTAGGTGCTAGCTCTGCTTGCTGCTACTGGTTGCTTTTAGGCTCCCTCAGCTAACTACGCAGGGAAATATATGTGTGTACACTAACTCCCGCATATACACATTCCTATAAATATTTCTATATGTAACCATCTATAGCAATATTAACCCAAACATGAGTTCATAATCATGTCTCCAACTCTAGTCCATTACTGCATGTATCATTCTAGCTTCCTCCCCTTGCTCATCTATAACTCTTATTCCAACAGTAAGAAACCTGGCTCCTACCATCTGCCATCCATTGACTTCATTGCTCAATTCCAGTATAGCAACATCAGAATTGTTAACCCATACCCCCATGGGAAAGTTTATCATCTAGAGTATGGCACAATGCCATGTTTTTGAAATTTATGTATGAAAAAATTACTTTAAGGAGCTTTCTCCGTGTTTTCTTCTCTGTTTTTTATTTTTTGCTATAGATTTCTAACTTAGGTGCACTTTATAAGGGCAATAAAATCTATGGACCAGAACTAATCAGAAGTTGTCTAGAAAAGTACTTAGGAAAGAGTGAAAACGAAACTCACAAATACAAATAGAGAGTGGCTGCAGCAGGGCTACAAGAGGAGTCAGTCAATTTCAGATACGATTTTACCAAGCGTGGTACAGCTAGCAGTGTTGCTGACTTTGAGTAGAGGACAAAGCTGACTTTGACTGACAGGCTATCTGAAAGCTGGTGACAGGCAACAATAGCCTGTTGCTTCCTTTCTTTGGTACCTGGGCTTCAGAAATAACTCCAGGCCTGACGCTTTTGATTTCTAGGTGAAGCTAAATGTAGAGGATAAAACTAGAGGCTGGTTCCCCCCCCCCCCCCAAATAGACTTTATTTGTTAGAACAGTTTTAGGTTCACAGCAGAACTGTGCAGAGAGTTTCCATATGTTCCCTGTCCTACCTCCTCCATATTCTCCCCGACTACCACATCCTGAACCAGAGTGGTCCATTTGTTAAAAGTGATGAACTTACGCTGACACATTGTTATCACTCAAAGTCCGTACTTTACATTAGGGTTCACTGGTCCCGTTGTGCATTCTGTGGGTTTTGACAAATGTATAATGATGTGTGTTTACCATTAAAGTACCACACAGAGGAGTTTTGCCTCCCTAAAAATCCTCTGTGCTCTGCCAATTCAGACCCAACTCCCTGCGCTAATGCCTGACAACCTCTGATCTTTTTTATTGTCTCCATAGTTTTGCCTTTTCCAGAATGTCATGTAGTTGGAATTATAAAGCATGTAGCCTTTTCAGACTGGCTTCTTTCATTTAGGAATATATATTTAAGTTTCCTTCATGTCTTTTCATGGCTGGATAGCTCATTCCTTTTTAGCTCTGAATAATATTTCACTGTCTGGATGTACTACAGTTTATTTATCCATTCACTCGCAAAAGGATGTCTTGGTTGTTTCC
Organism: Equus przewalskii; assembly: GCF_037783145.1. Classification (NCBI taxonomy): domain Eukaryota; kingdom Metazoa; phylum Chordata; class Mammalia; order Perissodactyla; family Equidae; genus Equus; species Equus przewalskii. The sequence goes on along the minus strand of NC_091849.1, from coordinate 18,101,012 downwards.
AGGTTTGGGAATTTTGAATAAAGCTGCCTTAAACATCCCTGTGCAGGTTTTTGTGTGAACATAATTTTGCATCTCATTTGGGTAATTACCAAGGAGCACAATTACTGGATCATATGGTAAGACTATGTCTAGTTTTGTAAGAAACTGCCAAACTGTCTTCCAAAGTAGCCGTACCATTTTGTATTCTCACAAGCAATGAATGAGAGTTTCTGTTGCTCTACATCTCTGCCAGCATTTGGTGTTATCAGTGTTTTGGATTTTCATCATTGTAATGGGTGTGGTAACTCCTTGTTTTAATTTTCAGTTCACTCATGGCATAAGATGTGGAGCATCTTTTCATATGCTTATTTGCCATCTGTATATCTTTTTTGATGCAGTATCTGATCAGTTCATTTGCCCATTTTTTAATTGGGTGCTTTGTTTTCTTATAGTAGGGTGTTAGGAACTCTGTGTATATTTTAGGTAACAGCCCTTTATTTGATATGTCTTTCTCAAATATTTTCTTTCAGTCTATAGCTTGTCTTCTCATTTTCTTGACAGTGTCTGTTGCAGAGCAGAAGTTTTTTTATTTTAATGAAGTCCAGTTTATCAATGGTTTCTTTCATGAATCATGCCTTTAGAGTTGGATATTAAAAGACATTGCCAAACTCAAGCTCATCTATGTTTTCTCTTATGTTAACTTCTAGGAGTTTTAAAGTTTGGTGTTTTGCATTTGGATCTATGATTCGCTTAAGTTAATTTTTGTGAAAGGTGTAATGTCTGTGTCTAGATTCATTATTTTGCAAGTGGATGCACAGTTGTTCCAGCAGCATCTGTTGAAAAGACTGTCTTTTCTTCATTGTGTTACCTTTGCTTCTTTGTCAAAGATCAGTTAACAATATATATGTGAGTCAATTTCTAGGCTCTCTATTCTGTTCCATCCATCTGTTTGTCTATTCTTTCACTAATACCACACTGTCTTGATTATTGTAGGTTTATAGTATATCCTGAAGTCAGGTAGTGTCAGTCCTCCAACTTTGTTCTTCTCCTTCAATATAGGCTCCTATTTAGACCAAATCCTTCTGAATGTAACACAAAGGCATTTAACCTTATTCTCTTGTTCTCTCTCCCAGCTTTTCACCTTTCTGAAGTGCTCACCTTGGAAATAGTTGATGAAACGACATTCTGATTTTTTTTCTCACCTTAAGGAAATTTTATATCAGAAGCATTTCTCTGCTAATTCTCTATCTCCTAAGAAGAAGAAGCTGGTCTTTATATCTAGTTGGGTAGCGGGAGCAGAGAGGAGGGGATCCTCCTGGATGCTTCCAGAATGATTCCAGACATTCTCTTCCTGGAAGATACCTGGCAAACAAGGCATCACTGAGTAGTGTGAGTCAGTTCTTTCCTGGGCCAGACCTTCTCCTGTGACCACCAGGAACGGGACAAATAGTTTTAAACATGGGCTGGTGAAAAGTGTTCTTTGCAATATAGAGTTCAAAAATGAGGAGATATTGCAAAGAAGAGAACCCACAAATGTTTGAAGATCCTAGACTTTCTCAATTATATTTTTCTAATGTTACTCATACAGGGAAGAGTGAAAATGTAGTTTTTAAAAATGTAAATATAATGTACATATTGTTCCAATTAGAAAAGTTTTCTTCAGATATTTAGTAGTGTTCAAAGTAGGCTGAAAAAAATGAATCAGAATGCTTGAGGCTAAAGCCAGTACTTCAGATTGCCTTTTGTCCCATCAATGTAATTCATATTTTAGATTACATTAATGAAAATGATAATTTTAGATTGCCATCAAGTTTTTAAATATGCAACGCAAGAAATTTTCATTTTTGTTAATTTTTTCAGCTAAAATTAGACACTTCAGACATATGCTTAGTTTCACTCATGGAGGAGCATCCAAAATTGTTTTGTTTTAGTAATATAGAATTAAGAAAGTTACTCATATTTTATTTAAAGTAAATAGTGAATTTTTGGATTTAAAAAGTTATTGAAATAGGAAAGGTAAGTAAACATGCTTTATTTTCAAGAATACCTGGAAAAGCACAGGGATATTTACAAAGTCCCCACAAAACATCTTGTAAATAATGTACTTCCTGGTTTTAGAAATGAAGTATTCATATAGAGAAAGACTCTTTAAAGTGTCTAATTACAAATATGGAAGAGGACTGCAGAGAATGATTCTTGAAGAACATAATCAACATGTACAAAACTACTTGAGAGTATTTTTAAACATTGGCATAAAATGCCTCTTCTGCTTTTTCAATGGGAGATTAGTATGATTTGGAAAATTTCACCTCTCAATACTTTCTGAGTCATGATCATCACATGCATGATTATCCCCTATAGATGAAGATGAAGATGAATTATCCCTTATAGGTGAACAATAGTTTGTTGTTGTTGTTTATGTGTTGCTGTTGTTGTTGGTTGTTTTTGGCCCAGTCCTCGGTCCCTTCAAGTGTGTGTGAAACGACTTACTCTATCACGCATCCTGGAAAAATGTCTGATCGCAAATTCCTCTATAGCACTTCTCTTCTCCTTCAGGTGAATCAAACCTATTTTACATTCTACTTCACATTTTACACAAGGATAGGATAATTTTGTGATTTGCCATTTAAATGGGGACAATTTTGAGCATGAAATGGTGTGCATTGAATTATTACCTTGGAATAACAGGCACAAACTGGACATTTTGAATAAATGGACTCATACAATATGTGGCCTTGTGTATCTGATTTCTTTCACTTAGCGTAATGGTTTCAAGGTTCATCCACATTGTAGCATGTGTCATTCATTTTAGGGCTGAGTAATATTGTATTATATGGCTATACATTTTGTTTCTCTATTAATTAGTACATGCGCATTTGGGTTGTTTCCACTTGAGGCTATAATGAATAATTCTGCTATAAACATGCTGTACAAGTTTTTGGGTGAACATCTATTTTCAATTCTCGTGATTACATACCTAGGACTGGAATTTCCAGGTCATGTGATCACTTTATGATTAACTTTTTGAGGAAATGACAAATTGTTTTCTATAGTAGCTGCATCATTTTACATTCCCACCTGCAGTGTGTGAAGGCTCTAACATCTTCTCATCCTCATCAGCACTTGTTTTTTGTTTGTTTTTAATTATAACCATCCTAGTATATGTGAAGTGGTGTTGCATTTTGGTTTTGTTTGCTTTTGTCTGATGACTAGTGGTATTGAGCATCTTTTCATGTGCTTATTGGCCATCTGTGTATATTATTTGTAGATCTGTCTATTCACATCCTTTGCCCATTTTAAAAATTGGATTGTCTTTTCATTATAGAGTTGTAAAAATTCTTTATATATTCTAGATACTAAACCCTTATCAGACATATGATTTGCAAATATTTTCTCCTAGTTTTGTCTTTTTATTTTCTTGATCATGTCCTTTGAAACACACAAGTTTTTAATTTTTTCATTTTCTTTTCATTTTTTAAAATATATAATTTTTAAGTTATTTTATTAGTGGTAGCCTAAGGATTACCATTAACATCTTAATTTGTAACAGTGTAGTTTGGATTAATACCAACTTAATTTCAATAGTATACAAAAACTTTGCTTCTATAAAGCTCCATTTCCCCCTTTCTTTTATGCTGTTATTTTCACAAATTACATCTTTATACATTGTGTACCCATCAACTTAGATTTATAAATTATTGACTTAGGAAATTACCTTTTAAATCAGACACAATTAAAAAAAGAATTATAAACAGAAAATACATTATACTTTCTAGCATATTTACCCATATTAATTCCTTTACCATTGTTCTCTATATTTTCATGTGCATTCCAGTTACTGCCTAGTGTCCTTTCATTTCTGCTTGAAGGATTTCTTTTAGCATTTCTTAGAAAGCAGGTCTGCTAGCAATGAGTTTTCTCCATTTTTTATTTATCTGGAATGTCTTAATTTATCCTTAATTTTCAACAGATTATTTTGCCAGATATAGAATTCTTGGTTGACTTTTTTTTTTCTTTCAGACATTTGAGTATGTCTTCCCACTGCCTTCTGGCCTCCATGGTTTCTGACCAGAAATCTGCTGCTAATTTTATTCAGTAGCTCTTGAATATGATGAGTCTTTTTCTCTTGCTGCTTTCTATTTTCAAAATATTTTCTTACTGTCACTGTGATTTTCTTTTTGGAATATGTAATATTTAGAAGGATGTTCCTTAGTTTCTAAATATTTTGAGATGTTATAGTTATCTCATTATGTTTTCGACTTTTGCTTTCACTTCGTATAGAGAATATACTATGTATGGCTCCAATACTATAAAATTTGTTGAGAATTATTTTATGGTCCAATATATAGTCTATTTTTGTTGATTATCCATATCCAACTGAAAAGAAAATGTATTCTGCAGTTATAATGTGCAGTGTTCTATGTGTTTCCATTAGACAACGTATGTTAATTATGTTGCCTAATTATCTTATGTTGTTACTAATTTTTGCCTGGTTATTTTATGTTATTGAGAATTGTCCATTAAAATCTTTCTCTATTTGTCTATATCTCCTTTCATTTCTTTTAGCATTTTTCTTTGTATGTTTTGAGGCTATATTATTAGGTGCATGTGAATTTAGAATTTTATTTCTTTGTTTTAAATTGATTCAAATGATTAAATGTTTTTATTTATCTCTAGTAATATTTCTTGCTTTAAGGTCTACCTTGTCTGATATTAACATAGCTATACAACATTTAGTGTTTGTATCATATATTTTTTCCATCCTTTTACTTCCAATTTTTATGTCTCACTGTACTTTGTGTGTGTTTTATAAACAACATATAGTTGTTATTTTTATGCAGCTATCTCTTCTTTGTCTTTTAATCTGAATATGTTTTCTATTTACTTTTCTTTTTTTGAGGAAGATTAGCCCAGAGCTAACATCTGCTGCCAATCCTTCTCTTTTTGCTGAGGATGACTGGCCCTGAGCTAACATCCATGCCATCTTCCTCTACTTTATATGTGGGACGCCTGCCACAGCATGGCTTGCCAAGTGGTGCATAGATTTGCACCTGGAATCCAAATTGGTGAACCCTAGCCCTCCAAAGTGGAACCCGCAAACCCAACCACTGTGCCACTGGGCTGGCCCCTCTATTTACCTTTAATGTAATCATTGATATATGCATTTGAGTTTATATCTATCATTTTACTACTTGTTTTCTCTTAGCCCTACTTTTTCTTTACTCTTTTTCTTTTCCTTTTTGCTTTCTTTCTAAATTAATTATGTATTTTTATTCCATTTTTACTCTATATTAACTTGTTGGGTGTTTTTATTTTTAGTGATTGTTCTGTAAATCACAAGGCCTATTCATGACTTATCAAAGAAAATTTTAAGTTTTCCCTTTCTACATTCTACATTCTGCACAAGGTAAGAATTTTAGAACAGTTTGTTTTCTCTTTCCTGTCTTTCAACTTCTCCAGTACTATTTTTCAGTCTTTTAATTCCATGTACATTTTAAACCCCAGGAGATATTATTTTTATTATTATTTTATACATCATTATTAATTTACATGTTCCTACATATTTATCCTTTTGTTGTTCTTCTGTATTTGCAAGTGATACACTTTCCATCTGGGGTCATTTCCACTGCCTAAACATTCCTACCAGGATTTCTTTTATTTCAGACATACTGTCGATGAATTCTCTCATCTTCTATTTTTCTGAATGTTTTTATTTTGTCTTCATTTTTCTATGTATTTTCACTGGGTATAAATTTTAAGTGGGCCTTTTTTTGCTCAGCTTTTTGAAGATGGCATTTTGTTGTTTTTATGTGTTGAATTGTGTCCCCCAAAAATATATGTTGAAGATCTAAATGCCAGTATCTCAGAATGTAACCTTTTTTTGGAAATAGGGTCTTTATAGAGCTAATTGATTTACAATGAGGTCATTAGCATGAGCTCTAATGTAATATGACTGGTGTTCTTATAAAAAGGGGCAATTGGAACACAGAGTCAGACACACACATATGGAAGATGATGTGAAGAGACACAGGGAGGATGCTATATGAAGATAGAAGATCGGAGTGATATATCTATAATCCCCAGAATGCTAAAGATTGCTGGCAAGCCACCAAAAGTTGGAATGAGTCAAGGAATGATTCATCTACAAGCTTCAGAGGGAACATGGCCCTCCTGACACCTTTATTTTATACTTCTAACCTCCAGAACTAAGAGACAATAAATTTCTGTTTCTTTAAGTCAGCCAGTTTGTGGTACTTTGTTACAGTAGCCCTAGCAAGCTGATGCAATTTCCTCTGACTTCTTCTTTTCTGTTGAAGTCTGTTAATCCTTTGAAAGTGTTGGATCATTTTTCTCTGTTTGTTTTAAGATTTTCCTTTTGTCTTTGGTCTTCAGTAGTTTGATTCTTGTGTACCTATGTGTGATTGTCTTTGTATACATCCTCTTTGGGTCCCATGTTTCTTTGACCTGTGACTTGATGTATTTCATAAGTTTAGAAATATTCTTTGAATTATCTTTTCTTATAATAATTTTCTACATTTCTTATCTCCATCTGGAAATGCAATTATACATTATGTTAATCCTATTCACCAACTTCCATATGTCTTGTGTCATTTTCTGCATTGTCAATGTTTTGTCTCAATACTACAATCTGGATAGTTCCTACTGATCTGTCTTCGAATTCACTAATCCTCTCTCTCTCTGTTAAATCCATATTTTGAATTATCAGTGATAGGTTATTTTATTTTTTTAGGTCTGGAATTTCCACTTGATTCTTTATTATATATTCCAATTCGCTTGTGATATTTGCTATATTTCAGAAAACTTCATCATTGAATTTATTAATCATAGGTATTTGAATATCTGGTTTGGATGACTGCAATATCCATATCATCTATGAATCTGTTTTATTGCGTAAATGTTCTCTTGACTTTCTGTCATTTGGTCTCATTTACTGGCAAGCCTGGTAACTTCAGATTGTCTGCCAGACATTGTATATGAAAAATTATAGGTGCTTTGATTGATGCTATCTTCCTCCAGACAGAAGTTAATCATCCTCTGGCAGTAAATAGATATAAGAAAGCCATTTTAATACAATCAGGCATTGAGATTCTTCAAGGCTATTTTTCAGATTTGTGATGTTCTGCTGTCTCTGATTTTCTCTTACTCCTACAGTGTAGCCCTCCATAGGTCTCAACAGAATGCCTGAGGTTGTACCATGATCTCTCCATCAGGGAGAGATTTCAATGCCAAGATTCGTCTTTTCAAAACTATGAGTCAGGTAAAATCTTCAATCTCCTGTTTAGCCTCATCAGTTGCTTTTTTGCTCAATTTCTTGACCTCTTGCTCTAGGCATAGGAAGCTTAGGAATTGGCTTTTTTTTTGAGAGGGAAAATTGAACACAAAACATAGGGTTAATTCCCCTGTGGTTCTCCTTTCTCTGAGATCTTTGGTTTCTTGAATATAGGGTGCCTATTTTTTGTCTCTTGAGGCTAGTGAGTCTGCAACAAGCACTAGGATTTCTATTTAGGCTCTAGGCTTTTCTACACAAATGAACCAAGTGGAAAATACTTTGTTGATTATAGGACTCAACTCAGTGATTTTTCCTTCCTCTGAGATCTTAGCCCATGAAATCTGTTGGCCTTCGTTGATCTCTATTGTCTTCAAATGCTGTTTTGTTAAATATATATTATTTTATTCCATTTTTATCTACCATTCTCTAGGAGATTTGTTTTTCTTTCTCTAACACAAACTTCTCCTTTATACCCAAGAACTCCTTTTTGAAAAAATGTTTGTACTTTATCTTTTATTTTCTCTACTCTATATCTTTCCATCATTTTTCTTATGTTCTCCATCCTGTTAGTAAATAAAAAATGATCTAATCATGGAGATTAGCATAAGGATTGATGCTAATGATATATTCACCAAAAAGAAAGGGATAGCCATAAATGTTGAATAAATTTAAAGAGAAAGCCATCAGTTCTACTCTACAGTTGTCTATTCTTTTCCACATTCTCTCTTCCCCCAAGCAACACTTTTTGAACTGCTCCAGGTATCAAATCCAATGTTTCCACCACTTTTAAACTTTCTGTCATAATCCTTTGCTTCTCTTCCTTCTTTAGATTTCATATTCATCACTAGAAGCATTTCTTTTCAAATGTGTTCAACCATGTTGCTCTCTCTCCATCAGTGGTTGACCATACAGTCCTAGTTTTTACCAGTTGTCCTTGAGTAATTATTAGTAGCACCCTTTTACTTTCATAATTATTCCTAATATTAGATGACTAATATTATATTGCTATCCATTAAGCACACACACTCAGCAGGATCTCCATCTTGGCTGAAACAAAATATGCAAATTCTCTATTGATCTGCAGACTAATTTATCCAACTACCTGCCTGACTTCTGTTCTGGAAAGTCTGATAGCTATCTCATAATTAATATGCCCAAAACAGAATTTTTTTCCTCCCCACCCAATCTCCTTAAACTAGTCCTCTTCCTGAATCTTTAATTACTATAAATGACACTAACATTCACCTAGTTGCTAAAGAAATAAATCTGGGAGTCGTCTTTAGTTTTTACCCTTCTTGATATCTAAGAAATTTATTTTGAATCCTTTTACTTCTCTCCATTTCCACTGCCACCCCTGCATTCTAATATAGCATACATCATTCCTGGATTGTGATAAGAGCTTCTCAATATCACTCAGTCCGTTCTCTACATGGATCCAACATTAATATTTTTAAAATGTAAAGATTGTGAATGGGAGCTGATAATAGGTGATATAGCTTGAGAAAGATAAATAAGAAAGTAATCCAAGCAGCATAGTTTTTCCTGAATAAGGGACCCAATCACTAAATGGTTTGTAGTAAGAAATGGTCTTAGAGTCTGATGGCATTCTTGCCCGACTCAAGGGCTTTATATCTTAGCTTCAGGAGTGTCCCATTGATCTCAGGCCCATAGAGTCTTGTTTGATCTGCTTATTATCTCAGATCATTCTCCTCATCACCCAGCACCAGCCAGAATGGCCTCCTTTCAATTCTGGTCCTTTACATTATTTTTCCTTCTCTTTGTAATTCTTACCACTTATCTCTCCCACTTCATCTTTTAAGCATCAGTTCAACAATCATCTCCCTGTTATCTTTGTGTTAAAATGACCTCTGTCTTAAATGACCTGTTATTCTTTATCATGCCATATGACTTATTGATTTTGCAAGATATATGACAGTGCAAAAGTATTTTTTGTTTTCATTGTTGTTTACCTGTGCATTGTTTATTTCTGCTGCTGTAATAATGTTTTAGGAACAATATCTATCTTGTTTACTTCTGTAGCCCCTAGAACAATATCCGGCTTAGAGTAGGTGCTCCCTGAATAATTATTGAATAAACACATTTTTGAAAGGGTGCTACAGTTTCTTCCAAAGTTCCAAAAAAGTTCTAAATAAGCTATTATTTTGCTAAAATGAAATATAATTTCTCAAGTATTAGTCTTTGTAATAAAAATGATTTATTTTCAGTTTTATATTTTGATTTTATATATAGTAGAGCCAATTATGTTTTATTGCAAGTCTAACGCAGTTTTGTTATATCCTACATCAAACAGGTTCTACGAGCCTTCCAGGAAAACTAAACTGTATTTATTACATTGTTTCTGTATGAAAATATGGTCCGTGGTCCAAGTAACAAAAATTTACTTTCCAACAAACTTTGAGTTCAATGATGACAATCTATACTGAGTTCTGCACAATTGTTAAACTTTTAGGTTAGAAACTAAGTTTCATTAAGAACATCCTGGGGCCCGCCCGAGGCCCAGTGGTTAAATTCATCCACTCCGCGTTAGTGGCCCAGGGTTTGCTGGTTCAGATCCTGGGTGCCAACAAATACACCACTCATCAAGCCATGCTATGGTAGCATCCCACATAGAAGACTAGAATGACTTACAACTAGGATATACAGCTATACACTGGGGCTTTCGGGAGAAGAAAACAGAAGAAGATTGGCAACAGATATTAGCTCAGGGCCAATCTTCCTCACCAAAAAGCATACCTTAAAAAATAAAAATAAAGAAGAAAAGAAAAGGACATCATGCAGCAACTATATTAAGTCCTGTTTTCAGAAGCAGACAAGGTGTAAATGGCAAATAGGTAAATATAGTCCTTTATATGGAACAAGGAAGGTGTATAGTGTTTAACTTCAGCCTTGTGTTAGGTACATTCTGCTCTTGACATTGGATTTGAGTGCAATACCCTAAGCGCCTGGACAATCAGAAAGGGAGTCCTTCAATGGATCTCTTTACTGAAGACCATCTAAAAACACCATTAAATAAGAAGATATATATTGGTACATGTTTCCTGGTTGTTTAAAAAAATTTAAGGTTGATGCAGCTTTGAAGCTAAGCCCACATTCGCAGGCTATTGGCCAAGAATCAAACTAGCTCAAACGCTTTGTACTTGGGGTCCTAGCAATATATTTGTTAATTTAGACAACGCATGGAGAGGGGTAGGACTCTCCCTACATAGCACTTTTAATTTTTAATAACGATGACTATCTGGATTTTTAATTCTCTATTTTATTCTGTCAAATAGGGAAAAAAATTCTTTTAAAGAAATAATAGAGCATGAGAATGATAAACACTGAATTCATGGCAGTAATTATTGCTGGGAGGGAGGGAATAAGATCAGCGCACCAATGTAATTTTTTTCTCTTTTCAAAAAAGGATTTCATGCAAAAACAAAACAAGGATCTCAAGCAAATGCTGGTAGAGAGTCCATACGATGTGCTTATTTGCAGGTATGAATGATTTTACAATAAAAATGAGTTTCAGAAAAATGTAGCTCAAAAAAGCTACAATAACATACTCTGGAAAGAATTGTGTAAGGAGAAGGGGAATGCTTTGTCCATAAATACTCAAACCTTTCTCAGTCTGAGATACAAAAGTTGCCCCCCTCAAGTTTACGTGCTTCTCTCTAGCCAACTGGTTTGTGAGATTAATAGTGGGCTATATTCTCTACTATTTAGCCCCAGTATTTTTACTTTCTTAAGTAATTATTTTATTTTACTTTATTTAAGTGAGAGATTATTATTTTTTAAATGAACAGGAATTTAACATGCTTTTTCTGGCCAGGAATTAAAATATAATATACACAAACACAGACAGTATCCAAATCCTGTATTAATAATTGCAAAGTCAAAGTGTTATTCCAATAAAAAATTATATAAATTTAGTGGCTGTCAGGGAAGAATTAAAAATACCTCCATGTCCATATATCAGCAGAACTCTGTTTATACTTGTTATTCTTAAATGGATTTTATTTTCCTTAAAGTTCAGCAAAACAAAATGATCTTTAAAAATTTTGGAGAAGAAAGAAAATGAGTTAAAACTGTGATATAATAAACGAATATTTCACATTAAGATTATGTGCGTGTGTATTTTCCTCATATTGTTGGAATACATTTTTCTTCTTGCAAGCTTAATGTTAGGCATAAAACTTCCCATAACAGACTGTATTGGTCAATGTGTCCCTGGAAGAAGGTGCTTTGTATCTCAGGGGTAGCATAAGCACCATTAGATGTGGTGTTGCTATGGTAACTGCTTTTTTTTTTTAATTGAATAGCATAGTAAGTAGTCTTATAAAACCCACCAACCCATAACTTTCTAGGGCCTTAAGGCAGATTCAACTTAAGCACCTTCTCTTTGTCTTTCTTTTTTCAATCTAAGGGATTCAGGTGTTTGGGTGTACCTGTTTCATGAACTCATGTGCCTTGGAACTTAAATCTTCGGTTTGTTGACCACAGATAATTTCTAGACAGGCGCTCAAGGTACTTCTATAATCAAGAAAAGAATACAAAATTTCAGCTGCATAAAAACAAAAGCAAACTTCCTCATAAGGCCATGTCTATAAAACTCAAACTGAATAAGACCCCAGTATTTGATCATTTGATTTCACCAGAACTTGTTTACACTAGGCACAGTGCAAAGAAATCATTCTAGACACACAAGAGCCACAAAGAGTGTTGTGTCAAAATAAATCTTGGGCATTGGCTCACATATTTTAGTTTAAATGGAAATTCTCCTAGGATCCAAGAGTCTTATTTTCCTTTCTGAATCAAACACACACCTTGCAAAATATCTGTGCCTGAGGGCAGAGATACTGCATGGGGTCAAATAAAATCTATTGTAACTCCCTCCCCACTCCCTTTGCTTCCTAGAGACAATAATTCTTTCTGGTTCTTTTGCTAGTTATTTATGTTTAAAATGTTAATACATTTCTTTAAAAATAAAATAAATATGTAAGAATTGCTACTGCTCTGTAGGAAAGTAGAGCTGTTTTAAGCTATTCTACCTGTGGAAGAGAGGGCATTGTGGTATGATTAAAAGACCATTCCAATAATATTAATCTAGTGTCAACAAATTCTCTCTTCCTACTCAGTAACATTATGATTTTCCCAGAAGACTGGGGATAACCACAATTAGAGATAACTGTCTGTAAGTTTATATTGGGTATTGATCCTTCATAATATCAAAGAAACACAAAGTTGAGAGTTTAGAATTTACCTTGTCCAATTTCCCATGCATTTAGAGATCCTTTTCATGATACTACCTAAAGTTAACCTAGAAACATGTTTCCATCTGATCTCTTAGTGCTCCTAAATTTTTATGCAACTCAAATATAGCTGATAATTGCTTTCTCAAAAATTTTAGCATCTTTTTACAAGGTGAATAATTTAGTTTATTTTTAGGTAATGAATAAATACCACAGCAAAGTGGGTAATTATGACAGCTTACTCTTTGCAGGGTATTCCTCTGCCAAAATCAGAGAAAACCCAGAGGAAATAAGGGAACTGGAAGAAGGAATTAAATATGAGAATGAAACATACTAATAGTATCTTTGGAAGAAGCATATCACATGGAACCGAGATTATGGAGAACTCTAGGTGAGACGTGTTGGCAGATACTCCTCCTTGAGTCTCTTCGCTTCTACTGTCTTGCTGAGTGTGAAGAGACTTCAATGCCCTAACCACTCTTCACTCGCTTATTTTTCAGTGTGTTTGCAGTGAGCATCCATGAAGGATGAGATAATGTCTCTGTGACAAAGAGCAGACTTGCTTACTACTTGCTGTAAAACAGCAGATTCCCAATCTCAATGTCCCTTGGCAGTAAGGCAAAGCCACTGCAGGCGTAATATCAATCCTGGCTCTCTGCATCACCCCTGTGAGATATAAGGGCCAAGAGGTAAAGGATGCAAACATGCTAGTGTTTATGCTGTTTGTTTTCCTGTAAGTAATGAAGTCCTTTGTCTCTGACTCAGGAGTCTTACGTCTTCTGGCAGCATCCATGAAGCAGTAACAGGCTTACTTCTTAGCTTCTAAGTAGCATAAAATCTCAGACTAGATAGGAGGAAGTCACATTAATTTACCCTTGCATTCTTTTAGGGGTAGCATTAATAGACCACCAAAGCTAACCTGATTCTTGCTAGAAAAAGAGGGCTATAATTTGATTACTCTAAATCTGAAGTCATTGTCTTGGTAGATGTCCTAAAAACATGTAGAACTTTTCTTTAAGCACATACAAAATAGGGAAAGGATAGCACTGCTCAAAGGTATGTATTAGTTCTTTAATAAAATGAGGATGTTTTTACCCCCGAGGCAGGGAAATTTTAGACTAACATTATTCTGCCATACTACTTGGAAACAGAATTTTGGACTTTTATGAACTATGTGTTTGTATGGTATAAAATAATTCTGAATCTGTCACACATAGACTCCTGGAATGGTCTACAGACATTGCCACCTTCTTGCAGAAGATGCATTTGGGTCCTTTCTGGATTTGCTAGGCATCTCAGTTTTCACGTGAAATGTCAAATGTGTGCCTCCACAGATATCTGCTTGGGCATAAGTATTTGTATTCACTTGATAACAGGCCAACTGTCTCCTTGATCAGAGTAGACAATTTGGAATGTACTGATGCTCCAAAACTATCAAATCCACAAGTGGGAGAAATAATACCTAGGAACATAATCTGAAGAACATGTAGGTAATCTATTTCTCTAAACCATTGTTTCTCAACTTCTACTTTTTTTTAATTGTCCCTTCATAGAGCCTTTTTAGGCATTCCTTCCTCCCTCCAATATCCTCCCTGCTCCCAGTGAAATTCGAATACCAGAGATATATGGTAGACATGTTTCTGTGCTGTGGCCCTGTGGAGAGCCACAACCACTGTAATACCTAAGGTTTTATGCCTCCTAAGAACCAATTGTCAGCCCCCTGTGGATGACATTGCCCATGTTGAGAACTCATGCTCTAAACACTCTAAAAATCCATCCCTAGACTCAGCTGTATATTTCTCTGCCTACTCTGTTATATTGTCTCTCAATAGTCTTTTATTTTTTATTGCCTTGTGCTTTGGAGTGATGCTGATATTTAGCAATACTGTAAGAAATAGCACCATGAAACTACCGTAAGGCTAGTAATAAACTGGTCATTGGAGGCAGCATAGCACAATGATTACAAGTTGCATCTGACTATGTGAATTTAGATCTTGACATTACCATTTACTAGCTCTGGGATCCTAGGCATGTTGCTTAGCATCTCTAAGTCTCCGTTTGCCCACGTGTCAAATGAGGATGATAATAGTACTCAAACCATAGGCTTTTTAAGAATTAAGGATAAAAATTTATGTCAATATTTGACCTAGAGTAAAATGTTCAGCAATATTAGCTCTTATATACCTACAATTATGCAGGGTCCTCTCCTCAAAAACTGAGTAGGATGCTCTCTCTGATCATACTATCAAGAATAATTGGTTTTACCCTAGGAGTAGATATTGAGAATAGTGATTGATCAGATTTCCTTCTTTTTGCCATCTGATAGAAAGTTTAAAGTCCAATTTGTGTTTTGCCCATACCAATTACATAGTAATTCATAATATATATTTTATCCCTCATATCAAATTATGCCTGTACTCTTATTTTCTCTTCTTATTTAGCTTGGATATTGGGATCATACAGTCCTGTGTTTGAGTCCTGCATCCATTATTCATTAGCTGGTTAACTTCAGGTGAGTTATTTCACCTCCTTAACTTCCCTTGTTTTCATTTATAAAATGAGGTCAGTATTGGTACCTCAATAAGAGGATTGTTTCGAGGAAGGTACATGATGCCTAATGAATAATAAGAATCCTTTAAGTTACTATTCATGTTATCTTGCCATATTTATTATATTTACGTAAACTATTATAAGTCTTTTTTATTTCAGGTAAGGAGATGAATAAATAAAAATATACCTAGAATGTTGCTGCTATGTTCTGAATGTTTTTGTCCCCCCAAAATTCATATTTGAAATGTGATGGTATTAGGAGGTGAGGTGTTTAGGAGTTACTTAAATTATGAGAGTGGAGCCCTCAGGAGTGGAATTAGTGCTTTTACTAAAGAAAGCCATAGAGCTCCCTAGCCCCTTCCACCGTGTGAGGATATTATGAGAAGTCTGTGACCCAGAAGAGAGCCCTTGTCTGACAGTGTAGGCACTCTGATCTTGGACTTCCAGGCTTTACTACTGTGAAAAATAAATTTCTTTTGTTTATAAGCTACCCAGTATGTAATATTTTGTTATAGCAGGCTGAACACACTAAGACAGTTGCCATGACAACAATGCCCCCTCTATCAGGGTTAAGGTCTCATATTTTTTCATACTGTTATGTGAGCCTCCTTGACTAGGAAAGGAGCAACAAAGGTGACCCAACACCACTCTAGTCATCATTGCAGATCCTTATGTGCAAGACTCCAACTGTGTTGACATTGACTATGACCTGTGGATGAATGAGAATGAGAATTTGCACAGTATCATGAATGGTTTAGTAGGTCAAGCCCTAGAACCAAATTTAGATATCTAGACACTTGTCCTGCAGATCCACACAGCTTTGTTTGTGACACTAGGCAAAGCTACCTGAGCATCCCCATGCCTGTCTCTCACATCTGCTAGTGGAAAGAGTTGTCTTTTTATTTCCTTGCCTCCCAGGGTGTGCACTAACATCTGTAAAAGTCCTCAGTCTGGATTAAAGTCCTAACTTCCTCACTTCACTTGTGGGAACTTGGCCAAGTTATTTTACTTCCTTGTTTTCTCATCCATAAAATGGAAATAATAACATTCATAGATGTGGTGAGAATGATGTAAGTGAACTTACATATAAAAATATAAAGTATTGTGACTAGTCCATAGTAGACCCTTTGTAAATGTAAATTTAACTCATTTCCCTTTTCTTAGTGGGAAAATCAGGGGTTTCAGATTATTTTACATTATATTTTATAATTTTATATTTATATTATTATTAATCAGGGTTTTCTATTATTGATCCTTAGCTTGGTGATAGAAAAGATAAAGGATTCATTTCCCTAAATCTCTATATTGCATTCATTTAGCCTAGTTAAAATAGACCTCAACACAAGGCCCAAAGACAAAGTTCTCTACACACCTTAGCTCCTGCTTATCTCTTAGAGAAGTTTGCCTCTGCATGGGTGAAATTATGAGGTAGGTATGAATGAAGAAAGGGGAAGAGGGAGGGGAGGTAGGTGTTTAAGATTTTTTCTCCTTGTTAGTAGTGGTGCCATGGGGAATGTAGTTTCTGAGACGGCATGTGGTCAGTAGAATTCTAAGATGATCCCCAAGGATCCTCATTCATGTATAATTCCTTCTCTTTAACTATGAAAGGAGCCTTTGAATATGATAGTACATCTCTCCAATTAAGTTATATGGCAAAAGGGATTTTGCAGATGTGATTTTGATTACTACTGAGTTAAATTAGAGTTAATCAAAAGGAAGATTATTTGACTGGGCCTGACCTAATCATATAAGCTCTTTGAATCTGGGTCTAGAGGATGAAGACAAACAAAGTCAAAGATTTGAAGCATGAGAGGATTTGACTTGTCACTGCTAGCTTGAATATGGAGCGGGCCACAAGGCAAGGAATGTAGGTGACCCTTAGGAGCTGAGAGCGGACCCTGGCTGACAGCCAGCCAAGTAAAAGGAACCTCAGTCCTACAACTGCAAGAAATTAAATTCTACCAACAACAAGAATAAGCTTGGAGGTGGATTTTCCCTCAGAGCATCCAAATGAGATCTCAGTCTGCCTGACACTTTCATCTCAGATTATGAGACCTTGAGCAAGGAAACCAGCCATTCTATGCCCAGACTCCTGACCTATGGAAATGGTGATGTAATAAATTTGTGCTGCTTTAAGATGCTGGGTTTGTAGCAATTTATTGCACGGCAATAGAAAACCAATACACTCTCAGTGGTATATAACAGCTTACAGAGATGCCCAAGGCAGTGCCAAGGAATAGCCAGAAGCTCCATCCTATCTATTTCAGCATTAGCTCCACCACTGGTAGACATTATCCTCTTGAGCTAAACCTCCTCAGATTTAGCAACTTCACTCCCACCTATAGCTTGGGAATGAGGTCCTGGGAGTCCCTCATTGGCGTGGCCTCTAATTAATCACTCAACATGCCAGACTATTCTGAAGTAGTCAGTTCTTAGCTTTGATTCTGTACATATGATGTGCTCATTTATTTCTTCCTGCCTTTGAATGTCTTTACTTCTCCACTATTAATATTTAAATCATACTAGATTCTAAGTTCTTGGGATTATGGAAAGGAGAAGGAATCATAGTAATAAATGTACCATCAGAACAGAACCAGATAATGCACAGAAAGCTGCAGTGGAAGTGGGAACCCTTCTTCCTGGCAGAGAAAGGAAAGGCTCTATGCTCAAATTTGTCAAGCAGTGAGAGCAAAAATCAGCTGTGGGGTAGCGATCAAGGAATTAATTAACATTGTCTCTATTAAACAACTGAACCAGTAACGTCTTGGTATCCATAACCCCACTTCCACTCATACAGCATGACTCAGTCATATCCATCCTATGATACATCCAGAGAGCTTCCATTTAAGAAAATGGAACAGTCTGCCAGGGGATAATTAGGGACCATAGGTGTAGGTGCTGGTACATGAAAAAGTAGAGCAAAGACTAATGTAAATCTTCCAAAAGACAAGGAGTTTTAAAAGAAAAACAAATCTGACCAAGTGGGGAAAATGATATTGTGTCCTCAGAGTAATTCATATTGGCTAACTCCTCAACTAACTGCCAGTACTCTTTTGATGTACAACTAAAGTCAATAATGTCATAATGCACACTTCATACATGCACACAAAGCCTGCAGTCAGGCCACTCTTTCAAGGGACTACTGGGAAAACAGACCATTTCAACGCAGAGGAAAACCATATTAGTAACCTGCTAATGTATGTTCAACTGATGTTATGTTCCAAACTGTGTGTTTTTGACTTAAGAGATGGCAGGTGTTTGCGAATGCTGGGACCAAGAAGGCCTTACAGCTGCAGAAAGAGTAACAGCATGAGCTACGGCAGAAAGATGGAAAAGAGCATGGCACTTTAGAGATAGAATCAAACTTATGAACTATCTACCACATCAAAACTACTTAGCAGTTCCCTAACAAATATAAATGGATAATCAAGGGTCACCAGAAATTTGAATAAAACCTACAACAAGGGGATTTGTAAAAGCAGCAAAAGAAGGCTTATAAAAAAGAGTAATGGTTCTGGAAAAGACAGATAATTCAGAAGGGAAAGAGAACTTAAAAATTATGATTTCAGTATTCTCAGAGAGATTTGAGAAGCTGTCTTATCCAGAATTTAACAGGACAAAAGAACTAGAAACAGTTCTTGGAAATGATACATATGGTTGTCAAAATAAAACATCGAATAGGATAACTGAATAATAACTTGGACACAAGTTATTAAAGTTGGGATCCGAAAGATTTGTAGACGTTTCTCTCTCCATGCACTTATGTCTAAGAACATAAAGCAAAACGACATAGAGATGAAAAACATGAGAGAAAATATTGAGATGTGAATAATATTTATTAAAAATACATTAAATAAAGAGTTCAGAAAGAAAGCTAAACATATTGTTGAAGACGGAAAATTTCTCTGAGCAGAAGAAAGATTCGTATCTTCAGATTTAAAAGAGGCTACAGAATAACAGTGTATTAATTTATTGTTTGTGTATTCAACAAGCATTTTTTGAACTCACTTTATTCAGAACTTTGTGGATATGGAATCGGGTATCAAAAAGAATAAAAAATAATATTTAAAAATCTGTGCTGGGTAGTATTTTAAGATGCATCCCAAGATTCCCACCCCTTTAACTACACGCCCTATCTAATCTCCCCTTGAGTAGGAGGAGGGACCCACAACCATCATGGATGTTACACTTTATGCTAAGCTACACTATATGGTAAAAGTGAAGGGATTTTGAAGATATAGCTAAAGTCACTAATCGGTCTGAGTCTGACTTTGAGTTAATCAAAAAAGAGATTATTTTAAGTATGCCTGACCTAACCAGGTGAGCTCACTCAAAGAGGACTTAGTACTTTCCTGAGGTCACACACTGGAAGGAGAAATTTTCTCTTTCTGCTGCTGTCTTTGATGAAGCAAGCTGCCATGAGTACTACAGCTTCAAGAAAATGAATTCTACCAACAACCTGAGGGACCATGGAAGTAAATTCTTCCCTAGTCAAGTCTCCAGATGAGAATGCAGCCCAGTAAACACCTAGATTTCAGCCTTGTGAGCCCATGAGCAGAGGATTTAGCTAAGCTTTTCCTGAACTTCTGACCTAAGAAACTATGAAACAATTAACAGGTGTTTTAAACTGCTAAATTTGTGGTAATTTGTTAAGCAGCAATAGAAATTTCATACAATATCCATATGCATTATGATGAAATTTCAGAGCCCCAAGTGTAAAGGAAAGCTCCTTAAAGCTTTACAGGAAATTTTGAAAGTTATAGAAATCAGAATAACTTTAGACTTTTCATTAACAAAATAATATTCTAGGAAACAATGGAACAATTCTTTCAATGTTCTGAAGGAAAACGATTCAGAGCTAAACAAATGAGGGAGTGAAATATAGACATTTTCTGACATGCAAGGACTTTGAAAGCATACTGTCCATATGGCACCATTTTGAGAAAATTATAGAATATACAAAAAAATCAATTTGACCTTCATTCTTGGAATAGCCTCCTTAGAGGAGTACACATGAATGTGTGCCAAATGTGTCATTTGGATCTGGAGTATTTGTAATATCATAGTATTATAAATGCTGCTTATTGCTTTTCTTTTTACATTTTTATTGAGATAGAATATATATAGACTAATGAGCATCAAATTCACTAATCTTTATAAGGTTTGATGAATTTTAAGGATGTATACACCTAAGTAATGACTATCAAGGTCAAAATATAGAACATTTCCAGACCCCCAAAAGGTGACTTTATGCCCCTTTCCAGTCACATCTCTCCCACCACGAAATGGTGATCACCATTCCCACTTCTATCTGCCTTCATTAGTGTTGTCAGTTCTTGAACTTCATCTAATACACATGTGTTGTGTATTACTTCGTGCCTGGCTTCTTTGGTTGTGAGGGTCAATCTTATCATTGTGTTTGCCAGTAGTTCATTCCCTTTTCATTGCTGTGTAATATTTAATACATCACTTCATTTATATGTCACAATTTAGCCATTCTTTTGTACATGTGAATTGTTTTCCTTTTTTAGCATTATGAGTAAAGCCGCTGGGAACATCCTTCTACAGTACTTTGGTGGATGTGTGTGCTCATTTGCATATGGGCAAATACCTAGGGGTGGGATTGCTGTGTTGTAGATATTTTTATTGTTTTTAACATTTACATTCAACCTGTAGGGAAAACATTGAAGGCTCATATGTAGTAATAAAGTAAATGAAAATAACAAAAATCTTGATGCTTTAAAAGCAAGCATAAGACTGACAGAAAAATTACATAGGAAAATTATAATACTCCAGCCCATTTAATCTTATCTACTTAAACATTAGTCAGGATAAACTTCTTGAAACTCTGCTCTGATAATGATTTGCCTCTGCTTAAAAACAATTAAGTGCCTTCCCCTTGCTCTTAGGATAAAGGCAAAACTCCTTAATAAATCCTGGAAAGCTCTGCAGGCCCAGCTTATATTTATCTTTTCTGTCTTATCTCTTTACTCTTCCCAAATTTCTCCACTTGAGTCCTGCTGGGTTCTTTCATATTGCACTTGTCATGACTTCTCTGCCACAGTGCCTTCGCATGAACTGTTCATCTGCCTGGAATGCTCTTGTTACCATTTTCCTCTTACTTAAAGCTTGCTCATCCTTCAGATCTCTTATCAAGGTAACCTCTTCTGAGAAGCCATCCCTGACTGTCTTAATATAAATTCTCATAATTATGAACTTCTGGAAAGCACTTGTCATTGAAATTTGTCTTATTATTGATTGATCTTTGTCTTTTTCATTAGGTATTAATTTGCATGATGACAGGGTTTATGTCTGTTTTAACACATCATTTTATTGCCAGAATCTGGCACAGCGTTTGGTCAATGCAGGCATTCAGTAAATACTTATCAAGCAAAAGAAAGAATCTTACATGGTGGAGATAATCTTGAAAATGAAGAACCAGTATAATTTTAAATTATGAAGCTAATCCCTTGCAGAACAGAAAATAATACTATAATATAAATTGGAATGGAGATGGGTGAAGACTCTAGTAAGAGAACTAAATTCCTCTTTTTTCTAGAGTAGAATCTGTATAAGCTATGAAAAGCCTAGTACTTATAAATATAGTGATAATCACTACAAGAACTAGAATTAGAAATGTTTAAACATAATTATCTCTGAGAAATAATAATATTGCTGGGGCTGCACAATAGAGACTGGGGAGGTGGATTTTAATTTTAAAACTTTTACTCTTATTTTTAATTTATTTTACTGTATTACATTTATTATAAAATATAACAGAAAGATAAGACTCAAGGTTACTATACATACCCAGCTTTAGAAAACTTCAGAAGACTGGGGAACCTAATTTGCATATCTGTCCCTGTGTCGGTATAGGGTAAGGCACGTGTGAATAGGTGAGGTTGTGGAAAAATTTCCTACATCTGTGATAAATTCAAGCCTTCTGGGGTCAAGTAAAGCAAGGAAGCCACACTGATTCGAAAGCTGTCAAAAGTAAAAATAGATCTTAGAAGTTCATGTAGTCAAATGTCCAGGTTCCCTGGAGTTAGTTCAGGCAATCAGGGATTAGGACAAAACATCACTGGCCTGGATGGTTCCTCCATCTGCTCCCACACTGGTCACAAGTCAAGTAGTGGCAGTAGCAAACCAAAATTGGTCATCTAGCACAATGCAAGAGTGGAACAGAGAGAACAAAATATTCACGTTATGGATTTCAAATAGAAGAGCTCAACAGCTGAGCAGGAGCAAATGTTTTTAATCTAACTGGTGAATCTGAGCTGAAGATTAGGAATATCAGGAGAAAACTTGGTAGCAGAAAGCAGAGTCTTGGGGGCAGGGTGGTCTGCATTAATTTTGGTACACCTCAACTGACTTACGGTCTCACCAACTCTCTTAAAGGGCCAGGATCTTGCCTTCTGGGCTGTGTCACTGAACATGTCCAGTATATGCCAACCTGCCCCAAAAATTTCAGCACAAAGCAAACTCTGTTTTGAAGCCTTTCTATGGCCTAGAGCCAGAAATAATCTCTCTCTCCTTCCTCTCCCAAAGTATGTTTTCCAAATTTTTACAGCATTTAGCACATTATATTGTGTACTCTGTTTGTTTTTTTTTTTTAAGATTTTATTTTTTTCCTTTTTCTCCCCAAAGCCCCTCTGGTACATAGTTGTATATTCTTTGTTGTGGGTCCTTCTAGTTGTGGTATGTGGGACGCCGCCTCAGCGTGGTTTGATGAGCAGTGCCATGTCCGCGCCCAGGATTCGAACCAACGAAACACTGGGCCGCCTGCAGCGGAGCGCGCGAACTTAACCACTCGGCCACGGGGCCAGCCCTGTGTACTCTGGTTTTGTATGTGCATTTCTTACTTCCCTCATTAATCTACAAGCTCATGAAAATTCGGGTATATGCATTTGTCACAGGGACTGGCCATGGACATTGCACATCACTGCTAAAAGAAGATTCAATAGTAGATTAAATAATAGCTGAGGACCTCATGATGAAAATTTTTGCCCATCTCTTTTGAGACTGAATTGTCGTATGCAGTGTGGCTTATGACTATGCTTTGGTTAGTGTCACAGAATTCAGAACTTATATTGCCATATACATGCTGTAAGTATATACTATTGTTTCCATTTGTAACATTTAGGGGAATGGAAATATTTTCTATCAGTGTTAACAATTACAGCACATCTTTCTATATCAGATATTTGTGTCAAGCAACTAGACATTGATTTTCATCAATAAGAACTGAGAAGATATTTGAATAGGTCTGTTTTTAATAATAACAATGATTTGTGCAGGCTGCATAGTTTAAGCTACTTTCTAAGATTATATCATTTAAACCCTTATATAAGTTATAATATTCTTCCACAAAGACAAACTAAGACTCTACATATCCATTGTCTATAAACCTAAAATAGTAATGAAAATGTCCTAAAGAGAAGAAATAGAAGCAAAATTCATGCTACATTCAAAGCAAGCAATTTCCTGTGATTTTAAGTATATGCAAAGAAATTGTGTGTAACCTACACATTCAAGTTGTGACTTCTAAGAAATAAAGAGGTAGGGTCTACTTATGTTCCAGGGAATTCCTTTCTTCCTCTTCTAAGGCTGTTATCTCTTTTTGTGTTACTATGGATGAAATTGGTGTAGAACATAAAAAACAGAATTGATATTTCATCCTTGAATAATACAGAAGATAACGTATGCAGGAAAGTTTTTCCAAAGCATGTCTGAGTATATACTTTTGAATTTAACTGGAAAACATGTCATTCCATTCAGAACTCTGAATTAAGATGCACTATTTTTTGCTGAAGGCTATTTTAAATTAGGCTAATAAATTGCTACTCTCTGCCTTGCGTGATAATGCATTACATTATCTACTGATGTACATGTATTGTTTGACTCTAATGGTGTGGAAATTAAATGTTAGACATGGGCCAGATGTTCCTATAGATGAATATGAAGTATGACTCTGGCACAGTTATGTCTCATTGGGACAAAAAGAAAGAAAGCAATAACCAACAACAATAACAACCACCACAAAAAAACATTCTCTGATACTGGTCTCTTGTAAGAACTAACATCGTGCAAGCCTAGATTCTCTCTTAGTCCTTGTCTTTGAGGAGTGTTATAAATGTCAGCAGTATTTGCACCTGTTCTTGAGGAAAGAAATCTTATTTCTTAAAATACAGAATAAAGTAAAATCGTGAATATAAAACTAACTGGAGGGGTGTCCAGAGATGGTAAATATTTGTCGTCTTTTTTTGACAGACAGGCGCAGCCTAGAATGTTTCCTCAGATTGTACACCTCAACATGGCAGTGAGATTTCCATGCGTCATTCCTCTTCTCTGCAAAGAATTCACAGCAGGGTAGGAGGAATATGGGAGTTGGGGGAAGGGAAATGACAAGCAAATGGGCCTTTTGGTGAATTTTAATGAAGGTTCCCTGCTGATTTTAGCCCCATTGGAAAGAAGGGGGAAAAAACCCATAATATCCTATTTGAGGCTAACTTACGAATGGAATCATAACACAAACAGTAGAAACACGTGACAGGAATGAGGTGGGGGCGAGGAAGTACACAGGATGTTTGCTGCTGCTGCTTCTACTGATGTTAATCAGACTACCAATAACATGTAGATACTTCTTGAAAATGGTCAAAGAGTATGAATGGTCAGGAGATGAATACATGCATCATCTTACCATATATCAGCCACCCACTCATTAAAAAATATTTTTGCAGATCTGTAGTGATGGATGTAAGGGGTGGGCTTTTGGAAGCTTTGAGGTAGTGTACTTCAGTTATGGATAAAAAAGTAAAGAAGGAAATCTATGGGTATGTTCAATAATATCTGAGGAGAACTGTAGAGAGAGACAAATATAATTCAGTGAACGGCGAGATCAGTGTTTGCAAGTATCTTCTTTTAAAAGAGCTGCTGAATTCCACGAAGAAAATCAAGAAAAAATGTAAGATGGAGAAAGAGAAGAATTTATCCCCTTAAGAGTTATTTCAGCTGCTTGTGTTGCTCTCATTGTTTCCCCTCACTCTCTTGTGGTTTGCTTGAAATATGGGATAGTGAGGGATTCATTGCTTTGCACACTAGAGGTTTTATTTGTATGCTTCTCTTCATTAAGAGTGATATTTCCTCTCTGATTTATGTGAATTCATTTCTTTTTTCTTTATTTATCATTGTTTCTGATTTTTAGTCCAATAACTTTGATTTCTCAGGAGTAGCCTAACTTTTCTTTTTTGCCTTGTTTTTCTTTCTCTCTTCTTTCTTTCTTCATTATGTCACTTTTGGAAAAAAAAAAAAGGCAGTGTTTTGAAAATCTTTTCCTTATTAATCATACAGGTAAAGTAGTCAGTTTTTATCTCTCATGTAAATTTTCTACACAGATGAGTGCCACGCCTTTCTGGATCTCCCTCTCAAGCTATATGTGAACAGAAACCTATTGTTTTCCCATTAAAAAGTATTATTAATTACATATTCAGTATGTTCGTGGTGTCATCTGTTCCAGACAAATTAGAAGTGTCTATTCCTGCTTTCCCAGACCATTGAAGTGCATGAAATGACAAGTAACTATCTGGAATTCTTGCCTTCTGGATAAATTGTTTCTGTTTCTCTTAATCCTGGATGTTTTCCTTCCTTATCATCTAATCAAATATTCTCATGATTCCTGAAACAGACTTCTTGCAGAATACCCTTTGATAGGTTGATGTTGGTATTTTTGTGCTTAACAACTTCTTGGTTTTTCTGCCAAAATAAAAAATTGAAAAACCTTCGTCTCTGGAGGTTTTCTCTTTTTTTCTGTCTTGCTCTTTTTTTATGTCTTAGAAAATACCCTTAATGATGAAGTATATTAAATACAGTCACTGAATAAGGAGAGCAAAAAGAGGGAAATGAGGGAGAACAAGGAGAGAAAACATGAGTCTTGCTCTTGATTGGCCATTTCCTCTAGACTCGCACCTTCAGCACTGGTCAGTTACATGGATGGACTCAGGAAGAAGGGAAATAGGACACCATTTTGGCCAACATTAGCCTCTACAAGAGGCATCCACAGAATCTAGACTAGCTCACCAGATATCTTATTGGAGTTGGAGACTAAAGCCCTAATTGGCTTTGTCCTCTGGACACATATTTCCTTTGAGGACCTAAAGAAGTAGATGACCATGGCAGGATAACACAGGAATCCAGGATCCTCAGTAATATTCAAATACTAGATATTGTGTAGTTAGAATGGTGTCTTGGTAAAGAATGTGAATTTGGGAGTTAAGCAGGCTTGAAATGGAATCACATCTTCACCACCAACTAGCTGTGTGGTCATGGACAGGTTGTTCATACTCACTCAATCTCAGCTTTCTCATTTGTACAATAAATTGATTATACTACCTACTGCATAGGTAGGTGATTATTATATAATAATAATATATTATAATAATAACCTATGATTATTAAATGAGATATACATAAAAAGGTTTAGCCTGATGCCTACTGCGTACACCCTCAATAGATGTTACCTGCTGTTAGTGGAGCAATAAAAATAATCATAATCACATTAGCGAAGATTAGGAAGAAGGATTATTTTCAAGAGCCCAGTCAGACTCTGGCTGTTGGGGACAGTCAGATAAATTCCCTTTTCTACTTTACTTCCCATGTCAGATTTGTTATGATCCCTGTGAAATAGATGTCATATGTTTTATCAGGTGATCATGACCATTCAGTATATTAATTTGGGTGTAATTAAAACAGACTCAATATTTTTGGAAAATTAATTTTAATTTTTTAAGTTTACTGTAACTGGTCAGTCTATCAATTAAATCAACAAAATTAATCAGGTGCTCTATCTAAAAAGTGCTAGAGGCCGCTGCACAATAAATGCAAGCATTTTCCCTAAATCCAACAACCTTGGCAAATTGCAATCTTGAAATGTAATTGGGGAATTGAGGTTAGCACATGAAACAATATGAATGCAGAGATAAAAACAGAATTATGACAAGGAATTTGCCTTTAAAACCGTTATAAGGTGTACCTATCCACTTTTTGCTGTTAGTACTATCAAGTTGATTCTGACTACTAGTGATCTGTGTACAGCAGAGCAAAACCCTGCCCAGTCTTTCTGTGCCACCTTCTCACCTTCTGGTGCTATATCATACAGTGTGCCACTGCTATTCTTGGGGTTTTCAAGGCCAATTTTTGTCTGTCTAGTCTGGAACTCCACTGAAACCTGTCCACCATGGGTGACACTGTGGGTATTTGAAATACCAGTGGCATAGCTTGTAGCATCACAGCAACACGGAGCTGCCACATTATAACAAGGGATGATGGGTGGTGTTTTTCCACGACTGGGAAACTAACCCAGGCCACAGCAGTGACAGTGCAGAATCTTGACCACTAGACCACCACTCTATTCACTTAGGTTTTGGGGGCTTTTTTTGATGCATTTTTTTCCCTCTAAAGAGTAGCAGGACACTTTCTACGTGAATTCTGAACCTAGTACAGTTGCTCCCTTGCTTCTCAAACACCGATTACTTGAAATCAATTTTGCCCAGAAATTGCTAGACTTGAGGTCTTTCATTATATTAACCCAGAATATACAATCTCAGTTTGACCTCTGACATTATTATTTTAAAGAAGTAGGTTTAACATCCAGTCCTGCTTTCTCTAACTTTTGACGTTTACTTCCAATCTTGGTTTTGCTATCCTTAATCTCACACTGACAGTGCCAAAAGACTGACCAACATGTTGCCATATTTATATTGTGTTTTACAGTTTTCTTTTCACATGTAATTGGTTCATTTAAACATACGATTAGGCATTAAATTATATAGCACAGAATGTGTGGGTTGTAAGAGTGCAGATAAGACAAATCAGTAAAAGACGTCATAGCCAAGGACTACTTCATAAAATGGGGGGAACCGAACTGGGTATTGAAGACGGTGTATGATAGTATTTATCTTTCATACCTTCTAACTTCATTCAGTTTTGTCTTGTTTAGTTTTATGTAATATATGAATACGTTCTTCCTATATAACATTCAAAACACAAAAAAATAGAGAGTAAAGAGTCCCCCCTTTGAAATCTTCCCAATACGGTTCTCTTTAAATGACTCCAGTCCTTTCTCCACGCATTTTCACATATGAGTATGCACACGGAAGGCACACATTTTTAAATAGTAGGGATTATACTCTATTTCATTCTACAACTTTCTTTTCTCTATTGACAACTTGCCTTGGCGAATTTTTTTCTCACACAATATTTTGAGTGAGAGAGAATTCTTGTAATGTAAAACTCACTCTTTTAAAACATACAATTCGGTAGTTTTTAGTGCAGCCATCAATAATATTTATTCCAGAACATTTCATCACCCAAAAAGAAACCCCTTACTCATTAGCAGTTATTTTCCATTCTCCCCTTCCCCAAGCCCCTGGAAAACATTAACCTACTTTATGTCTCTACAGATTTACCTATTCTTGACATTTTATATGAATGGGATGTGTAGTCTCTTGTGCTTGCCTTTTCTCATGTAGCATAATGTTTTCAAGTCATCCATGTGGTGTCATCTGTCAGTACTTCATTTCTCCTTATGGCTGAATATTCCATTGTACGGATATACCAAATACATTTATCCATATGTTTGACCACTCATGTACAAGTTTTCGTGTGGACATATTTTTATATGTTTTCATTATTCTTGTGTACATACTTAGGATTGGAATTGCTGGGTCACATAGTAACATCCAGTTTGAACTATGGTAACACCAGCTTAGGGAACTGCCAAACTGTTTTCCCACGTGGCTGTGCCATTTTATAATCCCATCAACAGTATATAAAGATTCCAATAACTCCACATCCTTATTATCTGTGTAGTTTTCAGTGTATGAGTCTTACATTTAGTCTTAAATGTTCTGTATTCTTTTGATGTTATTGTAAATGGAATTGTTTTCTTAATTTCACTTTCATATTGTTCCTTACTAATATATAGAAACACAGTCAGCTTTTGTATGCGATCTTATAACCTGCACCCTTGCCAAACATGTTTTTAGCTCTAATAGTTTTTGTGTATGTGTGGACTCCTTACAATTTTGTATGTGAAAATGAAGATATCAGAGATAGTTTTACTTTTTCCTTCCAATCTGGATGCCTTTTATTTCGTGCTCTTGCCTGTTTGCCCTGGCTAGAATCTCTAGCACAATGTTGAGTAAAAGCATCAGGAAGAGACAGCCTTATCTTGTTCCTGATCTTAGGGGGAAAGTTTTCAGTGTTTCATCTTTAAGTATGATGTTAGATTTGAGTTTATCATAGATGCCCTGTATCTGATTGAGGAAGTTCCTTTTTACTCCTAGTTTTTTGAGTGTTATCATCATGAAAGGATATTGAATTTTGGCAAATGCTTTTTCTGTCCCCACTGAGATAAAAATGTATTTTTGTTCTTTATTCTATTAGTGTGATATATTATATTGAATGATTTTCAAACTCTTACCAAATCTTACATTCCTGGGATAAATCTCACTTGGTCATGGTGTGTAATTTTTTGTATGCATCTCTGGACTTGGTTTGCTAGTATTTTGTTGAAGATCTATATTCATAAAGTATACTATTCTGTAGGGATTTTTTTCCCCTTATGATATGTTTGGTTTTGGTAGCAGGGTGATACTGGCATCATAGAATGAATTGGGAAGAGTTTCCTCATCTTCAAGTGTTCAGAAAATTTTGAGAAGAATTGATGTTAATTCTTCTTTAAATATTTGATAGAATTCACCAGTGATGCCAGCTAATCCTGGGCTTTGTTTTGTGTGAAGTTTCTAAATTAGTAATTCAATCTCTACTGGTTATGGGCCTATTCATATTTTTAAATTGCATGGGTCGGTTTGGTAGTTTGTGTCTTTCTAGGAATTTGCCCATTTCATCTAGACTATCTAATTTTTTGGCATACAGTGAATTTTATAGATAAATATGACTCATTCTTCTAAATTTCTGAATGATATTCAGAAGTGGGATGGATATACATTAATTTGTTTAGCTATTAACATTTTTTTTCTGACTTTCCCTATTATGAACAGTGTGACAAGGAATAAGAAACAAATTGGTTTCACTTATTTGAGTAAAATTTTTTGCTGTGATTTAATTTCAGATTTTTATTTTGTCTTCCTCTTATCATGTATATGGAGTAATAATTATTCTAAGTTTCCTGTTCTTTTAATTCCTCAGATTATTATGTTTAACCACATAATTGTCTCACTTTCAGGTCATGTGGATGAGGTTTTGTCAAGCATTCCTCAAATTTTGTTTTATCATCTTCTTCCTGAATATACAGGAATACTGCCTTTCCCAGGTTTTCTTGCAGTTATATTAGGATCGTGTGACCAGGACTGGAAATAGGCTATAAGTAAAACTGAGCTTTTTCCCTTTTAGGCCAATGGAAAAAAAGTGCAAGAATGAGTCCTCTATGTTCTCTCTTCCTTTGTTTCAATGCTTGCTGGGATTACTGTTAAAATGGCAACAGTCTGGGGCTGGCCCCGTGGCCGAGTGGTTGAGTTCTCACGCTCTGCTGTAGCTGGCCCAGTGTTTCGTTGGTTCGAATCCTGGGCACGGACATGGCACTGCTCATCAGGCCACACTGAGGCAGCGTCCCACATGCCACAACTAGAAGGACCCACAACGAAGACTATACAACTATGTACTGGGGGGCTTTGGGGAGAAAAAGGAAAAAAATAAAATCTTTAAAAAAAAAAATGGCAACAGTCTGGCTCTTTGAGTCAACAGCTTGAGAATAGCTGCCAGTAGAAGAGCTTTCTAACGTCATCAGACTTTATTGCACTATCAGTGAGATTCTGGGCTAATTTGTTACCATAGCAGGGTTTAATTTTTCCTGACTAATGCAAATGGGTATCCATTTACTCCCCTAATCCTTACCAGCTTTCATTGATTTACTTTTTTCTTCAGTCTTTCCTCAGGCAATCTCTTCCTCCTACAGCCAGCAGCAAGATAGTAAGTTAAACAAATAAACTAATGGCTAACAGATGTGGAAGTTTAAAAATATGGGTAAAAAAGGAAACAAAGTTTCTCCTGGAATCAACAAATGAGGTAGCTGCAAATCCCAGTATATTTGTATTGCCTCAGGAGTCTCACTAAACCTAATCCTCTTTGTTCTTCACTACATGGTAGACCAGTATTTTGTGTCTTGGTCTTCCCAATGATTTCCTATGGACTTTTAAGAATAATTTCAAATTA
Organism: Equus przewalskii; assembly: GCF_037783145.1. Classification (NCBI taxonomy): domain Eukaryota; kingdom Metazoa; phylum Chordata; class Mammalia; order Perissodactyla; family Equidae; genus Equus; species Equus przewalskii. The sequence continues at coordinate 18,069,710 of NC_091849.1, read as the reverse complement.
ACTTATCAAAATAATTTTAAAGTGATGCCATGATATTTTAAATAATGATGTATGTTCAACCTAAAACTAAATCAAGTCACACTGAAACAGGAAAAAGGAAAGCAATAAATTACTTAGAGAAATTATTACCCTTCATATTCCATATAAAATATTTAAACAATGTGTCTACATTTATTGAAAGAAAAATATACATAAATGGAGATCAAAATATGTAGAGAGAGGAAAAGACAAAAATAATTTCAAAATAGAATCTCTGGATAAATGTTATTTAAAAATAGCAACCAGTAATTTTAATTTGACATGAATTTAGTGACAGAAAAAGCAACGGGGTAAATGAAAGAATTCTAGAACTTTAGATTTTTTTCATCCTACAAAGTAATAGACACCAAAAGATTCCTCTAAGTTTAAGAAAAAAATTACTAAAATCATCAATAAATTGTAGTCAGTATGGATTTATTTAACTTACATATTTTAATTTTAGTCACCATTATTAATTAACTCCTTCTATAAAAGATGAGGTAATTAATAACCTCTATGCCTCCTTTCCTCTGAGTTTATTGCTTTTAATTTTTAATAGTTATAACATATCCGGGGTAATGGTAGTTACCTAGTTGTTTTATCTTCAAGTGCTATATAAATGAAGTGTGTTTGATTCCCTGGTTATCATCATGGTTTCTTAATTTCTGTATTCTTTATTTTGATTCACCTCTTCAATGGCTACATTTTATCTTCAAGTAGGTTTTTCAAAAGAGTTTCATTGTTGCTGAATTTCACTGAACCTGTTACTACTTGTGGAAATGCTTTTCTGTTGTTTTTGTAGCTGAAGAGCAAATTGACTTGATATAATGGATATTTTGTTACATTGTTTCTGAAACTGAGTGTTTTGAGGCCAGATTTTTCTACCTGCATGTTACTTGCTTTTTCTTCCCAGAAACTTGAAGGATGCTCTAAATAGTAACTTAACTAAATATGTTTTTATATTACTAACTTTGTATCAACTTTTCTTGGTATATGACGTACCCTATCAATTGGAAGATTTAGTCATTCATTTACTTTAGGTAAATTTTCCTATATCATATCTCTGATTATTTTCTGTCCTATTTGTTGGCATCTATATTTCTGCAATATTAATCACCTTTATGGTGGATGGACTATAGTTTCCACATTCATTGTCCTTCTAATCATTTTAAACTTCTCTCTTTACTTTCATTCATTATGTCTAAATAAAGGCTTATCTCCATGATACTTTTCTGTTTCTTGCTGCTTCTCGTTTATTTTATCTGTAGTGTTTTTGTTTTTAATCTTAGGGGTTTTTTTTTCTTTTTTCTTTACAATATCTCCTTTATTCTCATTCTGATCTTTTATTGTGTCATTGTGCTTTCCTTGTGTTACTGAATTAATGTCCTTATTGGATTCTATAATGGATGCAAAGCACCAGCAGAGAATCTGCCTTGGTTCCTTGGATTATATATTCTTTCAAATTTGATAATCTTTGTTATCTTTTAAAATCAATACCTTTCTCCATTTATATATTTTGATTTTGGGGGGGGGCTATAATATATTTTCTTAGTTCTCAAGACATTTCTTTCCTTTTCCACCTTTGTTCACATCCTATTTTTTCTCTGAAATAATTTGTGTTATTTCACATTGGCATCATTCACACCTTGCCTGGGGTCATTTGTCTTCCCTTATGAACTAGATGGCTCAGAGCAGGATGGAAGGAAGGGGAGAGGACAGCTCAGCCTGACCGCAGTCTTTGCTGAAGTTCCGATTTCACTGTTATTGCTGAGATCCCACCAGATGGCCTTTATTAGACTCCATTCCACTCAGCTTGGCATACATTCAACTCTTTTGGTCTTTGGCTCACTGCCCCTACTTAGCACTATATGCTGGAGTAAAAGAATCAGGGGCCCTTCCTGCTTTTGCCAAGGTCCAGATGTGGTTTGTAGAATATTTGCTCAGTGTTTTATCTTGATTTTCCCAGGCATGCCTACTCATCCCTTTAGCCCAATACTTTTCAAGTTAGAGAGTATTCAGAAATATTCTCAGGATTTTTTGTAGCATCTCATATCCTCAGTGCTGCTATCTGAGATAGGAGCAGGGTTGGAAATCCTGTCAAGGTAGCCAATGCACCAGAATCTTCTCTTCCTTCACTAGTCATAACTTTTTTGAAGTTTATAGTTATTCCATTTTTCTTTCTGCTGTTGGAAAATTTTGGTAGGGTTGTTTTGGTTTTGCTTTTGTTTATTGGAGGAGGATGCTTCTGTGCCACAACTTCATGGTACCAGCATCCCTCAAACTCAAGGTTATACTCAACTGTATCTGTGAGATATGTATCTTAAAAGATTAGAGGGGCTGGCTCCGTGGCCAAGTGGTTAAGTTCACACACTCTGCTTCAGCGGCCCGGGGTTTCATTGGTTTGAATCCTGGGCACAGACATGGCACTACTCATCAAGTCATGCTGAGGTGGCGTCCCACATACCACAACTAAAGGCACTCACAGTTAGAATATACAACTACGTACTGGGAGGTTTTGGGGAGAAGAAGAAAAAAAAACGAAGAAGAAGGAGAAGATTGGCAACAGATGTTAGCTCAGGTGCCAATCTTAAAAAAAAAAAAAAGATTAGAGCAAAAGTACTAAAGGATTAAAATAAATAAGCAGGTATTTGAAACATTTAAGTTCAACAGCTTATAGCTTAGACCATTGTAAATATTAAAATTTACCAATGTTGACCGAGTGTTCATTTTGTACAAAGTACTGGACCTGGTGGTATGAGAGACATAACGGGGAGTAAATAGGGACAGGGAAATGGAAAGAGAAGCAAATATGCTTATGATCATTCTACAAGGGATCGTTAAATACGTTCGATAACAAGTAAGAGATACAGTGTTAGGGTGAGTTAAAGAAGGGAGACAGTATACCCAGTTAAGGGAATATCGAAAGATGTAATAGAGAACATGGTATGAAGAATGCATTTCAAAGAAGGTCAGGGAATGGAATACAGTCATAAACATTAGATACAGAGGCAGAAAAGTAAGAATGTAGTTGGAAAAGAACAAGCTATATAACCAGCACATAATTGTACAGACACAGGTGTATTAGGGGACAGTAGGAAAAAAAGATTAAAAGTGGAATGTGGAGATGCAGTGCAACTGAATACCAGAGTGACTTATCCAATGAACAGAAGCCACGAATAGTTAACAAGCAAGAGCATAATATGAATAGGTCAGCAAGGATGAACATTAATCTGACAGGAGGATAGAGGTTGAACCCTGGGATAGCGGGAAAAAAATGCCACAGTAGGTGTCATGAGATTTGGGTTCACATTACCCAGATGTCCGAGATTAAGTGAGTCATTTGACCTCTCTTAATCCTATTGCTCTTTCTGTAAAATAAGGGTGGTGAACATGGCTTCTGATATTAACAAGGAGTAGAAATTGCATTTTAAGATAACTCTAAGTTTTTGATTTTGTATTATAAAAGGATACAGATGACTTTCAGAAGTATGGAAATTAGGCTACGAAGCTGTTTATAAGAAGAGGATCATTACATCAGCATGGGATATTGAGAGGCTAAGGTAGTGATACCTACATATAGTGATGATAAACTGGCAGTTAGAAATGCAAGTCTGACACTACAAAAGAAAAATGTAAGAAATTTAGGATTCAACTTAATAAAAGTGATTGTTGAACTGTAGAAGCGTGTATAGTTTGTGAGATAGAGAGAAAGAAATGAGATAGAAAATGCAACATAAAGTCAACTCGTAAAGGGGTGCTTGTTAGCAGTTAAGATGAGTTAGGCAAAATATACAGAGTAGGGAAAGGAAAGGTGATAATATGAGTAAAGGGAGCAGGAGAAAAAGTCCCTTAGCCTCTTTCCTCCCACTCTCCAATCTCCTGCTGTGACTCCTATCAGCTGATCCCAATCAGAAGCAAGGGAGCAAGAGAGCTCAGTGACACAGTCAGTAGAGACTGCTCTCTGGAGTACAGCTTGAGCTGGAAAATGGATTGGGATAGAGGCCAAACGGAGGATAACTACCATATCTACTGAGTTGGGAGAGAATAAAATGTGTGTATAATAAAAACAAATAATTCATTTTCACTAGAATAAATAATATATGTGGGTGAGAAGCCAAAAGTGTGCTTATAAAAGTAAGTGGCTGTTGAAACTCATTAGGATAACAACAAGGGAAGAAGGACAGAAAGAAACTTGTGGACCTGGTGCTTAATTCATTGGGAGAGTTTACTACCTTTCCAGGAAATCAGCACATGAAAGCAACAGGGATAGAGAGAAATGGCATAAAAAAAAGAAATACTACAAAGGATAAGTTGGTTTCTAGAAATATTAATTTAACAGCAGCTAAGAAGAGGCAGTAGGGAGAGAGGAGTTCTCTGATTCCTTCTTTTCAGCTTATAAGGAGAATAGAAAGAATGCCAACTATTTCCTTGGACAAGGGCACCAATGTCTTCAGACACATGCTGGGACCAGAAGAGACAGACTTCTTTCAGGTTTAGGTAGTCACAGGGAAATTAGTGAAGAAAAAATGAAGGACAGTTCACAGTAAAACAGGAGTTTCTGAAATATTTGTGGGACTAGTAGAAAAGAAGGCAGCAGTAGAGTAGGGAGAGGTGGAACAGAGCTAAAAAGAGGACGGAGAGAAGAAAGGACGGCAGAGGATGGGTTGTGCGCCGAAGATGGTGATTTTCAATAGTAGGATCAGACGGCAGGTTGTTGGAAGGTTTAACAAATATGTATTAAGCACTGTGGGGATTCTGTAGAGAGGAAAACCAGAAGGGAGACCTTATTAGGTGTAAAATCTTAAGAGAAATTGTGAGATTTCTTGAGGTAGGTGCTTGAAAGCGAGTTTCAAGAAGGACCTGGGAGGTGGTTAACTATCACATAAAATGGCGTCGGGATCTGGCTCTCACGGCTCCTGAGAATCTATTGTGCACATCTCTTTCTAACTCTGTGTTTGGGGGCCTCATATTGAACATGAAATAGGTCATGTTGGGTATATTTACACCACAGACATTGACAAATGCTACAAACCAGGGTCCCCCCACCACCCTAAAGCCAGCTGTTAAACATCTATCAGCACAAAACTGATCTGCTGAGACGTTGAGAATACACTGTTCTGTTAGGCAATGAGGATGACATCTTGTGAGAACATTTTCATGAGAGGAGGAGAACCCTCTTTGCCAGGGGTGAGTGCAAACCCTCTTTGCACTGAGTAGGTACAGGCAAACTTTTCCTTAAAAGAAGGGAATGAATGGCTGCTCATTGGTCAGAACTGAATAGTGGTCAACTTGAGAGAATTCCAGAAGAAATGACCTGGAACAAGCTGAACGAATAAAAATAAACCATAAACAATGATCAGGCATGCAGAATTCAGGGCATAGATTAAACCATTCCTTTGAACCGAGCAGTGCTTCGTTTAGCTTCAGTGAGCCTTACAAGCTGAAGCTGGTGCTTTCTTCCTGTTGGCACCCAATACCAGGAGTAAAATTATCCACCACCTACATGAAGCCTGTCATGGTCACCTGTGATTCTTTAGGAATCCCTTCTACTGCCTTCCACATCACTCCTAGAAATTTCCAGCAATTGCTAAGTTATTGCTAGAAATTTCCAGTAATTGTGTCTGTTTTCCCATTTGTGGAGGAAAGAAATACTCTCAATGGCCAACTGTTGCTCTTTCCCATCTTCTGATACCTCATATTGGGCTTGGGGGGCTTAAATAAACTCTGCTGATGAATAAAGAAAATTTTTTTCAGGAATATAATACTGAGCACAAAAAGAGAGTTATCAATTTTGTCTTTTTATAATTTTCTGGGTCCCACCCCCATTTTTTCCCATTAACTTCCTTTTTAATTTTTTTCTAAAAGGCATGTTTTCCATGCCAGTCTTATACATAGGGTTTCTTAGGGACTAGACACGCATAAGAAGTTTAACGAGTGGAGATTTACCTACTAAACAATATTGTTAACATAGCTGAATCATTCATCATTCACTCAATAATATTTGTTAATCACCTACTATGTGACAGGCACTGTCCAAAACATCTCATATCATACAGAGCAATGGATCACAAGGTACATGCTGAAACAGAGAGAAGGTGAAGTCATCAGGAACATAGTTTCTACCCTGATTTAGCTCTGAGTTAACTGGTTTCTCATCTGTAACTGTATTTACCTTATTACCTACCTGAACAAATTCGAGAATTGACCATGTAAATACCTTTACTTATTTTATTTTTTTTATTTTTTTAGCCTTACATCTTGGAAAATTTTAGTTTTCAGAGTAGAAGCAATTCAGATTGGTCATACTGAAGTAAATAAACTGAGATTGCTGAGATATTTCCTAGATACTGCTATGGCTTTCTTTCCCCAAGGTCAGCCATATATGTGAGTAAAGTGGTGGTGGCAGTGGGGTGGTGGGGGGGCACAATCAAAATGTCTTAGTGCACAAAAATTTCATCTCCATAGGTCATTTCCCATGCCTGACATCTCTACCACTGGCCACTTTTTTCCCTAACATAATAAAAACCTTTGTTAAAATGCAAGTAATACTAATGATTTATAAAATTTCAGTTTCTTAAGGAAAGCTCTAACAGGCTAGTGAGTGAATTGGTCAAATCACATGTATGTTTTCACAGGAAAGGGCTATTTGGAAAATAATCGGAGTTTTGTAAAAGAAGATCCATAAAGGAGGCCAGGAGGTAGCATTAGAGTACTCTGTCGGGGATGACCTGAGGAAGAAACGTTTTATCAGAACACAAGATCCACTGCAATTAGCAGAGACCTGAAATAACACTGGCCAGGTAGAGATGGCTTTATTTCGTTTTCATTGAGTAGCCTGGAGAGAGATGGCTAAGACTAATATTGTGGAATGGCTTCATGAGGTCATCCAGGGATCCTTCCAATCTTGTTGCTCCACATATCAGGAGTGTTGCCCTCCTTTTAAGCTTCCTTACTAATAGCTGAGAATTCCCAAGTGTTACTATACATTTGCTCCTGAACAAGTCTGCTCTGCCAAGTTCTACTGCCGCTCTACCTGGTACCTACCAAATCCTTCTCATTCCCTTTAGATATCCAATAGCTGATGACACTGGCACTCGTAGATCCCACGTGCTCTGACAGGCTCCATCACCCACTGGTGGTTTGTTTTGCTAAATCTATGAGGTTATCTGTGGCTGAGTGAGGGAGATTGCATTTTTCCCCTTTGATTACACTCTGTTCTAAAGTTCCTGAAAAAAGATTGTTTATGCTCCATTGTTACGTAAATTTTGTATTTAAAAAATGAAAACAAATCATTTCACCTTTGATATATAGTCTCCGCTCCCCACTTTCCCGGAGATGCATCCAGGGGGAGCTAGGTTACAAGACACATCTGAGAGATAGTGATTATGCTGTATTCAGAATCACTTCTCCTCTCTTATAACTAAATCTTTCTTATGATAAGCTCATTGACCTAGGATCCTCTTTCTCCAAAACAAGACCTCTTGTCCACATCTCGCTCTCTAAATACCTTTCTGTTGGATCTGCCCTATCAGTTCAGCATATAAATTCAGATCACCTGTATTTAAAGTGAGGTTTAAGTAGACGTAGCATTGGTACAGCTTATAGGTTGGGGTATAACACTTTGAAATTCATTACACAGGAGAAAAGGTACAATGAATTTCTCCACTGCGAGCCTCCATAGCATGAGGCATACTATTCAATACACTAAAAGTGTTTGAAATTGTGACATATGCATTGCTAAAAATAGTCAACTCTTGAGTGCAACATCCTATTTGAATGTTGGGTCTATCTGACTGAAAGTTCTGTTAAAATTCTAAAGTGGATATAATCTACCATGCTATAAATGTCTGTGACAATGAATTTTGAAATGACCAAAAAAATAGAGCTTTTCTGATCCAGCAATTGTGCTCATTGGTATTTACCCAAATGAGTTGAAAACTTGTGTCCAAACAAAAATCTGTACATGGATGTTTACAGCAGCTTTATTTACAATTGCTAAACCTTGGATTCAAGCAAGGGGTTCTCCAGTAGGGGAATGAATAAATAAACTGTGGTATGTCCAGACAATGGAATATTTTTCAGCATTAAAAAGAAATAAGCTATCAAGCCATGAAAAGACACAGAGGATACTTAAATGCTTCTTACTAATTGAAAGAAGCCAATCTGAAAAAGCTACATACTGTATGATTCCAACCATATGACACTGGAAAAGACAAAGCTATAGAGACAGTAAAAACTTCAGATATTGACAGGAGTTATGAAGAGGGAGGAAGGACTATGTGGAGCACAGAGGATTTTTAGGGCAATGAAACTACTCCGAATGATACTATACTGGTGAATATGTATCATTATACATTTGTCAAAACCTGTAGAATGTACAACATGATGAGTAAACCCTAATGTAAAGTATGGACCTTATGTGATGATAATGTGTCAATGCAGGTTCAGTTGTAACAAATTACCACTTTGGTAAGGGATATTGATAGTGGAGGAAATTATACATGTGTGGGGACAGGGTATAAACGGGAACTCTCTGTACCCTCTGCTCAATTTTGCTTGGAACCTAAAACTGCTCTAAAACATAAAGTCTATTTATTTATTTATTTAGTGAGGAAGATTGGCCCTGCGCTAACATCTGTTGCCAATCTAACTCTTTTTGCTTGAAGAAGATGGTCCCTGAGCTGACACTTGTGCCAGTCTTCCTCTGCTTTGTATATGGGACACTTCCACAGCATGGCTTGATGAGCGGTGTATTGGTCTGCACCTGGGATCTGAATCTGCGACCCCCAGGCCACAGAAGTAGGGCATGCAAATTTAACTACTATGACCCCCCGGGCCGACCCCCATAAAGTCTATTTAAAGGAGGGAGGGCGAACCTGAAGCTTTCATGAAATAAATATTTATATCCTCAGTGTAATCTAGATTCCATCAACATAAATGCAACCCTATAGTTCATCTGTGAAAATTTCCATTTTCCAAATTCATGAACCCCAAAATATTGTCAATAATAAATTACACGAATATAAGTAAAAAATTTTGTAAAAGATTTCTGAGTAATTTCGAGAAAATAAGAAAAGCTTCACACCCTTCTTTCTTTGGAACAATAGGAATGTATCCCATATGTTCCAAACCTGAGATATTAAATACTAATAATAACCTGGATGGGATCCATATCACAGTTTCTTGCCCTTAGGAAATACAGGGAAGACAAGCCAAAAGTAGGAATGCGCCAATGTATGCCAGCTATGTAGAATGTATTATTTCATTGTAATTGCTATAATAATTTTTAGGCAGACATTTTTATCCCCACTTTAGCAATACTTTGCATGAGGCAGTCAGGATATGATCTCACAAACATGTTTTTTTTGGAGTCTGTGATTCTCCAGGTACCCAAACTCCCTGGTTGTAGACAGAAACACCAGTTTTCCCCTAGTTATTTGCTCAGAATTATATAAGAAAATTTAGCAATTGGGCCAGAGGACTTGAATAGAAGAAAACACTGGAGAAACAGTCATATGGACTAGTAGTAGGAAAGAACAATAGACCAGACAGAACTGGGATTGAAAAAGCATCCTTAGGAAGGAGAACAGCATTACAGATCCAAGACAGGGTAAGAAATGCAGCCATTTTCTCAACTAGGATAATAAAGTTGAAAGAGGATGAGGAAGGGATGGCTATAGATGTGAAGAAAAAAAAAAAAGATGGACCAGAAGCAGAAGATCCCACCAACTGTGGGCCAGTGGTGGAGGATGTGGAGTGGTGGTGATGGCAAGTCACAAGTTGAAGGAAGGAGAAGGTGGAAGTAAAAAAAATCATTTTTTATTTTTATTTTTTACCTGTGAATCCTATCTCCAGCCAGCTTGAAATTGACCTCGCTGTCATTGTTCTGTAAACTAATATGGGAAAAAATGTCAGTAAGGCAGAAATTCTAATAGGCTTGCCTCTGAGGCTTTGAATCTCAAATTTTAGGGTGGCCCTGCTGTTAGAAACCTGGACACTTGCTCAGTGTCAAGGTCAGAATCTTTCCACTGTGCCATGTCACTGCCATGGAAAAGGAAGAGAAAATAATAATTATTTCCAATAACTATTGGTGAGCTTGAGCCCAACTAACATTTGTTTTCGTTTGCCTCTCTTTCTCTTCTTCCTCCCACTCATTACACATGTTTCTGGCTCTCAAGTCTGTCTTCTACTCCATTGATGAGAGTTGCTGGAAGTTGCAGTGGTGCTCAAGCCTAGCTGCATATTAGACTTACCTGAGCAGCTTTTAGAAATCAAAAGCCTGGATCCCACCCCAGAAAAATTGAACCAAAATGTTGGGGGCAGGGAGAACCTGAGCAATGGTAAGCTTCAAACACACCCAAGGGCTGAGGTGAGCCAGGAACTTTGCTGTAAGCTAATTTGTCTGTCAATAAAACTATCCTCAAAGATGTTTTGAAGATTGGGGTTTCTTGTTCTTAGCACAAAGAACAGCATATACCAATATCAAAGTACCATTAGGAATTTGGATTCAAACAGATCTAGTATTTTTCCTTTATACCTTTTTCTCTTTTTTTGGTCAATTCACTGTTACCTTCTTCAGGAGAAACAGCAAGAAGTAAACATTTCCTTTGAGGAATCACTTGAATGTGAATGCCAACGATTCCATTCTAAACAACCCAGATACACAACTAGAGTCTGCTGAGAAGAAAAGTAAAATATTTTAAATGCATAAGAATGGCTTCCAAATACTGAACCTTTAAAATAACTTCAGAATGTAGTAGGTCACTGTTACATGTGAGGTGTAACTAGCAATGACAAGAAGTGACAAGCTCCTGAAAAGTGCGCCAGCACAAGAACATAACGTGATGAAAAGCCTTCAAAGAATTCCTCGCTCCTAGAAACGTGAGATCTTGTTAAGAATTAAAAGTTGTTAATTTTCGGAAGGGAGGTCTTTCTCAGGACTCCATGCCTTATGAGTAAAGTGTCTGTTGATTGAATAAGCGTAAAAGGAACAGTAAATCTCCGTATTTGATTGCACAAGCCAAGGATGCTTCCTCAGATACAATCTAAGTTTCTCTCCCCTGGGCACCTTGCCACAGGGATTGCTGAGGATGCACCTTTCTGCTGACGTGCACATCTGGGAGAGTGACATCCATGTGACCCTCAGTATTTTCATCCTGTGCGCAGCTTGTAGACTGCCTTGGGTGTTGACTTTTCTCTATCTAGCATTTGCAAGAAATTTCCATAGTTTCTAGGTCACTTGGTGAGTTTTTTATAATTTCTATTTTCAATTTTTGTACATATATATAACTGGATGCATGATAGAAAAAAATCTTGAAATCTCACCTCCTTTATAAAGATTTAAAAAATTAAGTTCTTAAACTGACTCCACACGTTCGCAAGACTCCAGCAGTTAATCTCCACCAGGAGTCCTTCCATATACTTGCCTGTGTTCTTCATCCCTAAGAACTATGTGTCCTCATTTGATGAAAAGTGTAGGGCAAATAGATATTTCTATAGCAGGGAAGGATGTTCAGACTCATGAATTATAGGCTCCATTATAGTTGGCTCAGCAAAGACTCCATGTCAGATTTAAAAATATTTTCAGACCATTGCTCCTCCTTGTGAAATGACAGGCAGGGGGACATCAAACTCCAAAAGACGTAAAAATATTTGCTGATGATTGCATGGTAGAAAATGAAAAAAAGCTCTGAGATAGTGAAAGAATAAATGTAAGAAATTTATTATGTATAGGGCGAACAGTCTAAAAACAAAAAAGGATGAAAGAAGCACAAACCCACCTTGTAGATTTGGTAAATGAAAAGACCTGGGTTCAAGTCTCGCTTCTACATCTCCTCATTGCGCAAGATTCGGTAGTTTCCAAAATATCTCCAAGCATTAGGGTCTCATCTATAGCATGCCCATAACATGATCTGCCTCAAAGATTGCTGGCAGGAATTAGATGAGAAAGGGTTTATAGCAGGCCTTACATTACATCTGGAATACATGATAGAATGGACTTAATAAATGTCAGTTACTGTCCCCTCCACCTTTGTCCTTAGAAGTGCAAATGTAAAAGTAGTATCACTCCCCAGCACTTCAGAGGAGCTAAATTTTGAGGCTAGATCTTAACAGTTCTTTATATTTTTCTCCCGGACTCTGAAAAAGTGCAGGGCAAAGCCAGTTCTCTGAGTCTGAAAAGTAAAATAAAATCCCTGTAAGGAAAGCCTGGGTGTGTAACCTGGTGTTGCTGGGTTGCTTTTATCTGGGATCATGATAACCCATTATAAGTGTGCTTCAGCAACCGCGAAAGTGGATAGCAGCAAAATGCAATTCGCTATGAAAGCAGTACAAGACAATGCACCTTTCAAAAATGTTCTGAAATCCTGATCGTGGCGGTGTCACAGAGATTATCAGTAAATTATAAAATAAGTGCATGATAGCAGTGTAGTTTTAAGTGACAGTGGGGGTGTGTGAAAACATAATTGGCGTCTTCTTTCTGAATTTCTTCTTGCCATGTCTTTAGGGAAAGAAGAGACATAATCAAAAGTAGTTTAGGAGCACATCCCAGGAGTTGCTCAGGATAATGTGCCTTTAAAGGGTGAAAATCATGTCACCTTCTCCATTTTAGTCTCCATTACACTCACGAAGGCAAAGATAAGCATGTTTCTATTTAATAGAGTAGCCACAAAATCAATACAGAGAAATTGTTAATACATAGTGCAAATGCCACTTGAAGCAAAGACCCTCAAGGAAAAGAGACTTTCTAAACAAAAAGGAACTTTAGAAACAAGCTTGCCCTACTGTATCACTTTACAAGTGAGGAAAATGAAGCCCAGTGATGCAAAGGACACATGGGGTTCGGTTTCAAAGCCTAGAATGGAAGCCAGACCTTCTGACACCATACGGTTCTCTTACCATCATATGTACTATTGGATCTAAGAATGTGAGTTGAAATCATTTAAGGACAGCTACAATTTCCACTCTAGAATAGGGTCCATAAAAAGTTGAAAAATAAATAAAAGGCAACTTTCACTAATGACAACGTTTTGATTCTCACTGAAACTGTCTGTATTTCATAACCTATAGTTCTGTAAACATTGAAAAGACTGGAAGGTTAGAAGAGAGTTCAGGATGAGTTTTTCACATGGGCGTTAAGTGGAAGTGGTTTAACGTAAAAAAGTTATTTCATTTTTTGATTCGGTCTATAAAATTGGGCAACCATTCCATTCCCCTAAAAGAACTGCATACGAATTCTATAACCTGGAGGTCAGGAAACATGCTTCAAAATCTCTCTTCTTCCTAGCCCAACTCTATTCAAATTTCTCTTCTTGAAACAAAAGCCCTGGCAAAGTCTTGCTCAAGCCTACAAAAGCTTTATGTTAGGTTGTAGGGAAAAAGAAGGCAAAATACTATAAAGAGCAACTCTGACATCAGAGATGAGAGCTCTTCTCTCTGTGCTTTTCCTGGCTGCTCAGTCAAGATCTTGATGCCTGGTGATGAATAGATTGCATGTGTGCAGCAGAAGATAAAAGTGATCTCCATTAGCCTTTTCTCAGCCATAGATGTCTTGGCCGGGACCTTAAATATCTTATTCCAGCCCCGGTTTGCTGAAATACTCCAAAGCAAAATACTCTGTGTCACTCCACCTCAGCGTGGTGAGAGGCTCCCAGGACCGGGGGATGTTCTCATATTTGGTGATGCCTTCCTGTGTCATTAAAGCAATCAGATGGATCCAGCTTGAAAAGACAATAAGGGCTGGACAAAAGCTGAGAGGGCAAACAGATGGGTAATAATCCCCTCTTTTATCATTCATGCCTATGGAGAATTATTCAGCAGAACTGAATTCTCTGATGAACAGAACCCAGGATGGCTTTACGCAGTTAAACTTATGGGATTCTTTCTTTCTATTTGCTTCTGTGCTCTGAGAAAGATGGTAAGATGATATTCTTATTCATAAGAGTAGAGGATGTTTGCAGAAAAAAAGGAATCTGCTAACGTTTGTGGCAATCAATAGTGTGATGCCAGAGAATGGGAGCTCCATTCAGCCAGACCCCTTTATCATGGATCAGGATGTCTATGAGACATCTGTCAACACCATCCATAAGTTCCCAGGGCCTCTGATCTACAATGAACATGACTCAGGAAAAGAGATGGGACACCTGCTATTCTAAATTGACTCTGGATATCAAAATCACCTAGAGGGTCAAGCAGATAATAATCTCCCCATTTCGTAAGTTTTGAAATAGTTCAATAAACTGTGATTCAGAAAGCTTCAGCAACAGACTTGGAAAGAGAAAGCCCTCCATAACCCAGGATTAAGAGGCTGGAAAGTGGGGAGGCGTTTGCTGCAATGGATAGTGCACTGGCTCCTTTCGTATTTTAGGTGCCGTACCAGCACACTTCATCTGAACCGCATGGCTCCGAGAGGGTCCTGCAGGCACTGGGATAACAGTGGGCAGCTAGGGTGAGGCATAAACTCTAGGGCTGCTTACCTCTGCAGGGACCCCAACCAACTGCTACTACAGTCTTGCTAGGGGCAGGTTTTGTGGTCTTGTTTTCCCCAGAAGGGTAGCAAGAAAAGTCTTCTAACCTTAGGATTAGAACCTGACCAGATCTAGGAGAAATTCTTTCAGACTAGATGAACAACACATTTACCTTTGCTTTGGAGCTGCTGTTCAACGGGGGCTTAAAAAAGAATAACTGGATAATATCCTATTTTCTTGCATGCCTGAAAATAATCTACTTCTCATCAAGGAGGATTTGCTACACAAAAAGATAAAAAAAATAAAAAAAGCTACTACTTATTTAGTTATTAAGATGTGTGTGTGTGTATATACCAACAGTATGTATGTGTACATATGCTGTTAGAAGTTGTGACTTTCTTAAGATAGTACAATTAGTAAACTTAGGGGCTCAGGACTCTGATTCCAAACCTCAAGGTCCTTATACAAAACCAAACTACCTTATCTCCGGCACTCAGTTGCAATTGATTCTGCACAGCCTTATCCTCTTGCCTCTCTTTTCATATTTCCTTAAATACATTGTAAGCAGCTTGAGAGCAGGAGCCCCATTCTATATTTCTTTGTCTCCCCTACAAATCCAAATAGGAGTTGAGAGGGCACTTTCTTCAGAGCCACTATCAGATTCTTGTGATGAAGTGTCTTATACATCTTGTGATTATTTGACAGTGCTATGAGACCTCAAGTCTTAATTTCATCTGAAAGACAAGGTGGGAATAGTCGCAATCAGATTATTGAGGGTCTTGCGTGCCATATGTGGCAGAGACAGTTGCTCACTGGATATCTGTGTGTGCTCTTACATTTTTCAGCCTCTCCCCATCAGCTGCTTTTGGGATGTATGACTAGTTCTGAGGGATGGACTGTGAACAGAAATGACACGTGTCACATCTGGGCCATGGCATTTAAGAGTCAATTTTCCTTCTTCATTCTTCTCTTTCCTTCTTTTGGTGGCATGAGATGGTAACATCACACGATAAACACAGCCTGAATTTCTCAGTGATCAAGTGGATGAGAATTCTTTCATCAGACTTTGCTAGAGAAAGAAATACACTTTTGTTTTTCTAACCCACTGAGATTTGGGGGTTTACATATTACTACTGAAAATCCTAACCTTTTCTTATTAATATACCACGACATAAGGTTTAGACTTTATTTTAATGGATTGGAATGTTAGAAGCTTTTGTGCAGGGAAGAAGCAATTGAAAATATCCTAACTTTCAAATTACCTCTTCATAAATCATTTCTTCATATTTTCTTTCCTACTGGTATTTTCCGAGGACATTTATTTTCTACTTATTCATTCAACAATTGATTATTAATCATGTTATTTATCCTCTAGTATGTGACTGGTGTGTGATATTCAGAAATGATGATTTAGTATTTATTAAATATAGAAATAGACTATATTATGTGCTGGGCACTGTTCTGGTGCTTGTCATATATATACTTATTTAATCCTCATAGCAATACTAGAAAGCACTATCATCATCCTCATTTTATGTATTAAGGACACTGGAAGACAGACAGATTAAGCAATTTGCCCAAGGTCACAGAGCTGATAGTGGGGAAAACGGGACTTGAGCCCAGGCAGTCTGGCCTCCGGATTCTGGACTCTCGACCATCAAGCTCTGTTGATGACAGTGTTACAGTCAAATCAATATAGAGAATGGAGTTCTAACAGACCGTGAAGGCCAACTTGGTCTTTATCCCAACAGGCCTTATTGAAGCTGGTACTTCCCTCCTTCTAATTTATCACAAATATGACATGGAGTTTAAGACCAGGAAGTTCTCAGGGAAATGTTTCCATTTCAGGGAATTGATCCCATCTCTACATTCCCTTAATATTTTCTTTGCATTTTCATTAAGCTGCTGCTCGTACCACATCTTTGTTTATTTACTTAGTCATATACAAGTTTTATCCACTGTGGTATGCCTATAGCTCTTATGTCACTACATAACTATGCAGAGCAAATGTTTAACAGATGATGTAAATGGCAGAATGAGTACACTAATTAATATAACCTAAACTATAACCTAAGCCATATCTACTGCTGAAAAATTTAGCATCTTTGTATATTTCTGGTGAAATGGTGGAGTAGACAGTTAGCAGCTAATAAACTCTCTTTCTGCCTTATTATAAATCCTGACTATATGACTCTTTGAACAAGTATTAATACTTCTTATATTGTTTCCAACTCTGGAGTGATTTTTTGCTCTTCTAGTCCTGAGAAAATGATAGTAGAGGACATTTACTGATCCTTTACCATGAACTAGCCAGTTGCTATGGACTAAATGTTTGTATCTTCTCCCAAAACTCATGTGTTGAAGGCCTAATCCCCAAAGTGATACTACTCGGAGGTGGGAAATTAAGTTGTGAGGGTGGAGCCCTTATGAATGGGATTAGTTCCTTTATGACAAGAAACATGAGAGAGACGATCTCTTTCTCTGACACGTGAGGATGTAACAAGAAGCCATTCATCTGCAAAGCAGGAAGAGAGTCATCCCCAAGAACCAAATCAGCCAGCACCTTGATCTTGGACTTCCCAGCCTCCAGATCTGTGAGAAATAAATGTTTGCTGTTTAGGCCACCCAGTCTATGGCATTTATTATAGCAACCTGAACTGACTAAGACAGTAGTCTTATAAGGACTTTATACGTAATAACTTATTTATTCCTCATAATAGATTCATGACTCATATACAATCAATTCTCATTATTCATGGTAGTTGGGTTCCATAACACTGAACTATATAATACTGAACTGCTGTTCCTAGGAGCAAAAAAAGTGTTAGGTTCCTACAAGCTTCTGGTTGCAACATTTTCATTAACTGATCAATACATAATCTTGTTTTATGTTTGTTTCTGTTCAAAGACACTTTATTTAATATGTATTGTTGATTAATTTACATTGAACTCATGGCGAACAGCACTCAGACCAACTCATGCTTGAAGGAAGCTTATTTAATACATACATTTTCTCCGTAAGCCACATCAAAGCCTTCTTGCACTAGGAACACTAGATAGAATTTAGTGCTATGCTTAGGGACAGTTGTAAACAGCAAAATCATCAACAAAGCACAAAAATGTTTAAAAGCATAGCACCAAATAGACCGTGAGAGGAGAACTTGTTTGTAGTATGAGCGCTGAAGCAAGAAGGCAGAACATCGCCTTGTTCAGCCTCAGCTGGGAACATGTGTACCTGGCAACTCAAATTTTTCACCTTTTTGTGTGCATGCAAATGTGCCATGAGTATTCATTTTAGGGTCATAAATAAGTTGTAAAGAGTAGGTGAATTTGTAAATATAGAACCTGTGAATAATAAATGCATGGACTGAATGTCTGTGTTCCCCCAAAATTCATATATTGAAGCTCTACCCCCAGTATAGCTGTATCTGGAGATGGAACCTCTAAGGAAGTAAATTCAGGTTAAATGAGGTCATAAGGATGGGGCCCTGATCTGATAGGATTAGTGTCCTTATAAAAAGAGACACTAGAGAGCTCTCCACTCCAGTGGAAACACACTGAAGAAAGGCCACGTGAAGACACAGCAAGAAGGCAGCCATTTTTAAGTCAAGAGGCGAGCTCTCACCAGAAGCTAAATTAGCTGGAACCTTGATCTTGGACTTCTAGCCTTCTGAATGTGAAAAACTAACTTAAATTTCTGTTTTTTAATCCACTCAATCTATGGTACTTTGTTAAAGCAGCCCAAGTAGACTAAGACAATGAGGATTGACTGCACTATCATACCTCTACTTTAAGGATGAGGAAACTTAGGCACAGAGGTGATATGTAACTAGCATGTGGTTATCATATCTACTCTTCAGTGAACCAGGCTTCAAACCCAAGCAGTCTGACTCCAGATTACGTTTTAAGTGCTGGAACATGATGCTAACCTACCTCCTCTGACAAGACCACATAATTAGGCTGCCTTTCTCTTTTCTTCTAAAACAGCCTGTGGAATCAACAGGTTAAGCTCTGAAACTTGCCTTCCTGACAATACAGATTCTCTTGCATCTCTCAGACTCCCTGATGGCTCAAAGCTTGAAAAAGAGAAGAAACAGACATGACACATTCTTTTAGAGCTGGGAGATGATCCTCCTGCCTTTATAGGACTGAAACATCAATTCTTTCAGCTTCCAGCAGAGAGTCAATCTCGTCTTGAAATTTTCCTCTCCTTAGCCATGTTGTATCCATTAACCAGGGAGAAAGCTTTCCCATTGCACTGTCCATATTACTACATTGTCATAATTGAAACCATTACGTTACATTCTTTCCATATGTCTGAGTGTGGCCAATGTACTTTATTTGGTAATGCTTTGGTTCATTGGTTCTTAATGCACTTTGGGTCATAGACCATTTTGATGATCTGAGGAAAGTTATGGACATGTTCTCCCAGAGAAAAGCACACTCAAAATGACAGAAGCTTTTGAATAAATTTCAGAGGCTCAAGGACCCTCTCCTTTCTGAGAGCCTTTGCTGTATTGATGGGCATCGCATTTACTCAGGAAGGATGGAAGCCTCTAGCTCCACTCTATATGGTGGTAATGACAGCAAATGGACAAGCTAGATCGGAAAGATTGTCATGAACGTGAAGTTGTGTTTCTGGTCACTGTAGAACACTACATCAGGCTTATCTTTATTTAGTATTGCAATATCTTATTTTTATTCTCACAGTCCTTTAGCACTTTTCAAGCACTTCTCCCTCCGAGACAGAGGCAAAGCACAACATGTACTTGTAAAGAAAGAAATGCTCTGCTCCTCTTTAGAGGGGCATTGGTTTCTGAACCTTGGGAAATGGGTGATGTTACCACACAGCCAGGCAGAGTTTCCAATGGCAACAGAAAGCAGAATAGCAGGAAACCAGTTCAACAGCTGACACCAAAATGCTTTTCCATATGTAAAGTTGTCTTAAACCCACAAGAGACACTGAGAACAAACTTTGTTCTTTCTTTTCTTTTTGCTTAATACCAAATGAGTCAGGGAGAAGCGCTGGACGCTTTTAAAAATGCACTTATAATTTTGAATCCAAGCTGTGCGAGTACCCATTGGAGACAACTGTTCTCTCATGGCCTGCTTTGAATAAACAATCACAGCTCTGTGTGATATTACTTCTTAACCAGATTCTAGCATTGAACTGTTGGCTCGCCATGGTTACTTGCATTTTAAACCAGTGTCTCCTTTTCCTTCCCCTTGGCTAAGATTCCTGCTTACTTGGCAGTGGCTCCTTCTCATTTGAACTTTTGCCCTCTTTTAATCTCCACCAAATTTTTGTCTAAAAGAACCTTTCACAGGCACCTTTTGTTACTCTGAGTTTCTTTCTCGTGTGAGAACCAGCTTAGGGAGCTGGTTACTGGAAAACACTCAAGGGCCTGTCTTCCTTCTCTGTGAAGCCAGCAGTGACAGGCTGTTTTGTGTGTGTACTTTTCTTTAAAAAAAAAAAAAAAATTAAGGAAGCACAAGATGCAAGCTGTTTGCTGAAAACAAAATGTTTGCTTTCAAAAGCAAGTGAACACACACATATTTGCATACGTCCGTGTGGCTTCACTCTTGTCGGTTCCAGGGCTGCTCCTCTGTTTCCTCAGCGTATCACACTGTTGAAACTTATTTCAGATCAAAAGCCAAGCCAATGAAGAGTGTTACTTCCTCCTGACTTCTCATACCAGCTGCAATTCAACGAGGACTTTCAGGGCCTCAACGTCTATGGAACCTGTTTCCCTTTCAAAAGAATAACCAGCATGTCAACCCTTCCTCTCATTTTCCTGTTAGACATCTGCTTCCTACTTAAACAGAGCCTACCATTTACTCAGAACCTCATGCTTGATCCTGTGCATTCTCTCGATTCTCTCCCATGCGTGGGTCCACAGACACTCAGTTCAGTTCTGCTCTTCCCTTCTCTCTCTAGTCAGGCCCAACCACTGAGCTCTGTCAGTTCCTTTCCCTGTGTCAAATGTACCATCTGTCTCTTCATTCCTTTTCCTCAGCATCACAACATACAAGTCTGTTCAGAATCACCAGCTCCAACAACAACCTGGTGTCCAACTGCAGCTGGAACATACCTTGCAGCCTGGTTATTCAGTTTTGTAAATTCTCCCATACCCTTTGCTGAATATTCTAGACCTTCTCTCTTTTTCTTTTCACTCTGCCATTCTCAGGGATCTTCTTGATTTATACCTGACTGAGAAGATAGGAGTTTACTGGCTTAAGCTACTACTTTTGCTCACATATATTCTTTATTTTCACCCTGGTAAATACCTGGATGCTGTCATCCAGTCTTGGAGGGGAAGTGAACTTCCTTTTTCCCAAAGCCAATCGCTCTGTCTGTGTGAGCTGTTGATATTGTCCTTCCAAATGCACGGGAACTGTGCCCCGCATTTTCTTCAAAGTCACAGCCATTTTCTCTCTGCCAAGTCCTACTCTTCTGCCTCCAAACATGGTTAAGTTATTAAAAACAGCAACAACGAAAAACTCTTAAACAAGCCTTCTTGTTCTATATGTCCTTCTTACTACCATACAACTTCTTTCCATGCTTATAACTCCACGCTTGGATAGTCTGCATCTGCCACTTTCATTTCTTCATCTCTATTCCTTTGCTCCCTCATCACTCTCCTCTTGACTTCAGCTTCACCACTCTTCTAAGAATTTTCTCTCGAAGGTCATCAATAAACACAAGGATGTTCCCTTCACCTTCAATTGTCTTGTCTTCTCTACTACAAATAGCCTACTTTTAAGATAGAACTCTTATTTTTTGGTTATCACACGATTTGATTTCTCTCTCCTTTTATGCCTTCTGCTTCTTTCCTGGTTCCTCTCCCCAAGGCCCATTCTTTAACTCAGTTATGTTTATTTTTATCAAATGTTTTTTGGACATTGGTTCCACCATAGCTCAAATGTAACAAGATGTAGAGTAGGACTTTTCTTATTATCCGAGGACTTCAGCTCAAGCTTCAATCCCCAAGACAATAGGCCATAGGAAGAATTGATAATCAGCTGGTAGCTGATATGTAGAAACACTTCCAGATCATTGGGAAATAGCCACTTCCTTGAGCTCTATCACTCCACTCCCCTAGCCTCTCTTCTGAAACACTCTTGTTTTCCTAATGATCTAACAAATAAAGGAATAAATCAGGGATCATCAAGCCCCTTCCAGAATACCGTTATAACATTATGATCCAAATCCATTCCAATGGTCTGCCATGGTGGCTATTAAACATATTGAATATCAGTGCTGTCAATAAGTGCCTCTACGCTCTAAAGAGTAGTCAAAGAGATACCCTCAAAGGTTTGCTAAGAAGTGATCAGATTAGAACTTCTTTCCCCTACTCACCTCCCCTATCCATACTATATAAAAAAAAGCCGAGAGTTCCTGGAGAGAGAGATAAGTTGTAGGAGGAGAGAATTATCTCCCTAATAACAAGTGTTGTTACTAGGAGGAATGCATGTGAAGAAAGGGAAGGAGGACACTTGCCACCAGCCAAGTAAGAAGAGCTCAAGACAGCACTTTGCAGAGACTTTGAATGTCTGCAGAAGAAGAGAAGCCAGATTATCCTGTCCAATTGGATACTCTCAAGATGCAGAAATTTTTAGCCTTACTCAGTTCATCAAAATTTGATGAGGGAGGCCTTGGGAACGCTTGACATTTAGAAGGAATTTATGTGTGTCCTCTGAAGTTCGACAGTATACATAAAAATAGATACTGGAGCCTGCTGCCAAACTGGAAAACTCAGAAGATAAATGGCTGGCTGCAGCTGCCTTCCATGGCAAGACAAGGAAGAGAAAGTGGCTTGGGAAGCAGACTACCCCCAGTCTGGCATGAAAACAAGGCACGAATTTCCTTTAAACCAAGTGAGCTTGAGATGTCTTGATGGGATCATACTTTAAAATAGTGCCTGCTGGGGTTGAGGGGATCCTAACAGGATGGATCTCTGGGGACAAAGGCTGAAAGGATGTCATTCTAGGTCAGCTGGAAAGTACATCACCCCTGTCATGAAGCAATGATCTGGAAGAATCTCAGTGAACAATGTTTGGAGATACTGGCTGAAGAACTAAAAAAAAGTTATACATGAAAGAGCCGCATTTAGAAGCTTTCTACAATGGAGAACACACTGGCCATTTGCTATTAGCCAAGAGAGAACAACAAAAAAACAGCAGCCAAATAAAGGCTTGAAAGAGTAAGGTGGAAATCTAAAAGTTGAGATCATGGCCCGTTCCCTACTGCAGGCCAGAGTCATGAAAAGAAAGACACTCAAATCAAGTTACATGTGACACTGAAATTTTGATTTAAACTTGCCTAGGATTTTTTTATTTCCTGAAGGTGAGTAATATGTACCTAAATATTCTTATAATCTAAAATTACTAGGAACCTATTAAATCACCTCAAAAAACTATAGGAAGGAAATGGAGATATGACCAGCCATGTTAGAAGACAGAGATTAAAGCAAAATAAAGATATTTTCTCTCTGTACTCCTGCTCAATGACTAGTTATACATGTTTTCAACCATTTAGATTACTGATGCACTTTTATTATTGAGATATTGTGATTTATAATAGTAAAATTTTTCTTTACTTCATCAATGACTTACATTAATAAAATGGCCACAGTAATATATGTGAGAAATTAAAAATTTGCTCACTCTTTTATGGAACACAATAACATTCTCATTTATAATCTGGGAAGCTATAGTCTCTGGTTATAATAAACAGAAAGCTATTAAGTTAAAAAAATTAACAAATAGAATCACATACATACTTATAAACCTCATGTAAAATTTATTTAATTATTTTAAGTAGTACATTAAACTTAAGATAAACAAATAGGTAAAAGATGAGTATAAGTACCTACTGGGTTTTATGTATTTGATATTTGTTATATCTAACCGTTAACAACAACAACAAAAGAAATATATTTTTGGTCTCTGTCCACTATTCCTGGCATATAGTTCCTAAAATCTCTGGAATTTCCTAACTTATGAGAGCAATAATTATGGTAAAGTTGTGACTTTTGGACTCCAACTCAAGATGGGGGCAGGTTGCCAGGAGAACCAATCATATGATTAGAAGGTTGGAACTTTCACCCCCTGACCTCTGGGGACAAAAGAGGGGCTGGAGCTTGAATCAGTCACCAATGGCCAAGGATTTAATTAATCATGCCTATGTAAGGAAGCCCCCATAAAAACCCAAAACAACTGGAAGAGGAGAGCTTCCAGGCTATTGAACAGAAGGAGATTTGGGGAAAGTGGTGCTCTCAGAGAGCATAAACGCTCCAAGCCCCTTCCCACATATCTTGCCCTATGCATCTCTTCTGTCTGGCTGTTCCTGAGTTATATCCTTTTATAATAAACCTGAAATCTAGTGAGAAAAATGTTTCTCTGAGTTCTATGATCCACTCTAACAAATTAATTGAACTCAAGGAGGGGGTTGTTGGAACTTCTGACCTGTAGCCAATCAATCTGAATTACAGATGCTAACCTGGATTTTCAAGTGCCATCTAAAGGGCAGTCCTGTAGGACTTAGACCTTAACCTGTGGGATCTGACACTATCCCCATGTAGATAGTGTCAGAATTGAGTTGAATTGTGGGATACCCAGCTGGTGTCTGAGAAGTGCTTGGTATGGGGAACCTGCCGCCATTGGAATTGGTGACCACAATTGTAATTATTAACTGACGTTTTGTTCAAGACTCTTAGAGTTGCAAGTGACGGAATCCTGACTCAAATATGCTCAAGAAAAAGAGGAACAGAATGGCTCACATCATGAAAAAGTCTAGAGGTATTTTGGATTCAGGAATAATCTAGGACCTCAAAATAATGTGATCAACACACCAGTTTTATTGCTATTTGAAATCCGTCTGACTCTGCTTGTCTTGATACCATATGCATGTTCTTTCTCAATTGTAGGCATAATAGATCATATCATTCTAGCTTAATAAATCTTGCAAAAAAAAAAAAATGTGAGGCAGCATAGCACTAAATTTCCATTGAGTTCCCTAACTGGCCCTTCTTGGATTATATGTTAACTCCAAAAACTACAGTACCCTAGTTAGTGAAATATGTGTCATATATCCATCCCTGTAGTTGGCAAGGGTGTGTTAGCCTCATGAACCATGTGAAATGACTTACCACAGAAAAGGTACTTTATTAAGAAGTGGGGAATATGGAAAACAACAAAGACAACACATGTTCATTAAAGTAAGCTCATTTACAATCTCTTCCAAGGTATCACTATTTTTCTCTTCAGTTCTATCAGCTTTTTCCATATTTGGGAGCTCTCTTGTTAGATCTATATATTGACTTTTATTATTAAAAACAAGTCCTTCTTCATCTCTTATTATAAAATACCTTTCTTTGTCTCTAGCAACAATTTTCATTTTAAAGTCCATTTTGTCTGATATTAGTATGCCTAAAGAATAGAGTGAGGAAGTAAAAACTACAGAACTTGATGATACAGTAGATTTGGGGAATGTTATCGAACACATTGGTATGATTTCAAAATATGGAGTTTGATTGATAGGGTAAGGTTATTCACCAAGAAGGGGAAAAGGAAAGAAACGACAGATGTGGGATTTAAACAGATGTGGGATTTAAAGAGAATGAGTTTCTTTTGGAACATTATGAGTTTAAAGATCGTTGAGAGAACTAAGAAGTCTTGGGTGGCTACTTTAGAATTGCATTATTAATTAATTGTTTGTTATATGACTCCATTTTGAAATCTATTTGCAATTCTGTCATGTCTAGTACAGAGTTTAGCTCAGCTTAGATGAAATTCTTATAGGTTGAAGGGTTGATTTAAAAAACTTAACATTGTCTTGAGTGTTCAGCCATTCTAAACAAAATTTAGTTTCCTGAATGTACCATGTTTTTTTGTTTGTTTGTTTGAATCATGGGTCTTTGAACATTCTGCTTCCTTCCCTTGGAATGCCCTTCTCTTCTTACCTTATCGTTTGCTTGGCTAAGCCTACCTGTCTTTCAGGATTCAGCTCAGGTATCACCTTGTACAGAAAGCTCTTTCCAGTGACTCAAGATTTTCTGTGTAATTCCTTCCATTTTCCCCAGAGCAGCCCTTGCTGCCTTACATTGGTTAATAGCCTGTTCCCTGAGGGTAGGTACTGCTTCCTGTTTACTATGTTATCACTAGTAGATATTACATGGAAATTCAACAAATTCTTTTTAAATTAATTAACTTTTAAATATATACATTTAGCCATAGGAAGGAACTGCCCGTCTCATTGTCTATTTTACATTCCTACACCAGCATATCCAGGAATTAAATGGATTGACTCTCGCACAAAACTAGAGAACAAGATAGTTTCATATAAAGAGGAGTAGATTATTCCAAAATAGATGTGCAAAGGGAAAGAAAGGAAGAGGTTTTTTTTGGAACGTCCATCACCTAAATTCTTCCCTGAAATCAAAATTATTCCATATGCTTCTGAAAGATGCCAAATAATATGAACTAAGTTGGTTTTGAAATGATTGGCAGATGGGTGATGACATTAGCTGAGTTTGGTACGTCTGGGGTTCATACCTCAATTACACAGCATATTCATCAAATCTGAGATGACATTAATTGTAATATGCACTATTATTTTATGTACCTTCAAAAAATAAAAGTAAAAGCTGCTGATTATGCTATGATACAATGATTAAGGAATATCTATTTAAGATACACTTCAATATCAGAGATATTAAAATGTGAAAAAGATGTATATTTTAAACTCACTTAAATATATTAGATAAGATTCAGAATTATAGAGTGAGGAAGGACATGTATCTATAATCCAGTCTAATCTTCATCAATTTACAAACGACCTAAGAACCCAAAGAATTTAAGTGCACACAGGTAAATAGGAATTGAGCAAGTCAATCAACTTGAGAGATCAGATGGGCTGGTTTGCTCCACTGTTAACATTTCAAAATTCTGTGCACTACTATTAATGCTAAAAAAGAGCCCCAGGGGAAATATATGTCATCATCAAATGACAAATGTCTCCTCCTTATGTTAAAGATAGCTGGGGGCCAGCTCCGCGGCCGAGTGGTTAAGTTCGCGTGTTCGGCTGCAGCGGCCCAGGGTTCGGATCCTGGGCGCGGACATGGCACTGCTCGTCAGGCCACGTTGAGGCGGCGTCCCGCATCCCACAACTAGAAGGACCTGCAACTAAGATATACAACTATGTACTGGGGGGTTTGGGGAGATAAAGCAGAAAAAAAAAAAAAAAAAAAGATTGGCAACAGTTGTTAGCTCAGGTACCAACCTTGAAAAAAAAAAAAAGATAGTTAATTTATCTCAACAAATATGTCACTTTAGATTTCCTATACTCAAATACCTGAATTCTAGCGTCTATCACCAGTGAACCCAGGATTTGCTTAAAAAGAGAAACCTGGATGCAGTATTTGGCAGCCAAGAAAATACCTAGTGAGATGTATGTATATCTAACACATATTGGATTTTTTTCCTTTGCTGTCTGAAAAGATTTCATTTAATCAACGACCATTTTCCTGATGTTGGGATACACAATATTTCACATGAAGAACAAATCAAATTTGCCATAATTATGGGACATTTTTAATTCACTATTTTCGATGGCAACTTTAACCTTGGTTTTCTTCAGCAAATTTTAACCTCCTTGCCACACAGTGCTGTAAGGTTTGTTTTAAAAAGCTGCTTATCCCCTTTCTCTTCCCTTTTTTCCCCTTCCCTTAACACCACGATTGAAAAACTCCCCCTCAACTCCACCCCCTCTCAAACTCCCCCATCCACCTGGAGTCTCAGGACCCTCCTTTCATTACCTTGCTGATAACAAAAGCATCTTCATTTTCTCTGGAAATCATGCAGAAGAAACATTTTAAGCTCAACTAAATAATTATCCACCTACTTTCTATTTCTTCCCAAGGGAAAAAAAAATCCTGATTGACTGAAAAATCACTGGGTTGTTGTCACCAGAATCCTTAATGTGAAACCTTCCTTATAGTTTTCCTCCTTCAGCTTTCTGTTTTTGATGTGGGAAGTGGCAAAATTAAGGGAATTTGTGGGTTGTCTTAGAAAATGCCACTGGTAAATGAAGGCACATTTAATTGAACGAGTCATCATGAATGCATTCAGTATACGACTGACAGGTCAAAGGGAGCAGGAGGAGTGTGTGGTTGTCTTTCGGCTTGCCACTGACTCTTATGGCAGGCCTTCGAGGTGCCTGGAGGGACGTGCTCACAGTGCGGGCAACGGTTGGGAGGATGGCCAGGGTTGCCAGCTAAATGACTCACCCAAGCAAGCAAAGACAAAGCCTCTCTTGGCAGACCCAAATTCCAGTTGCTTCATCATCTTCATTTTGCAGAAAACGCTCTGCTTAGAAAAAGGGAGAGGAAATCGTGATTTTATTGAAGAAAGTCTCTGACAAAACCTCGATTGTCAATTAATGCTTGCTGCTTGAAAATATTTACATACATACACACACACACACACACACACACACATATATATATATGAAGCCAGTTTTTTAATTGGTAAAAAGCCCTTTCTGAAGTGAGAGTTGGCCCTTGAGCAAAGACTGTGAGTTAGCAAAGTTTGATTTGCTGTCTCTTCATTTCTATTAATGGCAACTTTCTTCTCCCTGACACCTCCCAAAGTGTCTCATTCCTGTTGTCTCTGAGAGCTTTAAATTCCTCCCTGTTAAGGTGCTAACTAATAACCAAGTATTTGAAAAGTACTGCCATGTCTGAGGCTTTTTAGTGGTAGTGAAAAGGTCTTCAAAGGCTGAGAGGAATTCAGTGAACTGTGGACTTCATCACTGAGAATTTGACAACAATCTTCTTATTTCTTGGCCTTCTCAGCAGCTTGGTGACAAAGAGGGGTCTATTTTATATACGATTTTCTGCTGCCGAAAGACATTATCTCTAGATATTTTCAAAAATTTGGGAGGTGGAATAGATCTTAGCAGTCATCTTAAACCATCTCCACACTTTATAGATTTGGAAACTGAGGCCCAGAGAGGCAACAGAGTTATTGCCAGAGGTAATCTCCCTCGCCCCATCAGATTTCCAGGATAGTGGTTTTCAGAAATCCTGCCTTGGCAAAAGTAACACTGCTTAAAGATCCTGAATTTTTGGCACTCGGCAAGTTAAATAATTTAGCATATATCATTTGGGAAGGCTGAATGAATATGTCTAACTTGTGGACCCCCATGTTTGATGGCATATCTAAACTCAACCAATTTATTTCTCTTTATCAACAGGTCAATGGTTGCTTAAAGGAAGTCTTTCGACTTAATTCTATGGAGCTACAAAGCCCTGGATAAAATGGTATTGAGCAACCATCTAGTGGAAAGACACTGTATGCTCCAACCCCCTAGATGAGAAGGCCTTTATAAAACCTTTTTGGCTATTTGCTTCTAGCACTATGCCTGACTAGGTGCTCTGAGGGCCTCCTGCTACTGTAGCTTACATAGGACACAGTTTTCAAAACATTGTTGTTTGCATTTGAGTTGGTGGGGATTCTCAGATCCCTTCCCCTAACCCCTGCCATGTGAATTAGAGAACTGGAGATAGTAATCATGGGTCTGGAGGAACAGGGATGACCTAAGGAAGGATCAGGATAGTAGCACTGCTGTTGAGCACTGTTTTAGGCAAATATCAAAGTAGGGAATGTGAGAAAAGGATTCCTGAGCCGGCTCAAGGTGTTCTCAAGGTGAACAGAAGTTTCCATCTATAGGCACCTGAAGCCGCAGGCAGAAAACACACCCACTCTGAAAGAAAGCCTTCTCAATTTTGGACCTGCAGGATTCTCACCAAATAGATCAAGGAATGTACTCATAATCAAAGATCACCAGCAAACAAGAAGGCATGATATATTAGTTATCTATTGCTGTGTAACAAATTACCCTAAAACTTAGTAGCTTAAAATGACAATAAATATTTATTATCTCTCGCTGTGTCTGAGGGTCAAGAACTTGAGGACCTGGAGTTTAGGTCCCACCTCGGGGTCTCTCATAAGGTTGCAGTCATCTGAAGGCTTGACTGTGGTGTGGCTGGAGTATCCACTTCCAAAGTCACTCACTTACTTGGCTAGCATGTCTGGTGTTGGTTGTTGGATGGAGACCTCAGTTCCTCTCCATGTGGGCCTCTCCTCAGGCCAGCTGTGTTCTCAAAAAACGGCAGCTGGCTTCCCTTGGAGTGAAAAAAATCCAGGAGAGAACAAGTTAGACAGAAGCTGTTCTATTTACGGGCTAACCTTGGATGAAAACATGGGTAAATTTCTTCATAATCTTGGGGCAAAAAAGGCTATCCATGAAAGAAAAAAATAATACATTTTATTATATTAAAATTTAGAAACTCTGTTCATCAAAGGCATCATAAAGAGAATGAAAAAAAAAAAACGGCAAGCTAGGAGAGATATTTAAGACTCACTTAATCAACAAAGGATTAGTACCCAGACTACATGAATAATTTCTACAAATCAATAAGACAGACAACCCAACAGAAAACTGGACAAAAGTCAAAACACATGCATTTAACAGAAGAAACAAGTGTGGCCAACTGTTCTCAATCTAGTTAATAATCAAGTAAATACAAATTACCACCACAATAAGATACAATTTTACACCTATTCAGTTGTCTCAAACTAAAAGATCTGACAGTACCAAGTGTTGGAGAGGAAGTGAATCAACAAGAAAGCCAGGGGACACTACATTGTTACAATTACTTTGGAAAACAATTTGACACTCTATTGTAAAGGTGACTATTCATACACCTGATCTCTACCCAACAGTTGTATTTGTAGGTCAGTGATTTTGACACCTAGAGAATACTTGGCAATGTCTGGGGACCTTTTTGGTTGTCACAACTAGGGGGCACTACTGGCATCTAGTGGGTAGAGACCAGAGATGCTGCTAAACATCCTGCAGTACACAGGACAGCTCCACCACAATTACTGGCCCGAAATGGCAATAGTGCTGAGGTCAAGAAACCCTGTTTTAAGTACGTATACAAGAGAAACTCTTGCACATATGTGCACCAAGAGACATAGAAGAATATATTCATAGAAACAACAATAAACTGAAAGTAATACTTCCCCTTTGACAAGAGAATAGATAAATCAGTTGTGACATAACTATTCAGTGAAATCCACACGGTTGAACTACAGCTACAGGGAACAACATGAATGAATTTCAGTGATGTGATGCAAAGTGAAAAAGAATGAGTCTCATAAGAAGATATCCACTGTGATATATTTAAAGTAATGCTCAAAAACTGAAAAATCTGTTGTTTAGTTATACCTCCAAACATGTGATGAAACTATAAAAATAGGCTAGGCAATGATAACACAAAATTCGAGGTACTGGTTACCTCTTGTGCAAGACAAGATTTTGGAAGCTGGGAAAAAAAGAAACAGAGGGAAGTTTGGGGACAATGTTCAAACACGGATTGGATAATGGGTTCACAGTTGTTCATCACATTATCTCACTTTATAACTTAACATATACATATACATACAAACATACATACTTATATGTCACATATATTTTTTTGTACCAAAAATTGCATTAAAATATATACAAAGTGAAAAAATAATTCTGGGCGGCCATTGTTGAATGGGTTGCACAATATGACCACAAAAGTAACTTCTTGGAATTAGGGCAACCAACTTACTTTCGTCCTTTTGGAGAAGAGATGCTGCTATTTTTGCGTAAGGATCAGCCTCAAAATGGAGTGTAATTTGTCCAATGTTTTCCTTCCTGGCAGCCCACTAGAATAGCAAGCCCCACACAAATACGACTGGCCTGAGCACCCCTTACCTTTGAGCTCCGTTGGCTGTAAACACAGGGCAAACAAAAGATAACACAGAAATTGTAAAGACCTTTTTTTAAATCTCTTTCTGTGTACTATAGTCATACACTGGTAGAGGCCTAATATCAAGCAATGACTGAGAAGTGGAGGGTCTGTGGCTTTCCTTGTCCCTGAGGGAAAACCTTGATTCCTCTTAAAAATCAAATTTTGAAAATAATGTGCCTTTTAAAGACCCTAGGTTGGCAATTTAAGTTAGCCCAAGTGATTCGAAGGGCCATGACCCCCTACCAGTTTCAAGCAAAATTGTAAAGATTTCCTTCCTTTCCTCCTTTATGTTTCTTTCATTTTATTCTAACCAGGCTTTCCAAGGGCCAACCTGCCCCCCTTGTTTCGATTCTCAACTGACTTTCAAATAATCTCTGCTAGAGTGTTAATTGAAAAGTAAGGTATTAACTGATTATAGCTTAGTGTGATCCCTCCTGGGTGATTTTTATTTTCGTAGGGGACTCATAAAGGTTGGTGTGGGTAGCAGGGAGTGAAGGCTAACGGATGACCTTCAGGAGGCTATAGCTAACTCCAACACCTGAAGAAGCAAATAAAGAATATTTGTTATGCAGCCTCTGAAACGCTGGCAAAACCTTGCTTCAGGCCCTGTTTAAACATCCAGGCTCTGTCTACTACTTTTGGAACTGAGCTGCAATAAAACCTCTTACTTTCCTGACCCAAGAGGAAATATTTTCTAAATTATAGTGTAGAGAATTATTTGGTCAACATTTAGACCTGAAATACCCTGAAGAGTGAGAAAGTTAGGGGAAAAATAGATCTGGAGAAAGTACAGAGGCCAAAACCAATCAATAAAATGCTTAATAATGTAAAGAGAAGAAACTTTGCAAGTGTCCAAGCATAAATGTCAAGAGTATTTCAACAAAACCCAAAAGGCTTGAAGTTGAAACGTGTGAAATAAAGCCTAAAGGAATAGAGAAGATTCCCAAGTAGAATATAAGAGTGTGGGATGCATAATCTTCATTTACAAAATGATTGTTCTACCACCCTCCTGTTTCACAGTACTTGGTATTAGTAACTGCTTCATCTCATAAGAAGCAGTAGCAGCCCTGAATCAAATACAAATGTACAGTCCTGGTTCTTAAACTTTATTGTGCATAATTACCTAACAGTGTTTATGTAAAACAAACGCCAGCTAAGGAGATTCTAATTCAGCAGTTCTGCATCGTGGCCCAGGAGTCTGCATTTTGGAACACTCCAGGTGTAACACATGCAGCGCCACAGCGAAACAGGCCTAAGGATGCTGAACCTAGAGTTTGTATCCAACGCTTGTTGGGCCCTGCCTTACATCTCTCAAACCACCTTTTACTCCAGCATTTCTGCAGAAACCAGTTTTGCTCAAGGAAAACCTGAGAGCCCCTCTCCTTGACTGTACCACACATCTCTGGGTTTTGATCCCAGGTCTCTGATGCTGCAGCCTAGAGCGCCTATGGGAACTACTTTCTGCTTGTACAGGCACGAAACCAGAAATGTGAGGGAGGTTAATACTCCAAAGGGGATTCTTAGACCAAAGGAGGCAAGAGTCAGTAAGCTAATGTTCCCATTTTCCCATTCCTCAAGTGGGCAGTTTTCTGAGGCTCATTCTGTAGGATTCCCCAGAGAGTCCAGCAGGAACGAATCCCAGTGGCCCACAGGGATAACCAGCTCCATAATACACTACAGTATTGGCTTTCCCTTTCTTCTCTTTTCTTCTTTTCCCAGTACCCCCATCATATTCCCTGGGATCTTACCCCAAAGTAAACTACTACGTGTGAGTCCTTGTTGTACACTCTGCTTTCTGGGGAAAGCCCAGGCTGAGGACGGGCTCTAGGAGGACAGCCTGAGGATTGGGGCTGGAAGCTGAGAAGGAGAGGATGAGGGGAGAGCATGAAGCAGTAGGGCCCTGGGTATATTCTTCCAATGCTGCTCCATTCAGAGTGGCCCCACGTTGGTCTGTTTGCATATTATACTTCTTTCTTTTCTATCCCTTAAAGACAAAGTCCTGGAGCTAAAAACAATCGAAAATAACCAGTCTAATAGAAAAAACTCAAATTTGGGAGCCAAGGACCTGAATTTCACTACTAATACAACCTGGAATGAAGTATGTAACATCCCAAACATTGGTTTTCTTGTCTACATCACCAAGTTGTTGAGAGAATAGCACATGATTTTCTTAGCTGATAATATCATGTAAAATTGACAGCAGTGAGCCCTGTGGCCGGACTCAATTCCTCTATCCTTACAGTTGCTGTTAAGCTCTTTTTTGATTTTGTGAGCTTGCTTGTACTGATGGACACAATTCACAAAAACCCTAGAGTTGATAGTTAGAAACCTTGGGATGTCATTGCAGAATTTGTCTTCATAGTTGATGCTGCATCAAGGTAAGTCTTTAGTTTATAATCATAGGTGAAAGGAAAGTAAAAACATTTTCTTAACAAAAAAGAAGTGTGATGAGATGACTTCTATGACCTCTCTATGATACAGGTACCCATTTAATTCCCTCTTGTTCTATCTTTTCCTCTGTGGCTTCTTTTTCTGGGTCCCTGGTAGTCAGCTGCTGTCTGTGCACATTCCTCACTATAACAACTCCTTAGATTCTTCCATGGGCTCTTCTGACATATGACAGCGCAATATAAAACTAAAAGCCTTGTATGTTATGCCATAAATTATAATGCCATGTTGCTGGCCTCACAGACTTCTCCGTTTGCTGACACATCTTGCACTGTAGTGAAAAAATGAACAAAACAGAACAACAGAAAACAGCTATTACACCTCAGGCACTACATCCGTATTTTCACATAATTTTTTATTGAAGTGTAATATATGTATAAAAAGGTACACAAATCATAAATGTACAGCTTGAGGAATTTTCACGAAGTAAATTCTCCTAGGTGACCAGCATCGAGGCCAAGAAAAAGAAGATTACAAACATTCAAAGTCTCTCTTATGCCACTCCCAGTCATTCATTCCACACCAAAGATGATTAATATACTGACTTCTAATACCATCACTTTACTTTGCTGGTGTCTGAAGTTTATATCAATTGAATCATAATTTGTACTCAGATATATCTCATTATATATTTCATAATTATATTTCATTCATTCAATAGCATCAGATCCATCCATGTTATTACTTATAGTAGTAGTTCATTTTCACCGCTGTAGATGGCATTCACTTGAATAAATATGAAACCATTAATTTATTCATTCTACTGTGGTTGAACATTCGGATTGTTTCCAGTTCCTTCCTATTACAAAGAGTGCTGCTATGAACATTCTAGTATATGTCTTTCAGTGCATGGTGTTTGCATTTTGGGGGGGAATGTACTTAAAGTGGAGTCCCTGCGTACACATGCTCAGTTGTGATCAAAATGTTTTCCAAAGGGGTTGGAAATTAACAAGATGATTTAAAACTTATATGGTAATACACAGGGCCAAGTATAGCCAACACTTTCCAGGAAAAAAGGCCCCACCAAAGTAGAAAGTCTTACAATACCAAGTTTGATTTATTATAAAACGACAGTAATTACGACAGTGTGGTACTGTCACAAAAGTCCAATAAGCAATGAAATAGAATATGGAGTCCAGAAACAGATAGATGACAGACAGGTGGATATATCTATACCTATATCTATATCTGTACCTATTTGATTTACAGTAAAGGTGACATGGTTAAGCATTGTGGAAAGGATGGTCATTTTAACACACGGTGCTAGGACAACATTATATCCATATTGAAAGAAATAAATCTTGATCCCTATCTCCTATACACAAAGTTAATTCCAAAGTCTACCTGAGGCTTTCAGTCTATCCAGCTCATCAGAAAGAAATGAGGTTGTAAAGTCTAGTCAGTTGTATATGTCTTTTAATAAACTTGATTTTCATTTGTATTGAGGTTAGTACTTTAGATAATCTTCTTTACTGAAATTAAAATTAAATCTCGGTGTATATTTTGGAAAATCTATTTTCCTCTCTCCCTTTTCCCTTCTGCTCCTCTCTCCTTCCTCCTTCCCATCCCCCTTTACTTCCTGCCCACCTACTATGTACCCTTTCATTCGTTCAACAACCTGCATCAGCTATTGGGGTAACAAATCAGCAGCCGACATGCCAAATCTGACCTACAGAACTGTTTTAAAACAAATCATGTTAAAATAAAAATCTTGTTGCCAACATCATTGTGAGATTTTACGCAAAATCCGGTTAGGGGCATCCTTTGAAAATTTGGCAGATTTGGCCACCCTAGGCCAGCAATAGTCCATGGCAATAACCTATAGGATTTCGTGAAGCACTTGCCTCCTTTAGATGGGGCAGCCTCTCAGGTTCCCTTTAATCCTCACTGGGCCTGCTTACTTGTATATATCACCTGCCCAAACCCTGTAGGAATTTTCGTTTAAGATCCCTCTTGCCATTAATGTTTGAATAGAATACTAGATGTAAAAATATGTTTCTAAAAAATTATAGATGCATAAATGTCAATATTGTTTTCTATTTATATACAGTTTTCAGTGTTCTACATATGGTAGCTAAAAAGATTTTTTCTTCTTTAGTTTTTGGGCATAAATCCCTTCTTGTTTTCACAGGAACATTAGCTCAAATTTGCAGATACTGTGTGCTTCAGATGAAATTGTTGCGTTTAAAACCATATGTTACACTGAACAGTTCAAGAGGCGTCAAGCCTTTCTTACTCACAGATCTTTAAAGATATAATTTTATGCTCAGTTAAGATGGAAAAGCACATTAGGTTGGAAGATAAACCTATTTACTGTGGATGTATTTTGCTAAATTATTTCACCCAATTACTAGGTAAAGAGACATTAGTAAAGTTTGTTAAAAGATAACTTTTTCAATTTACATATGTCTTCCTTTATATTAATCAGCTGCTGGGGATTATAATTTTGACGGCAGTGGAACAAGTGAGGAGGCTCCAAAGGGTCTGCCACGTGTTTATTTATGCATTCATATTTACTTTTTAAAAGTTGTTGGGGGCCAGCCTGGTGGTGTAGTGGTTAAGTTTGTGTGCTCTGCTTTGGTGGCCCATGGTTCACAGGTTCAGATCTCAGGCTCGGACCTACACAGTGCTCATCAAGCCATGCTGTGGTGGTATCTCACGTGCAAAATAGAGGAAGATTGTTGAAATGTTAGCTCAGCAACAATCTTCCTCAAGTAAAGAGAGGAAAATTGGCAACAGATTTTAGCTCAGGGCCAATCTTCCTCACACACACACACAAAAGATGGAACAAGGATCTCGGTTAATAAAGTGGCTTTGAATCATTTAACATTTCATGGGAATTTTTGTTCTATTTCAGGCTATCCTTATACTATGGTTATAGAAAGGCATAAAACTCTATTACTATTTCATATAGGTAAGAAAAAAATCAACTTGAGTTGTACAAAATGAATAGTTCATAACTGTGAAAAATCCTTCAGGAATAAGATGCTTTTCACTGTAACTATTCTTCATTTCCATACACATAAATTGGATGTTATCTTCAGACATAGGACGTAATGGGATTTCATGTTTTGTTTTAAGAAAATATGATCCTTAGGACCCTGTGCTCTTCAGAAGTACATCTCACACACAGCACAATTTAAATGACAACCAAACTGAGTTCACATCACAACTTTCAAAATTCGCTTCATTCTGCTGCTATACACACACAGACACACTCACACACACAAACATAATTTTTTTCTTCTTCAAGTGAATATTAAAAGAGAGGTTGAGAATAAAGAAAATTGGAAGCGACCATAGACAGGATCAAGGAAAAGATGTTCTAGCTCAGTGGTGACCAGAACCCTAGGACCACTTAACCAATCTAAGTCTTGAAAACTGTGACACTAAAATTTAATGTTCTATGTAAAACACTTACAATGGGAGTAAATAAACAGAATGAATAGTCAGTTTGGGGCACATACATATACATCCAACAAAAGGTAATTTCTGACTTAGGAATGCCTGAACCACAAATTGCTCCTATTGCCAATAAGATATAATTACTTTCAGGACTGAGACCTCATCTCCAGCTTCTCACTTTGCCCAGTCCTTTCCACTCCCACTCCCAGCCCATTTCCTCTCCTCCACCCTGCCCCAATTGTTAATTTTGAGCTATTAGGTCTAAAAGAAATTATGACAACTAATGTTGCCCTCCCCACACCCCTATCTTTGCCTCCTCCACTGTCCCAGTATGCTGAGTGAAAAGGAAAAGAGGAAGTGCCCTGAAGATGTGGAATGCAGACAGGAAACAAAAGAGAGAAGCAGGAAAACTTTTATAAGCTTCTGACAGGCCATTATCAGCCACAATGCCATCCTTTCACATAAACTTAGTTCTGAGCCTGCTCCTCAAAGCCCTGAAGGCCTTAAATATATTTAAAGCCTTTCTCCCACTAAATTTTCCTCTCTCTGGCCAAGGCATGTATCCTGAAAACTGATCTTCCATATTCGATAGACTTATTTTTTTCTCTAGCCCCCAACAAGACCCTATGAGCTAATACTCCTTTTTGATCCAGAGGTTCCTACCAAGTCTTTTGAATTTTCAACCTTGCTTTGTAGTTTTCAGAAGCCCAATCAATAAATACTGGACAAGTTTCAAACACAAAATGTCATAGGAAGATTTCCTCTTACATTGGCACTACAGTGAAGTCAAAACAAAATTCCCAATAAATCAGTAGGCAAGCATTCAACTTCTCTGCTCTTGCTTCTGGGACATCAATGTTGTTGTGGAATTTGTATAATGTCATAGAGGGGGACCCTACAAATTTATGACTTTCAGCTGCATAGGACACCTAAAGCTGCACAGTAAGCCTCTGACTTGACTTGAGTCGGTTTTCCTGTTCTTTCAATCTCCTCCTTCAATTTCCCTGTCATCAAACTTCAAGTTTGAGCGTCAGTGTAGATAGATAGATAGATAGATACATATATACATACATACGTATATACATACATACATATATAATCTGAATCCAGCCGGATCGCTTTCTTTTCTGTGTTCCCCAAATGTGCATCTCTCTTCCTTCTTTTCAAAATCAACATTACCACTTGGGTTGTGCTCTTTATTACATTTCTATTTCCATGGAGACCATAAAAATCTAATTTTTTCCCTTCTATATGTACCTCATTCTCTTTGCTGGTTTCTATGCCTCAGTTGATAGATATTGTGGTAAAAGTACATATAAATAAGTAAATAAATAAAAGTATATATTTGGTCTTTGACACATGTTCCTGGCATAGAGTTCCCAAAACCCATGGAATTTTCGGAGTGATAGGACAGTCATTTGTTATTCATGATGAGCTCCTCTGGAACACATCTGAGTCTTTGCTAGAAAGTGACTCAGGATAGAGCTTCTACATAGCCTCAGGATAGGGACCAGTCACCAGAAAGACCAAACATGTGATTAGAGGATGAGAACTCTCAGCCCCACCCCAACCTCCAGGGAGGGGAGGAAGCAGGGGGCGAGAGATTGGGTTATAAAATCTCTTGAACAATGAGATTCAAAGAAGTTCCGGATTGGTGAACATTTGGAAGGGCTGAGAGGGTAGTGTGCTCAGAGAGGGTGTGGAAGCCCGCCACCCCACTCTCACCATCCCTTGCCCTATACATCTCTTTCATTTGGCTGCTCCCGAGTTGAATCCTTTGTAATAATCCAGTACACACAACTAAAGCGTTTTCCTGAGCTCTGTGAGGCATTCTAGTGAATTATCAGATCTAAAGGGAAGGGAAAGGTCATGGGAACCCTTGAATTTGTAGCCAAGTTGGATGGAAGTGCAGATAGCTGGGGGCAGTCTTGTGGGATTGAGCCTTTAAAACTGTGGAGTCTGATGCTAACTCCAGGCAGTGTCAGAATAGGATTAAATCATTGGGCACCCAGTTGATGTAGAGAATCAGAGAAATAAATTTCATTCCTAGCTAGCTCTCCTTAAGTCTTTCTTTCTTTCTCTTCCCTTTAACTAGGCTACTTCTTGAAAGACAAGTCCACAGTAGAAATTAACCATTTCTTTCTTCTCCTTTCCTCATCTCTCCTTTCCCTCTCCTCCCAGACTCTCCTCTCCTTTTGCTCTCCTCCCAATCTCTCTTTCCACACCTATATCCCGAGCAGCACCTATGATTTTCATTAAAGCTCCAAGCTTGTATTACCATCTGCCTACTGGATATCTCCAGCTGGAGATTTTATAGGCACCTCTAACTCAATATGTCTGAAACTAGATTTATTATCTCCCCTTTGCTAAAATAGTCTCCTTCTTTGCTATTTCCCAACCAAGTTAAAAGCATCACTTAGATTAATTAACCTTAGTTTTCTCTCTTTATTCTGCATGTTCAATATGTACTAAAAGAGTTGTAAAGCACTGAGTTAGTGCTTAGTTCTCCATTTCACTAAGGTATCTGTATAACCATAATGCTTCATTCATCAGACATTCAGGAATAACAGAAACATAGACAAGTTGTATTTGGGTGCTTCATTTTTGTCCCTTGTTATATCATCTTCTTAATCAAGAGAGGGAACTTTTAATGGCTGGATTTCCCTGCTAGTTGAAACTCATTTGTGTTCACATTCCCATTTTGGAAAAGAAAAAGATGTGCCAATTTTAATTAAAAATTCTAAGACATCGATTCTCCTTGCCAGACATTAATTCCACAGAATGCTTCTCCTTAAAGATTATCTCCTAACTAACACACTGAGTTTATGTTATATTTATCTAAATGGGGTTGGTATTAAGAATGGGATAAAAAACTAACATCATTTTTTGAAATCAATTTTATTAAAGTAGGATCCCCATGCAACAAATCACACTTATTTTAAGTATATTCTGTGTAATCACCTCCACAATCAACATATAGAACATTTCCATAAAACCAAAAAGTTTCTGTATGTCCCTTTGCATCAGGGCACTTCATCCTTCCTTAATCCCAAAGAAAACACTTACCTGCATTCTGTCATTTACATTTTGCGAAATTTCATACAAATGGAAGCATTCCACATACATTTTTTTGGATCTGGCTTCTTTTGCGCAGCATAGAGTTTTTGAGTTAAACTGCCTGGTTGCATGGATTTTGCTTTTTGTTTCTGAGTAGTTTTCTATCATATGAATTCAGCACAAATTGTTTATCCATTCACCTAGTGACGGACTTATTTCTAGTTTGCAGCTATAGTGAATAAAGCTTCTAAGAACATTCACGCACTTGTCTTTGGGTGAATATATGTTTCTCCATTTCTCTTGGGTAAATACTTAATAGTGGAATCGTAGGATTATGCATTAAGTGTATGTTTAACTTGATAAGTAACTTCCAAATTGTTTTCCAAAGTGGTTGAAACATTTTACATTCCCATCAACAATGCTAATTCAGTGAAGTTGGTGATTGTGTTTTACAAGTCTTCCATATTCTACTGATTTCAAGACTACTTGTTTTATTAACTACTGAGAAAGGAGTATGAAAATTTCCAGCTATAATAGAGAGTTTGTCTGTTGATCATTTCAGTTTGCTCAGATTTTTCTTCCGGTATTTTGAAGTTCTGTTATCAGGTACATAAACGTTTAAGGTTGTTATATCTTCTTGATGAATTGACTCTGTGATAAAATGTTCCCTTTTATTCCTTCTCATATTCCTTTTTCAGATATGTACTGTAGTCAGTGTTAGTATATCCATTCCAGTTTTCTCTTGATTAGTGCTTGCATTTTATATTGTTTTCCATCTTTTTTTTTACTTTACCTATCTATATCTTTATTTTAAATTGTTTCTCATGTAGACAGCATGTCTTCCTTTATAATCCAGTATGTGACTCCATGCTTTTTAATTAGAATGATTAGGTTTTTTGTATTTAATATAATTATCCATGTTGTTGGGATTATAATAACCATCGTACTATTTTTTCTATTTTTTTCATTTCTTCCTATTTTTTTTACTTCTTTCCTATCTTTTGAATTAAACGAATACTTTTACTATCTCACTTTACCTACACTAATGGCATTTTATTTTTCAGTCAGTTGCATCTTTAGCTTATGTTAGCTTACCCTCATATAACATGCTACTTCAAGAATAGTGTAAGAACCTAAAGCCATATACTTATATTTCCTTTGTCCCTCTTTCCTGGTTTCCAATTAAGCCCAATTAAAGATCTTATAGATTGAGATATATGTGATCTTATAGATTATACATTGAAGATATTTTCTTTTTTATTATTATAATTGCTTAGGTTTTTTTTCTTTCTTTGTGTCAATTTGGGTAGTTTCTGATGCTAAATTTTCAAGGTCGCTAATTTTTTCTTCTGCAGTGTCTAATATACTTTTAACACAATTGAGTAATATTTAAAAAATATAAATATTGTATTTTTCATCTCTACCATTTGATTCTTTTCTATCACTCATTTTGCCCATGTATTTCTTTAAATACTTGAGCATATTTATAAAGTCTGCTTTAAATTCTTTGTCTACTAGTGCCATAATCTCTGTGATATGTATGTCCATTTCTATTTTATTTTTTTTCTCTTTGTTACAAGTCTCATTTTCCTGATTTCTCACATGTGTAATAGTTTTTATCAGATGCTGAGCATGGTGAATTTCCCATTGTTGAGTGCTCGATTTTGCTGTCTTCCCTTAAAGAGTTTTGGATTTTGTCAAGGCAGGGAGTTAAGTATCTTGCAGTTTAGCTCAATACCTTCAAAATTTGTTTTTACGGGCCGGCCTTGTGGCATGGTGGTTAAGTGGTTAAGCTTGCATGCTCCACTTCAGCAGCCTGGGGTTCACAGGTTCAGATCCTGGGTGCGGAACTAACACCACTCATCAAGCCACACTGTGGCAGCATCCCACATAAAATAGAGGAAGATTGGCACAGATGTTAGCTCAGGGCCAATCTTCCTCACAAAAAATACAAAACTTGTTTTTAAATGTTGCTATGGCAGGTTTAGCGTTATCTTTACTCTATGTTAGGTTGCCCTCCCTATATTATGGTCTGGAAAGTAACTACAAGTAGAAATCTGGGGTGATCATAGTGCTGACCTTGATTGTTTCCTCCTCTCAAGATAACCATCCTGCTTTATCTTTTGTCTAATGTCTGAAACAATTGCTTCATGTATTTGTCCATTTTTCTAGTTTTGTTCCCTTTTGCTAGATTTTTATGGTGTGAGGATAAATCTGTTAATCCATCATGGCTGGAGGCAGAAGTCTGACATCTTTTTTTCAAAGATACATAGTGGGTAGTGATTCCTTCAAAATTGCTTTGCTTGTAAGAGTGAAAAGATTACTTTCACACAGCAGAAAACACTTCTTATCCTAAAATTTACTCCATCTTTGTCAAATGAGAGATAGTCAATAGACTATGATTTTTCAGGCTCACACCATTATTTTTGTATTTAGAGAAACAGAGATCGCCCATACCATTTGTCTAGGGAAAAAAGTTGAATATTATATGTATTGTATCGGTTAACTATTACTGTGTAACAAGTCACCCCAAAACCTTAGTGGCTTAAAATAACCACCTTTTTAAAAAATTTTCATGAACATATGGGTTGATTAATTCCTTCTGATCTGAGTGGGCTTGCTAGAGCTCATTGGCCTGTGTTCAGCTGCAGATCTGGTAGCCTTTTCAGTTGGACTCTCTCGCATATCTCGGGTCTCAGTTATCACAACTGGACTGATTCAGCTCTATTCCATGTAGTTTATGTTTGGTCTTACGCTGGTGGCAGTTTTCCATGAAAGCAAATGGAATCATTTAAGGCTTCTTGAACTGGCACAGACTTCTACTGCATTCTTTTGGCCAACACAAATCATAGGGTCAGCCCATACTCAAGGGCTGGAGAAATAGACTCTCCCCTCTTGATGGGAAGAGATATAATCATATTGCAAGGGGTTTGGATAGAAAAAGCAGTAGAAATTTGGAGCCATTTTTCAATCCATCTACCATATAAACTTTACCTTACAAAGTGACCTTATTTTAGGAAACCAGTCTCAGAAAGATTACAGTGATCCAAAATTTTCTGTCCTGAGCTTCACTAATCATGATGACTCACTCTAGCATATGGACAATGAGAACACCAAAAAATGTCATTAATCAGCCATCTATATCTGTCTCCTCTAGCTTCTGCTTATGACTATCTTCATTTCCTTTATTGTTATTTTTGCCAAATCTTGCAAATATGTCATAACCTACGATCAAGCAAATACCATTAAATAAAACCTATCTTGAGTGCCTTGCTGAAATATTTTCATAGCACTTTGTATCACCACCTCTATTATATATTAGCTTTCATTCTAGCTACTTGTTTAATTGTGTGATCCTCTGCTTGACTATATAGTCCTCAAGGTGCAAAATCATGTCCTTTTTATTTTGTGCCTCCTTCAAAACTAATTCACAGCTCTTTACGTAATAGTTGCACCATTGAATAAGCTGAACATAAAAACGATTCATGTAAATATACTGCAGCTGCATTTCTAATGAGTAGGAAGAATGGGTATAATTGTAATTTTAATCAATACCATAAATAATAATAGCTATCATTTACTGTGTTCTATGTCTAAATACTGTTCTAAAAATTTGACAAAAACTGTAAGTCAAGAAAAACTAGTAACTATTCATTGTTTCCTACCTCTTAGCTTCAATCTGTATTAATTTTCAGCTAATTCCTGCTTTGCTGCTTAGTCAGGAAAGGAAAGAACAGGGCTTTGGAGACAAAGAAATTAGATTCGAATATTTCACTGTTGCTTCTCAAATATGTTACTCAATCTGAGATTTAATTCCTACAAAGTAGAGGTTTTTCAATGTTTAACTCATGACAAAAGGAGAAGGTTAAAATAAATAAAATATGTGGAGAGTCTAACGCATAGTAGGGAGTTATTCCATGTTCATTTAATTCTATTCCTCCTCTCTTTCTTAGAATGCAGGTCTATTTTATTGGCAAACACTGCAGAGCACAAGTGGGTCCCTGTAATTTTATAGATGTGGTTTGGAAAGAAGATTAACTTGAGGGAGAAGAGAGACATTTGGTTTCTGTTTATTCCAAATCTCTTTCCATTTCACTCTGGTTTTTTGGACAGGAGTCCTGTCAAGCATCTGAAAGTTGAGGACCACC
Organism: Equus przewalskii; assembly: GCF_037783145.1. Classification (NCBI taxonomy): domain Eukaryota; kingdom Metazoa; phylum Chordata; class Mammalia; order Perissodactyla; family Equidae; genus Equus; species Equus przewalskii. The sequence goes on along the minus strand of NC_091849.1, from coordinate 18,025,316 downwards.
ATGGGATAATATCCCACCATCTCGAGGGAGAGTGGACTGCTCTCCCCATACAGACTCAGAATTAGGAGCAGAGTCCTGCAGAGGATGAATTAGGGAAGGTTTCCCTCTTGCTTCTTCCCTTTCTTGGAGTCTTATGGCTCATGTCCATTGCCCAAAAGAATTTTGGTCATCTCCTTTCTTTTGCAATCTTTTATCCTCTTCACCTGATAGTTACAACTACTCTATCTTTGGGATTTTCATTCTTCAAACTTCTCACAATTCCTAGACTCTAGATCACTAAAAGACACTTAGGAACATACTTAGAAGTCTCAGGATTCATTTTACCAATAATGCTACTTTTGGCTGCAGCAAATGTCTAGTCTTTCCCATAGCATCACAGAAAATCTTAAAAGACTTGAAAAGAGAGAGAAGAATAGAGAGTACTGGATAGGGAGTTAGTGTGGTGTGGTAATGTCCCCCCCCCCCCCCCCCCCCGCCACACACACACACATGACCACATCCTAATTCCTGGAACCTGTGGATATGTTACCCTACTTGGCAAAAGTGCAAAAGAGCCTTTGCAGATGTGATTAAGTTAAGGACTCTGATGGAGAGATTATCCTGAATTATCCAAGTGGGCCCAACTTAATCATCTCCCTTGGCTATGGTCAGAGAGAAATGTGGCAATGGAGTAAGGGTCAGGGAGATGCGATGTTGCTGTCTGTGAAGGTGGAGGAAGAGGTCACCAGTCAAAGAATGTAGACATTCCTAGAAGCTGGAAAATGTAAGAAAAGAGATTTGTCCTGGAGCCTCCAAAAAAGAAAATATAATCTTGCCAATACCTTGATTTTAGCCCAGTGAGACTCACAATGGACTTTTGACACACAGACTGTAGGATAATAAATTTGTGTTGTTCACACCACTGTTTGCGGTAATTTGTTATAGCAATAATAGGAAACTAATATGGTGGGGATGGATAGGGATGAGTAGAAGAAGCATTTTCCAGAAATGCACAGCTGTTCTCCAGTGATCGTCTTTGTCCTTTACTCAGACTTAGAAAGATTCTTTTTAAATCATTGAATATAAGCCCCCTTAGAACAATGAAATTTTCTCTCCAAGGTAACAGGTTTCAACAAGAACTTTTTCTTCCCTTCCATAATCGTGCATCACAGTTCATACACATATATCTGGGATTAAAATAGAAGCAGAACAAGAGAAACAGAAGCAGTGTAGGCAGGTAACATTATAAACCTTCAACTCTCCATTACTACCATTGCCCACAAACTTTTGCCAACTACCTGTTGCATGGAGGGCAAGTTGCTATGTCCTGAGCATATAGAAAATTAAATACTTTGCTTCTGCCCTCAATGTAATACCATCCACTTAAGAGATGTCTTGATTAACTTATTAACTTAATTTATTGCTGAGTACTGTTTCTAGGAGGAACTAGTAAATAACCCAAAAAAGTTGACCTTTTTCTATTCTATAGTGTTTTGCAGTGGTACCTGATTTTCCCAATGATGATGGGTGCTGGAAGGCACAAAATCAACAAAGTAGAAACCTGTCTTCCTTCCCATCCTGTACCTACTAAGGCCAAGATCTTAAGTGATGCATTTTAGGAGGATTCAACAGAAACAGGAACAGTAAAAGGATCGGCATTAGTAGAAAGTCACAATACCTTGAGTTCTGGCTAATAAACACTGTGTTGTGTATTAATAACCAACTGAACAAAGATATGGAAGACCACTCGCATTGTTGCTTATGTAGAGAGGCAATAAGGACTGTATTTCTGACTGAAGGAAAACTTTTTTAGAGATATTAATGAAAACTGGCCCTTCAAGGGGCAAATCACCTGAGATCAAACCAATCTGTAATACCTTGTAGCTGTATGATTTTGAGAAAGTTCCTTAACTTCTATGAGCTTCTGTTTTCTCATTTGAAAAAAACATGTGTAATAAATTTCTGAATCACGGAATTGTTATCACTATTATATTATCTGGGGAAATGATTGTAAAAGCACCTAGTGATACATTTGGCACATACTATATAAATAAAAGGACTTTTACTCATTCTTTCATTTGTTCAAAACCTAGTTGGCATTTACAAATACAGTGACACAATCCTCGAACATGATTCCACATACCTAAGAATTGCTGACTTTCAAATTTTGAGATTTGCAAATGGAGTCACCAATCTGCCAAGATTTGCACGAAATGCTTCAACAGAGCCATTATAAGTTAACTCTCTCTCTTGTTTCATGCTTCGTTTTTAGATGTGTCATAACCAACATCAGCATTTTTCAAGTGCATTAGGATTTCAACAGCTGAATGACTCTATCTCCTGGAGCAGAGATTTTCGACTCATAGAACCTGAGACAAGAATCATCTCTCCCAGTTTTACAAATTACAAAAAAAATCTCTAGTGCCTTTTCTGCCACTATTTCTCTGATCTTGGAATTCTGATGGAAACATTCAAGTTCAGTGCAACATCCTCATCACTTTTTGAAGGCAAGACTATTTTATAACTTCCATATTCAAATCCGTAGTAGAGATATATAGATATATCTTTATATATACAAATATATGATAGACTTCTGGAAAGCAAGAAAGTCTGCTTTCACAGGACAGAATTTACTATATAGTTTTTAAATTACAAAACTACTAAAGTGCATCTAACCTGGTTTGTGAGAAAGCTAACCCTCCACCAGTAATTCTCAATCCTGGTTGCAAAATAGAATGCCCTAGGCAAACTTTATAAAAATACCTATATCCCAAAGTGACCCCTTCTGATTTAATTGGCTTGGGATGGGGCCCAGGGTACATTTGGATTTTTAAAAAGTTTCTTAGGTAATTTTAATGAATAGCCAAAGTTGAGAAACCATGACCTACACCAATGATTGAGTAGTTTGCAGCCCCAGTAGTACCTTAGAATCACCTGGGGGAGCTTGAAAAAATTGTGGATGTCCAAGGCACACTCCAGACCTATTAAAAAAGAATGGGGAGTAAGGGAGGGGTTAGTGTTTTTTAAAGCTCCCCAGTATGTACCACTAGCGTTGAGAACCACTGACTATACCTTGCCAGTGAGTAATAATTATGATGTACATTAGGCATCAAATGATCCATTATGCAGCTTTATATTCCAACTCACTGCAGTTGGGACTTATATTAGACCCCTCATTTTTGTTTCACATATGGAATTAGAAAATTAATTTCCAGTTCTATCGTACTTTCCTAAGATGAATATTGTGTCAGTGATCAGGGAATTGCCTCTAGCGTGTATGATATATTTGCTTTCACAATATTTTGAGAACTAAGAGTCTACTGTGAGCAAATATTAATATCATTCTATATGAGCAAATTTTGTCCTGGAATTGGCCTTGGGCAGTTCATGATTTCATGAGCATTGGGGTCTCTCACCCTTACTGACATGTTACATTTTAGGGATTTTTGAACCACGCAGTTGGCTTTAGGTAAGCTTACACATTTTGTGCTCACCGCACTTAAGTGTCTGTCAATCCCAGGGGAATGTTTTTAATATTATAGAGAAGTAGGGGCTTCACACTACTTATATTATCACCATTTTTCTAAAGCTTCATCCCACCCAGAAATTCAGAAGACTTTCAGGGAACCTGCATCTTTTCTTGGCACCTTGATATTACCTGTCCCTAAAGGAGAACCGTCATTGTTTTTCTCAGTGTATTTCTTCAACTAGCAGTGGACTCATCACTCTAGTGTTATTGAGTAATTTGACTTAATAATTAGAGCTGTCTTTAGTACTAGAAATTTTTATGGATTTTCTTTCATCATCTTTGCCTAGAAACATTTGATTGCATGGTCTTTGTTGGCCCTCTTGTAAATCTGTTTTGGAACAGGATCCTTAGGCAGCTGGATCTGAAATGAAGCTTTGTTAGTTGTGAAATCAAATTCACAGTCCTTCTGTGGTTTTGGTGTGAGAGCTCCATCTGGAAATGGATCAGCCCTTACTGTCTCAGCATATGTCCCAGGAACTACATTCTCCCAATAATTTGAACAACACTGTGGTTCCAAATTCAGCGGTTTTCTCCCTCCTTGCTGTTATACATCCATCTCTGAGCTTCCAAACTTCAGGAAGCTAAAAAGAGTGTGGAAAGATATTTATAATGAAGAAATAAAATAGCATCCTCATCAAAATTAAGTGAGGCTGAAATATTCTTCTGGCTTATGTTCTACTCAAGCTTGTGGAGGGATTTTACTTTATTCTGATTTTGTTTACATGTAAGTCAGCTGAGTTCTCGCCGTTTCCCTGCACATCAGCATTTTGCTGTCACAAACTGAACTTCTCTGCTGTTAATTCATTGGATGTGCCAAACCACAAGGGGCCTTTCTAATTACAAACCTCGGGGAGTGGGGGTGAACAGAGTAACTCACATTGTTGAGATAGAAAGAGAGCAAGAAAAGGGTTTTCTCACCCTAGGTTTGGAAAACAAATACAGGACAAAAGTTTCTATGCCTTGGTATGTTACACCATGCAGATGGCCACTGTGCCCTGGATGGGGAAGAAATTCACTCACTGCTTCCTCTGCCTTTTATATGGGCCACCACAAATGGCCAGCCCTAACCCCCAGAGATTGCTCTTTAACTTCTCTTTCAATGGAAATATAACTGTCAATGTCAAATTCTGGACCATGTCTATGCCACTACAGATGGAAACATAATGATTAACGTAGGATAAACAAGAACCAAAGAGCCAACCACCCTTTGACCTGGGTTGGCATCCATTGGGAAGGATTTCCACAATAATAGTGGAGACATAGTTCCCTCTCATACCTCTACTCAGAGGGAATGGAAGTCAGGGAGAGATTCTAAGGCCATAATCCCCAGAGGATAACTCTGCTTGGAGATCCAGGACTGGCATTTGAAAGAATGACTGAGAGGCCATTTCTAGGTCCATGAATCTCAAAAGTTAATGCCCATAGGTATCATTTTGGACACTTGTCAGAAATGCGGACTCTCAGCCTCCTTTTTTTTTTGTTTTCTAATTCAGGAGGTCCAGGTTCAGGTCTGAGGTGGAGCGAGGGTGTGATATATCATTGCACACGATTCTAATGTTGTTGGTCTGTGTGTTAGCAACTGTTTATTAGCAACTGAGTGTTGCTAACCTAACCTATAAGAGGCGTAGAGATACAGCAATAGGATTTTTTAAGATTTTTCTTGAAAGGTGGGTTTTAGGGTATATTTATCTATTCTCTTAGCTTATTTTGGGTACCAGGTAACCCTGAGACTCTCAGAAATCTGAAGGGCATATGGTGTTCACTCTGTTTCAGTGTCTAGGCACAGGAATTGACTAGGATTAGCTAAAGGGGACACATCCATTCAGTCAGCAAATAATAGCTGAACTCTTGCTCAGCTCAGAACTCTGCTGAGTACCGGTGGCACAAAGACAAATAAAATACAGTCCCTGCCCTTGAGGAGTTCAGCTTAGTAGAAGAAAAGCAACATAAATTAATTAAATATAGTGATATGAAAAAGTGTTACCAATGCGCTTAGGGCATGCAATTTACTTTGCAAGGGGAGATTTACCAGAGATGACAGGAGCCAAGCTTTATTTTAAACTGTTGCTCGAAAATTGCAAGGCATGGAAAAAAAAGAAAATTTTTGCGAAATAGGAAAAAAAATCACATGCAAAAGTAAGGAGTTAAGAAATAGCCTTTTATATTCTAGACATGTTAGGAAGTTCAAAGAATTTGAAAAAATGCATGCATGATGGGAAGTGGCAGGAACTAAGGTGGGCAAGATTGATCCTTCTGACCATATTATAGAGTATGATATGACAAAATAAGAACTTCGTATTTGATCATGTGTGGCACAAAACATTATTGACAACAAATAAAGAATACATACCTAAACAAATGAAGGAATGCACCATATTCATAGATTAGAAGACTCAATATTTTAAAAGCAACCATTTTTCCTAAATTGAACTATAAATTCATAGCAATCAAAATAAAAATCCATGAAGTTTTGTGAAATTTGGTAAGCCTATTCTAAAATTTGTGTACAAATACTAAAGCCCAAGAATAGCCAAGATAATTTTGAAGAAGCAGAACAAATTAGAGGTCTTACTCTCAAGACTCATTATAAAGCTATAATAATTCAGGCACTGTGGTATTATCATCAAGATAGCTAAAGAGAACAGTAGAATAGAAGCGAGATTGTGCAAACTGACCTACACATACAACAAGACTTGATTTCGAAAGAGATGTCACTATACTGCAGTGAGGAAAATATGGTCCTTTCGATAAATCGTACTAGGCCTATTGGACATCTATATGGAAAAACATATTTTTTCCCATAACTGCCCCCTTGCACACAAATTAATTCTAGATAGTTAATAGATCAAAAAGTTAAAAGTAAAATAATAAATATTCCAGGAAATAACATCTTCTATGCAGAGATTTTTTTATGAAACACTATCCAAAATGAAAAACCTTAATAAATTGGACTACCTTAAAATTAAAAACCTAAGTTTACCAAATACCCCATTATAAGAGTGATAATGCAGGACCCAGAGTAGAAAATACTTGCCACACATATTCTGACAAAGGAATCATATACGAAATACATAAAGAACTCCTACAAAAAACTAAGCCAGAGCAAACAACCAAGATTTTTTAAATGTTCAAAATGTTTGAACAGGCACTTAACAAAAAAAGATATCCAAATTGTCAGTAAGTATATGAAAATGTGGCCAATCTTGTTAGTCATCATGGAGTTAAAATTAAAATCATAATGAGTGAAATAAGTCAGAGGGAGAAAGTCAAATACCATATGATCTCACTCATAAGTGGAAGATAAAAACAACAACAAACAAACACCTAGCAATGGAGATTGGATTGGTGGTTACCATAGGGGAAAGGGGGGAGGGCACAAGGAGTGATTAGGCTCACATGTGAGGGGACGGACTATAATTAGTTTTTGGGTGGTGAACATGATGTAATCTACACAGAATTCGAAATATATTATGATGTACATCTGAAAGCTATATAATGTTATAATCCAATGTTACTGCAATTTAAAAAATAATAATAAAGTACCAGTCTGGGAAAAAAAACCATAATGAATACCATTATATGTTCACTAAATGGCTAAGATTGACAATGCTCACAATACCAAGTATTAGCAAGATTTGGATTAAGGGACACTCATATATGGCTACTGGAAATAAAAATTGGTATAACCATTTGGGGAAAGTGTGTGGTAATGTTTATAAGGACAAATGTTCCTATAACCCAACAATTGCACTCTTAAGGAATATACTCAACACGCTTGCATCCATATTTATACCAAAAGACATATGCAATATGTTCATAATAGTACTCTTTAAAATAGCACAAAACTGAAAAATTCAAATGTCAATCAACAGCAGATTGGATAAATAAATTGTGGTATATCTGTACAATGGAATATCATACAATAATGAGAATAAGAAAATTACTGTTACACATACAAGATGAATAAACATCAACTTTACAGTTGAGTAAAAGAAGACAGATACAAAAACCCCATACCATTATTCTATTTGTACAAAGTTCAAAGCAGACAAAATTAATTGATAGTATAGAAGTCCTGTAAGTGGCTACCTTTGGGGAGGGAGCATGCAAGAGTCTCCGGGAGTTCTAGAATGTTCTTTTTTCATGTATGATGGTTACTCAAGTGTGTTTACTTTTTGAAAATTTGCTAAGCTGTACACTTATGATTTGTGCACACTTCTCTATTTGTGTTATAACAATATAAATTTTACTGCAAACATTTTCACAGGAATTTAATCAGAATGGAAGAAGCATGCTGTTTTCTCAGATGAGACATAGCTCTTTCCAGCATTATGTTGAAAGAAAACTTTCATCTTGCAGGACTTTGTTTCCTCCTCAATAATGTTTTTAACAACAAATATGGAAATGATTTACCTTAAAAAAGAGAAAAAGATAATTGTGAAAATGCAGGAAATAGATGAGTCTATACTGTGTGGAGACAGAGACATGAGGCAGAATAGAAGTGATGTTCAGAGATAGAAATCACAGGACTTGAAGATTAATCATCTAGAAGATGAATGGAAAGTAGGATAAAAATCACTCTAAAGTTTCTAGCTTGACAGATTTGAATGTTTATGCAGTTGAACATGACAAGTCTTTTTTTTCCTTATTTTGGACATGTTTGGCTGGAGGTATTAAAGGGTTATCTTGATGGTCATATTTTTATGCAATTGAAAATACAGATCTGAAACTAAGTAAAAAGAATCTAGTTAAAAAAAGTCTAGAAATGTAAATTTCAGTCTCTTCGAATGTATGTTTTATGTTTCAAATTTATATTTTATGGCTAAAGCCCTGAGAATAGATGCAGCCCCCACCCACTCCCCACCCTGAGGTAGAGGTAGTGTGAAGAGAGGGAAGGACAACTGACAAAAGCTGGGAACATAAGTTAAGGAGTAGGTTTCAAGCAAGGAGCTCATTTGCCATTTATTGGTTTTTGTGTTTTGTTTTTGTTTTTTGCTGAGGAAGATTTGCCCTGAGCTAACATCTGTGTCAATCTTCCTTTACTTTTTGTATGTGGGTCACTGTCACAGCATAGCTGCTGACAAGTGGTCTAGGTCCACATCCAGGAACTGAATCTGGGCTGCTGAAGTGGAGTGTACCAAACTTAACCACTATGCAATGGGGCTGGCCCCATTTGCCATTTATCTTAATTGATTTTTAGTGTCCCTAACATTCTAAACACATGGTGGACCTAAGTAAACCACATGCTCTCTTCTTGTCCTTTAATATCTATTTTCTAAGTATAAGAATTATTTTAGAAGCATCACAAATATGCCCGGTATGCCACAAAACTGAATTTATCACTCACATCTGAACCATAGTATTACTAGAAAACAGTATTAGATTGAATCTGTTATGATGATAATCATTTCAGATATGTCTTACAACTTAAATAAAATTGTTTTATTTAAGTTAACTTATCATGTTAACTTATCATGTCTGCAAATGAATTTCAGAGGTCTGAATCAGATATTCAATAATATCCCAGAAAATGAATACTCGTGAGAAGAATTACATTTTAAATCAGTGCAGAAATGAACTACTCCCAGGTTTGTATCAGATGATCAACAAATCCTTATAAAATTATCCAAGTTGCTAAAAACATAGTTTTATTCTGAAGCCTAGTCATCCATTATAGTTTAGTGGAACTTACAACATATCCCCTGAATCCATACTAATAATACCCACTAAGGAAAGAAACACATTCTACTTCCTTGTCTGTAAGTCCGTTGTTCTGGTTATCTATTGTTATGTAACAAATTACCCCAAAACTTTGTGACTTAAAACAATCCCCATTTTATTAGATCTCACAGTCTTAGGGGTCAGGAATGTGGGCACAGCTCGGCTAGGCAACTCCTGCTCCATGTGGCGTTGACTGAGATCCATTGATGGCATTCAGCTGGTGGATGGGCTGGGTAGAAGTTTGAAGGTGACTTCACTCACATGCTTATGTCCTGGCAGGGATGGCTGGAAGGCTGGTCTCAATTGTGACTGTCACCTGGAGCACCTGCAAGTGACCTCTCCAATGGTGGTCTCAGAGTGGTCAGATCAATGTGGTGGTTCAGGGCTCCTGAAGACAATGTTCACTATTTTAAGATAGAGAAAGTAGACACTGCTAGTTTCTTAAGGCCTGAGCCAGAAAATGGACACAACATTATTTCTGCTGTCACCATTTTGTCAAGCAGTCACAGAAACTACTCAGGTCCAAGGAGAGGAAACATAGACCTCTAACTCTTGAGTGGAGGAGTGTCAAAAAATCTGAGATTTTCTTTAATCCATGTAATAATAATATAAGTAATAATGATAAATCATTTATCACCCTGAATATTAAATGTTTGTGTATACCAACTTAGGTTTCAAAAATAAAATGAAAGCAAATCTTAAAACAGTCAAATTTCATGAAGTATATTAATCTCTCTTTAAAAAGATAGATGAAGGGCGGGCCCCATGGCATAGTGGTTAAGTTTGCTCGCTCCGCTTTGGCGGCCTGGGATTTGCCACTTTGGATCCTGGGCGTGAACCTATGCACTTCTTATCCAGCCATGCTGGGACAGGCATCCCACATATAAAACAGAGGAAGATGGCCGCAGATGTTAGCTCAGGGCCAACCTTCCTCAGCAAAAAGAGGAGGATTGGTGGCAGATGCTAGCTCAGGGCTAATATTCCTCAAAAAAAGAGATAAACGATTGTATCTAGATCTGGACCTAGCAATATCTGGAATTAAAATTTGAAAATAAAAGTGAAATAGACGGTTCTGGATATTTATAGATGCTATTCAATAAATGATCCAGTAAGAGCAGAGGAAGGCTAGAAATTAAGTCAGTTATTATTATTTTTTCTCCCCAAAGCCCCAGGACGTAGTTGTATATTCTGATTGTAAGTCCTTCCAGTTCTACTATGTGAACCCCCCCACAGCATGGCCAACGACAGATGAATGGTGTGGTTCCACATCCAGAAACCAAACTTGGGCTGCTAAAATGAGCAAACGGAACTTTAACCACTAGGCCATCAGGGCTGGCTCAACTCAATTATTTTTGATGCCTTGATTTACTGATAATAAATTTAAACTCTTCCATTTAGAAAAATATGCATGATTCTTGATTTTTTTCTTTACTAATCATTGAAAATAACACATATTCACAATCGTTTACCTGTTTAAATCTCTATGTATTTGGTTTTGATGCTCAAGTGTTCTGGAAAGGAGACTCTCTGTAATTATGTTCCTCCTATATGCTAGGCCTTGTATTAAGCACACTACTTATATAATTAATTTAATTTTCAGAGCAAATATGGGATGAGCAATATAATCCTCATTTTATAGATGAGGAGATTGAGGTTCAAAAAAGTTATAGTGAATACATGTGTATATACTACATGTGCATAATATATAATAGATTTGCATTATATATGCATTTCATAATGTATATGTCTATATTATACATATACATTTACTATTATACACATAGTATACATATATATTGTATATACATAAGATATTTATTGTGATATAACGGATAGGTTTATATATACATATTTGGGGGGCATTTTTCAGATTATTACCCTCTTTCTGTTTCGTAGAATAGAAATAATTACTACAGTAGTCTCTTGGGTGTGTCACCTTCCTCTGTCTAGTACAGCATGACAAAATGGCTTTTAAATTACGAGATGTGCTTTCACATATATTACAGGTAAAATTTCTGGCCATGTCTTTTCTTCAGGCACAATTAAAATTGAACGAATATTAATTACTATTAGCATTTTTTGCTGCAGATAGAGCATGCAGTGTAGCTCCAATCTGGGGTTTCAAAAATAAATCTATGCCGCATCATAGTTTGAGTTCCAATACTCCTTTTTCTTTGGATGATCAGCAATGCTGAACTGACAGCTGAGAAAAGCAGAGAAGATCGCCATGATGTGATTGGGCAGGTCAGGACTAGTGTTGGCATAATGCACAGGTCTGGTTTTCAATCATCTTAATAGCACCTTACTGAGCCAGAGCACAAAGAACCTGATTGGTATTTGTCTGATACTGATTAGAGATATTTGTATAAGACCTTCATTTACATTGTTCGTAAGGAGAAGTGACCTACCTCTTAAGGAGTGGGTCGAGGATTCTGAATTCAGACATGCTTCGGTATATCGGGCAAGAATGTCATGCTGTATTCTAACTAAAGCACTTTATTGGTCCCACAATTCCCTGAAGATTAAGTCCAAATTCCTTTCTTGGCACCCTAAGCACTTGATCTGGCACCGGCTACTTCTCTAGCCCCATCTCTCATCTGTCCCACACCCTCCTTCCACAGCACCCTGCACTACAGCCGAGCTGAATCTTCTCAGCTATATTAGAGCGTGATGCTTTCACATGCTTTTGCCTGCAGGTGTTCCCATTTGGTTGACAAACTTGGGAAATTCCTGGGAAGCTCAAAATAGCAAGTAGGTGGAAAGACGCCCCAAGCCAGTGTTGAATTGTATGCAATGTGCATACGAGATCAGCCCCAGGCCCCCATGGTGATGGGTAGAAATAATTACTATCCACAATGCAGCTGGTGAGGGAGACTCCAGCACATACTTGAGCCCAGCCAGGAGAAGCTAAGGCAATGCAGAGAACAGCAGCACAAACAGAATCCAGGAGACTCTACCAAAAACTGCGGGAAAAGGGAGCTGGGCGTGAAGTAGGCATCTGATTAGGTTGGTGCCATTGCACCCACAAGTTAGTCTGCAACTTTCCTCAACTCTAATTCCAAGACAATATTGTTTGAGCCTCCTAGGGGGTCTCAGATTAGGAGGGTTATTTTGGGGTAGAAATGTGTATGTGCTTCACTGCTGGAAGATGTGGTGATAGCGAACACAAAAACATGAGAAAGGGGGCCTGCTGGTGGTGCAGCGGTTAAGTTTGCACGTTCCACTTCAGTGGCCCAGGATTTGCTGTTTGGGATCCTGGGTGCGGACCTACGCACCACTTGTCAAGCCATGCTGTGGCAGGCATCCCACATATAAAGTAAAGGAAGATGAGCATGGATGTTAGCTCAGGGCCGGTCTTCCTCAGCAAAAAGAGGAGGATTGCTGGCAGATGTTAGCTCAAGGTTAATCTTCCTAAAAGAAAATAATAATAATAATTTGAGAAAGAGTCACCCAGTAACTTTTATGCATATGGTGAACCAGATGTATCTATAAGGCTAGATGCTGCCTACCTCGTATGAGGGTCTAAAGTAGATTGTTAAAGTGAAACCTCAAATCATGGTAATTTAATCAAAACTGCTCCATCAGAGATGGCAGCCATACCTCAAGAGGGATAAGAAAATAGCAAATGATTTTCAGCTCCATAATTCAGGGGAGGGGGGAAGAGAGGCTACCAATTGTAGAGAGATCATCCACCAATATATGATTAGATTGTTCTGTCCCTGAAAAAAATCGATTATCTTTGTGAGCTGTTTTTATTTTAAAAGTAGCTAAGTTATAAAATTAGAGTCTCTCACTTGCAAAGAGACTAAAGACTGGACTGAAATTGATGGGCTCACCTTGATCTGCACTCATTAGGCCTTTGAGGGCCTGAGATGACCAAATAGAAGGAAACATTGATATATCCCCCGTCTAAGCCCGAGGGTTTCTAAACTCTTCCAGAGCCACAAGAAACCCGGAGCTTAGAGTTCTTCTGGAACAGGGAGGGTGGAACTTCTTAGACAGAGTGTTAAAACTGAAAGATTTGACAGGGAACTGCCTGTGGATAGTGGAACATCAGAGGAAAAAGAGAAAACTTTTGGTGAACAAGGCATCTATGAAGAAAATCCTATTTATAAAAGCTTTAATTGTTAAGAGCTTTTCTCTCTCAGGTCCAGGGAATGTCTACTTAGCCAGACTTTCAATCCTGAGAGCTTCTAGATAGAAGTGAACATAAATTCATTGGCTGCTTCAGGTAAATTATCAGGTAAGATCACTCTGGCTTATCAGCATAGAGAAAAGTACTCACTATTCAGGAAGCAACACGGAAGACCTCATGCATAAAAGATAGTGAGACGAAACTCCTTAATTCTACCATGTAGGTTAGAGAAAGTCAACCCTTGAGATCAAAGATTTCAGTTTTTGGTGAAGAAAGGGGACTTATTTTCAGTACTACAATTAGTCCTTATTGGAGAAATCCCATATGTTTTCTAAATTTATATTCATTTAAATGGAGGTAGCAAAGCAAAGCTTCGAATTGCCTAGGCCATCCATAGCACTATGCAGAATTGTCAGTTGATAAGTCCTTGTTCTTCTTTGTGCTGTAGGCCTTATTTTTTCAAATCTAAGAAATGAAGGAACTGGGGTCAGCCCCGTGGCCAAGTGGTTAAGTCCGCGCGCTCCACTGCAGTGTTCCGTCCGTTCGAATCCTGGGTGCAGACATGGTACCGCTCATCAAGCCATGTTGAGGCGGCGTCCCACATGCCACAACTAGAAGGACCCACAACTAAGAATATATGACTATGTACTGGGGGGCTTTGGGGAGAAAAAGGAAAAAAATAAAATCTTTAAAAAGAAAACAAAACAAAAAACAGAAACGAAGGAATTGACAAAGATGATATTTAAGAGTATCTGTAGTTCAAAACTCTAGAAATCTCTGGACACTCCCCCACTTCCTAAAAAACCCTACATATATGTGAGCTTTTTTTGTTTTTTAAAGATTGGCCATGAGCTAACATCTGTTGCCAATCTTTTATTTTTTCCTTTCTTCTCCCCCAAGCCCCCCGGTATATAATTGTATGTTCTAGTTGTAGATCCTTCTAGTTCTGTTATGTGGGACACCGCCTTAGCATGGATTGATGAGCAGTGCTAGGTCTGCACCCAGGATCCGAACCAGTGACACCCTGGACCAAGTTTGCAGAGCTCGCAAACTTAACCACTCAGCCACAGGGCCAGCCCTGTATGTGAGCTTTATTAAATATGCTTTGTGAAAATTAGATCAATGAGCTCAATGTGGAGGTACGAATTGTTTTGAAAAAGATAATGGCAGTCACCCATAGCAGAAGAAACAGGAAAAATATAGAAAAAGAATAAGAGGAAAGAGAAACAAAGAAAAGAAGTTTTGGGGGGAATTTGGAGCTTCACTTCTCCCATCACTGTAGAAATGTTCCAAGGACTATAAAAATTCACAGATAAGAATAAAATTTTGCTTCATTACTCATTTCAATTGGACAGAAGCCAAGTGTGGACTGAGAAATAAAAAATATTTCCCTGTATGGAGAGCAGATTTCTGAGAACATTAGCAAAAGAAAGGATGGGTCTGAACCCCAGCATCTGAATTTTGGACTCCTAGCTCCTCTGAAACAATCTCAATTCATTTTGCATGACAGAGAAGTCTTAATTTGTATTCCTCTAGAATCAGACTCTAAGACCAGGGTTCAGGTCTACAGTGGGTTGAATAGTGGCCCCTCAAAAGATATGTCCACCCAGAACCTGTGAATGCAACCTTATTTGGGAAAAGGGCCTTTGCAAATGTCATTAAGTTAAGGGTCTTGAAATGAGTTCATTCTGGATTAGAGTGGGCCCGAAATCCAATGACAAATGTCCTTAGAGGAGGGAAGTAGGACATTTGACTCCAGAAGAGGAGAAAGAAATATGATGACAGAGGCAGAGATTGGAATTATCCTGCCACGAGCTGAGACATGCCTGCAGGCACCAGAAACTGAAGAGATAAGCAAGGCTCCCCTGAACTGGAGGCTCCCCTAAAGCCTTCAGAGGCAGTGTGGTCCTATCAACACCTTTATTTCAGATTTCTGACCTCTGGAACTGTGGGAGAATAAATTTCTGTTGTGGTAATTTGTTATGACAGCTGCAGAAAACTAAAGCAAGATCCAAGTAGTTTACTTGGGAGGTGAAAGGAAATATGGGTAGAGGAATGGAAAAGTGAGTCAGAGAGAAGTCAGCCCCCAAAAGGCTGGTTATCTAGCTGTCAGTGTGAGCAACTGGAGCTTAATATTGTGGGGGAAAGCCGTAGAGCCAGCATAAAACATATGCCTCAGAGTTTCTGGCTGTGGGAGAAGAGAGCTGGGGTATTTATATATCCACTCCAGTTAGACATTGGCTGAGGGCTACACTCAGGGGGTGTTAGCTCCCCAGAACTTAAACAGTTTTACTGGCAAACTTGACTCCAGCTGCAGGAGAATGATCACATGCCAAGAAGTGCAGGTACTAGCAGTTGGAGGACTGGCCACTATGATGATGTCTTAACTATATTATCTTGGATGAGGTACGTTGAGGCCAGGCACAGATCAAGAGAGGAATACCAGGGTAAGTCTTGATAGTTTTGTTATGCTTACACTTCCCTGGAGAGAACACAGCAAGCCATGCAGGACCACTCAGGGGAAGCACCCGAATCAGTCATGAGGCAGAGGGAGAAAGTGGAACTGCGGACAAGGGCCATTATTGTTGTTTCCAAGGGAAAGAATGGGCGAGGCAGGGTAATTGAGTTTAGGATTGGGTATTCTGAATAATTTCAGCAGGTCCTAGGGCATAGGAGCTGTCTCTAGTTGTCTGGGACCTGTCCATGAGGTGATTAAGGCAGGTGGATAGTGGCTCAGAGTGTGAGAGCCTGATAAGAGAGGTGGTTGGGAGTGTGGACTTAATTGTCTGGTCAAGAAGGTGAACTGACCGGCTTCCAATTGGGGCCTCAAAACTGGGTTAAGATAGCATTTGAAAAAACTATATTACAGGTAAGGGCAAGCAGATACGGGCAACAAGAAGACCACAAGAGAATCCCATTTTAACATAATGCAGTGAAAATAAGATCCAAATTTCCATTACAATTTATAAAGCCTGAGGAAGCACTTAGAGTCATTCATTGAAAGTTTCCTTAAACATAGTATGGAGGGTCCTCAAAAAATTAAAAATAGAACTACCATATGACCCAGTAATTCCACTTCTGGGAATATATCCAAAGGAAACAAAAACACTAACTTCTAAAGGTATCTGCAACCCCATGTTCACTGGAGCATTATTTACAATAGCTAAGACATGGAAACAACCTAGGTGCCCATTAATGGATGAATGGATAAAAAAGTTGTGGTGTATACACACACACACACACAAACACACACAATGGAATATTATTCAGCCATAAAAATGAGGAAACCCTACCACATGCAATAACATGGATGGCCCTTGAGGGCATTATGCTAAGTAAAATAAGTCAGACAGAGAAAGACAAATACTGTATGATCTCACTTATATGTGGAATCTAAAAACAAAACAAAATAACAACAATAAAAAGAAAGTCATAGAAAAGAAATCAGACTTGTGGTTATCAGAGGCAGAGAATGGGGGAAGGGGAAATTGGACGGAGTCAAAATGTCCAAACAGAATATAACTACCTTATGGCATTAGGGTGAGTGAGAGATGAAAAGTAGGGTGAACGAGAGAAGACAACAAACAAATAAATAAATATAGGCAGTGTGATAGATGGTAATTCTTTGGTAATCTACAGGTTTTCCCACCTGGTATAACAATAACTACAAATTAAATGATATGAAAAAACTTATTTCAACATCACAGTTTCCAAGGCATCCTTTCAATCCTCAGGTGTTGTGGAATCACCTCTTGATACCTGTCTTGAGAATACTGTTGCATTCTGCTTGCCTCTACGAGCACTGTTGTCTTGAAAAAGGATGTGTACCTTTAAATCCAGAGAGCAGAGGTAACAGATCCTGTTTGAAATGGTTGCTAAGGGACCATTTTATGTAAATTAATTAGTAAACATCAACTCTGGTTTCAAAGGGCAAAGAAGGTCTCTCACTTGAGAAGGGAAAATTACCCCCTGGTGATTGGAAAAAGGCCATCCTAAGATTTTTCATGCATTCCAGCAGTGTTTATACTACTGCATAATTACTTTTTTTCTTTTTGTTTTGAGTCTTTCTCCTACCCTCATCCTTGACTCTTTTCCATAGTTTTATTTATTTCTTCTGAGATTTTTTTATCTTTTTTTTTGCTTTGGAGAGCAAAGGGGAAGATCGGGGTAGTATGGAAGGGCAAGTAGGTCTTTTTATCTTTTAAAAGGTGAGCAGAAGATAAGCATGTCTTTCCTGCTACAAGGCTAAAATACTGAAGAGACTAGTGTATAAGGGATTTTAACATCAACTTAAAAATGCCTGAAAGTCTTATTGGATCTATACACAAGCGCAGGAAGTTTTTATCAGAGACAGAAAAGTTAAGGATGATTTCTGCAAAATCTCTATGAGAATAAGGGTTAGGTTAGAGAGCTAAGTAAACTGTATATTTATATTCTTTAAGTATTGCTATAAACAGTTTTGTTGATTTTATAAATAGTGTGTTAAAAATGATACTTAGATATCTTCTTAAAAGATTTTTTCATAACAAAAATAACTTAGAAAATCAGGTAAAACCTTGACTCAGATAACTCATAGGAACTCTAGCTATTGGGGGCAAAAAGACCAGGATAACATAATTGTTCATCTGATGACAGGTTAATTGAATTTCATGAATAATTATGAGAAAGAAAAAAATGCTTCTAGTATTCAAGCCTTGTAAACATTGCAGGCATTAAAATAAGAGCTAGGGAAAGGTAAAGAAAATGTAAGCCCATTTGCTTTACCTTCAGAATTTATTTTTTTTAATGCTGTCATATCTCTAAATGATAAGAACAATTTTATTTTTAAAAGTAAATGCTGGAAAGGCATTTTTACTCTAAGTATACTTTTGACATAAACTAACCCCAAAATAAAATATGACAGGCTAGAGTAGTACTTTACTAGTTAAATATCAGGATGTTGTGGGGGGTTTTCTTCCTTAAAGCTAATTCTCAATGAGATGAATAAGAAAGGAAAGACTTCCTAATATGTCAAATGGAGTTCAAGCTATTCACTTAAGGCAAGACCTGCAAGCTCCGAATTTGTCAGCTTTGCACTTCAGAGAAGATCTTTATTTTATTTTTAAAATAAAGAATGGGAAAACATATCCTTCTCTCCTACTGTCCTACAAAATTTGCCCTCACTTTATTTATAGAGTCCTTGGTTGTTTGGTAAAGAGGTAGTCCTATGGGATCCTGATGGTAACACAATGGAGGCAAATGAAGTTCACATGCAAGTAATTACTGAAGGAATGGAAGAAGATAGCACTTAAAAGAGATTTTTCAGAAGAGCAAATGCCCACTCACTGTTATTTGAAATGCATTTAATTACAGATCAGGTTATGTGCATTTATCATAGGTGGGAAGGTTAAACTTTCACTCCGTTAAGATGCAAACTAGGACATCGGTATGCACAGTGAGACTTCTGAAACCAAAGGACAATATTGGATGTTTCCCTAGAATAAACTGGCACTAGATATTGGGAAAAATCAGCATATCTGAGGAATGTTGTCAGATAGGAAACATTTATGTGATGTTCATGCTATATCTAGTCCTTCCTGCTGGCTTTTGTGAAACTGAGTGCTTAAAAAGACAAATACTAGACTCTTGGCTTTTGTTTTCAAGGTTTTTATTTTACCTTAATTCAATTCAGCAAGTGATATCTGTGAAACTGTTGACATTGTTTTGGTTTCTATCAGAAGCTTCTGTGGAACTTAAGAAGAATAACTGAATGTATGAAAAATTAAACCAAGAAGGTAGGAAGACCGAAGTAATAAGATTCTTCCTATCACTGAAATTTGCTATGAACTTGGCTTGGTCCCAGGTACATTTGTTGGTTTTTTCCTTCTTTCTAAGCTTTTTAGTCAATGGGGACCATTATAAATAGCTGGCACGTCATCGGAGGAGTTCACGTGTGGGAAGCTTAGGTGCTTTCCTATTCCAACCCTCAGGCTTCGCTTCTGACTTGGTTTAAGCCGCACCCACAGGTGTGTGGGCAGAGCTTGCTTCTGAACTCACGTTAGCGGGCCAGAAACTCTAGAAGGGAAACCAGGGAAATGTAGCACTAGGACATTGCACTCAAAGGGGACACATTTCCCTTTACCAAGCTGCCTTCTACATGCACAGAAGGTCATGTTCAGCTTTTACCTCTCAAAATGGAAATTCTTGGTTCCTGTCTGCCTACTTTCTGATTTGTGCATGTTCCGTCACAAGAAAATTTTGAAGGTAGGGAGATATGTATGCAAAATGTTATGTTTTAAAGTGTTAAAATGTATGACATTATTTCACATCCATTTCAACTAAGGAGTAACTAGTTTTTAAAAAAAATTTCAACTAACAATGAAACAATCATTTTTTGTTGCAAGATGTAGTTTTTGAAGATCTATTATGATTATCAGATAGGTAAGACTTCGATTTCCATGAATGAAAGAGAACTATTTACAGATATCCCCCTTCTATTTAGCTTTAGCCTACAGATTCAAAAGAGAGTCTGCAATTGTCCATGAGCAGTCAGCTATGCCTTGGCATCAATTTATTAAATGCATACCTGCCTCAAAACAATCTCTTCCTGGCAGACGCTCTAATTGTGCTCTG
The DNA here is from genome assembly GCF_037783145.1 of Equus przewalskii. Lineage (NCBI taxonomy): Eukaryota > Metazoa > Chordata > Mammalia > Perissodactyla > Equidae > Equus > Equus przewalskii. Next base: position 18,005,340 of record NC_091849.1, on the reverse strand, counting down.
TGAGAGAGCCAGCCTGCCATCCCAAGAGGAGGTAGTTCAAAGGCTGCTGTTCCTTGGAGGCTGACAGACGATGGGCTCCCCCTAGGGGCAGATGAGGCTCCGAAGAGGGAAAGCACCGGTGGCAGGTTGCCAGGAAACCAACCCCTTGGTGCTGCTGACAGGAAAACACAGGAGCAGAGGGTCTCCTTTCTGCACCGTGTTTGGTTAGGCAGTTTCATCTCCCTCTAGCACACCAGCTGAGTGAAGAACCTGCTTTAATGCTCTGAAGCCAAGAAGTTCATCTCGGTGAATCCCAGTGGAGAAACTTTCCTAGTATCATTTTCTCCTTCTTGGGGGCCAGCTCCCCTACCTCCTAACACTCTTCACATTTATTTTTCATTGTTGCCCTTGCAAACACAAGACAAAGCCGGAGGAGCGTGTTTGGAAAAATAGATGGCTGAGCTCCAGTAGTCAGCAGAGCAATGTGACTTAACGAGGGTATTTTATTCTTATGGCTTCATACCTACAGAGCTCTTTTCCTTCTAAAAGCTCAAAGAACAATTCTGGCCTTGATTTTGCCTCAGCAAGATGCCATAAGATTTGAGAAAATACAACTTCAAAAGAAGGCTCTAAAGAAAATCAAAGAGAATTTTTGCGATTACTATATTTAAGCAGCATTATAAGATATTAAGTTGTAGGTGTTTCTGGGCCAAATCTTTTATTATTCTGATTATCCTTTGAATAGTCTTCATGTGCTTTAGAAAGGATTTTATGATTATTTTGTTCATCACCTCAGGTCTGTGCTCCAGTGTCTCTTTCTTGGTGAGGACTTCCCTGATTAAATTATTTAAAAGTAAAGCTCATCCCCCCATCAGCACTCCCTTTGCCCCTACCCTGCTTTATTTTTCCATAGCTCTTCTGTCAGTCAGGGTTCATCAGGGAAGCAGAACCAGTAAGAGTAACATGGAACATGGATGTATTATAGAAATAAGACCTTACACAATTGTGAGAGAAACTGGATTGAGTAAGGGTCTGCAAAGGGAATGGGAGATCAGAGGAAAGTCCTAACCCAGGCCTTCTGAAGTACTGTTGCAGATGGACAAGTAGGAGCTTGCAAGAGGACATGCGACGTGAAGCACATCCAGCTGGAGCAAGGCAGCATAGGAGAGCCGGTGGAGAAGTCAAAGGAAGGCTCTTGCCTCTGCGTTATTGGGCAACCTGAGGTTGCTCTAGATCAGCAGAACAGTCAGGAAGAAGAGCTGGGCGTAGAGCTAGCAGAGAGAAGAGCGAAGGAGAATCTGGCACCTCTGTGTCTGTCTCTCACGGCAACCATGATCTTCTTCAGAGAGTATGGCTGCTGCTTCACTTCCAGCTTCCCAACCTTATACAAATTCCGTTTTGGGTCAACTTTAACTTGGAACCATACAAAAAAGAGATTCTAGGAAACATAGTTCTGGCTTACCAATTGGACATGGTACAAAACTTCCATAGTCTTTAACTCCCTATAACGTACTATATACATCAATCGTGTATTTCTTTTTTTATCTGTGTGTGCATGCACACACACACAATTCTAAACTCTATGATGTAGAGATTGTTTTATACACATCAGTGTCTATAACAATGCTTGGCCTATAGTAAATATTCAGTGAATAATTTATTGAATTTCTGATTGCTAGTCCTTGAATTATGCCTATGGGCAAAGCCTGAGTCAGGATCATTAATTTATAGTCAACAAAAATCTAGGTTCAGGAAGTAAATAAGTGGTCAATTCCAAGAAACCAAGCAAGTCACTGAGTCAATCGTTGGAGAGCTCAGATTCCGCCAGTGCATAAGATGTCGTCCAGCGAGCATTCTATCTCCATATCAGAAAGTTGACAATCTATTACCAGCAGTGGCTTTATTTCTGTGTTTAAGCTCAGGGATGCTTACAGGTGGTTTAGAGTATGAAAGAAAGAAGTGCTAATGTGGATGGACCTAGTTTGTCAGCTTTATTCGTGGAAATCAGACACTAAGCTGCAGAGATGCATGTTTTCGGCATCAGGAATCACCCAGGTCTTGGAAATTCATTTTTTTAATATCTTAAAAAGACTTCGATTCCTACAGCCTAAGTGGGACACACTTCCTCATCTTGTATGTTTCCAGAGACAGATTTTATTCATATCTGGCTGGCCCTTGACATACATGGGTCCTACCCCAAAACCTGTCCACTATTAGACTGTCTGGTGGCCTTATATTTCAGCATTAGAAATTCTCTAGGATCTTGCATGCATGTCTGTCTTCAAGTCTACTTACCCATGGAAAGGATCATACTTTGAAGCCTATAATTTAATCATTTATAGAGGATTAAGAAATCTAGCTAGTTGACCTAAAAGAGCCACAAATTGGGGCACATACTCTAACATTGGAGGCAATGGGGCAGAATAGTGAAATGTGAACTGAATTTATTGCTCTGGAACTCAGAGATGGCAATTGAGACACACAATAATCTGGACACTAAGACCTAGCTTGGAGTCTTTTGGTTGGGACTAAGGCTTGATTCACTATGGCTCTTGTGCAACCTGTGTATCTGTTGGGATTGTTTTCATTGCAAATTAAAGAAAACAATACAATGTGGCTTAAGCTATCTAGGAGATTTACTAGCTCACACAGTTGAAAAGTTCAGCCTTAAGGTTTGGATTGATCAGAACTCCAAATGCATGTTTTTTCTGTTTTCCTGTCTGCCTCTTGTATTCATCATCCTCTGACTGCCTTCACGAGTTGGCTGTCCACTCAACTGAAACTACATTTCCTGTCACATGCTCAGGAACAAAGGGGCATTTTTCAACACCGTTAAACAAAGTTCCAAGCATTAGGCTAATGAGAGTATTCCTGAACCAATCCCTGTGTCCAGGGAAATATCATGAAACTGACTGGCTTAGGTCAGGGTTACCTGCAACAACTGTCGTGGTCGAGTAACATTAAGATTGCCCTAATATTCTAGTACAGGGCCCAGTGGATGCTGTATTAGTTAGATTGGCCTGTCATAACAAAATACCAGAGACTAGGGGGCTTAAACAACTAAAATTTATTTTTTCACTCTTCTAGAGGCTAGAAGTCCAAGATCAAGGTGTCATCAGATTACATCTCTCCTGAGGCCTCTCTCCCTGGCTTGCAGATGGCTGCAGTCTCGCTGTGTCCTTACATGGCTTTTCCTCTGTCCGGTGTATTCCTGGTGTCTCTTTGAATGCCCAAATTTCCTCTTATGAGAACACCAGTCAATTGTATTAGGGCCCACCCATATGATCTCATTTAGCCTTAATTACCTCATTAAAGGCCCTGTTTCCAAATACGGCCATGTTGGGGGTTAAGGTTTCAACACAGGAATTTGGTGGGGGACAGAATTCAGTCCATAACAGGTGTTAAGAATGAGGACAATCCTTCCCAGAGAGCATGACTACACAGTGTGGAAGGGAGAGATCTTGGGGGGATAGCCAAACTGTTGATTACAATCTGAAAAACCCTCTAAAGTCTGTTCCCTTTGCCCATGATTTAAAAATAGAAAAAACAAAACAATACAAAACACAACGTTAATTGTGTGTCGAGCTTCCCTAGGGCAGACTACCACTAGACGTGAGCCTCTTGGGCTTTATTGTTTTGTCTAAGCAAACATTTCCAAAAGTGTATTCCAAACAGCACTTGTCTCATGATGTACTCCACAAAAAATATCTCCTGGCTAAATAAATAATGGGAGATCCTGCATAGTGTATTTCTAAAGATCTTGACTTACAAATTAGCATATGTCAATGGCCCCAAGAAAGCCCAGAGTTTAAAAAAAGTTTACTTTCATATAATGCAAGACTTCTCAAATTTCTTGTCAACACCAGATTTTCCCAAATATTACCTATTAAAATTCTATGGAATATGTTTTAGGAAATGCTCTTCCAAGGAAATGTTACTTTTTATTCAAAGTAGGAAGAGACAAACTGCAGGAGGGCAGACATAGAGGGTTAAATGATGTCCTAGGCATTAACGTTAGTCTAATTTGGTTTTGCTTTGCCTTTTTCATAGAGGATTCAAGTTTGCTGCTCTGGGAAAAAAAAAAAAGCTAATCTATTTCTGTGCTACTCTGGCTCTGACAGAAGGGAAGCTTTGCTGCTCACTTCATAGAAACTGCTCTAGCAGAACACCTGAAGCATGTGGTCATTGCCTGTTTGCACCTGTTGCTGCCACAGGCTGAGAGAGACAGAAACAGGAACAAGGGACATTCAGGTTCAGGAATAATGAAGTGTCTGTGCCAAAAACGTTGCACAATAAGAACTCTGCAAAGCAGGAAAGTAAGGAGCCAGTGACCAGAGAAAATAATCAGTGGCAACAGCCCAGAGACAAGAGAGGCCCAGAGCCTCAATTTGCAAGGACTGCATCGGCGTGTCTGCCAAGAGCTCGACTCCACTCCCTTGCTCTTGGGGCACTCTTTCCAATTTTAAATGCTTGGACACCATAAGGAGTGGATCCTTCCAACATATAACCCAAGACATCTGTTCAAGCAAAGTAAAACTGAAAAACCTGAAGGTAATTTGGAGCCTTCCAAACACCTGTGAGTCAGATAACACATACTCCTCCCCTTCTTTAGAAGCACAGATGAGCTCGAACCTTCTGGGCATTTTAGCAGTTTACCATCTGTACTGATAACCCTTTTCTGCAGTACAGAGCGTCTTCTAGGAGGATGTAAAATCCAGGAACCAAGATAAGGAAACATGTTTACACCTGCTACATCTGTTCAATGGTTCGCAGGCTCCACTTCACACTGGACTTTCTGTACAGGCACACTTTTGAAATCACTCTTGTCTGGTTGAGTTTCACATATGCTCCATAAACGCAGAGAAGAATAGAAAAACCAATCTTAAAAGCTCCGTGGTTGGGGGTTGTGTTTCCAGGGAATACTATCTCCATTTTCCTTTTATCTTAAACAATCGTGGAATCTAAGTCATCATTAATAAGGTTAAGTACTTCTCTAGAGGTAGGCAGTGTACTCACAAAAGACGGGAAGGGCATTAAATCAGTTCTGTTGGAAAGTAAAACCTGTAGACAAGCTAATTGCAGTAAAGGAGTTGATAAAATAATAGGTTAAAAAAGAACAATAATAACCACACCACCTAAACAAAGAACACAGTCATCTGCCTTTCTTCCAGGAAGAATATAACCCCAACCGGTTATTTACTCTGTTGCCAGTAGAGCCAGACACACTGGAATGTGCTGTAAAAAGACAATCAAGCTTTAAGAAAGAAATAGTGTGATTCGAACAAACCACTCTATAACAGCGATTCCTTTAATGTGTTAATTGGCTGAGGAAAGAATAGCACAGGTGAATGTCTGGAAAGTACTCAAGGGGTTTCATATAAGACCTGCATTAAGGAGAGTACGGTATGTGCCACAGTTCACTTTGAAAACCTTTGAAGGTGGGTTGGATAGCAGAGGCCAAATAGGATAATAATTTTATAACAACACTGATTACCTCTGACCTGTTCAGAGCATTTAGGCCATGACATTCAAGGAAATTTACTGATACTTATCCTAGAGGGACCTATTTTAATTGTATAATAAGAACAATAGTGGTATTTTGAGAAATTTTGGAGGGCCAGAGTTAACAGCTGGCATGTAAGTTGATAATAGACCCTATTTTAAGAGCAATTATAAATCTGTTAAAATTTCTTTATGGGCATCTATTTCTTTGCCCATCCAAAAATGGAATTGACCCTAAAGCAGAAATTGTTAAAACCAGATCACCTAGCCCACTACTTCCAACCCCCAATCCCTGATTTTAAAATGAAACAACTAAGACAAAGAAGACTGGTCCAGGGCATGAAAGACAATACAGAGCCGGGACGAGAATCCAGTTTTCTGCCTTTAAGTTCCAAGCTTATTCAGAGATTCTTTCTGGTTATGGTGCTAAAAGAACCTTGTCTTCTCCACCCACAAAACACTCTGACCACACAACCAATAGGTCTTTTCTCTGAAAGACTTTCAATTCCTAAAATTGTCTTAAATTATTCCAAAGGTCAATGTTTTCTATACATTCACTAAGACATAAATACACAGGTCAGGAATGTATGGTATCATTTTATCTAATAAAACTTACAGTTTGTGCTTCCCTCTCTTTCTTAAAGAAAGGTCATCAAAAAGAGAAACTTGTGATTCATCCAACCAAATACAAAATGAAGAGGCAGTTTATCCCCAGTCAGCCATCATGACATTTGTAGAACACATATCCGCTGCAACATATTTTCTAGGACCTTAGAGAAAATTTATGGAGATCTGATGCCTAATGGCCATACTTTGTATCCATATTTCTTCTAGAATACTGGGATTTCAGGTCTTTTGCCAACATTAGGGGAAATACATTACACCACAGAACATTGCTATACAGATCTAAGAAGAGACTTGAATTACCTTCTCTGAAATGATAAAACTAAAAGGTTTAATACTTTAGGTCAATTAAACTCAGGCAGTTCTAATGCCCATTGCCAGAGCCACAAAGAGACCACATTATGAGTCTTTGACAGAGCCAGGATTAGAAGCTAGTTTACTACCCTCCCAAGCTAATACTCATTTTAGTATTCCAGGCTTTAAATCGACATATTATTCTAGCAGGCCAATAGAGTAGCATTATTTGATGCTGACTGCTGATCAGGGACCAGACTTGTTTGTATTCATATTATCTATAAATCAATTTGTAAAATTTACCCTTGGTTGAAATGAAGATCAGGAAGTCAACGATTAGGATGCCTGGAGTGAAACCTTTAAAAAGACAGCTCTTCTGTGACTTTTTAGCTGCTGCCACTACCCGTGGTGGTAATACCAACATGCCACTCCATGTCTGTACGCGTGCTACCTCTGGTACAGGGGAAACACTTTATGATTCCACTTAAGAAAATTTACAAGAGGTTGTACATACTTGCAGGTAGACTTTCCCTATCAAGGTGTGATTTTATAGGCACCCAAAAGCCCAAACACTCAAAAATATCCTCCTTCTCCCCCCAACTATCATCTTGTCTTTGGGGTGAGGCATCATCTCTAAAAATCCACTGTTAAAAAAGAAATATTTAATCTGGATGGAGAAAAACAAAATTAAGTAAATTGTGTTGTCATCTTTCTAAAATTTTGTTTTAAACATTGAAAACTGAAACTATCTGCCTTCAGCATCTCCTGTGGCCCATCCCTAATCCTACTCCACTCCATTCACTATAGTTGAAGGTCAAGTTTAAGGCCCCCATGGCTTTCTGATTCTCAAGTGCATCTTCAACACCTCTGTTGAGGATTTTCTACTCCAGGTCAAGAATGTCTCACTGTCCTTCCTTGAACACTCATTCTTCTGAACTCCTGGCTCTACACTCACGATGTTCTTCCTTCCTGCACAATTTGTTCTCATCATCTCTACTTTTAAGGTTATTTTGACCTCTTCTAGCAACCTCTGCCCTTGATAATGCCTCTCTTCTCTGAGTCCTTGCTATTTCTGAATCATGCATTGGAGAATATAACCACAATTTTTTCTATTGCTCTTTAATATTTTGTTCCCCAAGGAGGCTTTCTTTGTAGTTCCTTCCCATTTTTTTTCCTATCATAGAGCAAAAGGCCTGAGTATGTAGAAGGGCAACTTTATGACCATAAGTACTGGGAGAGGAAGGAAAAAGAAATAGTTATCTCTTCAACAGCATTCACTAAGAACCTACTATGAAAAGAGCACTCATTATGTGCAAAATGCTGGATATAGAGTACATTGTCCATGGGCCTTCCCTCCAAGGAGATTACTGACCACTGGAGGAGACAGGAAAAGCCAAGGTGCCAGGGTTGGGAAAAATGGGACCATCAGCCCTTTTCATGGGTTTTGTTTCCTTGTGTAGCCACAGCAGCTTTCATATTGCATTTGATTTTAGCCATTGAAATTCCTCACATCAATGGCAAGTCCATTTACGTTATCATCCTCAAACACTTTTCTTGACGATGAAAACCTCAGAACTCATTTGGTACAATTTGGTAATTATGTGAATTCAGTGCCTACTATGTGCCAGACATGGTGCTGATTCTCTTGTCATAGATTTATTTGTTAAATCACAAAGAGTGATTTACTATAGAGCAACTCTAATATTTTAGAAAATCATACAAATGAAACAGCCCAACCAAAAATAAATGTTTCCCCCCCTCTGTCCATTCTTAAATCTCAGATTCAGATAATATTTTGTTTTAAAGAGAGGAGTCATGAAGAGTCTTCTATTTTGTTTTCCTTCATTGTCCTAACTCTTGAGACTCAGATCATCTGGTCCTTTTATTACGAAATGAGCACCAACTACTCATAACTTAGTCTGACTGCATCTTTCTAAAGGGAAAGGCTCCAAAACATAGTAGAAAGAGCATAGTCTTTGCCCCACATGTACATGCACTCAAATTTTAATTCCATAATCCAGTGAGGCTGCTGACCTTTGGTAAAATTAGTGAAAGGTACCCTCTTTCTCTGGGATGACACAATCCTTCATTAAGGTACGACATTGGACAAGCAGAACACAAACTGTATATCAGTCCCAATTTGCCCCTCCCTGCTACCAGATACTGTTGCACAGTACACAAACTATACAACCAAACATGGCAGCCCTGACCATTCTCTTGGTCATTACTTAAACTTTTTGAACTTCAGTTTCCTAATCTGTAGAATAGGGATAATAACAGTTCCCTCCAAGACTGTGAGAAGTAAGGGGATAATTTACTGAAAGTGATTGGCACATGGTTGGCACTCAACAAATATTCATCGAACATTCTCCTTTTTTAAACTGAATCATAATTCCAATAGTCTAGCTCATAAGCCTGATCTTCTGAGGCTGTTTACCCCTTCTCTGATCCCCAGCATAAGCAATTTTCAAAACTCAGGTTTTTTATCTAGAGAATGAGAATTCTCATAGATAAACATTTGCTTTCAAAATATTTTGAGACTCAATTTTGAATGCCATGGATAACTGTAGAACACACACACACAGAAATCCATATACTTCTATATACACATCTATATAATTATATATATCTTTGAAACCAATCAAGCTGATATTAGCTAATATTAGTTGTCTCATGAAGATTCCTTTAGCCAGAGCTAAAGTCAGGAATCCTTAAGAAATCTAATTGACTCAAGTTAATTGCAATTCTTCCTAGGGGTTTTATTATGATAAGTTGATTATAATATTCTACATTTTGCATGGTACTGAGATTCTTGAAATGAATTATACTTGTATGTTGATGAAAGTTTTGATAGTAAAGACAAAGCCTATGGTATTTTATTTAGATTGCTCTCCCCTGTGCTCCACCCCCAACCTTTTCCCATCCTCAATGTTCACTCTAACTCTTTTTGCACTTTCTATTTTTCTTTAGTTTTCTGTGCTTTTTGTTTTAAATATATTTATTGTACTATCTCTTTGTTAACCAGATCTGTGCTATAAAGTTCTTGTTCTCTTAAACCGTCTTGGTGAGAGGTAGTGTAGCCAGGTAGAAAGGATGTGTGTTCCAGAATCAGAAGAACCTAAGTACAAGCCCTAAGTATTTCACTTACTTCCAGTATAATCTTGGGAAAGATGTAACTTGTATTAATTTTTGTTTTCTCCCTTGTAATGGTTCAATAACCCTAGTGTAATACTCAACATATACATGGGAGTAATTAATATGACAGATGTAAATATGACCATATTAACATCCAGTAAGTTATTTTGGGATATATCTATACAGCATACAGTATGAATTTAATAGACTTTGAAAAGATCTATATGTGGGTAATAATGACTTTTTAATTTAGTTTTGACAAAAGCTATTTTGTTACTTTTATTTACTCTTTTAATTGCAAATGTGGACTTGAAAGAGTGTTCTTCAAGAAAGATTGTTCAAGCCTTATCTCGTCCACCTATTAGCTACTGACGTTAGACATATCATTTAATTTCCTGAATATGGTTTCCTCAATTGTGAAATCCAAGAGTTGTGAAACCTTTATAGTGCTCCAGCTCCAAAAACTCTAATTCTAATTTTTCTTTACTGGGATAAAATACTACTTGCTCCTAATGATAAGGTGTCCAAATCAAGCTGTACAACAGCTTGTCTACAAATTCAACTTGATAATACATACTTAGAAAAAAATTACTCAAATTACACAATTAAGAATTTTTTGTTATTGATTTTTGGTTGATTGATATTAATACTTATTATTTTGTATTTAAGCTGCCATTTATGTGTTTGATGCATACATGTCTTATAGTATATGTATTGTTTAAAGGACTATCAATGAAACAGCTTCCCAATAGCTGTGTAATATTCCACAGCCAGAACCCAAAGAAAATTCTCAGTTATCAATATTCCACAAAAACTGTGAGGCCTATTCCTATCTTTACTTTTCCCCAGTTTTCTGCCAGACTCTAAACCCCTTAGTCTCACTTTATTCTTTGTTTCTCCAATGGAAACAAATATAATGTAGGAAATAGAGTAGAATTTGTAATTACATTCTTGCCTCAATTATCAAAATTCACTTCACAAAATGGGCTTATGTTCCTCTATGTAGAAGCTTTCTGAAACTTCTCCAAAGCCTTAATATCTGAAATAATTTTATATCTCACATTCCATTTGGATAATTGTTGGATGGTAATGACTTGTCATATGTTTAATGTGTTTTCCAGATTGAAAGTCATTTAAATGTCTATATCTTAGAGCCAACAATTTGCAAAGGTGATCACCCTAGTTTAGTTTGCCACATTACATCTATTGCAGACAGAAGGGGATACTGGTTTGCAAAATTGGTAACAGAGAGAATAGGTACCATTTTACGTGTGCCATTCCTATTCTTCTAAAGGGAAATGTATGTGGGTGTATAGATATACACTACATGCGTGCTATACATGGTTTATAGATTTGTGTGATTCAGTATTGGAAAAAACTAATTTTTTATTAACATCCATGAAGATACTGAGGCCTCATGAAAATTGATCAATTAATTGGGAAATTATATCGATCGTCAACATGTCAAAACACTGTCTGACTTTTCCCAAGGTGACATGATGCAGTAGAAAGGTTGTGGGCTGGGCAAACAGGCAGACATCAGTTTGGATCTCAATTTCTAATTTGGTAAATTTTGGAAAATTGTTTAACCAGCTTAACTCTTTGTTCACATTCAAATGTAAAAAAACAATGTCTCTAGGACTAACGCTAAATGTCATAATATGTGAACGTATTCAGCAGAGTGAGTAGTATATGGTAGGTACTCAATATATTAAATGAGTTCTCTTCCTCTCATTCAAGTATTTCTGCTTTCTATTGGCCAGCGTAGACTCAGCCTAACTTAGATAAACTATAGTGTCCAATTAGAAACATCATATAAAATCTCCCTATGTTAATGTTATTGCGTCCTACATTTCAGACCTGAAGAAAAAAGAAAGACTTGTTAACAATCCTGCCATTTAAATGTTTTCTTCATTGAAAATGATGTCATAATGATTGGTGTAGATTAATTTACAATCTGGTATTTGTTAAGGTTTTTTGCACCATCATTAATTCATGTTTGGGAAAGCTAGCAATAAGTTGTTTTCTAAACATGGGAGAAGGGAAATAAAATTTTTAAATTATGAGAAATATAAAGTCATACCAAATAAGTTACTTCAGTTAAATGTCACGTGAATTGTATGTCATTTCCATTTATATTTCATTGGTCAAAACAAGTGAAATATGCATACCTAATTCCAAGTGGGCAGAGAAATGTAATTCTACGATATGCCTGAAAGAAGAGAACTGGGATATTTGCAAACAATCCTATTAAATACAACACAGCGCTTCTTGGATTTTAGTGTGCATAAAATTATAGAGAAACTTATTAAAAGGCAGGTACTTGGGTTCCACTGCTAAAGATTCTGATTCATTAAGTCTGAAGTAGGCCCAAGGAACAGAGGTACTTCAGGAGTCCTTCTGGTATTTCTGAGACACATGGCCCAAGGACTTCACAATCAGGACTACTTTTGTTAAAATTTGACTTCCCAAAGGACAGAATTCAAAATTATGTCTTAGGAATTAAGGGTCACCCTAGTTAATTCATCAAATAACTGTTTCCTGATATAACTGTCTAGTACCATAACAGGTGTGAGGCATCATAAGTTGCCAGGCAACATAGAGAAGCAAATGAGAATCCAGAACTGGGTTTGGGGAATTAGCTGCAGAGGCAGAGCCTGAAGAAGTAACCTGCAAAATGCTTTACAGTCTTTTTTGTCTTTATAATCATACTATCATGGAGGGAAAATTGGCCTTATTATTATATTCCCCACCTCCATATTTTACAGATGAAAAAACTAAAGCTCAGAAAGGTTACTCAATTGTCTGAAGACAGACATTTCATCTTGGTACCAAGATGTTCTAATTTCAGGACAATGTTGCTAAATGACAAATAAAGAGAAGATCAGAAGTAAATATATGCTACATTTTGAAATGTCTATACCATACATAGTGAATATCTTGTCTGAGTTCATCAAGGGGCCATGCCTTTTTTATTTTTTACATTTATTCATATCACAGGATCTGGAACACATATGGTGCTCAATAAACATTTCTTGACTGAAGAACTCTATCATTATAATACAAAATATGGGTAACAGACCCAATTGACTTTCCATAAAGAATGGGTGGTGAATAGTGATAGAACTTTTTTTCAGTAGAACTGAAACAACCAAAGAAAGACTATTTTAGTAAGATATTAATCTCTCCATTCTCCTTCTCCCTAGAAGTTCTCTGAAATCTGTCAACAGAGTTTGTTTACTCAATACCACATCTTTGTTGCCTTCAAGTATTGCGATGTTTGAATGTTTACCGCTCAAATCCAGCATAAAAGTGTTTTCTTTTTTAGGTAAGATCAGGCAAAGAGGTACTGAATGAATAACACTTGATTGGGAATGGTAAATAACCATGTAATTAAACTGTAAACACTGTGTGTGGTGATTTTAATGTAATTTGAGGACTTGTAAATTACATGGTCACAAAATGGCACTCGGGCTTGTGCTTTACAAAAATATCCATGTTTGTATGAGATTAATTAGTGCAGTTTGCATAAAGATGTTGAGTAAAACACTTTCAGAACATTCTCATTTCTAAGGTTTTCTTATTTATAAGGCCTTCTAGAGGTTTTCTTTTTTTCCTCTCTCTAGTCTTCAAGAAATTATCATCATTGTCCACAGATTTTTATAGCTGGGAATTGATCTGGACTCAGTAAACAGTTTACGGGCTTCAGTTGCGCTCATAAACAAGTTTTATTTAGTTCTTGAAACGGGTTGGCCACTTTAGAAACTGATCACATAGTTGCTTCTTTGGTTCTATGTATAGATGATGCCCAAATGGGGCTTCTTCATTGTTGGAGCGGTTCATGTGCATTGTTCTATAAATCACAGACACAAAAGCCCCAGGAAAATAACCATAGCAGAGTAGCTGTTAAGTGTCCTTACACCATGGAAGATTCTACCTAGCAAGTGTCTTCTTTTGCTGTGTGCAGTGGTAACTGTAGGAGATCCAAGATGACCCTACCATCTGAGGCAGACTTCATATTTTTCCAACTCTGGGAAATTCTTTCAAACTCAGACTAAAGCTATCAGGCTGCCATTAGGTATCCTCATAGGTTTATGTGAAGTGAAACAATGATGGTGGTGATGATGATGTATAATTTTTATTGATGACTATTTGCCAGATGCTCTGCTAAGCACTTTATAAGCATTATGTCATTTAATTTAACTTAATGCTACTACGTTAACACTATTCTCACTCTACACATAAGAAAACCAAAATGGAAAAAGGTTAAGTAACTTGTCCAAGATCACACAGCTATGCAGTGACAGGATTGAGGACCAGACTTGGTTTGTCTGACTCCAAATTCCTTGCTCTTGACTTCTTTGTCACGTTGCATTAGTAGATTAGGGCTAAGAATCCCTTGAAACCTTGTCTTCAGCCCAGTTTGAAATCTTTTTGCATTAAAGGCTTGATATCTTAAGTGGATTAATTTTTTAGCCAGAAATTGAGTTACCTAAGAGACAAGAAGGCATGGCTACTGAATTGTACATCTCGTACATAAAAGGGTTAACATTCCCAATTTGGAGGAGAGCTGTGTAACTGGTGTGGTCTGCTTGTATCTTACATAGATTTCGGCTATATCAGAAATATCCCAGGCTGTTGTAAGAAGGCTGGTTACTTACCTTTAAGAGAGTTGGGGGAGGGAGTACATGACGTCACGAGAGAGTCTGGTACGCTACCACAAACCACCTCCAGAGATCCACGATATACAGAAAGACATTCGACAGAGGGGAAGGGGGTATACAATGAGTGATGGCTGGAATGCCTGTTCATATCATCTGGGAATGATCCTAAATTATCATGTGGTCATGAAACACAAAGGTAGGTAAGGAGAAGCAGTATTGGCTGTGGTCCCTGCTTTGGTGTACTGGATATCTTGTCATTTCACCCAAACATTCCGTTTTTCATCATGATGACTACCTTTTAAGCTTGATCTGAAGCAGATATTAATTTCTAAATGCCTGATTATTAATGAATTGCAAAAAAAAAGACATGCAGTGCCAGATTTCAATAAACCAAAATAATCACAATGCATTAAAGCAAACAAATAATTGAACCTAGCCAGATGTATTTTAAGAGAATATCAAAGAGCTTAAGCAGGCCACAGATTTGCCATTTCATCCATTTATCCAGCATTTTGAACATCAACTGGATGTCAGGCATTGTGTTAGGTACTGAGAGCACAAACATGAATAAAATATAAACCCAAGTTGTGTCAAGAGAGAACTGCATATTAATTTTGGTTCAGCAGTGACTATTACTCACATAACATATTGCATGGTCATAAATTTCAACAAGTTGGGAACAATATGTGAGCACAATTTTTTAGCACAGGTGGAGCTAATTATAGAGGGTTATTTTGATTTGGATGGCAATATTACCCGCCCTTTCTCTGATCATCAAACTTCTGTACAAGATTCAACATACTTTCACCTCCCACATATTGTTGGTTATTAAGTCCAGCTGCTTCCTTCTCTGTAACACACTTAAAAATACTCTTCCTTTTTTAGGCTTTACCACCGCATCTTTTTTCTAGGCCCCACTGACCTTGTCCTATCAAACCCATAGCTGATAAAACATTATCACAATGTGCAAAATTCCAGTTTTCTCCAATTTTGTAACTGTGAATATGCCAAAGTAGAGTTTTGGTCTCTCCTTTTGCTTTTAGTCAGTGAACCTGTCACCTTTTTTACTTTAAATTCCAAAGAAAAGTATCACTTTTCAATACGGTACAAACACTTAGCTTTTGCTCACTGAAGCAAAATTTTCGAGTATTTGATTCTTTCTCCGATTACTGTACTCCTAGGTAAATTAAATGTCACCGTGAGGGATAGCTTCAGCCACTTCTGTGGCGGGCTTTATTTAATCCAAAGAAGTCATCAGGGAACAGCCAGCACAGCAAAACATGCACGACGAAGTAGGCTTTCCATCACATGCCAAAGACTTTCCACCAGCATTAAGGCTGGCTTGCAGGCTTTTCTCCTGGTGTGTGTGCCCTGTCCCACCAGAAATTCCAAAGAAGAGCTAAAAATATTCAATGGATTTTAGAAACAGGACTGAGTAAAATGCTACCTCCAGGTATTCCACAACGGAAACTATCCAAATGATGACACCAAATGAAGCAAGCAGCACATTTTTTAAAACTCCATTTATTTCACAATAAAGCAAAGTGCCACATTTTCTTAGACTTTTAAAAATTAAAGAGAAGAGCAAAAAGACCAGAAACCTGGAGACTAAATGGGATGTCAGAAAAAATGTAGGAAGGGAAAGAGGAATGCTCTTCTCCTTAAAATTCTCCGATGGGATGGGACTGCCTTTCAGAATTATTATCCCTTTTCTACTGTACTCCCCCACCCCTCACCACAGGATCAGTTGCCAGCTAGAGGAGACCCCAGCTGGTTCTCCCTGAGAATTCAGGTAGTACACCTGTGCATTCCAGCCGAACTGAAGTCTGAGCATAGTTTGGACTTGTTAGCGCTCGAGCCAACACCAGGATCCCTTTGTGTGGGTAGGAGCTCAGATCACCTCCAGGTGTGTGTGAGAGATTAGCTCATCAGCAGAATATAAATAGAGCTGCTCATCAATCCTCCCCATTCTCCTCCTTCAGCCTCACACTCCTGGGGTATGTATTAGAGGGAAAGATACGTCATCTGCAAAGTTTTCCAGGTTCATTTTTAAGAAAGACAGGTTTTCAGTGAAACATAGTCTGCCTAGAGCAAGTTCCCACATTTGTCACAGCCACAGGCAGCTGCACAGAGGGGCACACGCTGGGAAGAAAGGGATCCAGACCCCCATGAGGCTGCAAGTTCTTCCTGGGTCATTCTCTAACCTGGTCTCCTTCATGGCTCATTACTTAGGACCAGAGAGTTTGAAATTAAGTGAATTAAAAATAGGTAATGGGCCCTCAGTTGAAAATATTCTCAAGGAAAAAAAATTACTGATGAAGTAATAGGCCACTTTACCTACTGCTACTTCCTGAAGAAATGTGGGGGGCATAAACAAGAAAATATCAGAACTTCTCTCACTGGAAAGCCAAAGCATAAAATACACAAATCTGGGATATTTTTTGACAGAAAAGGTCTAATAGTTTTTATCCATCAGTTTGTAGATCTATCACACACATATCTCTGCATAAATTTCAGAATATTATGGTATCGAAGATTCGCCATAGAAATCCTAGAATGTTAGATCCTGAAGGGCCTTTAGGGTTTACCTGTTGAGAGATGAAGAAGTTGATGACTAGAACTGAAGTGACTTATATTTGTAGGAAATTCTCTTCCTACAAACATAAGCTCTTGGAACTTTGGTATGAAGAGAAATTCCAAGGTTTGGGAGGAAAGCAGTGTGTTTTGAAATTGACTTTGTTCAAAACACTTAGTGTAATTCAATGATCCATGAAGGAGAGCCATATCTGGGAACATAACCAAGTTCTCCCATCAAACAAACTGGAGATGCAATCTGGTCTGTTGACACTAAAGGAATATACCACTTTTTCCACTGTGAGCAAAATTAGACCATTTTTGAAGCAAAATTAGACTCTCAGGCAGCATGATCTAGTCAGAATAGACCCAGATTCTTACCAGCTGCTGCTTGTGTTATTGCCATCCCTGGGCCAATAAGAGAGCATACTGCTGAATTTGAAATGCTCCTTGTCCGTCTCTGGACTGCTATTTTGGCCACTCTGAGGATAGATAGCTGATTTTGAAAATGCTTTACATCAAAACGAATCTCACATTAGTATGCACTTCGTGTTCATAACTATGTTACCCTAAGTAGATTTTTAATATTTTATTATAATTAGTACATGTAGCTTTACGCCCCTCTCAAATCTAAACTTTCTTTTATTAACCCCAGCTGTTCTCTGATTCTGTAACAAAATTAACTCATCAGGGAAAGTAATAAACTAATCAACCAACTAGTATTTATTGGGCACTTATTGCTGGTCATGCCAGACCTCTCCAAGATCAGGCTTTCTGATATCTCCAGGCAGATTCCTACCACCACTGCCCCAGAGAATTACAGGGATGAACAAACGAGCTCTATGAGACCAGGTCCTGGGTCTTCCCAAGTGCTTGGCACATTGCAGCCACTCAATGAATATTTGACCAATGAGTTAAGACTTGAGATTTGGCTTCAAATTCTCCTCTATACTAATTCAGCAGTGAGCCGGTAGGAATAATATATGAATATCAAAGCCCATCTATCTTTCTCTAGCTCAAAACTTAGATTAGAAACAAGTCTGAACATCTAGTATGCAACACATTCACCTGGGCCCCATCTTGGTCCCCATAGGTTCTTCCATCTTACCCTTCAGTGAGTGAAGGAAGATAAAATCGATTGTCTTTATTTCTGCAAGATTATTCCTCTCTCCTTATTATAGAGATCTCATACTGGTCCCTGAAGCCTCATTTTGAAATGTGACCCATATCAGAGATTCTCCACCTTCCACTGGCATGGTGTGAACGTGGGTTAAGTGTAAAGACCTTGAACTGTCAGTAATTCTTATCCTAGAGTCCATTAATGGGTTTCAGGAAGCATAGGAGCCTCTGAAATCTTAAGTTCATTGTTTTATTCTGCAATGAGAAGCCATAGCTTCCACTAGATTCTCACACATGCAGCATTAATATCTACTGCCCTACAAGTTACAGTGTGTGCGACCAAGACCAGCTCCATGCTGGAAGAGAGCTAGAATCTGTGTGAAAGAAAACCTGAGATACTACATTCTGACACACTGTGCTTACTCTCTAGTTGGGAAGATAAGACTAATTTGTAAAAACTAGTTCATACATATCACTTTTAAAAAGCATTCTTGAGCTGGCCTGGTGGTGCAGCAGCTAAGTTCGCACATTCTCACATTCTGCTTCATCAGCCTGGGGTTTTCTGGTTAGCTCAGGGCCAGTCTTCCTCAGCAAAAAGAGGAGGATTGGCTGCAGATGTTAGCTCAAGGCTAATCTTTCTCAAAAAACAAAAGTTTACAAAAAAAGTATTCTTCCCTTTATCGGAAAGAATCACCAAGCTTCTCTTTATATTGTGATCTTTTATATCTGGAATATGACCCAAATTATAAAAATATACTTCAGTATACTTCCTAGTAAGACATCTGATACAGGCAAGAACAATGTCTGTCTTGATCTCTGTCTGATACACAGGAGGCACTCAACAATAATTCGTTGACTCAATGAATAAGACAAGGGAAGGAGGTGCATCTGCATTTCTATGATTGCTTGCTTTCAACTTGCTTGTAAAGATGCCACAACAAATAAAGTTCCAGAACTTATTTTCTGCAAAGATCCAATATCAAAATAAGGAGCTAATTCACTAAATTTCACAATTATAGATGGGGAGTTGTTTGCGTTATCCATGGTTGTCCAAAACAATGGTGCTGAGTGTCTTTCAGTAATTTATGGAAGAAATAAAACACATAAAAACAAAAAATAAAAGATGAAGAATGATCAATGATTGAGAAATATCACTACTGCAAAGGGGCTTTGGAAGATCTTAGAATTATATCCATTCTAAACAATGTGGCACTATTGTTTAAAAATATACACAGTACATTGGAACTAGGTTTTTACTCTCTCACTAAACTTAAGTCTAATTCTGAATGTCACAATATAGAAAAACACAGAAAACTTTGAGACCCAACATAAAACAAGCCATAAATGTAATTACATTTTTTGAAACCCCAACAATAGAGAAGAAAGGTTATTGGGCCAGGAAAAAGAAAAGTGAGTAGAGAATTAATAACAAATCTTCAAGTCTGTCAAGATTCTCACTAGAAATTGGTACAAACTTACTCTCCACCGCCAATAATCAGAAAAGAATAGATGGACTAAACAGCAGCATGAGCAAATTAGATGAGATATAAATAAGGCTTATCAGATTGTTAAGTATCTCCTGAAACATCCTATCATAAAGGCAATTGGACAAGTTCCTTTCTAAAGTGCTTTAGAAAAATTTAGAAAATACTGAAAGACTGATTCTTAGTAAGACTGAATTAGTGATTTCTGGTCTCCTCGTTCATCCCAATGGGTTTTTAGCCTAATAGAACCAGAGAAGGAATAAAATACTCTCCAGTAAATGGATAATTTCTTTTTTTGGCCTCACTGCTATGTTCCTTTAGGATATATGGCAATAGTTGAAAGAATTTAATACAAAAACAATCTGCTGATCACTCAAAGACAGATCCCATAGGCATCAGCAGTGAAAACCTGATTTCTTATTTCTAAAATGTGGCCCAAATAGCTTATCTGGTTTTCTGTGTGTGTGATCATTGTATTTCCGAGATTAGAGGTTCATTGCTGCAAAAGGCAATTAATTGAATGATGAGTCTGTGCTAATGTGCCTGCCTGTGTGGACAGCGGAGATAACTTAATATGCATCTAATGTCACTATTAATTTATTTATCATCTCCTCCATTTAATTTTGGAAGCACAATCATTTCTGAATCAATGGTCAAACACTTGAGAAAATGTTTTCTAACAATTTTATGAGGGAATAAAGTTAATTGTACCTAAAACTATTTAACTGGTTAAGTTAAATGAACTTTATTCAATATACTATAAGGCTTTTAATATACTTTGGTCACTTAAGGACTGCATTTACAATAGTCTATTTTTATAAAGTGTTAGTCCATTTGCCATTACCACCATGCCTTTTCTTTTGCATTTTAAGCCAGGTAAGAATTTCACAGAATGTAGTATTTAGAGTTCTTGTTATGGAAGATGTTTAAATCAGCCTCACTATTCAAGTAAAACTATCTCACTTTTAAATTCTTGTACAAGGAAGAGACATGTACAGGATTTGACAAGACTGCAGCGTATGCGCTTTACTAAGGTACTGTAGAGTTTGATAATCACATGACCTTGGTGGGCCTTTTTTCCGTAGACCTAAGGGCTATTATTCTGATCCATGTCTATATCCTACAGATTACAGGGGAAAGGCTGTGGGTAAGGTGTCAAAGTGTCTTTCTCCTTGGCTGGGGAGACCAAGGCTTGGGTGTTTTTTTCTTCTTACAGTCTCACTGCTTCCCTTGCTATTCTTGCCTCAAAACATTCAAATTGTATGGTTTTTCCATTTTGGGTACCAAAAGTTTAAGTGTATGGCCTCCCTAACTCAAAAAATAAATTTTTTAAAATGTTTTATTTGCTAATCCACTTTCTACACTTTGACCCTATTCATTTTTTCGATCTAGACTTTGGATTTAACATAACTGCATTTAACTAATTATTGGTCATCTAATATAAGCTTAGCTCTGTCTTATTTCTGTGATAGATGCAGAAGAAAATTGCTTAAAAATATATAGTCTCATGAGAATTACGTTAAGTGCTATATTAAAAAAATTAGTAGATTTTATTTTTTAGCAGTTTCAGGTTTACAAAAAAATTGAGCAAAAAGCACAGAGTTCTTATAACACCTCCTCACACACAACCCACCCCCCCAACTTTATCACTAATTGGATTATTTTGGACTATTTCCTCTTTTCTCAGTCTCCGGATATGCCATCCTCTATCTGCTGTCTCAGCTGATGATGTTGCTTCCTACTTCATTAGAAATCATTGAAGCAATCAGAAGAACTTCTCCAACTAAGCAGCATGTGTGTCTGCATACTATCCATTCCTGCCAGTTGTGATAGATGAACTAGCCATTATCTTATCTAAATTCCCTCCATTGTTCACTAGATCCCATCCTCTCACCCGCATGGGGACAGTCTTCCAGCTATTCTCCCTCTCTCTTCCATACCATTGATTTTTTTTTCTGCTCTTAGACTATTTTCATTGATATACAAATCAGTTCTTATCTTAAAAGAAAGCAAAACGTTCTCTTCTCCACCTGGGATGGTTAATTTTATGTGTCAGTTTGTCTAGTCCACAGTACCCAGTTTTTGGTCAAACTCTAGTCTACATGTTGCTGTAAAGATATTTTTTAGATATCATCAACATTTAAATCAGTAGATTTTAAGAAAAGCAGATTACCCTCCACAATGTGGGTGGGCCTCCTCTAATGTTTGCCTTAAGAGAAAAGACTGAGATACCCTGAGAAAAAGAATTTTGCCTCCAGACTGTCTTCGGACTCAGGCTGCAACTTCAACTCTTCTCTGGGTCTCCAGCTGCCAGCTCTGTTTCTCTGGATACCTCTGTCTAATATATTGTCCATCTCCCTCCCACGACCACTCTACCATTCAATTTCTTTGCTTCCCATTTGCAGCAAAACTTCCAGAAATGATTGTACATTCTTGTTGCCTCCAAGTTGTTTCTTCTGATTTTCTCCTCAACCTATCTCAGTTAGGCTTTCATCCCCATCACTCCACTAAACTTTTCTCCTCAAGGTTCCCAATAACCTCCTCACTGCTAAAGTAGTTGATCGATCTTTGTCTTCCTTGATGTACTTTACGTAGTCATCTATCACTTTTCTCATTACTTTTCCTTCCATTGGCTTCCAGGAGCCCATGCCCTCCTGAATTTACTCTTACCTTATGGCTACCCCATTTTGGTCACCATTGATGATTCTTTCTCTCTCCTTAACCTCTTAAGGTTGGCTTTCCTTGTGGCTCAGTTCTTGTTCCTCTTTTCCACTCATTCCCATAGTGATATTATTCAGTCCCATGGCATTAAATGGTATCTACCTCCTTGGGATTCCCAAATGTTTATGACCAGGTCAGATTTCTCCAAACTCCAGAACTGTATACCCAACTGTCTACTCAACATCTTCACTTGGATATAATAGGTATCTCAAATCAAACAAGTCCCAAAGAACACCCAGGCCCAACCTTCAAAACCTGCTCCACTTGCCACTTTTCCTATCTCAACTGATGGCAGCTTTATTCTTCCAATTGCTCAGGAAAAATCCTAGGAGCAATCCTTGCCTGCTCTTTCTCCCACTCTCCTACGTTCAACCTAGTAGGAAATCCTGCTGCCTCTATCTTCAAGATATATTCGCTTCTTACCACATCCCCTGCTATCCTTCTGGTCCTTGCCACCATCATTTTTCACCTATATTATTGCAATGGCATCCTGACAGGTCTTTCTTGCCCCTATACTGACTAGTCTCATAGCAGCCCTAGGGTCTTTTAACAGGTACATCAGCTCACATCCTCAAAACCTTGCAGTGGTTTCTTACTTTATTCAAAGTAATAGCCAGCCCACATATAGTAGCCCACAGAGACCTGCACAACCTGACCCACCACACCTCTCTAACCTCCTCTCCTACTACTCTCTCTCTTGCTCCCTCCATTCTAGCCACAGTGATCTCCTTATGTTAACCTCGTATATCAGACATGATCATGCCTTTGGGCCTATATTCGTTTTCGATCACTGCCATAACAAACTACCATAAACTTATTGTCCAAAAACAACACAAATGTGTTATATTATAGCTCTAGAGATCAGAAATCTGAAATGGGTGTCACTGGGCTAAAATCAAGGTGTCTATATGACTGTTTTCTCTTCTAGAGACTCTCGGGGAAGCCTACGTCCTTGCCTTTCCAGTTTCTAGAGGCCACCCACATTCCTTGGTTCATGGCCCCTTCCTCCATCTTCAAAACTAGCAACATTAAATCTCTCTTTCTTCTGTAGTCTCATCTTTCTCCAACTCTCCCCTTCTGCCTCCCTCTCGTTTCCTCTTCTGCCTCCCTCTTCCATTTTCAAGGACGCTTGTGATTGCATTGAACCCACCTGGATAATGCAGGATTCTTTCCCCATCTCAAGGTCATCTGATTAGCAACTTTAATCCATCTGCTACCTTAATTCCCCTTTGCCGTGTAACCTAACATATTCACAGGTTAGGATGTAGACCTCTTTTGGAGAAGGGAGGTATTCTGTCTACCACTGGGCCTTTGCTGCCTGGAATGTTTCTCCTCTTGACTAATTCCCTCATCTTCAGGTCTTTGATCAGGCCTCGTTTTCTCCATGAGGCCTGTTTTGACTATCCTCTTGAATCTTTTGATATGACACCAGCCCCACCATCCGTACATCTGATTCCCCTTTTGCTGTGTCTTAGCTCAGTTTCCTTCGAAGCAGAATCTAAGGCAGAGGCTCTTGTGCAAGTGACATAATGAGGGAGTATTTTCAGATAAAACTTTTAGAAGAGAGAGGAAACAGGATGGAGTGAGGAAGAAACTAGGTGGAGATGTGGGTTCAGCTGAAGGACCCTGGCCTGAATCCCTGGCAGGTCTAATCTAGAGTATAAATGACACCACAGAGTCAGACCATCTTGGGTACGATGATACACCAGTATCAGCCAATGACTGCCTGCAGGCCAGCCCCCCACCCTGAAGTAAGAGGATGCATAACCTCCTAGGCATATCTGGGGAAGGCAGCTCCATTGGCTGTGAACAATGCTCTTGAGAAGGGTGCAGCTAGTGCTCAGTGCAGCTGGTGAGATGGATGCAGTGGCCTAGTAGAGGGAATCTGGGGAGTGCACCTACTTCACTTTATCCTGCTTTACTTTTTCTTTCTTACGTAGGACTTATCACCGTTACATACTGTGTTTGTTGATTATGCATCACATTTTAGTTTCTATTGCCTGTCTCCTCCCATAGTGTATAATCTCCATGGAGTCAAAGATTGTTTTGCTCACTGGTGTATCCCAAGCATCTGGAACAGAGCATGGTACATAGTAGGTATTGAATAAATATTTGTCTAATTAAATTTACCTTTGCTCATTGGGATCTTGCTGTGTAGCAATTTTATATGTTTTACCATATTCCATTTCTCTTAATTCTGCCTATCTTAAAAGAACCAGTGGCAGTGGTGTCTTCTTTTCCTGCATTTACAGAGCTTTTGGGCCATACTATGTCTTGTACCCACATGTACCCATGTCAGTCAGGAGACCATGGTGCCAACTGACCAAATACCTCAATCTCTCAGGATGAAGATATTTTGTTAAGTTCACCAAGATCCAAGACATAGGCCTCTGCTTTTCAGACCTAGAAACGAAATTTTATCAGGGTACTCAAAGTTGATTGACTCAGGGGTGCTAATGGAGACTAACAAAATTCATAAAAGGTAGCACTGTATGAACCCCAATGTTAACAGAGTATTGTTAGCTTACAATAGGTGTACTTTCTCGTGAATTAGGTAGTCTAGCTCCCTCCAGAGTATGTGCAAAGCCAGGTGAATTTGCTTGGCACATTAGTCAGGATTAGGTTTGGCTATGAGTAACCTAATATAAAGGCTACACAAGATCATTTCCTTTCTGTCCCACATAAAAGGGACGCCATTAGAAGAAATGTAATTCAGGGTTGGACCTGAAGCTGCCGCACAAAGTCCTTAGGGAGCCCAGCTCTTTCAACACATCACTCACTACTCCTAGGTGTGGCCCACACCCTCCTAGTCTTTGAGGATGTCAGCCCATCCGCATCCCAGGCAGCATGAGGAGGAAGGGGAGAAGAGATGGTACAAACACCGTGAACAGCTTTATTTTTAAGGATTTTCCTGGAAGCTGCCACATGAAAATTCCCACTTACATCATGATGTCCACAACTTTGTCACCCTATAAGATTGAAAGAGAGGATGAGAGAAATTACTTTTATTCTAGATGACCACGTGCATGGCCAGAAATACTATTACCATAGAGGAAGAAGAGAACGGATGTTTAGGGACAATTAGCAGTTTCTTCTAAAATGTGTGTATAAGCATTGCAAAGCACTGCAAAGGGATAAGGACTGCTTCACCCAGGTCCTTGTGAAGTAGGGCAAAACATCCCTGCCCGTGACTCATCCCACCCCTTTAGTGCCCTAACCGTCAATCTCACTGTCCCCTGAACAGTGCTGGGTAAACACTGCCCATGTTTATTTCCTTAATTCCCTTCTTTCCAGGTTCCTTGCAAATAGCACCTTCTTCCATTAGTCTCTTTCCATACTGGGTATATTACAATTGAATAGATTTCAAACAGAGTCAGCTTCATAGGGGGGCCAGCAGGGCAGTCATACAGAGCCCCATATTCAGAAGGGTCCACACTTGATGTTTAATGCTCTGTAGTCATCATCTTGAAATCCTTAATAACGTTATCTTTGAATTTGTAAGTGAAGCCCAATGGAACAGTGGAGCATGCCCCGGGTCTTGGAGCCTTAGCTCACTTGTGGTCCCACCTCATGCTGCCTCCAGGGAACAGATTCTCTGGCACCTGCTCACTCTCTTGCCTCCTGGTGCCCAGGCTCCCACTGGCTCCCTCTCCATGCGTCTGCCCAATGACCACTGCCAACCCCCATTTCTTGGCACCCAGGGCCCCACCCAGCTTTTCCATCCTGGCCCTCACCCTGCTCTTCTTCCAGGAGAGGCCTCTGCACAGGGACAGTTTCAGGGCAGGACACAGTAGCTGCCTTGTGCATTAGGTGGGTGATTTGATGGCGGTGAGCCTCTCACTCACCCCAATCCAGGTACCAAGTGTGTGACGGTATGAAGGTTGCAATCCTTTGAGGGTCACCTGTCCACTGTGGTTGAGGCGGCTGGGCAGTGAGGAGGGGAGATTGATTTCCCCATGCCCGGCTGGAGGAGGGTGCGTTGGTCAGGTGGCTAGTGGGACCAGAAATCTGGCTGCCAGTGGGCTGTGTGCTCTCATATGCTGAGTCATGAGGTAGGGTCTTGTGTGAATGCATTCACCCAGTGGGCATCCCTATGCCAAAGGAATAGAACATTAAAAAAGAAAATGGACAGGTCAAGAGAGAAACCATGGAAGAAAGAAACGTGTTGTACATTTTAGTACCTTTAAGTGCACTTTTTTCCCTGCATTTTGAACAAGGAATCCTGCATTTTCATTTTCTTCTGGGCTGGGAAAATTACATAGCTGGCCCTGGTTTCAACTTACTTTATTACCTCACATTCCAATCAGGGCTTGCCAGGATGATCCCAAAATCACCTTTACGGGCATACTGGGTTATCACATAAACTCTTTCAAAGTTTTACAGACAATCTCTTGGATTGCTTCTATAGTTGAAGAATGTAGGCCATTATATTCCTCTCATTTACGTTCAGATAATAACTTCTCTGCCACTCCCATTCATCTATCTGGTATTATAATTATCCATGCATGTGCCTTTAAATCTCCTCAGCACCTAATCAGCACTTCAAACAGAGTAGGTCTGCAATAAATGTGGTTAAATATTTAATGCATGAATGAATCAACCAAGAATGATTGAAGGTTGTTTTTGGCCCTCTCCAGGCAGGAATCAGCTTCAGAAGTGTCTTTCTTCATTTCATGCAACAATTCCAGAAGTAGAACAGTAACTCCTGAGAAGTTTCAGTCTCTGGTCCCAGAGCCGCTGCTTTGTCATCAGCTAGGCACTATGCCCTCACATCTCTCACCAGCTTCAAATCAATGGGCATCACATGGGAACATACACCAAGCCTGAAGAGACTGGGCACTGTCTCTCCTTGATAAAGAGAGCTCTTGTTTATTCACCCAGGCACTTGAGTTTTGCATTCAGAAGACAAAGCAGCAAGCAGGAGCTTGTTGGCAGAAGAATAAGAGCTGCCAGAAGTAAGGAGAGGGGTTCATTCTGTTGTCACTTGCAGCCCATCCCTTGTCTGAAGCATCTTTAGCCTCCTAATTGTCTCCCTCCCCTTTCTGTGTCTGCCTCTCACACGCTGAACACTCCCAGACAGCTTTACAAATTGGCTCTGGAATCGTTAGGCAGTAAAAATTGCATTGAGTCTGAAAAAGACACACTTCTCCTGCCCATGTTTATTAATCAGTTGCTATTTTATGCCTTGTCCTTGTCCACATTATTATGCTCCATGCTTCCCTTGGCGGTATTGAGAAGTAGGCAAAGTTAGTCTTTTCCTTTGCCCTCTACATCCTCGGTTCTGTAGTCTTTCCCTTATTTTAAAAGCCTCTTCCCCCTCTCTTTCTCAGGGGTCTCTGTTCTCCTGAGTCCCTACCAGATTAGTATCCTCATTCATACTACGTTATGATTGACATAATGTATCACTCTTCTTGAGAGTATTTACATCTTAACATACCGTGCTTAGAGAGGGCAATGTCCAAACTAGAGGAATAAAATCTCCAGTTGTATAATTTCAGATCCTGCAGAAGGTGGATGAGTGTAGTATTTCAGGGCAAAGGGATTCCTAGAAGCCGTCAAATCATACTCAGAAGAAGCTGTTCACTATAGATTTCGGAATTATTAGGCCCAATGATTTTCCTGCTTTTGTCACTGAACTAAGAGAACTTTCTTTCTTTCTGCAGCAAATAAACACTTAGCATCCACTACCAACACAGGTGGCCCGGGCAGCTCAAATGGAAAGTGAACAAGAAGAATATTCAAAGAATATTTAAATTGCCCTCCCGGTTTTCTAGATCCTAGTTCCGCGAACTTTTGCGTTTTTTATGACAGCTTCTCGAGAGAAAAGTGAAAACCTTCAAGGACTGATGGAATTACATCTCCCACTTTGCTTCCCATGAGTTGGCAGGTAAATCTGATCACGGCATTCCTATAATGTAAATTGTTCAATGGCTCCCCATGTCCTACAAACTAAAATCTTAACACTTGGGCGTGGATCACAAGACTTTCCTACCCACCAAGACTCCTTTTCTTCTAACCATTCTTTCCTCTCCTCCCTGCTGCATCCTCCCTCGACGACTTGCACGTACAGT
Organism: Equus przewalskii; assembly: GCF_037783145.1. Taxonomy (NCBI): domain Eukaryota; kingdom Metazoa; phylum Chordata; class Mammalia; order Perissodactyla; family Equidae; genus Equus; species Equus przewalskii. The sequence continues at coordinate 17,977,173 of NC_091849.1, read as the reverse complement.
GGTGCCACAGTGAGGCTCAGATACTCAGAGGCCCAGGAACATCTTTGGGCCTCCATACATTTTTCCTGGGCTGTTTCCTCTCAAAATACCCTCTATCTAGTAAAATTCTCATAATGCTTTAAGTTTCAGGCAATTTTACATCCCCTTAACCTATGGTCTCATATGCCCATAGGCCTATTATAACACTACATATATCATATTGTAGTTGTTTGCCTTTCTGTCCAACTACTCACAAAACTGTGAGCAACTTGGGCTTTAATGCTTCCATCTTCCCAGTACCTTGCACAGAGCCCGGCACATAGTCGGTATTGAAACTTAGTAGGTATTGAAATTTGATGGGTCATTGAATGAAGTAAGTTAAAACTTTTTGGAAATACTGCTTGCCTCCTTTTATCTTGCAAGTGCAGTGGGAAATTCCCTGTTAGATTCCTAAAATAGGGGTCAGCGAACTACAGTCTGTTTTTATAAATAAAGTTTCATTGGAACGCAGCCACACCCACTCATTTATGTGTAGTCTATGGCCACTTTTGCACTACTACAGCAGAGTTGCAATGGAGGCCCTATGGACTGCAAAGCCTGAAATATTTACTATCTGACCCTTTAAAGAAAAGTTTGCCAACCTCCACCCTAGGTGAGGGAGAAAAAAAGAGAGCAAGAGAGTTCCATGTGAAATAGAGAAAGAGAAGAGAGATTCAGGAGGGGAAACAAGCAATAAGTATGGTTGTGACCTTCAGTTCACACTGCTCTGAAGGGAGATCTGATGTTCAAATGCCCTCTCAGGCTGGAAGTACAAGACTCTTGAGCAAAGACAAGAAAAGCAAGAACAAATTCTCTGCAGGAGCCTGGAACACAAGGGTGTTGTTGTCAACTGTTTACCAAGGCAGAGAGAAGGGCAAAGCTGATTCCAAGAAGTTAGTAAAAGCACTAATGCCTAATAATAATTGCAGCAGAGAGCTTTTCAGGTGCCCCATTAAAAAGAGTGCTTTGTCCTAATAAATACCAGAATAAGAGTCTGTTCTCAGAGCCCCCTTCCTGCACTTTATTCTTAATGAGCCTTCTAATGAGTGCACCATATTTATTTCCTTAAGAGACTCATCACTCCCCATCTCAGCCTGTTATTTAAATATATGGCATGATGTGAAAAGCCTGAAAAAAAGTCCAAGGAATCTTCTCTGTGCTTTTTCCAATGGCCTACATCATCCCTGCAGGACAGAGGAAAGTGTATGGACTGGATTAGTAACACAATGGGTCCTCTACTTTTTACAAGGCTAAAATGACAAAAACTGAGAAGTACTGCCAAACTCAGGGTTGTTTTTCTGATTTTTTTTAAACTCACTTAGAGAATAATGGCTTCCTTCGCTGTTATTTAACTCTTAAAAAGACAAAGCCGTTGGCCCCTCAAAACAGGAGGAATCTGAAATTAGTAGGTTTACCTTAGAACTCAGGATTTACTTATTTTATTTTATTTCATTTTAATAACATTTTGTCTTTTTGTTATTAAAAATAAAAAATACCATAGAAAGAAGGAAATTTCCCAGAACTCTTAAATCATGAGTCATTCTGGGCTATCAAGTTTTCTAAATAGATGCGGATTTATTCTCATTTTTAATGGCAAAGTATTAAAAAAGATTTTTCCCTATAACCAGAAATCATTATCTTAGCTACCTAAAAAAACAAAGAGAAAGGGAAGAACAAAAAAGAAAACTAATTCCTTAATATTACTTAATATCATCAAACATCCAGTTAGTGTTTAAATTTCCCCAATTGTCTCATAATTGTTGGTTAGAATCAATGTGTGTCTTAGCCTCTTTCATTTTATAAATTATCCCTAATCCTATTTTATCCTTTGCAATTTATTTGTTAAAGGAATTGAATTTTCATCCTGTAGGGTTTCCAACATTTTGAATTTGGCTGATTGTATCCTTGTGGCATCCTTTAATATGCTATCTTCTATTTTCTGTAGTTAGAACTGGAAACTTGTAATGTCAAAAAAACTGCCCTCATTCTTTAGAGATGTATACCGATGAAAAGATATAATTTCTGGGATTTGCATCAAACTAATACAGTGAGGGGTGGGGGTATGGAGGGAAGGGCTATAGATGAAACACAATTGAACATATTGGTAATCATTGAAGTTGGGTGATGGGTACATAAATTATCTTATTTTTTTTCTTCAGTGTATTTTTTAAAATTCTCATAATTAAAAAGTTAAATATGTATTTCAGTGGTTTTAGATGAAAATTTAGAAATATCACACATTTTCTATCCTTCCTGAACATTCAATCTTTTCTTGATAACATTTGGTCCTCATTCTAAGTAGTATAGTAAAATAGAGTAAATATCTTAATAAACTAGAAGAACCTTCTAATTATGTTTCAGTATATGGAAGAAATCACACCAAATTCTTGGATTTCTTTTGAAATCCAGGTTTCTACCTACTGAAGAGAATTTTATATGTCTACATTTTTGGCTAATTAAGAAAAGAAATAATAAAACCACTAATCTAAAAATTATTTCCCAAATAGGGACCACTACTAAGAGGTGGGTGAGATTTGTATGAAAATCCATCAGAAGCAGATTCATTTCCTCCAGCTCCAACTTTACACTTGAGATTAGCTAGACCTATTTCTTATTATTTTTTATTGATAACTTGGTAAATTCAGGGCTAGCAAAAGGTGGTGGAAAAAGTCTGAGACTTACCGATCAGCAGACTTGGAGTTATAGTTGAGTTTTCTTTTCATCTCGGTCTGTGACTGAGACTAATGGGAGTCAGAATTGTCTGGGCACAGAAGCTTCCAGTTCCTATTCTGACTCAGACAAGGGAAATGTACCAGTGCTGGAGCTGGAAGTAGGGGTTATATTGATTTAGGGGGACAAAAGCTCACAATTCTAGCTACCTCTCCTTGTAGGAGCCTATTAACAATGGTTTCAACAGAGTGGAACCTCTTTATAAATAAATCCGAGAGTTAGCAATTGTTTCCTTTCCACCACTTGGACTCCAAGAAAACCAGGGAATAGCCCATTTGCTAAGAGGCACGGATGACTGCTGCTAGGCTCAGGGCAGTCCTGTGCCTCAGAGACTGAATCTTACACTTGCTAGTGACTTCTCCAGGATGATCATTTTCCTGATTCCCTTCTTGACTGCTAATGCCCCAGCAGCCTCCCTTCAGATCTGACCCCTCCCCAGCTCAGTGCAGCTTCAGGTGCTTCCATTGGAGGGACACAGTGCTCAGTCTGCAGCTTTGATTTTGGAAGTTAACCTGTCCTCCCGTGACCAATGAGCATTCTGTCCTGAATCCCACATCCCTTAATAATGTGAGACAGTGTGTCTTAAAATCAATTTTAGTTCCTTCTAACATACTCTTAGAACCTATTCTTGTCTTAATTAATTTAGAAGTGTTATTAAATGTCCACGTTGCTCATACTTTTACCTTTAAATTTTGACTGTGGCATTATTCCTCTCTGTTATCAATAAATATTGTCAAGTTCACATAAAATTATTTAACCCAATTATAAACATTACTGAAGGTATTATGAAAAGCTATCACTAATTCAATTTGCAACTAGACAATATCTTGCTCTCTTCCATAATTTCTTCTTTAATTCACCTCTGTCTTTCTGGGACTCTGGAATATTTCATATATCTAAGTTAACCTGGCAAGCTCACTGCCTCTGCCCTCTTTGTCACTAGTAAAGTTCCTGCTGATCCCCTTCTCTGAAGCCCAGCCCGGTAGCATGCCCAATATCTGTACTAATTTTCACTTGCCTTTCAAATTATTTAAAGAAACACATAAGCCATGAATCCTCTAGCAAATCACGGTCCCTTAGATCTTTCTGTGGTGATGGAAGAAATCCAACATGGTAGTCACTAGCTACATGTGGCTATTGAGCACTTAAATACTTAAATATGAATAGTGTGATTGAAAAGGTGAAATTTAAATTTTGGTTAACTTTATTCTATTTTAATTAATGTAAGTTAAAATTTAAATAGTTACATGTGGCTAATTTTGGACAAGACAGCTCTAGAATCTTCTCCTAATCTCACAATTATTAAGACATGATCCACACTCAGTTATTATCAAGTGCTGCTACAACACCACCAAGTACTGTGCTAGTTGAAACTGATTTTCTGGTGGCCAATAGCTGCTTGAGTTTTCAGATTTTATACACACACACACACACACAGAGTTTTGGGATAAAGTATTTAAATAAATATATATATTTATATATATAAATATATATGTAGCATGGAATTCTGGAGAAAGCACTGATTTTGGCATCATGTAAAACTTAATTTGGACCAGTTCTACCCTGATTAGTGAAAAAACCTTGGGTCATTTGTTTAGCCTTTACAAGCCTCAATTTCCCTTTGGAAAACAGGGAAGCTAATGCTATCTTTTGAAATTGTTGTGGAAATTAAATTAAATACATTAAACTAAATTATATTTAAATAAATAACATATATGAAGTGTCTAACATGCTGGCTCTTATACAGTAGTAGGCATTCAATCAGTGGGGGCAATTATAGACTCTGGTGAGGCATCACAAGGTCATGTAGTTAGTCAATTTAATTTCTTCACTGAAAGATGTTGAAGGTAAGCACAGCAGACCTAAACTTCAGGGAGGTGGAGTTCAGGACACTTGCCGCTAATTGACTGGGGGAAGAGGCTGTGAAATTCTCACCAGAAATTTAAATGGCATTAAGACTATCATTCTTGGATGGATTTTGATAGGTTTCATCTCTGTTGACAGAGAATGAAGTTCCTCTTAAAACCACTTCTAAAAATGTAAGTCTAAACAAACGTGCCTTTGCAGGTACCCATACTTGGGGATTTTGTTTTCTCTTTTCATTTGAAAAATGGATGATATACAGTTTCCCACATAGAGCTAAATTAGATTGTTATTCTTTTTACGAATAGATTTTCCTGGTTACTGCTGCTAAGAACATGAAACAGAACTTGTGTTCAGCTCACCATAGAGAAATTAGAAAGAAATCAGCAAGATGACACCCTTCACCCCAAATACGTGTAATTAACAATGAACCCAATGTCATTAATGAAAAGTTTCTTCAGTAATAATAAGAAAACCAATCTGAGTTTGGTACACACATATGTCCTTGGAAGATACCAGAAGCTTCCAGGCCATGAAAAGGAGAAGAAATCCTAGTAAGACAACATGGTAACTGATGAGAAAACTCAGTCCAAATGAGAAAAAGACTCATGAGAAATAGCAGGACAAGTCATCTACAGAAAGTAGCACAGTTAAATTATGTTATCATTTTTTACATATTTCAGAATCTCTTCTTCAAATATTTATGTTGAGTTGTTCATAGAGCATTAATATTTAAGAGGAAGCTAAATATGGAGGACAGGCAATGAGTGCTATTGTACATTTCTCAAATATTTTACAGTAGACAGATATTACTTTTATAATTATAATAATCATTAAACAATAATTAAAGCAATAATTGCAAAACAATAAATAAAATAATTTTAAAAGTAGTCTCCCTGATTTCCTTCCTACCTTTAGTCAAAGTGTTGGTTGCCAAGTTCATTTATTCATTCAACAAATATTTATGGAAACTCTTCCATACAAAGCATTGTTTTGGACTCTCAAAATACTGCAGTGAACAAAACCGACAAGTACCCTACCCTTAAGAGCTTGCATTCAAGTAACAAAAAACATAAAATCCTAACACACAAATAAGATAATTTTAGAATGTAATAAAAACTATAGAAAATAGATGATATGATAGACTGTAACTGCTATAGGGGAGGGCAATTAATTTCAAAAGAATGCTGTAGGTAAGCGTCTCTTAAGAGATATGTGAGTTGGAACCTGAAGTATGAGAAGGAGCCAGCCATTCAATGACGCTGAGAAAAGATAGCGGCAGAAGGAATGGTTATACCAAGGCCAAAGGTGGAAACAAGCTTAGCAAGTTCAATACATAGACATAAGCTCAATGTGGCCACAGCATTACAAGTAAAGGTGACAGGATTAGGAAAGTAGGCAATGGCCAGCTCAAAGATGGCTGTGTAGGCCACCCAAAAAGTTGAGTTATTTATTTAGTTTGATGGGAAACCACTGAAGTGTTTTAAGCAGAGGGGTGACATGATAGTTTATCAACCTTTTTTTAAAAAACGTCACTCCAGGGTCCGGCCAAGTGGCCTAGCAGTCAAGTTAAGCATGCTCCACTTCAGTGGCCAGGGTTTGGTTCCTGGGTGTGGACCAACACTGCTCATTGGTGGCCATGCTGTGGTGGTGACTCACATACAAAATAGAGGAGAATTGGCACAGTTGTTAGCTCAGGGCCAATCTTCCTCAGCAAAAAAAAAAAAAAAAAAAAAATCACTCCAGTTTTTGTGTGAACAAAGGAATATTAAATCTAAGAATGGAAGACCATAGCCAATGAGAAGGCTGTTGCTGTAATACAGGCTAGAGATATTGGTGACTTGGAAAGTGTAGTGGCAGTAAAAAAGAAAAGAAGTGAACAGATTCAAGAATATTTTCAAGATACAGCATGCAGAAGTTTGTGTTGTTTGGGATCTAAAACATAAGAAAACAGTAGTTAAAAATAACACATGGGATATGGGCTTAATCAATCAGGTCGATAGTGATATAATTTCCTAACATGCAGATGTTTAAGAAGAGATGAGGTCGTGGAAGGATGATTGGAAGAAAGAATAACACTTTAGATATTTTAAGCTAGAAATGTGCATTAAGCATCCATGTGGATTTATAAAGTAAAAAGTTGGATATACGAATCTGAGCCTTTTTTTGGCATAGAGATATAAATGTGCTAGTCATCAGCATATTTTGTTAAAACTAGAAGACTGAGACAAAATTATTTCCTTCCTAAGGAGAAGCCATAGGTAAGGAGAGGAAATGATAAGACAATAATATTGGACACCTTGCATTTAGAAGTTGGGTAGGGGAAGAAAAGCCAGCAAAGGAGACTGAAAAAGAGAAGCTATGGAGATGAGAAAAAGACTAGGAGAATGTAGTGCCATTGGAGTCAAGAGAAGAATGTTTCAAAAAGGAGCAAATGGGCAGTTGTGTCAAATGATGTTGTTACTTCAATGAGGATGGAGCCTAAACCATGCCCATTGGATTAAAAACATGGAGAACATTTGTGGCCTAGATGAGTTCCCATGAAGTAAGAGGGATGGATACCTGTTTGGAATGGGTTAAATGGTCAATAGGAGATAATAGATCCAAAAAGAAAACCAAGTGATTTCCACCTGTTTGTTGACTTTGAACACTTTCCTGCATCAGTCTCCTTGGAGAACCAATGAACTAATGTCAGATTCCGTCTGTTTGTCTATAAATAAGCATGTTCACTACTGAAAAAGAGATGAGTGCAACATGTTGCTTTTGCTGTTGACTATTAATGTCTGTAAAAGAACAAGGATGTATTCTTTTTGGAACACAGAAAACCATTCCCAACTGAAATGTTTAAATTTAATTTTCTTAAGAATAGCTCTTGTTCCAAAATCAAGAAGCATGGTTCTGCCCCGACTTTAAAATATATGACTATCAATAAAAATGTGAACCCAGATATGAAAGTGTAGGCTCACCCATAGTTTTCTGACACAGCTTTCATTGAATGTGTCTTTCTATTAATCGCATATTCTAAAAATGGGGTAACTGTAAAAGCATTTATAAACATTTGAAAAATTTTCCAAGGTTACAGGCACAATTGAATCAATACTTACAAGAATAGTTTCATCTTTAGCCTCACTGGATAATATTACCCAGTTATTTCGGAAAGACAGCATAGTGATACTGAGTCAGTGAAAAGAGAAAATCACCAACTAGTCCAATCCCATTACTTTTTAAGGCAAACCATCAACAGTCACAGTGGTTGAGCATCTCCATATCAATTCTATCTTATTCTGTAGGCCACTCACTGACTTCATAATAGACTTCAAGTTGTTAAATCAACTTCCAAATCAAGTTTATTGGAAGAAAATGTGTATAATACAATAAAATACTCCCATGTGAAATGTATACACCTATGAGTTTTAACAAATGTATATGCCTAACTAACCACGACAATGATCAAAATATAGAATATTTCCATCACCCTCAAATCTTCCTTTGTGACCCTTGTCAGTCAATTCTCTCACTGACTCTAAGCAACCACTGATGCACTTTGCTATCTGTCCTGGCAAATTAGTTCTGTCTATTCTAGAATTTCATATGAATGGAATCTATGCCTGTCTTCCTTCACTCTGCATTTATTGTTGTTATTGTTGTTGACTTGTTTTTAGAATTATCCATGTTATTGAGTATATTTTATTAATTTATTAAGATAAATTAATTTTATTAGTTAATATTTTACTAATACAATAGACTTATTTTCTATTATATACACATTTTGTTATAAAGTAGTATATTTTTTGTATTATAAATAAAATACAATTTGTTTATCCATTCACTCGTTTATGATTATTGAGTTATATCTACTTTAGGCTGTTATGGACAAAACTACTCTGAACGTTCACATAAAGTCTTAATGTAGACACACATTTTCATTTCTCTTGGGTTAACACCCAGGAGTAGAATTTCTGGGTCATATGTTGCGTAGCAGCCCTGGTGGTCTAGTGGTTAAGATTCAGTGCTCTCACCCACCATGATCCCGGTTGGTATCCCAGTCAGGGAACCAAATCACTTGTCTATTGGTTGTCATACTGCGGTGGCTGCCTGTGGCTATGATGCTGAAAGCTCTGCCACTGGTATTTCAAATACCAGTAAAGTCATTCATGATGGACAGGTTTCAGCGGAGCTTCCAGACTACGATAGACTAGGAAGAAGGACCTGGCCGCTCAGTTCCAAAAACATGAAAAGCCTGTGAGTAACGCAGAGCACTGTCTGACACAGCAGCAGAAGATGAGAGGATGGCCCAAAACGACTGGGCAGGGCTCAATTCTCCCGTACACAGGATCACTAGGAGTCAGAATCAACTTGTCAGCGCTAACAACAGCAGTGGTAAGTACGTGCTTAAGTTTAAAAGGAACTACCAAATTATTCTGAAGCAGTTGTAAGCTTCTACATTCCCACAATGTATGCGAGTTCCATCCTCACCAACACTTGATATTGCCTGTCTTTCTAATTTTAGCCTTTCTAGTGGATGTGTAGTGGTATCACACAGAGGTTTAAATTTGAGTCTCCCTGATGACTCACAGCATATTTCTCCATTTGTTTAGGTCCAACTGTCTAACTGTCCCTCAGCAATGTTTTGTACTTTTCAGTATGTGGTCTTGCACATAAGTATTTTAAATTTGTTTATAAATATTTTATTTTTAATGCTATTTAATGGCAGGATATTTTCAAATTTCAGGGTTTTTTTTCTTGCTAGTATTCAAAATACAATTGATTTTTACACTTTTTAAGGAAATATTCAAAAATACATTTTACAGTGAATTCCTATATATCACTACAAATTCTGCTGCCAATGTCTTACTACACTTGATTTATCACATATCTGTCCATATTCATTCCTCTATTCATCCAGTTCATTTACTTTTTAACATATTTCAAAATAAATTGCAGATATGATTTCCCTTTGCCCTTAGTGCTTCAACATGCATATCATTAACTAATTTCAAAATATTTCATGTTTTTTGTATTTGGATATATCATGTATATTCACATCTTAAGTGTACATTCACTGAGTTTTGACACATGCATGTACCTGTGTAACCAACACACTTATCAAGATATAGAACAGTATCATCAATCCAAACAAATCTCTCATGTCCTTTTGCAATATATTCCTTCTGTCCCTTCGAAGCAACCACTTTTCTTTTCTTTTCTTTTTCACACTGTAAATTAGTTCTGGCAGTTCTCCGGTCTCACATAAATGCAATCAAATAGTTTGACTTATTTGTGTAAGATTTCTTTTACTTAGCATAGTGGTTTTGAGATCATCCATGCTGTTGTATGTAATAGTAGTTTGTTCCTTTTGGGGAGTGAATAGTATTCCATCATATGAATACACCACAGTTTGTTGATCCTATACATGCGATGTTTACAGTTTCTTGGCTTCTATGAATAAAGCTGCTACAAACATTCACATAGGTCTTTTGTGAATGTGCTTTTATTTCTCTTGGGTTGAAATCCAGGAGTGAAATTGTTTGGTCATGGGGTAGGTACATTTGTTTTTATAAGAAACAGCCTTATCTCCAGTGGCTTTACCATTTCCAGTTGTTTCACATCCTTGATGGCATTTGGTGTTGTCACTTTTTATTTTAATAGATGTATAATGGTACATCATTATAGTTTTAATTTTCATTTCCCTGGTGATTAATGACATAGGGCATCTTTTTGTGTGCTTATTGACCACTCATATATCTTATTTTCTGAATTATGTAGGCAAATCTTTTGCCCACGTTTAGTGGATTGTTTTTCTATCACTGAATTTCAGAATTTCTTTATATGTTCCAGATATCAGTTCCTTGACTGATATATGTATTATAAATATTTTCTCTCAGTATGTAATTTGCCTATTCATTTTTTTGTTTGTTTTGAGGAAGATTCGCCCTGAGCTAACATCTGCTGCCAATCCTCCTCTTTTTGCTAACATCCATGCCCATCTTCCTCTACTTTATATGTGGGATACCTGCCACAGCATGGCTTGACACACAGTGCCATGTCCGCACCCAGGATCTGAACCGGCGAACCCCGGGCCGCCAAAGCAGAAGGTGTGAACTTAACCGCTGCACCACCGGGCCAGCCCTTGCTTATTCATTTTTAATGATGATTTTTAGGAGAACTTTTAAGTTTTTATGAAGTTTAATATACCATATTTTACTTTATGTTCAGTGTCCTATCTAAATTACTTTTGCTCACTTCAAGTCACAAAAAAATATTCTTATGTTTTCTTCTTAAAGATTTATGGTTTTGGCCTTTGCATTTAGGCCTATGGTCCATCTGAAATTAAATTTTATGTATGATGTGAGGTAACAGTTGAGATTTATCTTTTCCTTGTTTTTCCAGCACTATTTTTTGAAAAGGCCTTCTTTTCCCAATTGACTACATCGGCACTCTCATCAAAAAGCAAATGACTGTTTAAGTGTTAATTTATTTGTGGACTCTCTAATCTTTTCAACTGATCTCTTTGTCAATTCTCATGCCAGCACCACACTATTTTTGTTATAGTAAGTCTTGAATTAAGGTAGTGTAAGTGTTCTGTTTATCATAGAGGTCCTTTATCAGATTGAGGAAATTTCCTTTCCTTCCCAGTTTTATGAGAGAATTTATGACCAATGAGTATAAAATTTTATCAAATGCTGTTTCTGCAACTGTTGAAGTAGTCATATAGTCTTTTTTCCTTATTCTATTACTATGATGAATTTTACTGATTGATTCAAATGTTAAACCAATCTTTCATCCCTTGGATAAATTCTGCTTGACCATAATATAGTATCTTTATATAGTGTCATATTTGATTTGCTAACATATTGCAAAAGACAATTGTATTTATATATGAGGAATATTGGTCTGAAGTTCATAATGTTATGTTTTTATATTTATTCTATGATATTCATAAGGATAGCCCCTATTTCACTCTTGATATTGGTAATTTGTGTTCTTTATCTTTTATTTTATTGGTCAATCTCACTAGAGTTTTTACCAATTTTACTGATCTTTTCAAAGAACAATATTTTGGGGCATTGTTCTTTTTCCTTATTATTTCACCATTTTCTCTCTCATTAATTTTTGCTCTTTTTTTAAAAAAAATTATTTCCTTCAGTCTACTTACTTTTAGTTTACTCTTTTCTTAACTTTACAAGTCATTCATTTTAGACCTGTCTTTTTTCTTGTATAACCATTTAAAACTATAAATTTTTGTTTAAACACGGCATTAACTGTCTCACAAATTTTAATATGTTGAGTCTTAATTTTCATTCTTTTCAGAATACTTTCTAGTATTCTAATGTCAAAGCAATCTTGATAAAGAAGAACAAAGCTAGAGGCATCACACTCTCTGATTTCAAACTCTATCACAAAGCTATAGTAATTAAAACACTATGGCGCTAGCATAAAAACAGACACAGAGATCAATGGTGCAGAGTAGAGAGGCCAGAAATAAACCCATGCATTTATGGTTAATTAATTTAGGAGAAAGGAGCCAAGAATATACGATGGAGAAAGGACAGTCTCTTCAATAAATGGTGTTGGGAAAACTGGACAACCACATGCAAAAGAATGAAATTGGACAACTATCTTATATCATACATGAAAATTAACTCAAAATGTATTAAAGACTTGCACATAAGACCTGAAACTGTAAAACTCCTGGAAGAAAATGCAAGAGGTAAGCTCCCTGACATAGGCCTTGACGACGATTTTTTTAATCTGACACCAAAAGTAAAAGCAACAAAAATGAAAATAAACAAATGGGACTAAATCAAACTGAGAAGCTTCTGCACTCAAAGGAAACCATCAACAAAATAAAAAGAGAAAATATTTGCAAATCATATATCCAATAGGGGGTTAATATCCAAAATATATAAAGAACTCTTATAACTCAACAGCAAAAACCAAAATCCAATTAAAAATAGGCAGAAGGTCTGAATAGACATTTTTCCAAAGAGGAAGTACAGATGGCCAACAGGCACATGGAAAGATATTCAACATCATTAATAATCAGGGAAATGCAAATCCAAACCACAATGAGATATGCCCTCACGTCTCTCAGAATGGCTATAATTAACAAGACAAGAAATAAGTGTTGGAGAGGATGTGGAGAAAAGGGAACCCTTGTACACTGTTGGTGAGAATGTAAATTGGTGCAGCCACGATGGAAAATGGCATGGAGGTTTCTCAAAAATTTAGAAATAGAACTGCCATATGGTCCAGCAACTCCACTTCTGGGTATTTATCCAAAGAAGACAAAAACACTAACTCAAAAAGATATATGCCCCCCTCCATGTTCATTGCAGCACTATTTAGCCAAAATATGGAAACAACCTAAGTGTCCATTGATGGATAAATAGATAAAGAAATTGTGGTATATATATATATATTTGAACATTATTCAGCTATAAAAAAACAAAATATTGCCATTTGCAGCAACATTGATGGACCTCAAGGGCCTTATGCTAAGTAAAACATCAGACAGAGAAAGACAAATACCATATCATCTCTCTTACATGTGGAGTTAAAAAAAAACTAGGCTCATAGAAATGGAGAACAGATTGGTGGTTTCCAGGGAGGGAGCTCAGGGCAGGAGAAATGGATGAACGGGGTGAAAAGGTTAAAAAATAAAAAAGGAAAGTAAGAAAGAAAAATTTGGAACTAGGAGAAAAAAGTAGAATTATTTTCAATAACCAGAAATGCAATTCCTCAGTCTGAGAAGTGATGTTAAAAAAATGAAGAGCTATTCAATCCTTATATGTTGCTTTACTTTAAGTGCACAGGATCAACAATAACAAAAAAGTCTGCCTTTCTTTTTTGGTCATAAACATTGCTTTCCAGGATTGTAGAAATTGACTTGCCTATTTATTTACTTACTTACTTATTTCTGTTATCCATCCAGGATGTAGCCAGCCAGCAACAACGCGTAATCCATAAATTTAATTCTGGCTTCAGCCTCTGAATCAATTTGAGCTGTTGAAATTTGGGAGGGTGGCACAAACTGCCATGTCAGCAGTAGCTTTGGAGGGAAAGTGAACAATCATGTTTCTTGGTCCCACATCCACACTAATTAAACTTATGAAAGTTTTGGGGTGGGTCAGTCAGGAGAGTTAGGGATGAACCTCTAAGATTCTCTTATCATGTATAAAATACTGCCACTGAACAGTCCCAGAGTTTAATGGTGCAATAGAATAGCATAAGCACTCATCAGTTTCTTCCTGGTTCATGCCAGCTAGCTAGATGACTGGAACCTCAGTCCTATTTAAAAAAAAGTATATTGTTTAATCTCTAAATGTTTGGAGGTGTCCCAGATAACTTATTTTTATTGATTTTTAACTTAACTCTGTGTAAGAGAACATGGTCTGGAGGATCTCAATTCTTTTAAATTTATTGAGCCATATTTAATGGCCCCATATATGGTCTGTCATGGACAGTGTATCATGTGCACTCGCAAAGAACATATATTTTGCAGTTGATTGACAAGTTAGTTGATATCGATGTTCAGATTATGTAAGTCTATTGATTTTTTTTTGTCTGGTTGTTCTATCAAGTGGAGAGAACTAGGAGTTAAAATCTCCAATTGTGGTTGTGTGGAACTTTCTACTACTCCTTGCATTTCTGTCAGTTTATGCTTTAGGTATTTTGAAGCTCTGTTACTAAGTGCGTACATATTTATGATCATTATAGCTTGTGAATAATTAACCATTTTATCATTATTAAATGTTTCTTTTTACCCTTTGGTGATACTCATTGTTTTGAACTTATTTTATCTATTATTAATATAGATACTCCAAACTTCATATACATATTCTTTGCATGATTATCTCTTTCCATGCATTTCCTTTCAAATATCTATTAAGTTGTATCTCTTGTTTACAGCTGGATTTACTTTTTATCAATTCAACAATCTCTATCTTTTAGTTGGTATGTGCAATCCAGTAACATTTTATGTAACTTGTAATATGATTGGGCTATCATTTTATTTGTTGTCTGTTTATCCCTTCCTTGTGTCCCTCTGAGCTTCCTTTTATTGCATTCTTTTTCCTATTTTACTAATTTTCGCAACTTCATTTGAAATTTTTTTAGTGGTGTTCTGGGGATTATACTGTAGATCCTTAACTCTTCACAATCTACTTGGAGTTAACATTTTACCGCTTCATATAAAATGTAGAAACCTTATAACTATATAGGTCTATGTATTCTATGTCCTTTATTCTATAATTGTTATATGTATTATACGTAAATATAATAAAAATCTCATATAACAATGTTATAGATTTTGTTTTAAATAGTCATATATATATTTTAAAGAGACAAAAAGTAAAATAATTATCTTTCATATTTACACTATCCAAAGCCCTTTGTTTCTTTTTGAAGATCTGAATTTCTAACTGGTATCGTTTTCCTCCACCCTTAGAGAATTTCCTTTAGCAATTTGTGCAATGCATGCCTGATTGTGATGAACGCCCTTAGTTTTCTTCTATTTGAAGGTGTCTTTATTTTGCCTTCTTTCTTAAAGGATGTTTTTTACTGGATAAAGAATTTTTGGGTTCACAGCGTTTTTCTCTGGTATTTCAAAGATGTTGTTCCACTGTCTACTAGCCTCCATATTTCCTGATAAGAAGTCAGTGATTGCAACATTGTTGCTCCCTGATATGAAATGGGTTCATTTATCTCTGGTTCCTTTTGAGATATTCTCTGTCTTTGATATGCATCAGTTTGACTATGATGTGTCTAGACATGGATTTCTTTTTATTCACTCTCTTTTTGATTCCCTGACCTTCTTAAAACTGTAAATTTTTGTATTTCAAGTTTTGAAAAATTTAGGTCATTAGTTCTTCAAATGTATTTTCTGCCCTATTTTTTCTTTCCTCTCCTTCTGAAACTACAGTTGTAAGCTAGATGTTCTGATGTTGCCCTACAAGTTGTTGAATCTCTGTTCGTATTTATTTTCAGTCTTTTTTTCTGTGTTATTCACAGAGAAAATTTCTATTTATCTCTTTATTTTCATGGACTCTTTCCTGTGGCATCTCCATGCTGCTGTTAAGCCCATCAAATGAATTTTTATTTTTCAGTTCTAGAAGTGTCATTTTTTTCACAGTTTTTGTCTCATTTTGTTTTGTTTTAGTAGGCAATTAACTTGATTGATCTCAAATACTAAACTCTCTCTCTTGAGCAAAAGCTCAACTCTCCGTTCAATTCTTTTATCCTTAGCTCCTTTGAGCCTACCCTATGTACCCGTTTCAAGGATTTGTTAGATATTCGGACAAACTTCATACACAGATATTGGTCTTTCCTTCTCTGACTCTGTCTCTTTTTCAGAACATCTCCCCCTTCACTCAGAGCGGTTGTGGTTGCCCTGAACACTGTCCTCTTGTTCTTCAGATCAGAAAGACTGCAGGTTTTCTGTTGGCATTTTAGCCAGTTTCCATGGTGGTGATTGCAGTCTGTCTTCAGGCTAAAAGCCATAAAAATGGGAAGCTCACTCTGTGTTTTCTTCTTCCAACTATTGACTTTTCTCTACAGTTTGCCCACTCTTGTTCATTTCCTAGCATTTTCACTTAGATGATTTTTTTGTATGTTGTCCCATGTATACAATTGTCATCCTTGGGGGGTTCATTCTGGTTGTAGCTTTTTCAGCCACACCAAAAATGGAACTCCTACAATTTATTTTTGCATAGTGACCATGTGTCCTGCAGCCTTGCTAAGTTCACTTATTGGTTCTACTCACTTTTAAAGATATCTTAGGATTTTCTAAGTATGATTAGGTCATGTGTGAATAGAGTTTTAATCCTTCTCTTCCAGTCTGTATGTATTTTATTTATTTTACTGGCATCAATTTTCCAGTTAGGACATTTCATAGTAAGTTAATAAAAGTGGTGAGAGCAGGTATCCTTATAATGGATATTAGGGGAAACATAATTAGTTTTTTACCCTTAAGTATGCTGTCGGCTGTAGTTTTTCCCAGATGTCCTTTGTTAGGTTGAGAGAATTCCTTTCTATTCCTGGTTTGCTAAGAGTTTATTGTGAATGTGTATTTATTTCTGTCAAATAATGTCAAATATTTCTGTATATATTTAAATATTTATGGACTTTATTCTATTAATATGTTTAATGATGTGACCTATTTTAAAATGTTAATCAGTCTTGCATTCCTGAGATAAACTCCAACTGGTCATGATGGATTATTATCAGTTTTAAATAGTACTGGATGCACTTGGCTAATGTTTGGCTAAGATTTTTACTCTAGGTTGAAAAGATTATTAATCCATAGTTTTTCCTTGAAAAGAGATTTTTATAACTTTGATTTCAGGGTAATGTTGGGTTTACAATGAGTTCAGAATCATTTCTTATTCCTCTATTATCCAAAAGAATTTGCTTAGGATTGATATTTAGCTTAATTTAATTTAGCTTAATAAAATTCACCAATGAAGCCAAATGATCCTGGAGCTTTCTTTCTGGGAAGTTTTTAAAATATGCCTTCAATTAGTTTAGTAGACATGTGGATATTCAGATTTTTATTTTTCTTCATGTGTCCGTTTTGATAAATATTTTTGAGGAAGATTAGCCCTGAGCTAACATCCATGCCCGTATTCCTCTATTTTTCATATGTGAGACACCTGCCACAGCATAGCTTGACAAACGGTGCGTACATTCGCACCCAGGATCCGAACCGACGAACCCCAGGCCACCAAAGCAGAACGTGTGACCTTCACTGATGTAACACAGAGCCAGCCTAATAATTTCTGAGTTTCAAGAAATGTGTCTATTTCTTCAAAGTTGTCCAAAACCTTGGCATAAATATGTTTAAAATATTCTCAGTATTATGTTAATGTCTGTAAGAGTGTAGTGTTTTCCTCCTCTTAAACTCTTAATACGGATAAAGTCTGTCCTCTTTTCTTCTCTTGATCAGTCTAGCTAGAGTTTTATCAATTTTAATAATCTTTCCAAGGAACCACTTTGGCTTACATTTTCTCGTGATTTCTTCTTTGATCAATGGATTATTTAAAGAATGTTATTTAATGTGAAATATTTGAAATTTTTCCATTTATCATTCTTATTGACTTACAATTCAATTTATTGTGATAAGAGAATATATTTTTATTGTTTCAATAATTTTAAGTTTATTGATACTTGTTTCATGAACCACTATATGATCTATCTTGGTGAATGTTCCATGTACACTTGAAAAGGACATGCACTATGCTGGTTTTGGTTGGCGTGTTCTATCTATGCCACTAGGTCAGACTATTTGTCAGTGTTGTTTGAGACTTCTATGTACTTTTAGATTATCTATTTACCTATTATATGTAATACTGAGAAAAGAGTATTGATATTTCTAACTATAATTGTGAACTTGCTATTTCTCCTTTAAGTTCTATCAATTTGCTTCACATTCTTTTAAGCTCATTTATAAGATGAGTGAACATTTAGGAATATTATATCTTCTTGATGAGTTGACCCCTTTATCACTGTGAAATTCCCTCTTTATTCCTGGTAATGTTCCTTTCCACAAGTCCACTTTATCTGGTATATTAATAGCCACTCCGTTCTCCAGTATTCTAATGTTTAGAGATTGCATGATATATTTTTCTATCATTCTACTTTGAACTTATCTGGTATTTATAGTTCATGTGCATTTTTTATAAATAGTATAAAGTTGGGTCTTGCTTTTTATCTAGGATGACAACTTCTGCATTTAAAGGATACATTCTCACTTATTGCTTCACACTTTAAGGCGTATTTGCTGATTTCAGTGGAACTAAGAAAAAGAAAGCTAAATTATGATGAATGCTCTGTAGTATAAAGGCATTAGTAGGGCATAAGCTTCCAGACTACCAATGTGCTGTGTCATTCTAACTATTCAACATTCTAAATGATTGTGAACTGTGGAAATTTCACAGAAGTCATGTCCATTTCTGACTTTTTTGGTGTGTATGGAAATGGCAATAAAAACCATTAAATTACAGAGTTGTAGGCAAACATTAAAGCCCCTCTGGTCCAAGCCCCTTAGTTTTATAGATATGGAAAAGAAAACCAGAGAGGTTAAGTGACTTACCCATGAGAACACAGGAAGTAATCTTTCTGAGCCAAGATGAGAGTGCTGACTATATCACCATCTCAATATACGTTGGGTAAACATTTGTCATTTTCAAGCCATCTAGCTCTGAACACCCGTCCTCATTGTGTGAGTCTTGGTGACAGGCAAGACTCTATCTCTCACTCAGGAATTGAGTGGGCCATACCATCCTCCTTGCTCTCTTAGCAGCTTGAATGTGGGCATTTTACCATGGCTCTGCCAACTGAGTTCTCTGTTCTGACACTAAAACAGTTGAGGGGAGGATGCATCACAGAGGGAGGTCAAGGCTCTGGCATTAGAAGTTAAGAGACAACTGCAGCACCATCAAGAGCCCAACAGAGGTGACTCCTCATTGGTGTGACCTTAGCTGTGCTCCATTCTGTCTAATTTCCCTTGGTTTTTGATGATTTTCCATGCTTTATTCTCCAGGCTTCCCACAGATTTCCAGATATAGCTCCTAAAATTAATTTAGTCAAATTTTATTTCTGGTGTTTGTAATCAAAAGAGGAGGATGAGAACTGGGATCCCTTTCTTTGCACATAAGCAGATGTGGCAGCATAGCTGCCGATAGGCTGTAGTGACCAAATGTCTTGTGCACTTTGAAGCTTTTCCTGGTTTCCCCAAGCAGAGATGATCTTCCCCTCCTTGGATTCAGGGCTGTATCCTGTACATATCTTTTGTTTTATCACAGGGATTTGTTTATACACATGCCTCTTTCTATGTGGTGCTTCACAGAAGTCAGGGCTCACTGTGTGTGTGTATATGTGTGTGTGTTTGCACACATGAATGTTTTCATCCCAGAATCTCAGCCACCAACAAATGAGTGACTCTGTGAACTTGGTAAATCCCTCATCTGTTACTTTCTTCATAAAATATTAGTAACAATTTTCACCTGCCTCATAAGGGTATCTTAAAATTTGATTCACATTTACAAAGCAGTTGGAAATCCTTGGATTTGAGATGCTGTGGAAGTGAACACATTATTATTATTATCAGCTTGAGGAGGATAAATTGTAAAGAGAATGCACAGGACTGGGATTGCTTGATATTTACAATAATATAGGTCTCTTTGCTGGGAATGCTACCTCTCTGGAAATGCATCTTATGAATTACATTTTCTTTCCCTCGATATTGTTCTTAAAATCAAGCCAGACCTCTGTGCTGGTTACATTTTGCTTCATCTTTGGATTTATGTAGCTCAGAGCAACATATTATACAGCCTGCTATGAAGCACTTTGGATATCCTCAAGGTATATATAAGCACAGACAAAAAGGAAAGGCAATTTTCTATTTTTATGAACTAGCTCAATGAAATGTCATCCTTTTGTACTAAATCATATAAAGCAAGCCTTCTGGATATTTAAAGTGAGAAATCAGAATTTGTTACATCGGTTTGGTTTTTTACCACAGCCAAGTTTTAGGGGGAAATGTGTCTGTGTCTTCAGCACTTCCTGGACTCTTTTAAGCTGCCTAACTTAAAGGGAAATGAGCACTTCACCACCACATATTCCTTTTCAGCAATGCCCTGAAATTTTCTCCTCTCCCATCAGCAGATTTCTGATACATTACCACTGCTCCTTGCTCCCTTTCACTGTTGGGAAGGATCATATCCTGATAAACCCATTTGCAGGAAGGTCTCCCCTTGTAGTTACCAATCTATCCCCAGCACTCCCTTCATGGACAATCTTCCTGAAGTGCATCTCTACCTTCTCATCTCCCCACTCATTTGTCATTCCAATTTAATTAAGGCTCCATTCCCTCAACTCCATGGAAACTGCTCTGGTATAAGTCGCCAGTGACCTCTGAATGAGCCAGGCTTCTGAATGTCTCAGATTTTCTGAATCTTTGCTCATTTTTCTCTTTATACCTAAAATACTCTTCCTCAATAAATCCTGGCTCTCTTTCAACACTCATCACAATGAACAACTTCTTATACTGAAGCCAGTCGCAGCTTATGCCCCCAAATGCTTCCCAGACTTGACAAATCTTCTCTTGTGTCTCTATTGTATTCCAGATATAACTCCATCAGAATACTTTATTGTTCTTATATTTTATAGTTTTCTCTCCTTCTATATCATAAACTCCTTTATGTTCTATGATTTCTTCTCTATATCTATAGGTTCTAGTATAATATATACTGAATCACTGCTTTTTTCTTTAAGCAGAAAATAAATGCAAGGCTAACAATTGGCATCAGTTTACTATGTTACCTCTGCAGGTATATTTTGATTTTAACAGTGATGTTGATGGATGTTACTCAGTAATAATAATCCTGGAAGGTTTTGGATTAGAAGGAATTTTGCAGATTGCCCCCTACTTTCTTCTTTGGAATCCTAGTGATACAAGATACTAACATGTCTTCTTGAAAGAGAGTTCCACGGTGTAAAAATGTAGGGATATAATGTATAAAAGAAGCTAATCCATGTTTGTATTATTTTGAACTCTAGGATTTCTGAGAGCCTTTCCCGTACAACATTGCTGTCTAAGAGAGATATGTGAATATTTCCCAAATTTGAGAGCAGAATCATTTTATTTCAGAGCATTCCACAGAACTGGTGTTCTTCAGAATACACTTTGGACAAAACTAGCAAGGCCAATTTCTTACATTTGACAGTTGAAGAAACTGATGATCAGAGAGAGCCAATGCAATACCCAGTGTCTTATTAACGTTAGAACTGGGTCTTCTAATTTCTTGTCTACCATTCGTTTCATTAAAAGATGATGGTAGAATTCTCAACTATTTGGGAGGCCAAAGAGTTCTTGGGGTGGAATACAAAAATGAGAATTTAAGAGAATTCCTGGCCTACTGGGGCAAGATATTAGTAATAAGTGAAATGTGATGTATTATAATTCAGAAAGGAAGCTCGTTATTATGGTGAGGTCCTGAAGGTCATGGGAGGGAATGAGACACACAGCACAGGTGACAAATTCCGCCCAGAATTAGGTGGCACTGCCCTACTGAAGTGGGAGACTCCTGTGGCCATAACTTGAGAACAGGAAGACTTCCTCAAACCACACCAAATAAGCCATTATTTACTCTGTCTCTGAGCAAGGATAGCTTGTTATCCATTTAATGAGAGAAACCATTGCATATTTGGCCCAGGGAGACTAAGAAGTAGATTTTGACACTCGCTTAGAGTTGTTTAAAATTAAGAGGAGAAATTGAGGGGAACAGACTTATATACAGAGTCTATGTTTACACAACAAAAATTTGCAGTGGAATCCAAAACTCCCTACTCATCATACTTTTCTATTTCTCACAGATTTAAGAGTCTTGACCAGCATTGCTTTGAAATATGCGTTCTGAATAGCGGGTTCTATATAGTTTAAAATATGATGGGTTGCAAGCTCGGTTTTCCCAAAGTTGGCCTATAAATATGTTTAGTTTTCTTGTTCCTTTTATAATCAGCTTGGACTCACCTTAGAATCTTTTGGATGAAATTTCTGCTTCCTGAACCAGCTGTTAACTTTCCTTCCTTGGGTATAATTCAGAAGGAATCAGAGGGCAGAGTCCAGGTGAAACTAATTTAGGTATTAGCTAGAGGGAACTACTTGTAGATCAATTTTACTCTGACAGATAAATTTGCCTTAGAGATCCAATTATATACAATATTAAGACTAGCATGAATCACCTATCACACTTGGAAACAGCTGCTAATTAAAGCACAGAGATACTAGAACATTCAGAGAACACCTTGAAATAGTTTATAAGGATTCTTTCAAAATAAAAAAGAAAGAACAATTACTATTTATTTCTGGAAGATAACTTCCAGCAGCCATGTTTGTAGGAAACAATTTTGGGGGTTCAATAAGCCACAGTGAAATTCATTTTTACAATTTTTGTTTTCCCTTTACTTTGATTTTTTTTCATTCCTGACCTTCCCACATGCTGTATTTTCAATTTTCATACTTGAAAATTGTAATCCTCTGGCCAAGAGCCCATGAAAGTATTATTTTCCTAATACAAAGAGAGTATAGTATAGCATAGTATAGTAACTAAAAGTGTGAGTCCTAGAATCAAACTGTTGGGTTTAAAAACTCAGCCCTACTACTAACCAGTTATATAATGTTGTGTAAGTTACTTGAATGACCTAAGTCTCAGTTTTCTGTTAAAAACCATAAAATATAAATAAGGATAGTAACTGCCTATAGAGTTGTGGAGAGGATTAAACTAGTTAATGTCTGAAAAACACTCAACAGAGTATCTGAGATAGTGCACACATGCACAAACACAGCAAAAGTACACACACAATTAGGTTTTGTTTCTTCTTTTTTCACTCGGCTCCTTAAAAAAGAAATGAGGACTTTTCACTGTATTATGTACATTGCATTTTGATCCATGAAAAATTACTTTTCCCTACTTGCTTAGATGTACCAGCAAATCATGGATGTCTATGGCATTTAAAATCACATGAATAACATGGATGCTGACACTTTATTTTTAGGAAGAACAATGAAAAGATAAGAATCTAAAATAATGTAAATATATCTGCACTAACTATAACTACTTAGCTGTGTTTGGAATCATTCGCACCCCCAGTCATCAAGACTATGTATATGAGTCTTTGGGGAAAGCATTCATTCATTTGTTCAACCAACAGATATTGGATGCTTTCTAGGTGTCTGGCACTGGGTTTCAAAAACAAATAAGATATGATAACTTCCTTGAGAATCTATATCTTGTGATTCACACACACAATCCCCTTTTTCACTTTCCAATTTTACTAACGGTTGTCTGACTTTTCAGTTGAAAGCAATGCTGTCTCTCTCTGTTTTCTAATAGAAATGCAATTCGGTAAACTGATTTTTCTCCCTTCAGCTTACTAGGAGCCCTAAGGCTCTGTAGCATCATTCATATTTGCAGACCAGAGGTTTCATGGAACTGTAAATTATAGGGACATGAGATAACATCGGCTTGCTTCATATCAAGTTCCAGGTAAATAATTTAAGTGAGATATTCTTGACGCAGTTTGTGGTAGTTCTGAGGTCAGAGGAGAGTATAAGGGAGACAAAGATATTTTCTTTCTGGAGAAATTATCAAAAGAAATGTCAATATTTTTATATATTTCATGATAAATATATTTGAATTAAATTATGTAGGCATATGAATTTAGAAAGAACTATATAAATTGTGACATGTTTTAAGGCTCAATGTCTTCCTCATCATCAAAAGATACCATTAGAATGATTGGACTTAAAAGAAACATCAAATCTGAACTTCTATTTTAACTCCCAAGTTAGAAATCCTTAGCTACCTTGAAGTGAGGTATGTGACTCAGGTGGCTAAATCTTCATTAAAAACGGGATCACAACTGGAAGTTGCTGTTTACATTGTTTTCATCAAGAGAAATGAATATTACTTAAGGGTTAGGACATTATAAAGCAGGTTCTTAAATGTTGGTGAGAAGGTTTTATCACAGATGTTTCTGAGAGTTGGCTGAACGAAGTACATGTACACAAAATTTTGCACAGGAGCTTCATGGAACCCCTTAAGAGACCACATCCAGAGAAACTAAAGACATCCATGGGTACTTAAGAAGGAAACCTATTCTTTTTGTTTGTGTGTGGTTGCAATTAGTAAGCTTATGCACAAATAGTAACTATGTGAGGTGGTGGATATGTCAACTAACTCGATGGTGTTAATTTCACGATGTACTCATATATTAAATAATCATGTTATACACCTTAAAAAAGTCATGTCGTACAACCTAAATATATACAATGTTTATTTGTCAATCATACATCAATAAAGCTGGGGAAAAAATCAATACCTTAATAGGGCCAAGAAACAAAACAGAAACGCTTGGATGAGCCTTCTCACTCTCTTACTGCAACCATCTCGCACTAATGCAGCTCCTGTCTGATCTTAGTTCTTCCCTCAAATACAAACATACAAATTGAGTCCTGTACTTCCTACAGAAAGCAGTGGAGCCACCCACTGCTCAGCTGCTCAGCAAGGTCTTTTAGCCATGTAGCCTCAGAGGTAGAGTTGGAGTTGGGGGCCATAAAAAGGGTAAGAGCAGAATATTCACTGTGTACCTGAGTTTTTCAGAATCCAGGAAGAATTAAATGGGAGAGGCTCGGGAAAGCTCAGGAGGGAGGGAAAGATGCTCCCCAAAGCCTAGTCACATTCACCTTTGACACCTCTGTCAGTCCAATGGTGAATTTCTTTTAGGATAGATGGTTGACATCAGGGCTGGTGTAGAGGAGGAGAGAGTGTGGTTCGCACAGAGTCAGTGGCAATAGAAAGTGGCTATTATTTTTATCCTTTAAAAATTATAATGGGGTGATTCATAGTCTTCATAACAATTATTTTTAAGTTGTATAATATTCCATATAGTGGATCATTTATTATTTTGTTTTGAATACTTTTTAAAATATTCAGTTGGTACTTTAATTTTCTTTGAAATAAATAATGAGGAAATAAATCTATTATGCTCTTTAGGCAAATAGCCTTTTCCACCCAAATTATGAAACAGTAATTTCTTACAAATTACAGTTTAGGGATAAACAAAAATGTAAAGCTGGCATTCTTTCTACAAATGGCTCATTCAATCCAATTCTCTAAAACAAAACAAAACAGAAAACAAATAGATAAAAAGACAGAATAATTTATGCTCTTTATGTAACATATTATAGACATAACATGAAGACAAAAAGCCCATATATAATCTGTTCTTTCAATATATAGATAGGAGATCAGAAATAGAAAAATGTGCCAATATGGGGCATAATTATTTTTTAAGGCTGCCTGGTTATTTCAGCATTTTTCCAACATTTACAATATAAAACACCCAAGAATTCAAGTGAAGAAGACAGTAGACTTTCAGGCAGTAAGCGTTTATTAGGAAACCGGAGAGAAATACATTCTTTAGAACAGAAAAACTTCTGGGTGAGTCTGCCAGAGCAGCTCACAAAGTCTGCAGTGATCTTGCAGAAAAATAGAAGAACCAGGATTTTATGCCAAATAAACTAGTGTATGTAGGTTTATAAATGCTTTCTAGAATATTTATTTACTTAAGTTTGAAAAAATCTATATAATGCCTTATTTTCTCTTTCATTAATCCATGAATTTTAATCAAATCATGACCTCATCAAAGTAGTTTTTTGGGGTGGCGGCCAACCACATGGCCTTTCACGAATGTTACCTGAGATGGTTGATAAGGGATTACTGTGTTTCTTTGAGTTAGGTTCCCAGAGGTGGGATTAGTGAGGTTATAAGCATTTTTATGACTCCTGATATATTGGTTGCAATACTGCGCTTGCAAAGCTTTTGATACATTTGACTGGATTGTTTTCCCAAAGGATTGGACTAATTTATAATACTACCGGAAACACATGAGGCAAATGATCTCCTTTCACCTTCATGTGAAATGAATGTTTGAACTTTGCCTTTAACTTTTTTCTATATTTAATAGTAGATGGAAATATGCATTAAAAAAATCTAAGAAGTGCTCTTCTCAGCCTGAAACAGCAAAGGAAATCCCAAAACTCCAATTTCAAAGTCCATCATGTTCAATTTTTAAATGTCTGCAGCCCTAATATCAAAGACATGTCTAATTCATGCCACCTTGGCCTGTCCTGACCACCCAGGAAATTTTAGGGTCTTTCTTGCCTCAATAGTTAATGTGTGTCAGAGAATGCAAGGTTGTCTTATTTAAGAAAATGACTGTTAAAAGGTGACTGTCATGTAGAAATTTTCGTTATGTATATAAAGTAACTAGTATTTTAATTAAAGGCAAAGATAAATATTTTTGTTATCTAATTGTTCTTGTTAAACATATTTCTGTTATTCTCCCTGAATAAAGGAGGAGACTGCACAGGGTATGCCCATAACAAAATCCCCATAACAGAAAGCTCACTATCACTGCGAACAGCTAATGAGGCTAAGAAAAAGCTCTGTGTTCATTAAATTCCATTTTCTATTCCTCCTTCCTGGCTTATGGAAAACTATACTTCCCAATTCCTTGGCGGGTAGGCAAGGCCATGTGATCAGTTCTGACCAATGAAATTGGAGAAGGAGTGTTACGTATCGTTTTTGAGCTATGGTAATGGAAATTCCCTTTGTGATTCCCCAGGCAGTCTGGAGCTTTCTTTCCTGCCTTGCTCTAGCAAACATCATGTGGTAATGTTGATGTCTCTGTCAGCCTGGATCCTGAGTCATCCTGTGGAGGGGAGTGCCACCGCCATCCCCCTATCCTGCACCCCTACAACCTGCATGAGAATGCATGAGGAAGAAATAAACCTTGGGTGTATTATGAGATCAGGAAGTTAATTTGTTTTTACAACATGATCTTCCCTGAACAATACCTCAGGTGTGATCACAGACTG
Organism: Equus przewalskii; assembly: GCF_037783145.1. Taxonomy (NCBI): domain Eukaryota; kingdom Metazoa; phylum Chordata; class Mammalia; order Perissodactyla; family Equidae; genus Equus; species Equus przewalskii. The sequence continues at coordinate 17,950,118 of NC_091849.1, read as the reverse complement.
CTGCCAAATTTGCTGCCCCCGCCAAACAGCTTGAAAAGTAGAGTGAGGATTTCTGGAGAGCCTAAAAAGGAGAATCTATATGGCCCTGAGATGCTCAGTTCTAAGGGGAACTGTCCTTGCATTTCATAAGTACCAAATACAAATAGAAATATTAAAATGTATGTGAAAGAAAAGAATCCTCAGAACAACAGTTTAGATTTATAATAACAAACTTCAGAAAACTCATAAAACCCCATCTGTTCTGTGAAGCATTCCAACAAAAATGACCACTTGGCATTCTCTTCTGCTCCACCGCTTGCAACGTATTGGTGCGTGTGGCTGACATATGCCCAAGTGTGCCTCAAATTCAGAGCCCTGCAAGGCAGGATAGTTTATTGTATTTTCTGCATGCCAGTTCACCTAAGATAACTGAATAGAGGGGAAAAAAACAGAACAAAAAACTGTCCCTTTCTACAGATGTGGGAACTGGAATTTCAAGTTTACAAACAAATCAAAAGCAGAAGAGTACATTTTCTCTGTACTACCAAATTGCCATTTCACAGAGCTTCCTGCCTTCTATATCTACAAAGAAATGATCTCTGACAGAAGACACAGGAAAATAGAGAAATAACCATAGAGTTGACCTCCTCTCCGTTCTATTCCAGAAATGTAGGGCTCAACCAACTGCTCTGTCCTAGAGGCTATGATTTAATGTGGAGTGAGTTTGTTCTTTGGAGTAAGAAGACTACTGACTGACACTGAACATGTTACCTAATGAAAGACAAAGGGAATTCAGGGCCACCTACCACGTTCCAGACTCTTGCTAATGCACTCTACATAAATTACTTCATTTAGCCCTCCCCAAATCCCTAAGTTTTTCTCATCTATAATGTGGAGATGATAATATCTGTGAGGATTAGATGAGATTAGGTGTGTGAGAGCTTTTTGTATATTGTACAGGAGAACCACAGAAATGAAAATTATTATTTTCAAAAAGTTGGCTTTTTGTAAAAGATTACCTATTTTCTCTTGGGCACGGGAAAAGTGTTGCTTGCTTTGTGAATTGCTTACAGGTGAAAGAATATTCCTTTCAAATATCAGAGAGAAGACTTTTATATGGCATCTTTAAGTGCTAAGAGAGAGGGAGGAAGGGAAAAGAGAGAGAAGAAATAAACAAAGATGGAAATAAAAAGGCATAAAGAGCAGACAGACAGATACAGAAGAACAGAAAGAGAAAGAAAGAAAGAGAGCGAGCAAACTAAACCTCTTAGAAGAAAAACTGGTATATATATTTTGCCTGTGTTAATTTGGGGGACACTGGGCATTGCCTTCCATTAAACCTCAGAATTTTCGAGACGTCTTACTTAAGAAATGACAAATAATATTCCTTTATGCCTGTAGGGAGGAAGAAGTCTGGGCTCTCAGGCTGGTCTGGGATTTGTTTGTACCTTTATATCCAAGCAGCTGCTTTCAGTTTTTGCAGTGCAAGAGTGTTTAGTATGCAGAGGCCTCACAGCAGGCAGTGGAATGGATGGACAGATGTCTGAATTGCTAGTCCACAGTCAGTACACCAGCCACTACCTCCGCGCACAGTCTGAGCACTGCAGTTCCCCCTCACAGGTGTCTTGGCAGATTGGTGCCACAATTCTGTGTCACTGAGAGTCGTGTTACAGATCTACGGAAGCCCTTGCCCATAGAGAAACCTTGAAGCGTGTGGCTAGAGATTGGCTTCATTCCTGGGATCCAACTGCATTGATCTTCTTACTATGAAAACTAGGGAATTCCTTCCAGCTAAGCACCCAAGGCTTCGCTGGACTCAATCATTTGCAAGGTCAGCAATGGAGGCAAAGAATTGAGAGGCAAAAACACCACGTGCTGCGGGCCGGGTACTCTCCTCCACGCTCTCCATGTGTTTTCTCATCTAATCTTCCCACTTACCCTAGGAGGTAAGTGCAATTATCTTTACTTTTCAGATGAGGAACCTACGCTCAGAGAGGTTATTTTCCACTAGCTACAGGCCTAGTTAGGGGTAGAATCCAAAAGTCAATCCAGACGCTGCCTTTTCATACCCATATTTTTGGGGAAAAAAAGAAACCACTCTTGTTCTTAGCTTGCTGCACACTCATGGTCACCTGTAACACGGTAGGCATGTGTTTGTATTTGTTGCTCTGTACTTCATAACCTGGTATCAAAAGATGAGCGGAAAACTTTAAAAAATAGGCTTATTGCAAAAAAACCCACCAATAATGTAGCAACTGCTTTTTTTCTGGATTCAGATAAGGGTTTTAAATGCCTTCTTTTTTCTTTTTCTTCTTTGTTTTAAGTACTTAAAAATATCTCTGGCAGGGGCTGGCCCCGTGGCCGAGTGGTTAAGTTCACGGGCTCCACTGCAGGCGGCCCACTGTTTCATTGGTTCGAATCCTGGGCACGGACATGGCACTGCTCATCAAGCCACGCTGAGGCCGCGTCCCACATGCCACAGCTAGAGGGACCCAAAGGGAAGAATATACAACTATGTACTCGGGGGCTTTGGGGAGAAAAAGGAAAAAAATAAAATAAAATAAAAAAAAATCTCTGGCAAAAAGATTCCTAGAGACCAGGTTGCAAATGAGAAATGAAATGGAGAAAGATTATAACAGAGAAGAGACTGCCTGTTAGAGATGCCAAAATGCCTGCTGCCTCTGTTTTTAGATAGTGTTGAGGTGAGCCTCAAAGACAGAAAGGTAGTATCTAGAGAAAAGTTTAGGTGTGAAGAGGAAAAGAAGCTTCTACTTTCTGTGCCAGGGGAGACTGGAGGGAGACAGCAGAGGGTGTGGATGAGGCAATGCAGGCTCCACAGGAGGGAGGTTTGTTCACTAACCAGTAGAGCTCTCTAGATCCTTCTTCTCACACCTGCCTCCTCACCTAAGGCAAGAAATTTGGGGGTTGCTAAGGCAGCACTGTCTAAACCCCTCTCCTCAAAATTTTATTCTTACAAGATTTACTACATTTTAATAAATATTAAACATTTAATGCATGTTTAATAGAAACGGGGCTCCAGGTCCAATAAACTTATAAGACCATGCCCACAGTATCCCTCCACCAGGATATTCATAACGAACATTAGCGTATTAATGGCTATGAGAAGACCTAAGAAAGACATATCTATGAACTTCATTTAATCCAGTATTCTGCAGATATTTTTTATCCATAGGTTCTTTTAATCTTTCCCAGAACAGAGTTTATTCAATGGAAATGTTGTTTAATGGAAAGATTGTAGAATATTCCTGACTTCCACTACTGCACAGCTCCTGGGACCAATTGGAATAGCTGCCACTTTGTAGGCCAAGCCTTCAAGTGTAGCTTTTCAATAGCCATTAACACTTACAATCTGAGGGGAACAAATTCCCTTGGGAGTCAGCAAAGGCCCAGAGCAACTTTATAAATGAAAGAAAGTTTATCTTAAAGTTTTCTGAATCATTGTCTAAGAAGAATACTTGTTTCACCTGAATATTATTCCGTACCTGTTCTACTTTTATATAATCAAAAGAGAAAGGAAAGACTTAAACACATTACTATTGGTTTAACACAGCTGTATTTTGCAAAAACAAAACAAAACAAAAAAATTGCAATGAAAGGATTGCATATAAATCTCTTGTTTCTCTTATTCTGTAGAAAAATGTATCTGCAGAAAAACAGTTGGGCGGTCACAGAATATAGCATGGCTCCTGAACCTTATTGTCTATAAACAGGTACTTTGAACTGGTGAAGTTAGCAGAATTTTAAATACCATAACCTCAAAGCGTAAATCATTCTAAGTGGGGATTGTTCTATCACCTCTGACATTTTAGATGATCAGGTCCATCACATTTACGTATTATCAGGTGTGTTTCTTGTATCTCTTACAGTAAGAATGGGAAACTAAGATTACTTCCATCATGTCTAAATAAATTTAGAAAATAAGAGAATCAAAAGATCAAAAGGCCTTGTAGCCACAGTTATTATCTCATCCAAGCTACCTGGGAAACATAATGTCCTTCATGCTTGTAGGGCATCCTTGCCCTACAAGAGTTTTACTCTCCCATAATAGTCTTCAAACTGTGGGATCAGGTTCAAATATTCATCTACATTTATGAGTAAAGAAATTATACTTCTGGTTTCTCATCATTGTCCACATCCTGCGCCTTAATTGAAATATCAATATCAAAAGTACAGTACCCTCACATTCTGACTTGAAATTGGACTAGAACAACTAAAAGGCTGTAGGCTGAAACATTTTACATGATAGGGGATCATGCAGCCAAATAATTAAAATTTCTTCAGAAGTAAAATGGTCTATTATAATTTGTCCTACATATTTCAACTTGGAAAAAATTAAATTAGCTGTTTCCTGTCAAATGAAAAAGTAGTTCTAACATGCAAGTATTTTTCACGGGTGACTTGAGATTCTATCCATTAGGCATGAACTAGATTAGGTTTCTGAGCGTAACTGGTCATCGCCTATCACATAGTTTAAAACAAACTAGGAAATGATCCACTTATGAAGAAAAAATCAAGCACTGTTGTGGCTTTGTTCTAGGTTTCTTAGGTATTTTTTACCAAATAAAAGTATAATTAGCATTTATTTTTCAAAAACAAAAACAAAATAACAGTTATGTTATTCAATAATAATAAATGCTTACTATGAACTGAGTCTTCCTCACTAGATTTTCTTTTCATCTTTTGAAGAAAAGGCCATCATCGTGTTTCCCATAAAACCTAAAACAATGCCTTGCATGTAGGAGCAAGTAACCAATACTTTAGAGTGAAAATGATTGTGTCTGTAGTTGGTCAAATACATATAAAATCAAGCAGGATATGAATGGGACAAATTCTACAAACTGGTTTTCCACAAGACTCCAAATGAGAGGTCTTGATTCTACCTAACAACCATACCTCCCTACCATTATACAATAGAGCTACCCAAAATTACCAAAGAGTCATAATTGTCTATTAATTTTTCTGCCATCATCAGGTAAATTCAGATGATAGAAATACTAGCATAGACAAAATTCCTCTGAAGCAGCCAAGAGTTGCAGGAAAAAGATGCTCTTATCTTGGAATAGGTTTTTTTACCCTCATGACAAATATGATCTTACATAAATCGTCTCCTCCCATCTGTGTTCTATATGACTCAACTCCAAAATCCGAGCAATACTGCCAGACTCTATATCAGTCTCACAACAATATGATGGACAGCTGTGCCCTGGTAGTCAAGTTGAATTAAGCACCGTAAGATTCAAATGATGCAAATGTTTCTAACAATAGATTTCTGTAAGTCTTATTTGTGAAACTAAGATTACTCTGGTTTATTCATAGAATCCCTAGAATCATAGAATATTGAATATGAAGGATTCATATAGACCACTAGTTTAACTCATTTCATTTAAAAACGAAGAAAATAAAGTCCCCCAAAATGAAGTGATTCATCTGAGGTTCAGAGCTAGTTCAAGGCACAGCTAAGGAACCAAGTTTCCATCCAAACACTTTTATAACCCTGAGGTCTTTCTACCACACAAGAAAACCTTCTACAAAGCTTGTACTACGGTGCATGAGAGTACTTTTCTAAGGCAAAGAAGGAAGAGCTGATAAAAATGTAACCAATGCCATATATCAATGTACACCTCTATTTAATCCATTAAACCACTTATGGGTTTTCAGTTGTTTTTGTTTTCACAGAAAGCTACACACATTCAGAAGAAACACACACCCACATTCAGATATTAATATTTGGGGCTTCCTCATGTGGATGACTGGTTGCCTAAGCATAAAGAATTTCCTCAACTGGAAATAAGTAGCTTTGAAGAAAACTGGCAAACCTATCCTCTATCTCATGTCAAACTAAGGACTAGTGCCTCAGTGATCGTTAAGATCTCATCGTCCGCCCCACCACGAATCCATTCTTTACAAAGTAGTAAGAATACCTCACTTGACACTCAGAGAGCAAGTAATTCATTCAGGAATCCAAAGACATTTTTTCAAAGATTTCTTGGGAATATTCTAAGAGCTATAGAATCAAATTCAAAATAGAAACTGAGATTTCTTCCCCTGAATCTGTGTTTAAGTGAATTAAACCTCACATTTCTTGTTTTTCTCTAGTACCATGATGTCGTTGCCTGCTATTTTCACCTCTTGTTGTTTCATAGAGAGCTATATTGTAATGGAGAATAAGCTAGTTCTCTATATATTTCTAGATAAGTATGTTATTGTTTAAAAAAAAAAGTAACAAAACATTGTGTAAAATGGAAATCAAATGGCAATCACAAGCCCAGTTTGGGCTGATTTAGCCCCATCTTCCCATCTCCAGACACATCAATAAGGTTACAACTTTCTGTTGCGAGTATCTCAGAGTCACTAGGCGGGGCCCCCCGAAGATTGCATGCATAAGACGGAACTAAGGTGTGATAGCATAGTTCAGGCTTAACAACTCTTCCATCTTCAAACTAGGCAACAAATATTACTCAAGGCCCACTTCTGTTCCTCCTTCCTTTATGTCACCTTCCCTTCCTACTTCAAACACAAGTTAAATTTTCCCTTCTCTAAGCTGCTATTAAGTAAATGTGTAGTTTCCTCATTTTTATTTACCTTATACGGCCTTGTAATATATTTTGTGATTTTCTTGCCCAACATTTCATTCTCTGCCTCTTCTCTGAAGCCTTTCCTGACCTCTCCAGCAAGGGACCTGGCTCAGTCCTGAGTCTCCCCTACAAGTGGTACAAACTCGTATCACAGTGTGTCTCAAACTCTGATTTGTCTGCATATTGATCTCCCTCTCTGCCAATCCCTTGAAGGTAAAGACAACACCTTAACATCTTTGGGTCTTTAAATCTTATAATACTTCCCAGCACAGAATAAATATTTATTTGATTAATGAATCAATACCACAAATTCCTACATAGGTAGCCCTCACTCATTATAGGCTATTTTCTATTTTGTTGTTTTGTGACTGTTGTCCTAATTGTAACTGTCACCTTTTCTATCTGCCATTTTCCTGTATCAGGAAGAGTCAATGAGAACAGGTAGTCTCAATTCACTTTATTGGCACTTGGGTGTCAACATTGTTGGGACTACAGATGAATTCGTGGATGCCAGCCTTACACACGGGAAGCAGTAATACTAAGCTAATATATGGGAGTCTCACTCAATAATGTAGGAGAGGATATGGGAAGTTTATATTTTCTCTCTTCTCACACAAAAAACAAAGCATAGACTCCTGGGCTGGCCACATATCTGGAACAAAATGGCACAGTGATTGTTCAGCTGTCTTGGTTGATGGAACATTTCAGCAGACCAATGTTCGGACATTTGAGGAGTAAACAGGAGGTGTAAAGCATCCTTTTTCACTGAGCCCTGGCTCGATCAAGAGGGATTTGTTGGAGAATCAATTCCCCAAACAGCTTGTTTTGTTTTCTGTTGCTTCCTTTGTATGTAGGCAGATTGTCTTGAGCTGCCAAAGTAGGAAATAAACGGCATTAAAAATGTGTTCCTGTGAAGAAGCAAATTATCTCTTTTACCCTAATATTCATCAGAGATTTCCTGAAATTTTGAAAACGGCACAAAATCACCAGTGGCATTCTTGTGATTCTTTCCTTGGACTGTATCTAATCTCAGGTTCTTTCTTTATGCACTTTAAAGTTGCTAATGTCTGTAGCAGTATGCAATATCACGCCAGTTTTAATTCAGGTGAAGCTAAAATTAGAGGTAAACTTGCTGGTTAAGTGGTCTTGTATCACATATCACACTGAAACGCAAAGTAGACACTTAGAGGTCTAAATTTTTAAAAGTGCTCTCCAAATTTGCATTGACAAAACTCTCATTGGTATGCATGAGCAGCTGTCTGGTTAGCCACCCCACCCAGCTGCAAGCTGGTGACTTCTCTATCAAAGGTACAAATCCTGGGCTAAGACTGTAATTGCAAATTGACAAAGCAGTGAAACATTGACTACAAAACTGCAAGCGGCATGCCCTTATCCGGTGTGCTAGAATGAGCTACTCTGAATCGACTATCAACCATACACTCAATATTTGAACTTTTCTGTAATGTCTGTCACTCTAACTCAATGGTGATATGCATACCCTCATTTGATCAAGTATCGCTGGACCACGGCAGAAGCATCTACTCTGCTACAGAACCCAGCAGCAGGAGAACAAGGAACATGTAATCTAAATCTCCAGAGGCAGGTGTGTAAACCAATGGTCTAACAAAATAGGTATAATTTTTTCTTCCCATTCACTCAGTCCCCATATGAAGATGTTATGGACTAAATGTTTGTGTCTCCCTCACCAAAATTCACATGTTGAAGCCCCCAATGTGAAGGAGTTTGGAAGTGGGGCCTTTGGGAAGCAATTCGGATGAGATGAGGTCATGAGTGTGGGGCTCTCAATACGGGATTAGTGCTCTTGTAAGAAGACATACCAGAGAGCTTGCCTATTCTCTCTCTGTGCTGTGTGAGGACACAGTGAGAAGGCAGCCATCTGCAATCCAGGAAGAGAGGTCTTACCAGAAATCAAATTGGCTGACACCTTGATCTTGGACTTCCCAGCTTCCAGAACTGTGGGAAAATAGATTTCTGCTGTTTAATCCATCCAGTCTACAGTATTTTATTATGGCAGCCCCCTTGACTGAGACAAAGAAATGGTTATAGAAATGACTATATATACAAATACACAAATAAATATTAATATAATAGTTGCACTGACATTGGTATCATTGTGTGGTTCCAAGTACATTTAGACACAGCTCCACATCATTAAGTATAGTTGCAGTTTAGGTCTTCAGCTGGTAAAAGTTTATCTCTCTGTTTAGCCCATTTAGAAAAGGTTTTCCCTTTGGGACGCTGTTTAATAAGTCAAAGACATAACAGAAACAGTGTTGACCTCATTAACATAAGCTCCCTTCTCCTGTTTATAACTTAGTCATAAACCTTCATAACTGCTCAGTAAGAAAACCGTCTGGATGGTAATAGTACTCAGAGGGGGTGTTTGCAGATCAGTGAAGCCAGGTCACATGTCCCTCCACCAAAGAGCTTTAAAAGTACTACTCTCAGTGAAAACAAAACTGCTTTAAAAATTATTAACACATCAAGACCACTATATAGAAGAGAAGGTGAGTATACAGAATACAGAAGAAAGAGATTTTTCTTTGTAACGTCTTAATCGACCTAATGCAGGTTTACTCACACATTCCCTTGATTCTAACATGCAGTCGATCGCAAGGCTCACCTTAGATTCAAATTAGCTTTTGGAAATATATGTATACATATATATGGACACACATACATGGACGTACACATTGATAGTGTGTACCTCCTATTCTAATTATCATGTGAAGATGTGTCATAAAATTGAGTGTGTTACATTTATTTTTCAGTTCTCTTTCTCTCTGTGTGTTTCTGTGTGTTGGAAAGTAATGAAGAGGAGGGAACCCTTTAATCTTTGAATTCGCTCTTCTGTTCTCCAAAGTGTTGGTAAGGTAAGCTGCACATGCACAGCTGCTCAGGCAATATGGTTAGACAAAAAAACTAAAAGGGGTGAAAATGAACCAAATGGTAGTAGTTTAGATGTGGCTGTTTCTTCTTTAATCAACAATGTCTCATTAGCAAATAATAGTAACTTCAGTTTAATCTCAAAGATACACTGAATACACTCTCCAAAGCATCATATATTTTTTCATATTGGTTAAATACCTGCATTCAATATTCTACGGAATCTAAGCAATGTCCTAAATTAAGAACTGACTTCTAAAATTTAATGAGTATGTATGTCCAAGTTAGAGTCCAGAATTAATTGAAATTAATTATGAAGTATGAAAACTACTGCAAAAAAAAATACAGTACTTTAGAAGTAAATGAGGATCACCTTCACAGAGTAATCAATATCAGCATCATTAAACATGAGTCAAGCAGACCCATGCCCCCTGTGCCTCACCGCTGAAACAGTATTTCTGAAAATGTCTGACATCAGCCTAATCAAAATTGTAGATCTAATTTCCAGTTAATAGGAACAGCAGCCATAAGAGGAACAAGCTAAACAGGAAGCAATCTGATTTATCTGGATAGGAGAACTTTCTACAGGATAACCAGCTGGGTCTACTCAACAGGTGCATGGCATGGTGGAAAGGAGGAAAAGAGAGGAGGTAGGTGCGTCAGTTCCCAATGAAAACCCATTAAGAGATGACAACTAAATGTAATATGCAGACCTTAACTGGATCCTCCTTTGAGCACACCAATATTAAAAGACATTTAAAGGCTAACGGAGGAAATTTGAATATGGATGAGATATTAGTTAATATTAAGGACTTAGGGGTGATAATATAATGACTAATTAGGTGGTTAAATAGGAAAACGTCTTTATTTTTAGACAATGCCTTCTAAAGTATTTTAAAGAGATGACATATTGTAAAGTCTATAATTTATTTTAGATATTTCAGCAAAAAAATGTAAAGCAAATATGGTAAAAGGTACACAATTATTAAATTTAGCTGATGAATGCGTGGGTGTTCATTATACCATTCTCTTTACTTTCCTACAGATTTAAAAGTTTCCTAAGAAAATGAATCTGAGTTAACAACTAAGTTGTATTGCAGAGGTGACATTGTTTCAGTGTTTTTAAAATATTGGATAAGAGAATGTACGTAAATGTACCTGAAGCTCTATTATTAGGGAATTGATGCTAAATAATTATTATAAAATGCAAATCTCAGCTTTATTTCCTAATTATTTACCTTGGGAAAGTCACTAAACAACTGAGTTCACTAGTAAACTAGGAGGAAAAAACTCTTCCCAAAACGTTCTTGTGAAGATCAAATGAAGCAAGGTTTTGTTAAACTATATGTTGTGATACAAATGCTACTTAGAGTTGTAACTCTAGTCCTGAATTGGCTCTTGCCTTACAGTTAATTTTCTAGTTGCAATGAACATGTTCCTTCTTCACTTAGAAACAGAAATGTACCCTTCAGTTCACAACTGTAAACTTTCATGACTTCAAATACATTTCCTATTTTTCTGTCATCTGGCAAGGAAAGAAATAATAGTACCTTATTTCCACATGGACATGCACACAAGTAGAGTAATTTATGGTTATTGAAGATGGTTCTTTCAGTATATGTTGTAATTTCTCCCCAATTCACTTTACATCCTTCCTAAATGCTGTTAAGATCGGAGACCGACATTATCAAATCAAGAGAGAGTTGTTTCTGCAGTTTAGTGGGGCATCAGACAAGAGAAGATGCTAGAGTCCAGTTATGAAACCCTATACTTTGTAGGTTTTGAGGACATCGAGCAGATGTTTGACTTCTAAAAACTCTAAATCTCCTCACCAATCTCTGCTTTTGTTGTTTGCACCACATCTTCTTTTGTTACATCACCACTGAGATGAACTATTTTATATAACTGATCATGTCAAAACTGACTTAATACAAGTGACCAAGTCTATCAGAAACTAATTTTTCTTCTAGACATATGTGCAGAGCCCTTAAATGTTATTTTTTTACAAAATAAGTAAATTACCAGATCATAGGCAACCAAAATACATTACAATGGAAAATTAAATATTTAAAGTTACGATGAACCACCAAGCGCTATTAGGAACTTATAATTCTTGAATTTAAGGTGGGATGTTGGCCTAGAGAGTTCAGAAAATATAATGGCCACAATGCATGCATAGATATTGAAGTTTGTGTTTGAGAAATTTTCAGGTACTCTTATTCCTCTGATTAGAGTCATTAAAGATCTCATGCTCATTCAAAATATCCCTCTCCCAATTCCCATGGAGCCAAACAAAGCAGGTTAAAGTGATCTCTCTGGCAAGTAGGCACAACAAGCCCTCACCACCATCAGACTATAGTGTTCATCATGGGCCTCACCCAGGCTCGAGCAAGCAGTCTAGATGTCGATTGGAAGGCAAGTGGGGGAAAGAAGGCCTGAAACACCCACATACATACCTATCTTGTCTCCCATAATACTAGCAGGGCATGGAAAAGATTTGGAAAAGTTCCTATTTCCCACTCCACTCACCTGCCCCAGAAACCTACAGAATTAGCCAAGAGTTATCTAAGATTTTAGAGTATAATTTCCTGCCAGAAATTTGCCATAGCAAGGGGCAGGAGGATCTCATAACAGAGGACACAGGATGCTCAGTTCAAATCCAAGAACCAAGTAGATAACATCACTGAGCTTCAAAGAGTATGTGAGTACTGAGATGGGGCACCTATCTGGTCAGCAGGAAGCCTAGCAGCCCGGAACAGTGATGGTGCACTGGGTAGGAGCAACGAACAACATGCTCCATCAACAGAGGATGCATAGGAGAGAGCCTGCCAACCACGGCCCCGGAGAGAGGAGGTATCTCAATGGAGGCCAATAAGGACACAAGGAGGGAGACAATCTGCAAAGCAAATACTCCCTCCTTGTTGCCATGGAACTTCTTACTTCCTATCTACATGTTGTCTGGAAGAAGAGGAGGAGAGAATATTTGAGAGAGAAAGATGCCCTGAAGGGGATTTCAAACTGACTTAGCAAGTGGCATCCAGTTTTAGAGACATCCAGCTACCTTTCTGAACATTTAAGTTTTTCCTATAAATTTCAATCCCACTACCAACCAGTTAGAACACAGCATCTGATACTCTGCTTCAGACTCACAGAGACATGCTTTCTCAACTTCTCAAGAGGGGGAACTCAAAATCTCTAATAAAGAGCTGATTTCTTTCACCTTTTCTTCAGCTTGATTTTCATTGAGTAAATCTTTGTTGATCCAGCTTCCCTAGCTTTTGGAGCTGTGTAAAATTGTCAGTGCCTGCCATTTTAATGTGCTTTAGCACAGCAGGATCATGAAATGTGGCAGCTGGAAGCAAGCGTGAGATGGGAGCAGGGTCAGCCACTTTCTAAGAGAAATCAAGGTTCTCCCAGTGAGAGATTTAAAGGCAAATGTACATTGTCACCTCCCAACTAGAACAAAACCAGGAAACGATTTTGACCCTAGTACTCAGAGAAGGAGAGTAGGGCCAAAGATAATCAAAAACACAAATGCCACAAAAGGATGACACCCCCTGTTTGCTTCAATGGGGTGAGGAGAAGGAGCTTGATGATAGGGAAAAGCTCAGAGATAAACAATACAGGCAGGTAGTGTAGTAAGATTCAATCAGACAGAGCAACTGAGACGGTGGCCTTGAAGACAATGCAGCACTTAGGCAATCAACTGGATTGAAAGGAAAGGGTGGCAGGTCATTTTTTTAAATGGCTCTAAATTTTGTAAACCTCTTTTTTCTTTGTGGCAAGACAAAATTTTAGTTCTTTGACCTCAAAGATTTTGCTTTGTTTCCACATGTGACAATACATCTCTCTAGACCTCTCCTTAAGTACTGATATGAGTGTGTGTTTCTGTGCAAGTGTATATGTGGGTCTGCTTAGATTTGTGTGTGAGTGTGCATGTGTGATGTGTGTGTGATTTAAGCAGTGGATATAATAGCCCACGTATCCCCAGTGGTTAAAAGATATTTTAAAAATTGTTGCTGATCTATACAATATTTCCTACAAAGTACCCAGAGCAGGACACCAGAATTAGTGTGTGATTCTAACAAGCAGAATCAGATAATAGGATTCTATTAACATCTGGTGTTGACCACCTACACACAAATTGATTTTTAGAAAAATGACATTAAGAATATTTTTTCTAAATGTAAAGGCAGTTTGCAGTGTAAATTGTCATGCTATCACAGTAAATTCACCAAGATAGCTGATCTGGCATTGCAAGTGAACCAAGCAGCGTGTCCCCACATGAAGCACCCTTGTTTTGGCTAAGATCTCTTTGTCTAAAAGCCCTAGACCTTTTTCTCTCACATTAACTTGTGTTTCATTGACTGATGGGGTTCAGATCTCTTCTGTTCCTGACTTCTTGCCTTTCTCTCAAGCCTTGACTCTAAGTCCTGAAATATTCCTGAGGACTTCACTCCTAGTCATGATGTGTAGACTCCCATAATCACACCATTTCTGACCAGTCTGGGTCAGAAGCCCACTCCAGCCCAGTGAGCAAAATTTAGCGAAAATTTCTGAGCCCTGACAAAAGGGAATGGAATGTGAAACTTCTCCCACTACTAACTGCCAAGCTGACTTCTCAGTTTATCTCTGTGATCAACAAAGCCTTAAAATCTGGACCTTAAAACCCTTCAGCAACACCTCCTCTATTAACAGCTTCGAATTTTATAATTGCCAACACCATTGGCAAGTCTTGTTCATTCATTCATTCATTCACTTTACTAAAAGATGTAATAAAACGAAACAACAAATAATTAAATTGACACTCTCTTATAGATTGAGAACAGTGATAGGCCTAGGGACATAAGCCTAATTCAGAAGCAAAGTTGACATTTGTCTGTACAGTGGGATTTGGAAGTATCGCCTGCCTCAAATATGTCTTTTCTTTTATCCTGCTATTGTGACTAGATTGCCTGCCTTTTTCCAAAAGAAAACAGATTGTCTGTAAGGAAATATTAATTAGATCTCTCATCAGCAAAAACAGAGATAGAAGGTAACAAAATAGCTGTGAAAATAAAATAAATATTAATTATCATTCACTTGTGAAGTGTAGAAAGGCTAAGAGAATTTGTTATCTACAATCAAACCTGTCTAAAAGAATTACTAAAAGATATACCTAATCAAGAAGAAATTTGAACCCTAAGAGACGACGAAGGATGGTGAGCACAGACATTTATCAAATACATCATTTAATTAATGCTTAATTAAAAAAACAGCAACAAACATTCTGCATTAAAAATAAAAGGCATGGGGCCGGCCCCGTGGTGTAGCAGTTAAGTTTGCACACTCTGCTTTGGCGGCCAGGGGTTTGCCGGTTCGGATCCCGGGCGCAGACCTACGTACTTCTTACCAAGCCATGCTGTGACAGGCATCCCACATATAAAATAGAGGAAGATGGGCGCAGATGTTACCTCAGGGATAGTCTTCTTCAAAAAGATAAATAAAGACAAGAGAAAATTAAAATGAAAAAAATAAAAAGTAAAGCAAAATTGTAGTTAAAAAAACATGTTGCTAGAAATATTCAGTGGAGAGGAAGGGCATGCTGGGTCTTATGTTCAGGAGTAGAAAAAAGCAGAGAAACATTCACACTAAAGATGGCTCTAGATGGGATTCAAATTTGTATATACTTTGAAAGAAATCATTTTAGAAATAAACACTGAAATTTCTTCCAAAAAAGACTGCTATATAAAAGGGTAAAGACAATAAGTAAAAAAAAAAAATCTTTAAAATCTCTTCTGTGCTGTTCAATCATTCTTGTCTGCAGCTTCTCTTCAGAACATATTGAGGCTCCATCCTTGAAATCACAATCAACTTGTAAAAAGCCAGACCATACTTTACTCTTAAGGGTTGTGTGTGTCTCAAAGTGCCACTACCACTTTCCTTTTCTTAAAACTGTGTTGTCAAAAGTTTGGTCTCAGAACACCTGTGTACATGCCTAAAAATTATCCAGGCCCCAAAGAGTTTTGTTTATGTAAGTCATATTTGTCTCTATTTACTATATTAGAAATTAAAACAAAAAAATTTAAACATACCTGTTTATTTATTTAAATGAACAATGATAAACTCATTATTTTTAATGACATATTTTTGTGAAAAATAATTATATTTCCTTCAGAAAAGAATTTTGTGGGAAGAATGGCCGTGTTTTACATTTTTGTAAATCTCTTTAATGTCTGGCGTAATAAAACAGCTGGATTCTAATATGCGGATCTATACTCAGTATGTTGAAATGTGTTGCCCTTGGTGAAGTATATGAAAAATATCTGACTTCACACACCTGCACACTTGAGAAAAGGAGGGGTATTTTAATAGCCCTTTTCAGATAATTGTGGGCATGATGATTTTTTGAAGCTACACCAAAACTGAATAAGTAGAAGCCTTTTTAGTTTAGTTACAATGCGGAATCGTAAACCATCTAAGTAAACATTTTTACTCTATTATATTAAAATCTATTGGTCTATCTTGCATATTGAATAGTTCTTTCACCACACATGATTTTGTGACATCATTCATTGAAACTTTAGAAAATACTGGTTTACTGAGTTATGCTGATCTTCCAAATGTTTACACATTTCATTATACAATATCAAAAAGCCACATTTGTTAACATCACCATTGAACTCATCAGCAAAATCTTTAAGAATTGGGAAACTCTGATTCCCGTGAAAGTGAATACAAATTTTCAAAAATTTAAATTTTCACCTGAGATTTCAAATTTTATCCTTGGCTCTTACAAATAAGAGTAGGCTTTTATAAATATTTGCTGGATGAATAGAGAAGCTGTAAATGTGTGATGCCTTAAGTGTTTTAAGGATGACCGACCAGTCAAATTGGCCAGAATAAGCGACATGAAGCTAGAACATTTCACATCTGCCTCCAATGAAGTTTTTGCTCAAGGTTGGCAGAATGCCTTAAAAGGACAAAGAGCCAAGAATCTACTGAATTTAAAAAATATTTTTGCTATTTTTTAAAACTTATTTCTTGCCTGCCTGCCTATAAGGGTTTGTACGTGTGGCAAAATTCAGTCTGAGACTTGCCTTCTAAAACATACCACCAAGTAATAAGGTTGTCAAGAAGAAGACCCAAAATTCTTGTTTATCTCAAACTAAAAAGCTTCAGATGGTTACAAAAAAAAAAAAAAAACTCTAAAGAGTTGGAAAGACCAAAATCATTTCACAACAGAGGCTAGGATAAAGAAGTGAAAAAAAGAAACGAAATAAGTGGCAGATAACAGTTGGATTAGTGAAGCAGCTGGATAGCCAGACAATGTTGTCAACTGGAGGCACAAAGTACCTATGCATCAAAGGACTGATTTTGCCCAAAGATAGTATCGTCTTTCGTCATTGGCTCCTTGGAGGTAATCTCCAAGATTTTGGAATGTCTTGCCTGGTAAGAATGTCTGTTTACAACCTTGAGCCATGCCAGATCATCTGTGCCAAAATTGTGATTTATGGTGAGGGGGCCTCAGGCCACACAGTATCAGCTCAACTTTTGAAGGAGCTGGAGTCTAAGGTCAGACACACTGGTGGTCAACCATGTCTATATGACTGAGTCCCAATAACATTCTGGACACCAAGGCTCAGACGAGCCTTCCTGGTTGTCAACGCTCTGTATATATCATCACACTTCATTGCTGGGACATGTAAATGTTGTCCTCCACTGAGAGAGGATAACTGGAAGCTCCTTACTTGCAGCTGTCCAGGGACCATCCTGTGCTCTTTTTCCCTTGGCTGACTTTAGTCTGAATCTTTTTGCTGTAAGAAACCATAACTGTGAGTATAACAGCTTTCAGTGAGTTCTGTGAGTCCATCAAGCAAACTACTGAGCTTGAGGGTGGTCTTGGTTACCCCTGAACTTGCAACTCATGTCAAAAGTGAGAGTGATCTTGAGGACTTCCAAACTTTGTAATACCCAGATAAGAAATCATTTTATTCCTCCAGAAACTAAAATGGGATTAAAGTAGCTCAGCCTTCAAGTAGCAAGAGAGAGAAGAAGTACACTAAACTGACCAGATTTTTCCCTGCAGGAACTAAGATCTGAAAGAAACTGGGTCTAAAGATATAAAGAACAAATTTAATACTTTAAACCCAAACAAACAGTATTGGGTAACATGAAATACTATGTTCAATTCACCTCAATTGTATATAGATGAAATTCTGAATTTCCTCACATTTTCTGAACTTGAATTACTTGTGGGAGCAAAAGTGTAAAGAGTGGCCAGATGGTAAAGCAAAGATGTCCCAGAGTCATGGTTCTTGATAGAGACAGCTCCCCCTTTAACCCTAGGAGGCAGCAGCATGCAGTTATGTTCACAGCCACAGTGGAGGAGGGAAAAGGAACTGGCTTTCAGCCAATCTGATGACTCAAAAGCTGCCTTTACCCCCATACCTCAGACAGCCAAGCTCCTAAGTTCACACTTCATGTAATGACAAAACAAAATGGCAAGTCAAAAAGGAAAGCCAGAGCCCTAAGGGCCTCAGTATGGTCAAAGTATATATTTCAAACTAAGAGGTGTTTGGGAAACATGATGTTTCTAACATCCTGGAGGTGAGAGTTATATAACATCTCAAAGAACAAAGCATCCGTTTATTTCCCCTTCAGGATATTCTGTTTTCCTCTCAACGGCTTATGTGTACTGTACACACCAGCTGATGAAGGACAGGTAGGTGGATTTCAGTAACCTGTTTTCTTGAAAGTTGAGAAGGCAGCCATATGCAGAGCAGCATCTGTTGCAGGCTATAGCTGCCTGTTGCCAACAACGTTGCTCTGCATCACTTACAGAGCAGTCTTCTGAAATGGAGCCATGCCCCAGCTATCTAACCAATCAGGATCCAATTCCCTTTCATTTCAGAACCCACTCCCCCTTCCACAAAGACAAGCCCTGACACACTGTGAATACTTAAAATGACACAACAGACTGTTTTCAAGAACCATGTGTTGCAGAGCCAAATAAAAATTGGTGGAGAATTATTAGTTGGCCTTTCTGAGCTTCTGCTCTCTGCAGTGATTTCAGAAGACCCAAAGAAGCTAGCGTGTCCCTGCTTGGTCCTCACAGCTATTTTTGCACCTCCGTCAACTCATTCAATAAGCTTTTTCTAAGTCATCAATAAGCCCCTTATGAAACTCCACTTTGCAAAGTTACAAATTTGCAAATCAAAGAAAGTACATTTTTGTTTCATTAAAGAAGCAGGGCTCTGCAATTTATGGATCTGAACATTTTCCCAAACCAGGTGATTACATGTCATTTGACAAGCTGTGAGTGTTCTGAGTGCTTTTCACACATTGAGAAAACAGGCAAATAAGATGACACCTGGGCTTGGGTGGGAATCACCATGCCATATGAATCTGTCAAATGACGTTTGATTTTAAGTAGCTTTATTTAGTTTAGTTTAATAACAGTTCTTTTTACCAAGAACATTTATAGATAATATATTTTTCATTAAGTAAGGTAAATCTTTCCTGGGGCTCTTGCCCCCCGCTCCTATCCATTATTCTGTGTGTGTGGGGGGTTGGGGGTGGGGTGGGGTGGGTGTGATGCTTGTCCTTCCAAAAGTCTACAAAGAAAACCAGATATGTTTCCTCGTTTTGTTTTTCATTTTTGTGAGGTTTTATTTGGTAAGGAAGATTGGCCCTGAGCTAACATCTGTTGCCAATCTTCCTCTTTTTGCCCAAGGAAGATTGTCCCTGTGCTGACATCTGTGGCAATCTTTCCCTATTTTCTATGTTGGATGCTGCCAGAGCATGGTTTGATGAGTGGTGTGTAGGTCCATGCCTGGGAGTTGAATCTGCAAACCCTGGGCTGCTGAAACAGAGCATGTGAACTTAACCACTACACCACCAAGCCAGTCCCGTCCTCATTTGGTATCCCAGCTGGATTCTATACTATCTTAGGAATTCAAAATATAATCAGAGGAGATCTAAGTAGGAGAGATTGATATCCATCCATCTTTTCATATATTCATTCTCATTTAAAAGAATTTTGATCACTGGGGATAAAATGGTATGGAAGACTGTTGTAGCCTCAGTCCTCATGAACGTTAGCGTCTAATGGGGAAAATATTTAGAACCAGTGCGATATTGTGTTTGATAGGGCAAGTGTGTGGTACATTGGGAATATACCAGAGAGTTTACCAGAGGAAATTTAGCAGAGGAAGTGTTATCTAAGTTGCAACCTAAAGACTGAACAGGAGTTAGGCAAAGGAAGAGGAGAGAGAAAACTGTCACAAAGAGGAGGAACCAGAGGTGAAGAAACATAGGAAATTCTAGAAGTAATAGAGACTTTGCTGGGAGAAGCATCAAAAAAAGAAGCAGGACAGATTGGCATTGGCTAGATGCTGGGTACCCTTGTATGCCATGCTGAGGAGCTAGTAACTTATTCAGACAGCAATGGGCTTTAACTGAAGGATTAACACAATTAGATTTAAAAGTCTTCCATGGCCTTAGGATCAAACTTAATGCCCTTTATTGGGCTAACGTGGCAATAGGAAGCATAGCATAGGAATCAGAGATCCAGCCAAGAGGATCATGAAGTTCAGAGACAGGAAATCCAGTTTGGGACAGAGCATTGAACAGAGACTTCATCACAGAGATGTAAGTTGCTGGAAAACAAAGCCACCATTTCAGGTTATGACCAACAGAAGGACTAACTTGATGCTGAGTTAGATCTCCTGACATGATTCCTTTTACTCCCTGTCCTACACGACAGAGTCTGGTATGAGGCTCAACCTAGAGTGTGGAAGACTCAGTGCCCAAGATTAGAAAGATTAGAGGGACATAAGATCATCATTTCTATGATTGATTCATTCTTTCCTGCATTTATTCATTTAATTTTTATTCATAGAGGAGGACATCCTAGAAAAGCATCCATTTTTGCTCAATAATTCAATACATATGTGAATTATCAGATTCAGATGAAACAAGGTGAAATATCAGATTACAGAACACCTGAAAAACTAAATACATGTACAATATATTTCCAACACCTCTCTAAGATCAAATGTCTGACACAATATCAGCAATAGACAGATAGCCAAGTAATGTTAATGGCCAAAATGCCTCATTTCCCTAGCTGGGAATATTCCAGAATACAATGGCAATGTCAGGATCAGTGTATTTATTAAGTGTTATTTTATCAGTCTGCCACCCAGGATATTTATTAAAAACTGACTATTATAAGGCAGACCTGGAGCTAATGCCAGACAATTAAAGAATACTGAGAAATGCTGCCCCTCATTTCATGAGATTATAATCTCATGAGATTATGATTTTGAGAGTACAATTATAAGATAGGAAAATCAGTGGGAGAGTCTACACAATGTCACAGTGAGCTTACAGGGGGCAAGGTTTGTCAGGAGAGGCTTCATGGAAGAAAAGGGGCTGAATGTAGAACTATAGAAATGAGAAGTTATAGCGTTTAGTGGTAACAGTCTTACAGAAATGGAGATGGATGGCTTCCTTTTGTTTTCTTTAATAAGGAAACATTCCAAAGTCAGCCATATGTTTGGGTCCTGAGTCAAACAGGCGAATAGCAACATCACTATCAAGCTGTTCCTGTGGCTCCCATACTTTCCAGCTCTCCAACAAATTGTCGTGATCAGAACCATCAAACTAATACTTACCCTCATAAAGTCTTTCTAGCTACTCCTCACCTATTCTAACACATTTTCTTAGATCAAGAAGAAGATAGGTAAGTGTTTCCCTTTGTTTCCCCAACAACGCTCAGGAGCCTGTGAGGTGAAAATATTTTCCTACAGTTTCAAGCTCTAATGACTTTTGGGGAGCCATTTTAGGGACATTCCTAATGCCTTGGAGATTTTTAGACAATGAAGTAGGTTGCTAGTAGCCTGAAATCTACTTGACCTATTTTTGCGAGGACATTTCTCTCACAGGCCAGTGAACCGAGGGACACTTTCTGAATCATATAACCTCTTACAGGACAGTTGTGACTCATATGTACTTTTTAGTGAGATCTCTAGCAGATTCTCTATTTTGATGTCTGTCAGAGATCCACTCTCAGGTGTCTAGCAATTACTAGTATTGAACCTATATGTTTTACTGATAGGTCCTCATTAATTACTCCCCCATTTATTCCCCTCTGAAGGCTATACTGGAAAGTGTCCAGTTCTCATACTCCATTCCCACTAGGATAAAGTCTCAATGCTATTGTTGATTCTGACTTGACATTTTAGGAGCATCTGAGTCTTGTTTCACCAACAGTCTTCTACTTTCTCATGAATATTTCCCGAGAAATTCCTCTCCCCTGACCTGAAGACAGACAGACAGAAGTATTTTTATCCACCATGTCTCAGCATTTAGTGTTTATTATTTTACATGCACAGATTTCAAGACAAATCTACAAACAGCAGCAATCAGATCTTTTGTGGAAAAAAAAAATCTACACTGAGGGGCAGTGTTTCTGTATTTCAGAACACTGTCAGTAGATCTCCTTAAAGGGTATATTTTGGATCATTAAGAACTCCAGGAGAAGAAAATTTATAATACTATTTTGGGGATAGAGTACAAGGAGGATAAAATTTAATGAACCTTCATTTTATGTAAATACAACAAAACTTTGGATTTATAGAACTGATAACATCAGGGAACTCATTTAATTTTAAATAACCCAAGGTCCCAAATTTAAGGAACTCATCTGCTAAAGTTATTACTCTGTTAGACTAAGGGCCAGTAACTTCGTAAAATATGTATGCCAAGACACTAACCCTGAGTGGCAGGGAGCAGAGTGAAGTTTCAGCTGATGCAGTAGAGGAAGGAACGGTTTTCTCAAAAATGGAAGAGAGTGGGCTCACTTGCAACCATTTTCCTATTGTAAATCAGAAAAGGGACACATGAGTTTTTCACGCTCAATGCAGTTGTAACTCGTCAGAAAGCTAACTTCAGAGGCTGGTCCCATGAATGAAGCAGGCCTGGGGAATTCTGGGCAATGTCCTCCAGGACCACATAGAGGGAGGTGATATCATTTCAACAGGATTAAGGTGAGGAAGATAAATTTGCACCAGACCTTGGGGTTGAAGGTAACATGAAAAATCTGGTAAACCAAGTGCAAAGGCTGAAGATGGGGTTAAAATTGAGAGGATCCAGAAGATCAAGTAAGAGGTTGTTCAAAGAGAACAACAAAGTAGGGCAAAGGTTCAGGGCAGGGATTCCACATCTGCTTCACACCTTTTACTTATGTTTTAGCACAGTGTTAATTAGTCAGATATTGGGTCCAAGACGGCACACTCAAACAAGGGTAATTTGAGGAGGGCATGATAAAGGAACGATTCACAACGATGTGGACAGGGTGTAGGGAAACTATAAGGAATAGCACAATAACCTGCTAGAAGTAGCAGCAGAGCCACTGTTACTCCTGGACCCAATGGAGTGAGATAAGGGGGCAGTCATTGGTAGTTAGGACAGAGTAGTGATTAAAAGCCGCTTTGAGACCTTGAGATTTTAGATTGAGAGACACAGACAACATTGAAGTAACTTCTCAGGGAGGAAGCTAGAGGAATAAATGTCCAGAACTCAGTCTCCTCCCAATCTCTTACCAGCACTCCCCATTGACTGAACCCAATCAGAAGCCAGAAAACATGGGAGATTGTTCATGCAGTTCATATAAATCAGCCTCCCATTGCGCAGAGAGAAGGGTGGAGAGTGAAGGCAGAGAATCCAGTAGAAGCCATCTGCCTTTAAGTATCAGATCCCCATTTGAAAACCTGAAGCATACCAAAGAAAAGCATCCCAAAACACATCAACCCAGGGAAGAAGACTAGTGTCTTCAAAAGTGTCCAGGAGCAATGTCAGATTCAGTCAGTCCAAGAAACCTTCTCAAACTGTTAATAAAATTTGCTCTGTGTGCTCAGTGAAACTGAAGAGACTGACATACTTTCTGTTTCCAAGAATCTTACAATCTAGTTTGTTCATATGATTAAACAAATATTTGTTGAATTTCTAATAAATAAGGACAGAGATATACTGCATCTGTGCCTTCAAAGATATTGATAATAGTAAAAGATTCATTTGACTATCTTAAGGAGTAAAAAAAGATAAAATGTTATTAATCATTAAATGATGTAGTACCAATTCTAAGAACATTGTGAGTTCATAGAAGAGGAATATTACACACCCAGGAAGAAAACATCAACAATTCCCAGACACTTTTCTTGATCCCTTATCAGTTACTGGGTACGCTTAACTGCAATTGCAGCACACTGAAAGGCTGCTTTGCAGGGTATGAATTTTGCAGTCAGTCCCTGCTCCTTTCATCATAGGTTTCACATGTTCCTACATGGCTGAAGCTAGTGCATGTAGTGTCTTTGTGCAGATTAGGAAAAATGAGTAGACCATTTAGGAAATTGCACCTCTTACAGGGTGGAAGCAGCCACATACCAGGGCACTGGGCTTGGCAACCAGAGGACAAGATGGACTTCAGCTTCCATCTATGCCCGTTGGCTGGCCCTCTTGTGTAGAGCACAACCTGCATAATCATAAAAGCAAGCTATGCATTCATTCATTCACTCGAGAAACGTTTATTGATTACTTTTTATATACTAAGATTAGCAATTGCTTTGCCATATTTTAGTTTTCCACTTGGGCTAGGAGTGGCAATAAACAGCTGTGGTTTGGGTAGGCCATAAGGTAAACTCTGAGTTAAACCTAATGCAAATCCTTTCAAAATAAAACTATTGGTTGCTAGGAACCAAATAGTAATAGAAGCTCAACAGTGAACTATGGTGCTGCTCTCTGGCAAAATCATCACCTCCTTATTTCTGTGGTTAACTCTACTTTCCCACAAAGATATTTCCAAATTATGAAGCCATGGGCTGCTTTGTGACCTTACTCTATTTTGCTCTCTCTTTCTTTCTATTTGTGAGCCTGCTATGATCCTCTTTTCAAAACGTGCTTTGGACCTCTCCCTGATATAATGCAGTATAATGAAACACCCTGGTGTTGGCCATTAGAGGGACAACGCAGAAAAGCAGATTGGAGGCAAGAAATGCTACCATACAGGTTCCTAAAACTTCAGTGGAATAGGAGACAGCAGGCTTGGATTTTGCGTCTGTCCATAGTACTAACTTAAACTACACTGAGGCAAGATCTCTCTGTGCCTCAGTTCCCTCATCTATCTAATACACTTTATTTAGATCAGTAAGATCTCCTTTAGCTTTAACTTTCTGTGGTTCTTATATGATTATAAAAAGAAATTGTGATTTTTACATAGAGGGTGCCAGACTTTCTATTTTGAGTATTCTCTTAGGACATCTGTACAGTGTTATCATTACTGCTGTAGGCTCTGTCCCCAGTCTCCAAAATCAGGCATCCCAATGTCATTTCCTCTATTTTTCCCATAGCTGAACTTCTACTTCTGTGACTTCTATAATCCCCTTGGTGAAAGAGTTTTCCCTCTTGCCCTCTAAGCCACCTGCTAATTGGCGTGTGATGGAGCATCCCACCTGTACGATACCTCTCTCCTGCTAATAAACGACACAAATTAAAATGATCACACTTATCGTATATTCCACTTGAGATTAAACCAAGGAATGTTTTATTCTATGTAAGTATCTTCCAGCTGTAGGAAGAAAATGTTAATCAGACATTAAAGATGCCAAGAAAAATAAATTCAATATGTAAATAGCTACTTTGAGTAATTAGCTATTTACTATTTAATAAATGCTAAATAAGATCTCCCAGTTCACCACAACATTGGAGAAAAAGTACTTTGAAAGGCACCATAACAGGTTAGTGTTGACAAGAGCCTACAGCCCCAGTGAAACGTCTAAAAGTTTAATCAGGTTCTTGTGGCAGCAAGAGAGCCCAGCATAAGAGCTTGAAGCAAATAGAATTGGTCTGAGTGATAAGGGAGAAAGATGATGGGACAGTGCTTTCACGCTGACAGAGAGAAGTCATCAAAGACACGATGATCACAGAAACCGTTTCAGTTACACCTAACTGCTGAATCAACGATGAATGGATTTGAACCCTGACAACAGATCATTATTTGAGTGCGAAAGGCAAGCTTTGCTTAGATTGGTTAGTTTATCTAGTGTCAGCTTACTGTTTGTTAGGACACTGACATTTACTGGGTGTGATAGTTAATTTTATGCATCATCTTCAACTTGACTGGGCTAAGGGAAGCCCAGAGAACTGGTAAAATGTTATTTCTGGGTGTATCTGTGAGAGTGTCTCTGAAAGAGATTAGCATTTGAATCCGAAGATTGAGTAAAGAAGATTGGCTTCACCAATGTAGGTGGGCATCATCCAATCCATTGAGGGCCTAAATAGAATAAAAAGGCAGAATAAGGGCAAATTCACTCTCTCTGTTTGAGCTAAGACATACCTCTTCTCCTGCCCTTGAAGATAGGCACTCCTGGTTCTTGATCTTTTGGACTTAGTTCAAGATCTACACTCTCAGTCCCCCAATTTTCATGCCTTCAGACTGGGCTGAATTACACCACCAGCTTTCCTGGCTCTCCAGTTTGCAGACAACAGATCATGGGACTTCCTGGCCTCCATAACTGTATGAGTCGATTCTACTAATAAATCTCTTCCATCTATCTATCTATCTATCTATCTATCTATCTATCTATCTATCCTATTGGTTCTTTTTCTCCAAAGAACTCTGACTAATACACTGGGGTTTCACAACATTGCAAATAAATTAAAGAAAACCATAAGAGTAACAGCTTAACCAGAGATTTATTACACACAGAAGTAGGCTAGAAGATTGGGAGGCGTAGTCTCACTGGGCCATCTCGATGCCAAGATCTCACTGGAGGTGAAGACCTGCTATCTGTGGGTCACCCTGAGGGTGAACAGATTTGCATTCCGTGATCTTTCCAAAGTAGGACCTCCGTTAGTCCTCTCTTCATCAAGAAGTATTATCAGTGTCTAATAAAGCATGCAACTGTACAGATGTTTGTGTAGATAATCATGGAGGTCACATAAGTGTCTTGTATTTATTTACTTTTTTATTAAGATTATGATAGTTAACAACCTTGTGAAATTACAGTTGTACATCATTATTAGTCATGTTGTAGGTACACCCCTAGTGCCCCCCCCGACCCCCCCTTTCCCCTGGTAACCATCGATTAGTTCTCTTTGTCCATATGTTAACTACCACCTATGAGTGGAGTCATACAGAGTTCGTCTTTCTCTGTCTGGCTTATTTCACTCAACATAATACCCTCAAAGTCTATCCATGTTGTTGTGAATGGGGCGACTTTGTCCTTTTTTATGGCTGAGTAGTATTCCATTGTATATATATACCATATCTTCTTTATCCAATCATCAGTTGCTGGGCACTTAGGTTGGTTCCATGACTTGGCTATTGTGAATAATGCTGCAATGAACATAGGTGTGCATGGGACTTTTGGAATTGCTGATTTCAGGTTCTTAGGATAGATACCCAGTAGTGGGATGGCTGGGTCATAAGGTATTTCTATTTTTGACTTTTTGAGGAATCTCCATACTGTTTTCCATAGTGGCTGCACCAGTTTGCATTCCCACCAACAGTGTATGAGGGTTCCTTTTCCTCCACAGCTTCTCCAACATTTGTCACTCTTGGTTTTGGATATTTTTGTCATTCTAACAGGTGTAAGGTGATATCTTAGTGTAGTTTTGATTTGCATTTCCCTGATGATTAGTGATGATGAGCATCTTTTCATGTGTCTATTGGCCATCCTTATATCTTCTTTGGAGAAATGTCTGTTCATGTCTCCTGCCCATTTTGTGATTGGATTGTTTGATTTTTTATTGTTGAGTTGTGTGAGTTCTTTATATATTATGGAACATAAGTCTCTTTTGATCCTCATATTCTCTTCTCAGAAAAAGCATACAAAACAAAACTAATTATTTTCTCTCCTTAAAATAACTGTGTTGGTCGGGGTTTTGTATGTAGCAGAGCAGCTCTCTCCCTGTAACCTATTGAAAGTCAGCCCTCCTGTAATGTACAGCATGGTGACTGTAGTTAATAATACTTTACTGCATATCTGAAAGTTGCTAAGAGAGTAAATCTTAAAAGTCCTTGCCACAAGAAAAAAAAAGAAAAACAATTTTTGAAACTGTATGTTGGCGGGTGGTATTACGGTGATCATTTCACAATGTATACAAATATTGAATCATTATGTTGTACATCTGAAACTAATATAATGCTATATGTCATTATAACTCAATAAAAAATTAATTCAAAAAAAAAAGAAAGTCTGCACTCAATTCAAGGGAAATAAAGCCCAAAAACTGTGTGTTACATGGCTCTAGAACTGACGGCACTATTTTGAAAAAGGCTTTTCTGTCTTTCAGGCTCTTGCATTCCCTTTCCCCAGTCTTTTCCCTTACCTGGTACTACAGGACCTTCCTAGATCTCAAAGCTATTATTAAGAAACCACCATCTTGGGGCCTCCTCAGTGGCGAAGTGGTTAAGTTCGCACGCTCTGCTTCAGCAGCTCGGGGTTCATGGGTTTGAGTCCCAGGTGTGGATCTATGCACTGCTCATCACGCCATGTTGTGGTGGCATCCCACATGTAAAAATAGAGGAAGATTGACACAGATGTTAGTTGAGGGACAATCTTCCTCACCAAAACAAAGAAAGAAAGAAAACACCATCTTACATCATGAAGTTGCACTAAGCCTCATCTCCATGTGTTGAATAAGAAAGCTGGGGAGACAGTACGTATAGTGGTCATACTCAGACTCCAGAGCCAAAGTGACAGTGAACAATTTGCTCAACTTCCGTCTCAGGGCCTCCAAGCACAAGATAAATAGATGCAATTATAGTATCTACTGCATAGATATGTTGTGAGGGTAGAAATAGTTTATGAAGTACTTAGTATCATGCCTGGCACAGAAGAATCAATTAGTTAGTATTAACTCCTATTGTTTTCTATTTTTATCATTTCTAAAATAATTGCTATATATTATTTAAAAATTTTGAGAAATAGAGAAAAGAAGACAACTGACAACGAAAACTATGTATATTCCTAACATCTAAAGATATCTATTGTCAATATTTTGGTATATTTATCATTCATTTATCATTAGCATACAAATACACAGATATTTTTAATTTTTTAAATAAAAATGGTGGCATACCATATAATTTTGTTTTCAACTCTTTTCACTTAATATTATGAATAGATTATTATGTTCTTAGTATTCTTCAAATGCATGATTCTAATGGACATATTATACGCTACCATATGGCTATGATATGATTTATTTTACTATTCCCTGACTGACTACTGAGCCATTAGATCATTTTCAGTTTTCCACCAATGCAAATAATGCTGCAGCAAACAGGCTTGACTGATAATTGTTTGTCCGCTTCTTGATTGTCTCTGATATGGAAAGCGCTACCTGAGACTACTTTCCAATCATCTCTATCACCAGGATCTGTGTGATCAAAGGGCAGTGGCCCAGTTTTTGCTTGAGACACATCGTGGTCATTCAGTTAGAAGCCAGGGGTCAGGGGCAGAGTAGGAGAGGCAGGTCAAAACACCTTCCTAACTTCTGTCAGCTGAATGGAGTTGCTCTGTCTTATGAAGCCAAACATGACCAGGTCATAATACAGGCATAGTCCACCTTCTTTGGCCTAAGAGTTAGTAGAAATTCATTGCAGATTCTGGCAACAGATTTTCTGTATTACCTTTGTCTTTTTCTTTGCCCACATTGGTATTTTAGTAGAAAATTGAGAGATGCTGTGTCAAGAAATGCTAGTTGATCTCTATCTTATTTATAGTACTGTATATAATTTATAATGTGTTAATTATGTATTTGTGATCCACAGAGGCACAGAACTACATCAATCACATCTCATATTCCTGGCATGCTACCATTATCAGTTCATGCAACTCTCCTTTCTTTTTTTTTCTTTTCCTGCATCTCTTTTATCCAATTCCATTTCCTGCCCCTAAGACACCCATTCTCAAGTATTTAACATGAGTTTATTCAGTCTAAATTTCAGACCCTTATTTCTTATATGTCCATCTATGAAAATACATAACATCATATTCTGCGTGTATTTAAAAATGTATATAAATTTTATTTTGCTACTAATTTCATATTTCTTGTCTTTTCTAATTGCAGCGTTATGTCTTTGAAATCTATCCATGTTTTCATACAGATTTATTTCATCCCTCCTGTATCTTATTCCTTTTTGTGCACCTTCCATATTTTGCTTCTCTAGTCCTCACAAGGTGGTCCCTAGTCGTCTTCAACTCTTTGCTACCATCAGTAGTACTTCAACAAAGTACTTCATCTTTGTACAGGTTTTCTTTCAGAAAAATATTTCTACAAATCTTCCCTGTCGAAAAGTTCAGAAAAGAATTGCTGAAGCACAGGGTATTTTTAACTTAATTTTACGACTAAATTGCTTTCCAAAAAGCTGTACCAGCCCTCACGGTAATTAGCAGTGATTGAGGTTACCAGCTTCTGCACAAGCTCACCAGCACTTGATACTGTCCAAATTTATTTTTTGCCAATCACATAGATGCAAGCTGATATTTTATCTTTATTTTTATTTATTTCTTTATCAATGAGATTGAATTTCTCTCCACATATTTCTCAGCCACTCAATTTTCTCTGTAAACTGATTATTTCATCTCCCCTCTTCTCTATAGGGTTTTCTTTCTGTTGTATATTTTATAACTATTTCTTATATATTTTAGATGAATCATTCATCAGAGATGCTGCAAATATTTCTTGCAACTAAGCATCCAGCCAAACTCTATTTTAAATAATTCATACGTGTCTGCTACTGAAGGAATTCTAGTTAGTGGAGAAGATGCTGTTAGAAGTAAGACATATAGCTCCATCATTTCTTTGCCTTTTCCAGAGCACTAAAACTCTTCTAAGACTCTTCTCCCATTTCTAGGTTTTATTTTTCAAACAAAAAATAACTTTTTTTTACTGTTTTATAACTCATAGCGCTAATAGTAATGATAATAATGATTATAACATGGACTTTATTACAAGCATTCTGCATAAGAAAAATTCCATAAATGGGAAACTATAGTATATACATTTGTGGCATACTATAGCTTTTAAGTGATAAAGAACAAAAGATTATCTGGATGTTTCCATGTCATTTGTGTTCTTAAATAACAGTTGTTTCTTCTTATATCTATTATTTTACGTACATATTGATTTCTTCTTCTGTTCCTACTTTCCTTATTCTTTAAGAATTTGGTGATTGAAAAGATGGTCAACTGACAAGGGCACGTCAAGCCCTCATTCACCACGGCCTCTCACAATTCTGGGAGAAGGTGAGAGCAGTCACACGTGTCCCAGGAGTAGGGAGGACAACTAGACATTCTCCTAGTTTAGGACCACAGCAGTAGATTGCATTGGCTCCACCTTTACTTGCACACTCAATCCTTGCAAGCATTTCAGGCATACACTGTCATTTACTCTGTGTTAGGGTTAGGCTGGGGATACTTTATGGAGGGTTACTGAACAGAAACGTAGACTCAAGACTAGCAAATCTTATAAAATATGTGCATAAGAATTGCTCAGGATGTGTGCCACGGGATGGTGGTGGATGTTTTTTCTCACAATGAGCTTGCATTCTCTCCTCCATTCCAGAAGTCTGCAGCCCTGTGGGGAGGCCTTCCTTGTCCAGCATTGCCTATGACTGAGGAGAGCTTTTCTAATCAGGCTTACTCACAGATATAAACTACCTCTTCCAACCTAAATCTTATAGGTAATCAATGTCATATGTTGAGTCCATTTTCTTATTCCTCAATTAATTTAGAACTCGGGAGGTGAAGAGTGTCACTGAGGCTCCCAAGAAGAATAAATTTTGTTAAACAATACAGGTAATGAGATTTTACCCCCAGATGTTTTGATTTAGTAGGTCTAAGGTGGCACAACTCCTAGAAATCTTCATTTTTGACAAGATTCTCAGGTAGGAATGCAATAGGCTCCCATGACAACCCTGGAAGTTTCTTTTAATGCATTTAGGAGTGGCCACTATGCCCAAGCGTCAGGAAGGTTTTTAAAATGTAGTTCTCCAAAGTGATGTGATTGGAATTTTATTTTTTGCTTAATTTTATGTGAAATTTTTATAGCAAAAGTTAGTATTTATTGAGTAGCATTTTTTATGAGTCACACTGTCATGAGCTTTATTTAAATCTTTTAGTAACCTTTACATTAATTATAAACGCATGGATTTTTTACTCCAAATTTTTCCAGATGAGGAATCCAAGGCCCAGAAAAAACATAATCACTTTCCTGAAGCTTTGTAGGGAAGTAAATGACAGATATGAGGTTTGGACCCACATCTGTTTGGGCCAATGTTTTTTCCACTACACTACTCTGCTTTCTCATTCATATCTATACGTACTCGTGGCATTAAACCATTAGTCAGTGGGTCCGAAAAGCTAGAGTTACCCCCACCTTCCAAAATGTTACAAAAATGCCTGTTTTATTCCCATATCAAACTGCTGTCTCCAAACTGTGTTTGGTACTTATAGTACTCTCCAAATAATATAGTATGCCTTCATCAAGGAGGTGCGTGGAGGCATGAAAGGGACGTAAGTACATGTGAGTTGACCCCATATTCTCTTTCCAATAGTGAATAATAATCAATAAACAAATCAGGGCTACTTTTTCATTACATCATTTTCTACATAGTCATCAAAAGTAAAAGTGTTGGTTGGATGTGGCATAGTGAAAAGAATAGAGAAATTGGAGCAAGGTTCCCTAAGTTCTAGTTTTATCTCTTTTACTTTCTGGCAAGTCATTTATACTGTTTAATCTGAGGTTTCCTCAACTATAAAATTATAGAATTGGTCAAAATCAAGGATGTGTATTACCATTTCTCCCATCTTCTTCCATGGAAAGCATTGCTAACCGATCATGACATTTTTTTTTTTCAATTGACCTGCAGGTATAGATGCAAAGGCTCCTCATCCCGGGGCTCTAGAAAGCGACAAGCAATTGATCCGAATTGCCATGCAATCTGAACCCTATTTACCATTGCTAAAATAGATCACATCTAAAGTCTTCCCACCTTTAAGTCTAAGATTGCTGTCAGTAGAGACCAAGAGACAGTAGCAATTAAGTGAAAAACCCTAAGCCAGAACTTAACACCTAAGAGTTTTAGGAAGACCATGTTATCAGAATGGCTTTTGTTGGATATAATAACTTTAATAAAAAATCTCCATAACGAGTGATCTTTCTCCCTTCTCTTTGAAAATACGTAGCTTGGCCTCTGGCTGAGGGAAAGAGAAGAAATCTTCTGCCCTGACATCCCTCCATGAGGTGGTATGAAGCATAATAGGCAATGACAGCAGAGTATTTGTTGTGAAATCTAGAAGAAGAAAAGCCCTACGATAAATATAAATCTCATATCCATTTCAAAGCCCTTGGGTAAGGAAGGACCCAACAGCTACGTCTCTGCTTCAGGGCAGGTGGAGTAACCACCGCAGGGGCCACCAGGGCCTTGTTAGGGAAAGAATGTCATACTGCTCCCAGTATAACACAGTCTTTCTCCTCTCCCAGTAACCCCTTCTAGAAATCACACCTGGTTAATCAGGATCTTCAAGCAGAGAGATACCTCGCAAATCAAGAATCATCTTTAGATAAGTGAGCTCTCGTGAAAATGTCTATCCACCAGGCAGACAACTCAACAAACGATTATTCCCTACAGGAATCAAGAATCCCCCTGCCCAGGTCTCCATCATCACACTAAATCTAGTTCATGACATTAAATCATCCAGGTTTCTAAATGATAGTATTTGTGTTCAAATCCATAGGCACTTTTGTGAGTCTGATCAAGATTTGAAGTTAGCATGTTCATCATCTGCGCATCTATACAATATATATTCTTTCAATTCTCTCTAAACTTCTCCCTACTGACGCTTATCAACTGATGAAACAGTATTACACGTTCCGCTTCTGAGTGCTCCCCATGTGATACACATTTTCCCTTTGCTGATAATGTAAGCTTCCTGCCACCTGTGACCCAAAAGGTTTAAGTTGTTTGTTTGCTAATCAACACGAAGCTCTCTTCTATTTAGCCCTGGACTTGACCCTCAACTGCCTCATGTGCTGGAGTAATAATTTCCCCTGAGTTCTAGTTACCGCATGCACCTGGTGTTTCTTTTATTACCAGAAGCTTTCCTAGCAACACAGTCCTGTGCTACATCCAAAAGCAGAGACACAACGTGCTTTAAGGATGAAAGTCAGGTATTCACAAAATGCAGAATTCAAGAACTCCCTGTCCTTCCCTGCCATACGTATCCACATAGAACGCCTTGTGTGTGCCTTCCCTGACAGTTTGAAAGGGCCTTTGAGGTTTAATCAGTAGATAATGGCAAAGGGATAACACAGTGTTCATAGTGGGAATTCTTATCTCAATGCTCCTGCCGGCAGAACACCAAAGACTGCACGCTTTGCAGTTTATTTAGCTGTAAGGAATAGGGGTCAGGGTGATTTTTGGGTTACGATATATAAAAATACTATTTTTCTCAACTCAAAAGTGATCTCTAGGCAATATGTAACAGCAACTTGTAAGAAGTTCAAAGTAAAACATTTCTCTTAAGGGAATACATTCCTTTTCCCTGTAGTTCATATTATAATAATTCCTGAATTACTAATCTTGGTCCTTTTTTGTATGTCTTTTTAATTTTATTTTAGCAAATGACATTCCCAATCAAGTCAATGATTGAAAAATTAAAAGTTCATCTCTATTGATGCTCCAGAACAAACAAAATCCATGACTTGCAGTGACTAAGCAAACACTGATTTTTTAGAGCAGTCAAGACCTAAATTCATAAAGACAACTCAAAAATTCTGTGAAAATACCTAGGTTTTTAAATATAACGTATATATTTACATATATTTTATATAATTATTCTTTAGGGTTTTGTTAGTAATCCTATTTAGCATTCCAATTATTTTATTAATTCAAATTTCCTGCAACATCTTGTAAACTGCTTTGCATTTTCCATTCCTAGTGTGGTCCTTGGACCTGCAGCATTCATATCACCTGACGGTTTTTGACGCTAGTCTTTTATACTCCACTTCTACTGATTCAGAATCTGCATTTTTTTAGCAAGATCCCTGGGTGGTTCAGATGTACCTGAAAACGTAAGACATTCTGGGCTAAAGAAATGAGCCTGGACTTTTTCATTCCCACAGACAAGATCTCAGATTTAAGCCTTATGACTTTTGACTTTAGATGTTTCCAAATTTCTTTAAACATCATATTCTTCTTTTGTAGAAAGAGTATGGTAATATATATCACAGGGTTGTTAAGAGGTTAAAGATAGTTAACGCACATGAAGAAATTAATCAGCACGGGACCTAGAGTCCAGACATTTTCCATGAATGTTCATTGCCACCTTTCCAAAGGTTATGGGTTGCCAAAACAGAACACAGGGTAAGTCCCCTGCCCTGTACATATGACCTACTACTCCTCCCTTTACTTTTCTACTCAGCATTACTATTGTTACATCTTAATGGATACTCTACTTTCCTACAGTAGACCATCTTAATCTTAATAAAAGAACTAGATTAATACAGCAAATCCAACCTTTTAGACAATATCGGAAAAAACCTTTATAAAATGTAAGGAAAACCATAAGTACTATAGTTAAGTCGGAATTACTTGTTCATCATTCATTCATTCATTTGTAACACATGTATATATTGGCTGGTCTATTTTCTACAGTGCACTGGGTATTTGAACCACTGTAGATTTAAAAAACACGCATTTTTCCATTTCTAAACAAGGCACAGCTGGAATCTGCAAGGTGCTCTAGGTGGCTTCCGGTGTAGGGGTGGAGTAAGTACAGGTCATGATGCAGCTGCAGGGAGAGGATGGGGTGGGATACGCTGAGGTTAAGGGCGGCTCAGAGAACTGTGGAATCAGGTGCCAGGCGCTGCAGCCTGGACCACTCTTCCCAGAGGAAGCCCGATTTCACGAGATCTCCGGACTTCCACTGCGGCCTGCAAGGGAGTCCTGGGACGGGAAAGAACTGGGTGTCTTGGGTGCCGGAAGCCCCACCTCCGGGACTCGTCCATAAAGTCTGGCTCACGCCACCTGTCACGCAAACCCCAGTGCTCTTCCACGCCTCGTCCCCTCACTCAAAGTGAGGGAGCACCTCACCCCAGTGGCCTGGCCAGGTACAGTCTATGTCTATAGCTTGTCATGTGGAAAATAGACAACATTTTGACAGTAAATAATCTTAGTTGATAAATTTCATAAACAAACTTTAAGTATTCTTAAAGATCAGAAAATGGAGATCCCTGTGTAAGTCTGAAGAAAAAGGATTCATTGAAGACATGGGATATGAGCAACTCTTGAAAGACAAGCAGAATATGAACGTTCATAGATATGAGAGAGATAGAAACACTCATATAAACATAATATGGTATCTAAGGTTTAAAACAAACTGTAATTTTTTTTTTCACGATTACATCTAATTCAATTTAATTTGCATTTGAGTAACTCGGCGAACTGGTAAAGACAAAGGCAAGTGTCTAAATTGTACATATGATCCCTAAAAATGCCAATGTATCCCAAAAGTCTGGATTTTAGTCTCTCTACTCTTTCTTTTTCTTTTTCTTTTTTTTAGTAAGTTATAAGGAGCTAAACCTATATCCAAAGCAATGTATCTGTCTTTTTAAAATTAATTATTTTGGGGCTGGCCTGGTGGCGCAGCAGTTAAGTTCGCATGTTCTGCTTCTCAGTGGCCCAGGGTTTGCGCGTTAGGATCCTGGGTGCAGACAAGGCACCACTTGGCAAAAGCCATGCTGTGGTAGGCATCCCATGTATAAAGCAGAGGAAAATAGGCATGGATGTTAGCTCAGGGCCAGGCTTCCTCAGCAAAAAGAGGAGGATTGGTAGTAGTTAGCTCAGGGCTAATCTTCCTCAAAAATAAATAAATAGATAAGTAAAAATTTTAAAAAAATTAATTATTTTCAAACACTTTAATAAAAGAAGTAGTGTGTAAAATATTCCCATTGTCAAACAATGTAGATGAGCACAAGTCCTCCTTTGTGGGTATTATTCATGATAGGAAATGTTATGCTACAGTGATAAACAATTTCAAAATTTCAGTGATTTAACCCAACAGAAATTTCTTTGTCATTCTGGGTCTGAGCAGCAATCAAAGTAGTTCCCCTCTTCCCAGTATACTGACTGCTTTGATCTTTAGACTGCTTTATGTGAGCACAGGATTTCACAGTCACCAAAGCAGGAAAAAGAAATCACAGAACATGTTACAGCATTTCTTAATTGCTTCTAACCAGAACACGTGTCACTTCCACTCATAGTTTTTTGGACAAAGCGAGTCACATAGTCATGGCTAATTTCAAAGCAGGCAGAAAATATGATATTCTACATACGCCAGGAAGGAGAGAAAAACTGTATTTCTGAGTAAAGAGTTCAATGAATTACACGACCATCCAGTAATCAAAGTCTGTCTGCAAAGGTAACTACTATCACCTGCAAACATTTCCTTATGACTTTCTATAAATGTATGAATACAGGTAATTAAACCCACACAGAATTTACCTTTACAATTATAGTTCATTTTAAATGAACTTTATCATGCCATATGTATTACTCTGCAACTTGCTTCTTTTATTCTCTGAACATATTTCTTGTAGATATTTCTGATTCAATACTATTGGTCTACCTCATTCTTTTCAACTTTCTTCTTCATAGTAACTCCGGAGTATAGAAATGCCAAAATATATCTAATTTGATGAATATCCAGTGGGCTTACAGTTTTTTTATTTATATGCACTTTGATACTACCATAAGTGGTATTATTTGGTAGTTGGTAGAATTTAGAATTTCACTTAATACTTATATTAAGTGAATATTTATATTGTTAGCCAGACACTTGCTAAATTAACGTATTAGCTCAAATATTTTAACTGTGAATTATTTGGGGTTATCTAAATTCACAATTGTGTTGCCTGCCAATACAACAATTTTACTTAAAATCCTTGTATTCGTTTTCCTTTCCCCTGTTGCACTGACTAGGACTTCTAGGGCCATAAAGAACGAAAATTATGATAGTGGCATTTTTTTGTCACACCTAATATCAGAGAGGAACATTCTAATATTTCACCATTAGGTGTGAGATGTTTTTCCACAGATTTTTACAGATACTCTATCACATTAAGAAAGTTCTCCTCCATCCCTAGTTTGCTAAATGTTTTATGATAAATGGATGTTGAATTTAATCCATTGCTTTTTTGTACCTTTTAGGTGATCATATGGTTTTTCTATATTTAATGAATTTACAGACATTACAATGTTAAATCAATCTTACAATCCTGAAATGTCAATCTTGGAAATTTTTCAGTTATTAGCATTTTAAATAATCTTCTTGTCTTTCTTGGACTCCAATTATTCTTGTTTTGAACATATGTGTCCCACGTGTCTCTTATACACTTTTCATGACTTTCCTTCCTTTTTTTCAGAGCTTCAGTTTGGACTTTTTCTTCCTCCCAGCAGGGCTTCTGTATGGATATTGAATTTTTATTTTCCATTAGTGTAGTTTTAAATTTTTATTATTTCCTTTTGATTTAATGCTTTTTTGGAGTTCCAATTTTCTGCTAAAATTCTCCATCTTATGCTCTATTTTCTTGAACACATTAATCTTAATTAATTTTAAGTTCACAGTGAACACTCCAATATCTTGACCTCCCATGCACCC
This sequence comes from Equus przewalskii, assembly GCF_037783145.1. Lineage (NCBI taxonomy): Eukaryota > Metazoa > Chordata > Mammalia > Perissodactyla > Equidae > Equus > Equus przewalskii. The sequence goes on along the minus strand of NC_091849.1, from coordinate 17,911,921 downwards.
ATTTCTATTATCTATATTTTTTCTTACTTTTGTAAATTTTTGGTTTATTTCCTAATATAGTAAAGTCATCAATTCTGCACACATTGATCATAGATTAAATGTAATCCATTCAAAATTTCAACAGGATTTTTGGTTAAATTGACAATCATATTCTAAAATTAATAAAAGGAAACAAAATACTTTGGCAATGTTGAAAATGAAGAACAAAGCAAGAGAACTTAGTCTACAAAATGAGGAGATATATTATAAGGTTGTAATTAAGACAATTTAGTGTTGGCATAGGGTTAGGAAAACTGACCAATGAAACAGAATAAACAATAGAGCCACAGACCTATACATATATGGTCACCTGATTTTATGATAGTTAACAAAGGTGACAGTGCAGAGCAGTAGGTAATGGATTGTTTTTTAAGTAAATGATGCTAGATCCACTGGGTATCAATATGGGGGAAAAATTCAACCATGATCTCACTGCATACACAAAAGTCAATTCCAGATAGATTATAGGTCCAAATGTGAGAAATTAAAAAAAGAGGACTTCTAAAAGGTAACTTAGGAGAAAATTTCATGATGCTCATTTAGACAAAAACAATGAAACAGAACACAAAATCAGTAATCATAAATGAAATGAAATTTAAATTAGATTACCATAAAATAAAATGCAGTTGTTTATCAAAAAATAGAAGTGTAAAGGCAAGCCACAGAGTGAAGGAAGAAATTTTCAATACATTTATCTTACAGAGGACTCATATGAGAATATAAAGAAAACCTACAAATCAATAAGAAAATATCAGGAAACCGAACAGAAAAATGGGCAAAAAACTTTATCACTTTATCAAGGAGGATATTGAAATGGTCAATAAGCATAGAAAAGTTGTTTTAAGCTTAATTATTCAATAGGAAAATGCAAATTAAACTAAGATGTGTTACTACGACTCCATACCCTCTATAATACCAAAATGAAAATAATAGATAATTCCAAATCTTGGTGAGAATGTGGATTTATTAGCACACTTAAGTTGTATCCTTATAAGGTGTGCACTTTTGTGTACGTCTGTTATATTCCAAGAAAATGTTAATTAAAAATCACTGCCAACTCATGACAAACTCATAAAACTCAGCAAACTAGGGGGAAGAGGAAACTCCCTTAAACTGGTTAAGGATATCTAAATGACGTAAACAATAAACACCATGTTTATTGTGAAAAATAGAAAAATTTCCCCCTCAGATCTAGATTACTACATCTATTTGGCATTTTATTAGAGGTCATAGCTAGCAGAAAAAGGAAAAAGGAAGGAAGGAAGAAAAGAAGAAAGGAAATAAAACTTATAGAAAAGACGTAAGAATCTATAGACAAACCATTAGCATTAATATGCAAATTTTTAAAATTTACTGGATAAACTGTAAATTTTTGTTTGTTTCTTAATATATAAAAAAGTCTTTGGTGGCAGCCTGGTGGCATAGTGTTTAAGTTCATGTGCTCCACTTCACAGGTTCAGATCCCAGGTGTGGACCTAGTACTGCTTGTCAAGCCATGCTGTGGCAGCTTCCCACATAAAATAGAGGAAGATGGGCACAGATGTTAGCTCAACGATAATCATCCTCAAGCAAAAAGAAGAAGATTGGCAAGAGACATTAGCTCAGGACCAATCTTCCTCATACACACAAAGAAGTCTTCAAATAAAGTTTTAAAATTAGGCAACTTGATTTTTTTTTGAGGAAATTAGCCCTGAGCTAACATCTGTTGCCAATCCTCCTCTTTTCACTGAGGAAGATTGGCCCTGAGCTAACATTTGTGCCCATGTTCTTCTATTTTATATGTGGGACACCTGCCACAGCAGAGCTTAATAAGTAGTGCATAGGTCCGCACCTGGGATCCAAACTGGAGAACCTCAGGCCACCGAAATGGAACATGTGAACTTAACTGCTACACCACTAGGCAGGCCCCTTGATATTTCTTTTTAAATATTCTATTTATTTATTTATTTATTTATTTATGGTGAGGAAGATTGGCCCTGAGCTAACATTCATTGCCAATCTTCCTCTTTTTGCTTGAGAAAGATTGTCCCCTGAGCTAACATCAATGCCAATCTTTCTCTATTTTGTATGTGGGATGCCACCACGGAATGGCTTGATGAGTGGTGTGTAGGTCTGCGCCCAGGATCTGAAGCTGCAAACCCCAGGCTGCTGAAGTGGAGAATGCAAACTTGACCACTACGCCACTGGGCCAGCCCCCCAATATTCTGTAATTATTAGATTACACAAGCAAATTACTGAAATGGTCAAAAAAAACAAAAACATATTCTCAATCTCATTATGTATAAGGGAAACACAAATTAAAATTCCACAAAATATATACAAACAAATTAGAATGACTACAGCTAAGATGACTCACAATTCCAAGTTTTGTCAAGGGTTTTTTAAGCACCTGGAACTCTCATTCAGTGCTGGTGGGAGCACAAATTGTTTCAAACACTTTGGCAAATGAGAGTATCTACTAAAGCTGAACTTTTTCATATCCTACCACCAGCAGTGTTACTTCTGGGTATATATACCCATCAAAGATATGTGTCTGTGTGTGAGTATGCACCAAAAGACACGTAAAAGAGAGTTTCTAGCAGCACTATAAGTAATAGCCAAAAAGTGGATATACTCCAAATATCAAAAAGATAAAGAATGGATAAATGAATTGTGGTATCCTTACTGAGCAGTTAGTACACAAAGATTGGTAAAGAGCCTTTAACTCTATTAGTAACTTTCGGTTACTTACGTTGGTTAATGGATATGTGAGCACTTGTGTTTTTCTTTAAGGAATTTTTTAATTTAAAATTGCAAATAATTTTTTATTCGAACTTACCAAAAAATGCAAATAGAATATATATTTATAGCTTTCAACAGCAAGTAAAATACAAAACAAACGAAAATATGGGTGGTTAAACGAAAATTTCATAATTCCAATGGGAAAAGAAAGAGAGAAGGGAGGGTAGCAGATGAGGAGGAAGGGAGGGAGGAGAGAGGGAGTTAGTTTTGCCTTTTGATGAGAGATGCTGAGAAATACGATGGTTGTAATTTTCTTTTGAACTCATCACGTAATGATGTATTTATTAACATAAAAATACACTCATGAAATACTATTTTTTGAGAAAAGCACGTAACTAAATTCCTAATATTTTTAAACAATATATTAGTTTTACAGTCAGAAATCAAGAATAAAGATATTAAAGATACAGATTAACACCTATCGGTTCAAAATTTCCTACCCTACCTTTCACTCCAATCCATACAGACCATACAGACCATAAAACAGGATCAGATGCCAAAGTCCAATTTGCTGGTGCTAATTATACACCACCTGCTCCTCCCTTTTGGATTTTCCATTTTTTCTTCATATTTGTACTTAGAAAGCTTTTGCTTCTCTTTTTTACTGGATTTCTGTATTTAGACTCTAGCATGTATAGAACTTTTGTATTCACTAGACCTCCTTAGATTAGGTAGATTCCTGGGGCTGGACCTGTGGTGCAGCGGTTAAGTGTGCACGTTCTACTTCAGCAGCCCGGGGTTCACCAGTTCGGATCCTGGGTGAGGACATGGCACTGCTTGGCAAGCCATCCTGTGGTAGGTGTCCCACATATAAAGTGGAAGAAGATGGGCACAGATGTTAGCTCGGGGCCAGTCTTCCTCAGCAAAAAGAGGAGTGTTGGCAGCAGATGTTACCTCAGAGCTAATCTTCCTCAAAAAAAAAAAAGATTAGGTAGATTCCAGGTCCTTTCGTTTCCTGAATCCATGCCACACTTACCCTAATGTGAGAGATTTTCGAAGCTGTCAATTCCACTCCTTGCCAGCACCAGCCCTCTTAGAATTACTTATAATTTAAAAGATACTGAATATTCCTTATTGCTTTTCTTTCAGAGACACGATACAATAATAGTGAATTTTATGGTGAATTTATGATTTGTAATTTTTTCACTGATGTGTACTGCATATATGTGTAGTGATAGGCGAAAAAATCTGACAAATGTTGATAAGAAAAAATTGAATCTGAACTCTGTTTCTTTTGTGATCTGAGCTAATATTACATTGATAGAAATGCAGCATTATCTGACAGAGGTCTTTTGGGGTTCTGATTATGGGCCCAAACAAATCACAATGTAATCCATCACATTTATATACACAGACAATCAGCTTTGGGTTTACTTACTTGATTGTCCTTGAAGGTGCTGCTGAATACTTTTATTTTTATTCCAGCCATTGCGGAAACAGTGCATTGTATGGTGCAGGCAACCGCATTTACTAGAAAATGCCCTTGGCTTGCTTATTATGTGCATGGAGGTGAAGGGAAGAAAGAAATCTCACTAGTATTTCCTTCAACCTTGAAAAGAATAACAAAATTAATACATAAACTTCTCAATAGATTTCCATGTCTGAAGTTCAGTGCCATATATTTCGCTACTAAGAGGAAGAAGTTTGACTGTGAATGAGCATGTGAAACTCATCCCTAGTTTAGTCAAGTTCAGTTAGGATCTCAGGAGCTATGTCTAGTCCGAATTTCAAATATGCTGATTACGGCGTGCTCGAATCCCATGTGCTGTGGAGTGAGATAATTCCTGAAAAAGCAGTTCTTCTGGCAGATTAAGAAAACAGTTTGCTTTTGCCTCAGGCCATTAACATTTTAATAAAATGGTCGTCAACTGTGATAACAATTCATCTTTAGGGGACTTTATCTATTATTAACCTTATTAAATAACAAGTTTATTATTGCTGACATGTAGATTTTCCAGCTTTCATCAAACATGCTTCTCATTCCAGCTCTCTTTCACTCTCTTTAAAAATTTAGTTCAATTAAACTGAATTTCTGTGCCAAGTGCATGTTTACAAGTTTGTTGGTTTGTTTTCCTTTGGAGCGATTTGAAAATGATTCTCATTTCCAATAATAGTCGATTAGGCTAAACACATTTTATGTGCTTTGTTGGGCACCACAATCTGTTAAGCAGGAATAATTTACTACTTTTGACTGATTTTGGTGAAATAGACAGTTGTCAGTCTCAAGAAAATTTTGTTCTAGGAAAGAGCAAGAGGTCAAAAGATACAAGTTAAATTTTATTTTCACCTAGAAATAAAGTAGTATAATAGGCAAATATCTTCCTTACCAACAGCATGAAGCCCAATATCTTTTATTGAAATAATCATAAACATCCTACTTAATCTATAACTGACAAAGGAAAATAAATCCAGCATTAATCTTCTAAAATGCATGAAGAAGAAAACAAAGGTATAGGAATGTGATTGTCCATGATATGCTTGGAGAACTCAAAATCATGCAGTACAACGAGAGGCAAGGACTGGACAAAGAGAGGGCATAGTTAGAGGGTAGGATAAAAAATTATTTTGGAGCCAATTTTAAAGTATAAAAAGTCCTAAGTATTTAATCTAAGGTAAAAGGAAGTCAGGAAGGATGTTCTGATTAATTTATGGTAAACAGGAAAACTTGGTTAAATTGGGGTTTTAACCAAGTTTGCAGCAAGGTACAGAATCGGTTTTGGTTGTAAAGTCTAGGAGGCAGGTAAACTTTCTGGAAGGCAGTTTTAAGAGACTACGCAAAAGATGGTGAGGACCTAAACTTGTTAGAGAGGGCGGTAAGGAGACAAATGAAATATACAATGGTCATTTCTGAAAAATATTCAATAGAACTTGATGAAAGGTAAATAATGGTTAAGAGAGAGTAAAATAACTCTGAGATTTTCAGTTTCTATAACTAGTTGGTGATGTTATCAACCATCAATTGTGACAGAAAACTACAAAGATAAATGTTTTAGTGAAAAGATACTGAGTTCTGTTGGGATATGTGTATTTTTGGATCTGTGTTGACATTTAGGTGCAGTAACCAGGGTTTCTACTGAGCTAGAAAAAACAGCAAAGCTGCTTTGTACATTCACTTTTCGAGGACTAAACAAATCTAACCTTTGGGTTAAAAAATTATATATGTACTTGAGGTCTACACAGGACAAAACATTTTCCCAATCTGGATTTGCTCCCAACTCCTTCCCACTTTGCATCTGTACTTACTAAAAATATCTCTAATACAGCTCTTTCTCTTTATTTCCACACTCACTGACTTGTTCAAAACTTTGCCTTGCATCGTCTACTATAACATTCACTCGATGTCACCCTGCTTTCAGTTTTATTCCTGACAGATACATTTGCTGTATAGCTACCAGAATGATTTTAATGGAACGAAAATATGTATGTTACAACAATGCCTCCAACCAGTGGCACTATGGGACATAACACCTCCTTTTATGAAATTGATTTTGTAATTCATTTTTACTGTCCTGAAATAAAATCTACAGATATTTTAACCCATCAATAATTTAATTTTTAACAAATCAGCAAAATAACATAAAAATAATAATGAAATAAAATAAAAGTAATCTCTGATAAAATAATATATATTTCAATATGTAAGTGCTCAGGGACGAACCAGAAGATATAATGAAGTAAACCATTGCTTGTACCAGTATGCAGAATCTCAGTGGACAAATGGACACACAGAGTCCAGTACAGATATGTGAGCTGGTGACACAAATACCACGTGTAGCACTGCCATTGATAATGTAAGTTTCTTAAAAAATATAAAACTGTCTATAAAGTTACCAACAATGCAAGGAAAAATCTTTCTTATATTTGTATTGTAGTTCCGTTCCTCGAAAATTTGAAGTATATTATAGTGAATAGTATGCATTGAAGTGTAAAATATATTTAAGGTGCGGGTTCAGATCATTATAATTCAGCTTTCATTTAAATGAATGTCCAACATGACATTTCAAAGTTGCACGAAGGGAAGAACAATTCTTTATTATGTGGAAAAGTCCCACAGATTGCAGGGGACTATGATATCTGGCACTTTCCTACTAAATACCAGTAGTGCCCCATAGATCATATAAAATCTAAATATTGCTCTCCTAAGGATCATAGGACCACCATTGAGAATAAGCTGTATATCTTTCAAAGGCTCTACACACTCCCAGAAGATAAAGTTCAAGTTTTTTTTCCCTGCTACATGATGTTGCCTATGGTCTGATTCCAGCTGCTTCTTTCATGGTTCCTGTCTCAACATTTATGCCCAAGTCATACTAAATTGCTTTGTATTGGGGGGAAATTCGTTTGTCTTTTTGTCATAGGGTCTACACTGCTTAGAATGATGGTGATGTTAAAATAACTAATATCTAATATTTCTAAATGCTAATTAATCACATCTTTCCTACTTTTTAAATACTGAATCAATACGTAATAGATACAAATATTATTTGTTAATAAAAATTCACTATCGAGAGATTTCTACTTTCAGTGGTAGACACTAGATTTGTCTCTTACAGGTATTGAGAACAACTATAAAATCTAGAAAAAAACATGAAAAACATCTGTTTGAGTACATTGGAGAACTACCAACAAAGACAGAAAAAGCCGAATCTGGAGAGAAGGCAAATACAGGATGACTCCAATATCCATTGATGCTTTTCCTTTAGGAACATTTGCTGATTCATAAGCATTGCCTGACATGATGAGAAGCTGATCAAGGAATGGTAGGTGAGAAAAACTGGGCAGAGATTCCAGCATCTTATGTGCCTAGCAAAATAAATGTGGGGTCAAAATCCACCAAAGAGAAGGATTCTGATAATCATAACAGATGTTTGGTTGGGATTCTCAAAAATAACTTCAAAAAGGTAGTGGCTAACTAGAAATAGGCCATCCTTCACAGAAACTGAATCCCACTTCATGTCAGCTCAATCACTGGAAAGAGTGATCATTCTGTGTCATAAGCATTGCCCAGAAGAAAAAATTCCAGCCTGTCTGAAGGAAAATAACATCATTTAGGGCCCGGCCCGATGGCCCAGTGGTTAAGTTCGCACCGTCCACTTCCATGGCCCAGGGTTGGCCCGTTTGGATCCCAGGTGCTTGTCAAGCCACGTAGTGGCGGGTGTCCCACATATAAAGTAGAGAAAGATGGGCATGGTTGTTAGCTCAGGGCTAGTCTTCCTCAGTAAAAAGAGGAGGATTGGTGACAGATGTTAGCTCAGGGCCAATCTTTTTCAAAAAGGAAGAAAGAAAATATCACTTAGAGCCTTAAATTTCTTTACAATTGTTTATATAACATTATACATTGTTGAGTATTTAAGTTTAAAATTACTAAGCATTACTAGCACACAAATTAGTAACCAAAAATCAAGAGGAAAAACATATGCATAAATAGACCAAAGAAGCAGAGATATTGGAGTTATCAAACATAAAATTTAAGATATTTGTGATTAAAGTGCACAGTGACTTAGACTATAAAATGTAGAATTTCAACAGACAACTGAATGCATAAAAAAATCAAATGGAAATTCTAAAAGTGCATAACAAAGACTTTCAGAAATAAATTGAGATTTGAACTACTAACCATGTAAGGAGAGAGAGAACTTAGAGTCTGAATCTAACTGGGCTGGTGGTCAGCCAAAAATAACTCAAGATTTTTCAAAGAATTGTAACAAAACCCAGTGACTACACAATACAACAATTGCTATCTCCAGGCTATATTCCAAAATTGCTCAACTTACAAAGAAGCTGGAAAATTTGAGGGAAAAGATAATGAATAATGCGAGATAATGAACAGATGAGGAAATTATCAAAGAGTTTAAAACAGCTACCATAACAATGAACAATGGGGAAAGAAGAAGATTCTCGAAATGAATGAAAAGACAAAATTTCAGCAGATAAATGGAAATATATAAAGACACGAAGGTAATTTAAGAACTGAGAAATATAATATCAGAATTTAAAAATGTGTTAGATGGGCTTAATGTCAGGATGGAAATGAAAAAGGAAGAGTCATTTAACTTTAAGATGGTTCATAGAAGTTAGCCAATCTGAAAAAAGAGAAGAAAATTGGTTAAAAAATGAACTGAATTTCAGGGACCTATGAGACAATATCAAAAACAATAAATACATGTAATTTGAGTCCCATTAGGACTAGATTGGGAAGTAATGATATTTGAAGAAGTAATGGTAGAAAACGTCCCAAATTTGGAGAAAGGTACAAATTGACAATTCTAAAAACTCAGCAAATCTAAATGGGATAATTCCAAAGAAAACTATGCCTAAATATGTATACCAAACTATTAAATATCAAAGATAAAGTATGGAAAACAGCTCGAGAAAATGTGATACACTACATACAGGGGAGCAGTGATTAAATAATTGCAGATTTCTCATCGGAAGAAAATGAAGCACATCTTTAAAGGGCTATAAGTAAAAAAGTCAAAACATAATTCTATATCCATACAGAGACTCCTTTAGGAATGAAATCAAAAGACATTTTCAGATAAAGTAAAACTAAGGGAATTTGTCACCACTGACCTCCTTTATAAAGAATGATAAAAAGAATTTCCTCAGCCTACAGGAAAATGATCCCAGAAAGAACCCAGAGTTTTCAAAAGTTAAGAAAGAGTATCAAAAATAGTAAATATCTGGATAATATAAAACACTACATTTAACTGTTTAGTTTTAAAAATTATATATAGGTATTTAAAGCAAAATTATCTGGTAGTGTTGCCAAAATATATAGAGTTAATAAGTATGAAAATTTTACATAAAGGAGAGTGGGTATGGGGACCTTTTTGCCAGGTTTCTACATGTATGTGACATGGTACAATTTTAGTCCTAAATAGACTATGAAAAATTAAATATATATACTGTAATCCCTAAAGCAGTCAATAGAAAATAACACAAAGAAGTAGAACCAAAAAAGTCAAGAGGTAAATCAAAATATTTTTCAGTTATTTTATTGAGGTCATAATGGTTTATAACATTGTGTAATTTCAGGTGTACATTATTATTTATCAGTTTCTGTATACAATGCATCGTGCCTACCACCAATAGTTTAATTTTTATTTGTCACTGTATATATGTGCTCCTTTACCCTTTTCAACCACCCTCCAACCCCTTCCCTTCTGGTAACCACTAACCTGTTCTCTTTGTCCATGTGTTTGCTTATCTTCCACATATGAGTGAAATCGTGTGGTGTTTGTCATTCTCTGTCTGGCTTATTTTGCTTAACATAATACTCTTAAAGTCCAGCCATGTTGTTGTAAATGGGACAATTTTGTATTGTTTTTTCTTTGCAGGGGAAGTTTTGCCCTAAGCTAACATCTGTTGCCAATCTTGCTCCTTTTTTCTTCCTTTCCCCCATCCAAAGCCCCAGTACATCATAGTGTATAGTTGTAGGTTCTTCTCATTCTTCTCTGTGAGCCACCATGACAGCACAGCTACTGAGAGACAAATGGTGTGGTTCCATGCTCAGGACCAAACCCTGGCTGCCGAAGCAGAGCATGCTGAGCTTTAACCACTAGGCCATCAGGGCTGACTTGATTGTCTTTTTTTATCGCTGAGTAATATTCTATTGTGTGAGATATATATATATATAGTGTGAGATATATATATATCACATCTTCTTTATCCATTCCTCAGTCGATGGGTACTTAGGTTGCTTCCATATCTTGGCTATTGTGAATAATGCTGCAATGAACATAGGGGTACATAAGTTGTTTTGAATTGTTGATTTCAAGTTCTTTGGATAAATACACAGTAGTGGGATAGCTGGATCACGTGGTATTTCTATTTTTAATTTTTTGAGAAATCTCCATACTATTTTCCATAGTGGCTGCACCAGTTTGCATTCCCACCAGCAGTATATGAGGATTCCCTTTTCTCCCACATCCTCTCCATTTGTTATTTTTTTGGCTTGGTAATTATAGCCCTTCTAACAGGTGTAAGGTGATATATCATTGTAGTTTTGATTTGTATTTCCCTAATAGTGATATTGAACATCTTGTCATGTGCCTGTTGGCCATCTGTATATCTTCCTTGGAAAAAGATCTGTTCATCTCCTCTGCCCCTTTTTTGATTGGGTGGTTTGTTTCTTTGTTGTTGAGTTGTATGAGTTCTTCACATATTTTGGAAAATATTCAAATAATCCTAAAGAAAGAAGGAAAGTGGAAGGCGATGGAAAGAAAAGCAGAGGAGAAAAACAGAAAACAAAAAATTAAAATAGTAGACTTAAATGGAATCGAATAATTCCTACCAATAAAGAAAACGTTAAAAAATTAAAAATGGACTTATCATATAATCCAGGAATCACACTTCTACACATATAGCAAAACAATTAAAAGTAGGGATTTAAACAAATATTGTACACCTTGTTTGTAGCAGCATTATTCTCAATAGCCAAAAAGGTGGAAGGAACCCAAGTGTCCATAAATGGATGAAGGGATAAGCGAAATATGATATATAAACACAATGGAATATTATTCAGTCTTAAAAGGAAGGAAATTCTGATACATGCTACAACATGGACGAATCTGGGGGACATTATACAAGTGACATTATGTAACTGAAATAAGCCAATCATAAAAAGACAAATACTCTATGATTTCACTTATATGAAGTACCCGGAGTAGGAAATTCATAGGGACAGGAAGTAGAAGGGCAATTGCCAGAGGCTGAGGGGAGGTGAAAATGAGGAGTTGCTGTTTAATGGATTTTGCAGGATGGAAAGAGTTCTGGAGGCTGACTGCTCAACAATATGATTGTACTTACTACTGAACTGTACACTTAAAAATGGTTAAGATGATAAATTTTATGTCATGTGTATTTTACCACAACTTAAAAATCTCTTCCAACTTATAATAAGAACACAACCCAGTAAAAAATGCTGAAAATATTTGAACACACATTTCATCATTGAAGACATACAAATGGCCAAGAAATATTGGCCCATTGCTAGTCATCAGGAAAATGCAAATTCAAACTACATAAAATTCACTACATCCCATTATATTGGCTAATGTTAAAATTACTTACCACACCAAGTGTTAGAGTGGATGCGGAACTGCTTGTGGGAATGCAAAATGATACAACTAACTTAGAAAACTGTTTTTTTCTTAAAAAGTTAAACATATGTCTGTCCCTGCTCTTCTAGATATTTCCAAAATACATGTGTGACCATACAAAGACTATGGAATTGAAATTTATATGCTATGTGTATCATTAAGAGTAATAAATGTTTATATTTAAAATAAATATCCATCTTTATGCATCCATACATATTATGTTGTTAATTTTCCTCTTAGCACTTAAAATGCTGTTTCAGATGAAATGATTATACCACATTGCACTCATATTAAGCTTTTAAATAGTAATTTGTTATACAAAAGTAGAGGCGCAAGAAGCTGATACCATTTATCGAAGGTCTAATATATTCCAGATCTCTTACATACTTTGTAACATTTAATTCCTGCATCAAATTATATTGAATAAAATTAACTGAGGGCTTATTTGCTAAACACTTTAAACAGAAAATTTAATGTAGATATTTTCATGATCTTCATTTTACTTGGCTTATATATAAAGAACCAATTACATACTTGAAAGCTCACAGTCCAAAATAAAATTTTGCTCAGAAGCGGTTAGACCAGTCATTATCACTTGGGGACAATTTTGTCCCCCAGAGGCCATTTGGAAACCTCTGAAGACATTTTTGGTTAACAAAATTGGCAGGATACTACTGGCATCTAGTGGATAGAGGCCAGGAATGGTGCTAAATGCCCTATAATATGCACAACATTCTCCCGCAACAGAGAATCGTCTGGTACAAAATGTCAATAGTGCCACCGAGGTTGAGAAACTCTACATTAGACACATAAACCAAGATTCTCATCTCTGCTAGGATTATAGTCTACTCGCTTTTTCTGCACAGGTCCCATCCTCCTTTTCATGATTGCATGGCCTCAGTGTAAAGGAGAAAGAGAAAGGAAGATGAGGTCTACCTACACCTTCCCTATTCCGGGAGGCTGACTTCATGCAACTCTTCCCGTAATTTTTCTGCTTTTAATCCTTTCTCCTATAGATGGCATAGCCTATTTAGCTCTTCTTTGATGGCTAAATAACCACTTCTATATGTAGTAGTCCACCCTTAGCCTCAGTTTCACTTTCCAAGGCTTCAGTCACCCATGGTCAACCATAGTCTGAAAATTTTAAATGGAAAATTCCAAAAATAAACAATTCATAAGCTTTAAGTAGTATGCCATTCTGAGTAGAGTGATGAAATCTCTCGCCATCCCACTCCATCCCACCCAGGACGTGAATCATCCCATTGTCCAGCATATCCATGCTCTATGTGCTATGTAGCTGTTAGTCACTTGGTAGCCATCTCTGTTATCAGATCAACTGTCCAGTATCCAAGTGCTCATGTTCAAGCAACCCTTATTTTGCTTAATGATGGCCCCAAAGTGCAAGCGCAGTGATGCTGACAGTTCAGATAAGCCAGAGAGAAGCCATAAAGTTCTTCCTTTAAGTGAAAAGGTGAAAGTTCTCGACTTAATGTTAAGAAAAAAATCATATGCTAAGGTTGCTAAGATCTACAGTAAGAATAAATCTTCCATCCGTGAAATTTTGAAGAAGGAAAAATAAATTTGTGCTAGTTTTGCTATTTTACCTCAAATATGTACGTATAGGGAAAAACATAGTTTGTATAGGGTTTGGTACAATCCATGGTTTCAGGCATCTATTGGGGACTTGGAACTTAGCCCCTGTGGATAAGTGGGGTCTACTATATCTCCCTTCTCTGTCTGAATATTTGGATTTTGGTACGCAGCAAGAAGAGGCTGTCTGGCTCTTTTAACACTTTGCTATGCCTTTTCTTGTTTTACATGCCCCAGTCCTCTTTGTCACTTAACCATCAGCCTTCCACAAGTCCTCCATCACACCTTCTTTTTGTGCACTAACCATTAAGAAAGCTGATACTATTTATAGCCTTAAAAAGTGCAAGAATAGGTAATGGAAAGTTACAAATTTAAACCCAGACAGCTCATTCTGAACAATAATCCCATTCCATCTTCCCTCCTGTCCAATCAAAACAGCCTTGGCACCCTTTTTGGCTAATCTAGCATTGACTTCACTTTTTGTCATGGGGACAGCAGCAATAATAGACTTGGAAGTAGAAGAGAATATTCTATGTCAAGATGTTGCTCACTTCAAGCTTTCTATCCTCAGGACTGGAAGATAATTTTCTTGAATGAACTATTGTAGACTCAGCATTCCAAGCAGCTCTTGGTTTTACCCATATCTTGAAAACTGTGAAATACAATAGCAATCTTCTGCAATAGAACACTGCCTCCACCTGCAGTTAGAAAGACATTCACAAGAAGAACCCCACTCCTTAAAAAATAGTTTTCTCTATCTAGCAAAGAACTTGGAAGAAGATGGTTTATTTAGAAGAATTGCAGACAACCATGAATTCTGAGTCCCATGTATGTATCTTAATATTCCAATTCTAGAAGCTTCTAGAATTGGAATATTAATTCTAGACTTCTAGAAACAGTTAATAATTGCTAGATTTCTATATTTTAACTGATAGATCATGAATAAGCATGTTATTTCTATAGTTTGGCTAAAATAGAAATTGAAGTAGAGTGAGGTTGCTAGTCTTTATCTGAAGTATCCCTGCCTGTGTTGGTTCAGTATTATCCTCATCAATTCATCTTTACTACATTTCTTGTTACATTTCTCAGTGACTAACCTAAAAGCCTTAACCTAGGTGTTTCCATGGCTTAGTCTTTGGTTTCTCACATCACTGTAGACATGAGACCTCTGAGAAAGTAGCAAGAACCTTTGAATTGCACATTTTTAGTCAATTCATATTTCACCCAAGTGTTTATGCTTATTAGTATTTTTAATTGTCAAAAACTGGACATTAGTGAATTTGCAAAGACTAGGTCTCAAAAATAAAAGAAACAAAGCTGAAAATCCAGCCAAAGTAACAGTAGTTGTTGCTCATTTTGAAATTTATTCTTTCCCTTTTACTCGAGATTTGCCGTTTTAGGTTGGTACAAATTAAGTGCAATCATGAGAATAACCTAAGGTGAGATTGAAAAAATAAATTCCCTATCTGGCTACAACCAAGTCTTATTGGCAACTGAATAGCCAGAAAGCAAAGATGAAGGATATCTAAGATGGGCACAGAGCGATCACGACGGAGTGTAAAGGTCTAACTCAAAGAGGGCAACTTTAGAAAGCTTTAGATATTAAACTTAGAACAATCTCCTTGATACAATGTCGATTACTGTTAAGCATAAATATAAAAGGGGTGGGGAATAAGGTGCTAATCTAAGAAATTTTAGAAATGAATTGAGTCTGTAAGAATTAAGGCAAAGGAACTGTACACAAGCACTGTACTCCAAATGATGAGGTTTTTCTCATAGGAGTACAGGTTAACAATTCTGATACCTTTATATATGTATACTGAAATCAAACAACGAAATAAATGTACTGCGCATGGTGAGCCAAGTGTCTCATTGTTGGATTGGGAGGCTACAAATAAGCAAGAGGAAGAGACTAGAGTGATCCATGTGGCAATAGATTGGAGTTGAAGACATCAGCATGATCTCAGATATAGAGTTACATACAGAAATATTTATAGAAATGTATACATATGCATATATAGGTACATATATATCTATCTATGTATATGTGTACATAAATATATGTGTGTACACATATATATTACTATACTTACCCATGTTTCCTTCTCTGTCTGCTGAGAGATCCTAGAAGCAATGACATTCCAGTAGCACACTCAGTGCCCAAATCTTGGTTTCTAGTACCATTCTCCAATAAAAGGCTTCTTGGAGAGATGACTGCTTCTAAGACTGGGGAAGGAAATACACATGATATTACTGGACTATCTTGTAGTGCCAAAAAGTTATAAAGTGCTAAAAAACAAGCAAACAAATAAAAGAAAAACCTTCTACGATAATGGGAGTATGTGAAAGGGACACAGGAACTAGCTGTGTGAAAGGGCTCCCAATGGCCAAAGCTAGTACAATTTGAGCAATAAAGGAAATAAACTAGCATTGGACTATAACCCAAAGTATAAAATAAATATCCATGAGTCCATACTAATATAAATAAGTGATTAAATGAAAAAATAAATGAGGAGAATAGACAAATATTCTTGTGAAAAAGAATTCCAAATAATTTATGTAGCTCTTCCATGCTTAAGGAGATAGATCATAACTGCCCACTCTTTAAAATATGAGCTGTGCACAGTGACTTTCTTCACAAGAACGTAGTATGGAAAGGGATGAGAAAAAAGAGTAACTTCATAGTGGAAAACTTCAAAAACTCTGCCTCAAGCCAAGTGATCAAGGTCAACATTAATAGTGACATTATATTGATAGTGTGTACCCTTGATATGACACGATAAGACTAGCATGTCATCTCTTGTGAATTTCCTCCCCAAAACCCATAACCCCAGTATAATAATGAGATAAACATCAGACAACTCCCAATAGAAGGACATTCAACAAAGTACCTGACCAGTTCTCCTCAAAATTGTCAAGGTCAGTTAAAGAGAAGAAAAGTCTGAGAAACTGTCACAACTAGAAGGAGCCTAAGGAGACATGACAACCAAATGCAATGTGGTAACCTGGATGGGATCCTGGAAGAGAAAAAGATCATTAGGAAAAAACGAAGAAACCTTAAAAAATTATAGATTTTAGTTTTTAATGTATCAATATAGGTTTATTAATTATGACAAATGTAATATACTTGTGCAGGATGCTAATAGGATAAACTGAGTATGGGATATATGGGAACTCTGTACTATCTTCGCAATAATTCTGTAAATCTAAAACTGCTCTAAAATGAAAAGGTTATTTTTAAAAATAATAAAATATTCTCATTTGAATTTACTATAAGCTAAGCAAATGTGAGATTGACCCTAGGCAGAACTAAATATATGGAAGTTGTATATAGTACCAAATTGACCACCCAAAGGCTAACTCCAGAACACAATTAGTCTAAGCTTGATATCCATATCTCAGCACCATTCACTAACAAAGCTTGTTGTTACCAGTTACCAGATTCCCTTCTCCCTTCCATATTACTGTCCCATACATACTCCATATTACTGTCTCAATACATATCCCATATTACTGTCCCATGCACTGGAACTCACCAAGTTAGTCTGATAAGCAAAACTATGGTAACCTAAAAAGGTAAAAGAGCAACTGTCAGTTAACATAGCAACACATCACCTGTGGTCATTTGGAGGCAAGACACTTCTGTTTCTTAACGACTCTCATAGTACGGTTGTCAAACAAGGAAGGAGAAGGGTGGGGTTCAGTAGCAGATGCATATTAAGATAGGCGACGCCAGGTCTCTATTCCCTTATGTACAGTTGTGCACCTAAAGTAGGTCTACCTTTCTGGAAAAGCAATGGGAAAGCAGTCACCAAATTTCCCAAAATTTCCCATAATAGAGGACTAGCCAATCAGAATTCATAGAGATAACTACGAAACATACAGATCAAATTATATGTCTGAAGAAAGCAGTGTCATAGGCCTTTCGTATTTCACCAGCTTTACTCTACTTGGGAGATCACCACTGGTTGTATGCTTCCTATTATGTTCTTCCATGGAATCCTGTCATTTGCTATTTCCTCTGTAAAGCCTATGACAAAAACACCCTCATGGATGAGCATTGTATTAATACACCAGGGAGAAAATGGCATTCAAAGGATTCTGAAATACCAGGGCCAAATTACATTGGCTTTGTGAAGCAGGCATACCTCATCCATTCCATCCCTAGCTAGTTATTCCAGTAGCTGCCTCTTAAAAAATCATTTAAATCAAACCACACTTCCTCTTACAGACAGACGAAATCACTTGCAGCTAATCCATCTCCTACTTTATTGCCCATAGAAATGAAGAACAGGTTGCACAAACACAGTGTACAACAGGAGGCTGGGAGACAGCAGTCATCCATTTCCTCATAGTATACAAGTTTGATCGTGTTTGCCTAATTATCCCATTAACCTGTACCTAAAGATCCAATTACTCCAGCTGTGGGTGATTGAATAAAGGGCAATTGCAACAGATACCAGGCAGGGGACGTGTGCATTCCTCATCTGTAAAGTTTGTAATTGCTAGTTCAGTCTTTCACCAAGAAATTCCTGTGGCAGCAAAGATAACTGAAGTATTTCCAAAATGCAGTTTCTAAATTGATAAATACTCACTTAAATTTTAAATGTTTATTATGAATCAGTAGTCCTCCTTCTTTTAAGTTCACATTTGTGCTATTACCATCACTTTCCTGATAGGGTTTAAAAGATGAAGTCCACTGAATCAGATTCTTTCTTTCCAAACATTGTTCCTCTAATTCTGGTAGCTGTCATCAGATAAACAAAGGTCTCTAACTTGTTAGGGATGCATGAATCAACCTACACTTTTTTGGGATGTGGGTAAGTGTATGTAAATTACTTATTAAAGTATAATTTTCCTATAAAACATTATTCTGTATTAGATAGCTAGCATAAACATTTAGTTATGGTGTCTGATCTCAAGTGTACTCTCAATTTTGCCCATAAATTCTTTCATTTTTTCCTAGTTGGGCTCCCCCACAGAAGCTCACAAACTTTTGCCTCCTTATCTTAAATATCCAATCCCATCACCTCTACTGCCAGTCTGGGCAGATGCGCTCACCCTACCTCACAGTGAAGTAGACATCATCATCCATTAAATGTCAGCTACACAGATTCCCACACCCAACGTCTCTTCCTTCCTCCTTCTGTCAAAGGCTAATTCCTTGCCTGGATCTCAATCTCTCCCATCTTCCCAGAGATCTCTTTTCTCCATTGATTATCTTCTCATTCCTGTATCTTCTGCCACTACTTCTTCCTCTCTAGTGGCTTCCTCTCATCAACATTTATGAATGCTCAAGACATTGCTATCTTAAAAAACAGTAACACCAACAACTTTCTTCAGCCAGTATTCTCCCCCAGCAACCTCACTACCACTCTCTTCCCTTTTACAACCAAACTTCTTAAAAAAATACTGTCAACTCTTTCTACACGGGCACATCTACTCATGGCTTAATATACTTTAGTGGAGTTTCTTGCTTGTGTTGCTCCACCAAAATGGATCCCACCAAAGCCACCAATGATCTCCATGTTAATAAATCAATAGACAATTGTTATTACTGATTTTATCTCTAATTGTTGACCATTAAGTTTTTCTCCTCTTTTCTTGGCTTCTGTGACTCTTCCTCCTTCTTCTCTGACTCCTCTTGTCCTTATCTATTCTTCCCCAGATGTCTATATGGCACAGTCCCTCAAATTTATCTACTCAGTAAACCTTTCCTTCATCACGCTATTTGAAATTGCAAATTTCCAACAGAAAATAACAAGTATTGATGAGGATGTGGAGAAATTGGAGGACTTGTACACTATTTGCTGAAAAGTAAAATGGTGCAGTCACTATGGAAAACAGTATGGAGGTTCCTTAAGAAATTAAAAATAGAATTACAATATGATCCAGCAATTTCACCTGTGGGTATATGCCCCAAAGAATTGAAAGTGATTTGAACAGATATTTGTACACCCACATTCATAGGAACGTTATTCACAATAGAAGGTGAGAAGTAACCCAAGTATCCATCAATAGATGAATGGATAAGCAAAATGCGGTATATATGTACAGTGGAATATTACTCAACATTAAAAGGAAGGAAATTCTGATGCGTGCTACAACATGGATGAGCCTTGAGGACATGATGCTAAGTAAAATAAGCAAGTCACAAAAAAAATGCCCCCAACATCTGAATTTCCCTTTTTTGCTTTATTTTTCTCTATAGCACTTATTACCAACTAACATGTATTTTACTTCTATATTTTGTCTATTGTCCATGTCTCCCCACTAGAATGTAAACTGCATGAGGGCAGGGATTTTTGTATATTTGGTATACTGATGTTTCTCCATTGCCTGAAACAGTGCTTGGTATACATTAGATGCTCAAGTATTTTTTGAACTCTGAATGATTTAGTAAATTTTTGTGGGCTTTTTTTCCTGTGCTTTCCTTAAACATCAATTCAGTTCTGTCATACGTCCCCTCAACATTCTCACTGTGCACAATCTCTATGGGCAAATCTATTCATTTTAATTACTAATTACAAGTTCCTAGCTCTAAAAAAATGTATCTGTGGTTCAGATTCCTCTCCTGGGATTTATACTCTTATTTCTACTAAAGATCTACATTTGGCTGATATCCTACTCACCTCAAAGTCAATAGCTCCAAAACAGAGCTCATCCTCTCCCTCAAATCACCTCCCCTTTCTGTGTTCTTCTGCAATAAATGTTACACACTTTCCAAATAGCAACCTGATGTTCATCATGGACTCCTCATTCTTTCACATTCTTCGCACAGAACCACAGGAAAGCCTGTAGTTTCTACTAACTATTTATTGAATCTGTTCATTTTGATTGTTTCAAGTTTTGAGCTATTTCTGGTAAAGCTACTATGAATATTCTTATACATTTCTTTTTTGGTGAAGAAATAAATGCATTTTTGAGGGCATGTAAGTAAGAGTAGAATTTCTTGATCACAAGATATCTATATATTTAGCTGTAGTAGATATCGACAAAGTTTCAATGTGTTTGTACCAAATTACACTCTCTCCAGCAGTATATGGGAACTCCAGTTTATCTAAATCCTTTCAACATATAGTATCATCAGTCTTTTTAATTTTTGCCATTCTGGTAGGTATATAACAGTATTATTTTGTAGTTTTATTTGTGTTTCCTCCAATTACTAATGATATCAAGCAACTTTTTATATGTTTTGGGCCATTTGTATGTCTTCTTTTGTAAAGTGCTTATTCAAATTTTGCCCATTTTTATATAGTGTGGTCTATATTTTTTCTAATGATTTGCAAAAGTTTTTTATATATTCTGTATGCAAATTCTCTGTGGAATATATGAATACAAATATAGTCTCCTATTCTGTTATTGTTTTTTAACTCTTAATGATAGATTTAATGAACAGGAGTTCTTAATTCTAATGTAATTTATTTATCAATTTTTCTTTTATGGTCAGGCCTTTTTGTGTACTGTTTAATAAACAGTATAAACTAAAATCTTGAAGACGTTTTCCTGTTTTGCCATCTGGAGACTTTATGTTTTCTTTTCTCATATACCTCCACAATCCACCTAGAATTGAGTTTTGTACACAGTGTGAGAAAGTGATAAAGATAAACCTTTCTATATGATTATCCAATTGTCCCTTGCCTTTTCTAGGATTTATCTTCAGATTATGTTCACTTCTATTGGTTTATTTTTTTATCTTTACACCAATACCAAACTCTCATAACTACTAGTTTTATAATAAATTTGACACCTAGCAGTATAATTCTTCCAACTATGCTATTTTTATTCAAGACTATTTTGGTTATTCCTAGTCCTTTCACTCCTGCATAAATTTTAGGATCAGCTTATGAATTTCCACAAGAGCTTGCTGGGATTTTGGTTGGTGTAGCATTAAATTTATAGATCTAGAGCCAGTCCAGTGGCATAGTGGTTAAGTTTGCATTCTCTGTTTCCATGGCTCAGGGTTCACAGGTTTGGATCCTGGGTGCCAACCACACACCACTCCTCAAGCTATGCTGTGGCAGCATCCCACATACAAAATAGAGGAAGATTGGCACAGATGTGAGCTCAGGGCGAATCTTCCTCAAGCAAAAAGAGGAAAATTGGCAGCAGATGTTAGCTCAGGGCCAATCTTCCTCACACACACACAAATTTATAGATTATTGTGTAGAAATTTGACACATTTCAATATTGAGTTTCCTAATCCATGAGCATGGCCTGTTCTTCAATTTATTTAGGTATTTTTTAAACACATACCAATAATGCTTTGCACTTTTCTGTGCAGAATTTTAAACATCTTTCAATAGATTTATTCCTTCTATTTGACATACCTTTATGTTATGGTAAAAATATATAATTTCAATCCTTAATTTTTGTCTTCAGCAGATAAAAATACATTGATTTTAGCTTGCTAAATTTACTTTTTCATTCTAATAGTTTATCTATAGATTTTTTTCAGGTGACTTTCTACATATACAGTTATAGTTTTTATGAATAAAATGTCATTTCCCCTTTTCCAGGCCTTAAATATTTTATTTCTTTTTTTTTTTGGTTTTATTATACTGAGACTTACAGTAAAATGTTGAATAGAGGTTGTGATATCAGATGCACTTGTCTTGTCTAATTGTAGGAGAATAGTTGTCTTAAGTGGAAAATCCCATATAGAAGATAAGACTGAGCACATCTCAAAGCATGTCCCTTCTAGCCAAAATATTGGAACCTCAAATCTTAGATACCTTGATTACTCTCTGATGCCTTCATACAGATAATTTTTCTATTTTATCTAGCTTGCCTAGCTATTCTTAGCAGGAAATTTGGCCAATTATAAGCTATCCCACCATTACTAGAAGCAAAAATGCTAATGAGTGTTTTTAACACTGCTTTACTCCTAAAGAAATCATGCTTCATTTTTCCTTCCTGGAAAACCTTAAACACAGGCTGAAGAGAATTTTTAATTGAAAATATGTGACAATTGTTTCACACCATTTTAATTTTTAATTTAACTTTTATCAATGAATAAATTCCGCTGAACTTTTGGGAAGCAATTTTGCTCAGAATTGGCTCATGAAAGACGTAGAAATCTGTTCCACATATTCCATCCATGACCATAGAGCAGTTTTTAAAGATTTCTGCACAATTTTTGCTGAATCTGGTCTGAAGGAAATACACATTCCTTTTTTATCATCGCGAGTATTACAGTCTTTACTATCTTGGACAAGGTACACTACACAAACTGAATATAAAACCAGCTCACAGTGGTTTTAATATCACACAAAAAGAAAATACTCCTACTCTAATCCTGATTCCTGTGCTATCATCAAAGCATTATCCTTTTAGTATCCATTGATCTCCCACCTCTTAAAAGATATATTATTATGAACAGATTTTTAAAATGATTTTCTAGGAACTGCCTAATTCTCAGTATGAAGGGAATAATAGAAAGTGGCTTGCCTTGCTGTAAGATTACTAGATTTTGTTAGTATATTTCTCCAGACAGTCCTGGAATCTACATATGCCATGTAAAAGTGTATGAACCTCATCCAGATCAATAATCCATTTACTCACAGAATATGGAGAGGATAAAATATGGTATCACATAGTTTAAAATCAAGAGTAATGTATATTCATATAGCACTCTTTAGTTTACAAAGCAGTTTCACACATTATAATTGGATTGTTTTTCGAGAATTACCCTATAAGATAAATTTGACAATAATGATGACAAGAACAATAATAATTATAAATAACACTTATTGAGGACAGTATTCTTCCACCACAGCATGTGTTTTTGTGAAACCAATTGCACGAGAACAATATCATTATAACTTGGTAGTAGTTATATTGTTTCATACACGGTTGTGCTGGTGCTAGTTCCTAGATCATAAGAAAGATCTGGAGTAGCATAATTATATCTGTAACAAGAAGGAAAGGCAAAGGAACTAGAATAAACAAAACAGTTGCCAAAAAAGGAGAAGAAAAGTCAAAAGACTCACTTTACCTCATTCCAAGACTTACTGTAAATCTAAAGTAACCAAGGCACTGTGGCATTGTTAAAAGATAGACAAATAGATTAATAGAACAGGACACAGACTCCATAAATAGACAAACACGAGTATAGCCAAGTGATTTTTGACAAAAGTGCAAAAGCTATTCAATGGAAAAGAATAGTCTCTTTAACAAATAGTACTGCAACAATTGGATGTCCAAAGATAGTAACTTAAACCTCAACACATACCTCACTCCTTACACAAAGATTAACTCACTATCAATCATAGACCTGAATTAAAATATAAAATTCTAGAAAAATGTGTAGAGGAAAATCTGCATGACTTTGGGTTTGGAGATGAGTTTTTAATACAACATCATAAGTCCAATCATTCTAATTTAAAAACTGACAGATTAGACTTTATTAATATTTAAAACTTATACTCTGCAAATAACATTGTTAAGAGAATAAAAAGGTAAGTCACAGGATGAGAGAAATATTTGCCAATCACATATCCGATAAACAACTTGTATCTAGAATATATAAATAATTCTTAAACTCAACAATGAAAAAAATCGAAAAAAGATAATTAAAAATAGGCAAAATAGACACTTAGACCAAAAAAATAAGCAAAATAGAAAAATAGGCAAAAACAGACACTTGCCCAAAAATTGGCAAATATGTTTGTAAATAAACATTTGAGAGATTCTCACCATCATTTGTCATTAGGAAATTCAAAATTAAAATCACAATGAAATACCAATATGCACATACTAGAATAGCTAAAATTAAAAAAAAAAAAACTAACACTGATGAGCATGCAAAGCAAAAAGGATTCTTATCTGTAGCTGATGAGAAGGAAAAATGGTACAGCCATTTTGGAAGACAGTTTAGCAGGTTATCATAAAGTTAAACATAGACTTACCATTTGATCCAGTAATTGTGCTCCTAGATATTTATCCAAGTAAAGTGAAAGCTTGTGTTGACACAAACACCTGTATGTGGTATTCATAGAAGTTTTATTCATAATTACACAAAACTGGAAGCAATCAAGATGTTCTTCAACTGGTGAATGGATAAACATTATATTCATACAATAGAATATTATTCAATGAGAAAAGTATCAAACTATTGATTCACAAGACGTGGATGACTCAAATGCATTTTGCTAAATAAGAAAGTCAGACTCAAAAAGCTACATATATATGCTTCCATTAACATTACATCAGGAAAAGATAAAACTACAGGAATGGAACACAGATCAATGGTTTTCAGGGTTGAGGAATAGGAAAGGATGACTAAAAGGGGAGGCACAGGGAAATTTTTATGATAATGGAATTGTTCTCTCTGGTCCTGAAGTGGCAGACTTCATGCATTTGCCAAAACCCATACAAATGTACATCACAAAAAGTGACCGTTAATACATGTACATTTAAAAGAAAATCAAACAGGATGTTATAGGGATCCCAGGATGGAATGCAGAGTGCGACAAATAAATCTAACTGTGTTACAAATGTAAAAATAACTTCATTGGAGAACAGATGGGAAAAACAAAAAAGGCTGACCTAAATAACTTTGCAAACAATGTTTTGACTAGAAACCGTAAGGCTAAAGTAAAGACAGAGAGAATAGTACATAAACGCTGTCCTCTAGTTGGTAAATTTGTTTCTCATAAGAAAATGAATTAATTCTGAAACTACCTTAAATGTATACTGGAGTCAAACAGATAAATAAATGGATAGTGGATAGTGAGAGACAGGTTTCTCACTGTCAAAGAGGGAAGTTACAGATAATCAAGGGGTAAGAAGAAGCTAGAATAAACCATGTGGTACTGGATTAGAGTCAGCGATATGAACTCATGTTTAGTTTACTACATATACGGATGGATAGATGTAGAGATAATTAGAGATATATGTTTATTCATAGGTCAGTATACATACACATATTTTATAACTCTGCTAAAAGGGCCTAGAAGGAGTGACATCCCAGTAGCAATGAGTTTACCCAGTACTCAAATCTTGGTTTCTGTGTACCATTCCTCAATGAAACGAGCCAGAGCTTCTTGGATAAGTGGTTGATTCCAGGACTGTAATAGGAATATTACAAGTTGAGCCTGGAACATTGTTAGGGCCAGAAAGTAGGAAGTGTTCAAAAAACCAAATGGATTTGGGGCATCGAGGGATACAGGAGCCAACCTTAAAGTGCTCCCAATGGCTGAAGCTGGAAGAACTTGAGCAACAAAATAAATTAGGTAGTATGGTGTTATAACCTAAAGGATAAAATAAATACACATGAATCCATACTGACATAAATAGATGATTGAATAAATAACTATTGAGAGTAAAGGGTTAAACCTTACTTACAAAAGAATTCCGAATAATATACAGAATGAAGCTTAATTTCTTCCTCCTCCTGAGTGTAGGCTGGTCTTAGTGGCTCACTTCCAAAGGATAGAGTGTGTAAAATTACAGTGGAGAAACCAGCAAACACCAGCTTGTCGTGTGGATAACATATGTCCCCGGACATGATGTGATAAGAAGGGCAGCTCACCTTGTGGTATTCTTCCCCCAAATCCATAACCACTGTCTCATCACGAGAAAAACAGCAGACAAACCGCAACTGAAGGGCAGTCTACAAAATACTTGACCATTACTCCTCAAAACTCCCAAAGTCATGAAAACAGAGAAAGACTGTGAAACTGTTACAAACCAGAGGAGACTAAGGACACATGAAGACTAAATGCTATGTGACATTGTGGATTGGATCTTGAAACAGACAAGGACACTAGTGGAAAGATTGACAAAATCTGAATAAATTATGAAGTTCAGTTAATCGTAATGTACCAATGGTCATTTCTTAATTGTGACAAATATATCATGGTAATTTAAGATGTTACCATTAGGAGAAACTGGGTAAGAGGTTCAGGGGTTCTCTGATTATCTTTGCAACTTTTCCATAAATCCAAAATTATTCCAAAATAAAAAGTTTATTTAAAAATATCTTAAAAGATTTAGTTTTAAAGATAAGAAATTAAAAAATTCAACTGTATATAAATGTTTTTGATATAACATTTTGAAGTTTATTTAGCGTAATTTGTGTTTGCCTTGTGATTTAAATATTATTTAAATTATATTATTATTTATTATATAATATTAATATAATTAATATTAATATAATTATAATATAATGATATTTATTATATTATTTAAATTTTGGATGTACTCTAAATTTCATCTTTGATGAAAATGCAAACTTTTTGGACATAAAATGCATTTCGTTTATTACTGTGGATAGAAGACATTACATAAAAATCTGGCTTATAAAGGAAAGCAAAATAATTTTCTAGAAAAAATTGTCAACTCAAGGGCTTGCAACTTCCTGCTTCTCTGCCTGAGATCTTTCTCTAGTACCATGGCATCTTACTCAGTTGTGCATAGAACACCCCCAAAGCACAGGGAATTTAATGATCTTGGGGACAATCTTCCACCAAAGAGGGTCAAAGTCAATGAATAAATTCTCCCGTGTTCCCTGCCTTACTGTGCAACAATTCTTAGGTGTGGACTGCACCAATGAAGGGCACTAATGAAAATGCATTCAGGTTAATCAGCTATTATTAGAAAGGAGAAATAGTTTCTGAAATGCTTCAGAGGAAAATAATCAACCTACAAACAAGCTTTCAGCATAGAAAATTAATTTCCTGTAATTGAACTACATATTAAAGAGAAATAACTTCACCATGAACATGTACAAAGGCAAAGCGATTTTTTTTAAAAGATATTTCTCCAAGGAGGACTGAGGCCCAGTTGTCCACAGTGGTAAGCTTTTCGCTCACACTCACTTTTTGTTTTTTTTCCCTTTCCTGTCTCAATTTCCCACTCGCTTCCTTGGATAACCTCCTGAATAAGTTACTTGCCCCAAAGTTCTTTCCTCAGGGCCTGTTTATATGGGGAAACATCACCGTACAATCAAGAGAATACTCAAATAAGTGCAATGATCATAAAATTCAGCCAGCATTGCTTTTTTGCAAATTTTTAGTCATATTAAAGCCACACTTTGACACCTTTATTTGTAATTCTTATGGTGCATTTTTCAGGGTAGAAAGATCAGAACGTATTTTATTTAGCAAATTTGTTCGCTAGGTGTATAACTTTTTAAATATTTAGACATATAATGAGTGGGCCTCCTACCCCAAGTTCTAAATGTTCAAGACAGACCTGTGAGCAGCAAACATCAAGTCATGGCTAGGGTTCTGACAAGTGATGAGCCTCTTTACCTGTCAACAGGTGAGGAGGCATCCGTGGGGTCTTTTTGAATTACGCCTTGGATTTTTATAAAACATATTTAGCAGTAGCACTCATTGGAGGAATGAAACTAGAAGTCTTAGTCTGGTTATCAAAAGACCCCTGAAGTATTTTACTGTGCCACGCTCCCAGGAACTGACGATAGTTGGGTTAGTGTTCTCACAGGAAAGACACCTCTGGAGAACCTCATGTCTCTCTCTAGCAGTGGTGCCCTATATCTCTCAGCAAGAATGTGTTAGAGATCCCTCTTGAGGAGGTAATGAAGTTCTGGCTCACTGACTAGAGTTTCAATGATAACACACTCCCTTCAAACAATGGCTCTTTAAAAGGAAAATTGGCATTCTACGCTAAGAAAGAGCTTTCTATTTACAACCATTTCATTCGTTCATTCAGTATGGACTTATGAATTTTTATATCATTATTTCTATTTTATTCAATGGATTATAACACCTTACATTAGTTCTGGTACTCTGATTGTCCAAAGTTTAGCTAGTGGAGCCTCTCCAAGTCAACTCTGGTGTCATTTTGACATGTTCCCATCATTTTTAGACAAACTCCAGCCTTTCTTGTTCCACAAGGTAGTTCAAGCTTATCTTGCATTTTCCTATCTCCATCTTGGAATCAGCCATTCTTCAAGAATCCAGGCTCCTTTTAGTGAAAAATAGTATTCGGAACTAATAAATGGAGATGAAATTATGGAGTTAGAAAATCATGATTTAGCCACAATTGTAGTAATAATTGCTTCAGAGAAGAGTCATCAATGGATGCTAAGACCAGTGGGTGAAAGTTTAATGAGCAACAGGATTTTTCCATAGCTTCAAAGTATTTCCCCATGAAATACTTATTAATTACAAAGCAACAAATAGTAACTTTAAAGTGGAGAGACCTGGTAGACACTATCTTAACCAAGTGATCAAAAGTACCAACACCAGTAATGGTTCAAAATGACATGATACGCCTCCTGACACAGTGTACTGAACTCTTACATAATATTCTTACATAATATTCCTGTAAAAAATGTGTAATCTAAATCTAATAATAAGGAAACATTGAAGAAACACAAATTGAGAGATATTCTACTAAATTACTGGTCTGTACACTTAAAATATGTCGGAGTCAGGAAAGACAAAGAAAAACCAAGGAAGTGTTCCAGAGTAAAGCAGACAAGATAGAATAACTAAATGCAATACATGATCGAATCCTGGTCGCAAATTATTTTTTTCTATAAAAGGCTTAAATAGGGCAATGGTTTAAATTTGAATAAAGTCTGTAAATTAGATATTAGTATTTCATAAATGTTAATGTTATGATTTTCACAATTGTGCTGTGATTATGTAAGATAACACGTTTCTTTCTTAGCTAATATATGCTAAGATATTTGGTGGTAAAGGGCATCATGTCTGCAACTTAACTCTCAAATGGTTCCAAAAAAATGGCGTTTATGTTTGCATTTATGTGTGTCTATACACACAAGAATAGAGGGAGAAAGAGGAAGAGAGAGAAGATGACAAAACAAATGCGATAAAATATCGACAATTGGGATAGCTGAGCAGGGTTATCTGGGTGTTTTGTACTATGTTTGCAACTTTTCTATAAGTTTTAACTTATTTCAAAATGAAAAGTTAAAAAATAAAATAATCAGTTGGTGGGGAGACTGTATTCTGTGTCAAGAATCCCGAGGGAAGCCTGAAGGAGCTAGCCTGATACAAAGTCTCAGAGAATGAGCAATGTTAACTCAAACACTTACCGGGCAGGTCTTTCATAAAGACTGAAACAGGGAAAATAAGCCTACAGTTGTGCAACATGGCAGTACCCTTTCTACCACACTCAACAAATACATGGGAGAGATGGCACTTATATTCATGTTCCCTGACCCATGATAAATTTAATGCCTTTTCCCATTAAACCACACTCCTTGCTTGAAATTGAGTTTCAAGATTTTCAGGTTCCTGGTTCTGTAGCACTGGAATGTCTCTGAGTAAAATTTTCAAGTGAAAATAAAATACAGCTTCTTGAATCATTTTTAAAGGGTGAATTGGGGAACAGTGATTTATAATCTCAGCCCTTAAAGTATTTGTATTCACCTTGTATAAGCAATTTGCTCAGTCCTAATAACTTTTGGGGAGTCTGATAAAGTCTGGGGATACTTAGCAGATAGCCCTCTAAGAATTTATGCAGGGACCAAGACAGAGCCCTGATGAGAATGCATTCAAGGTAATCAGCTATTATTAGAAAGCAAAGCATTTTCAGAAATGCTTCAGAGGAAAATACATGAATCAACCTGTAAACACACTTTTGGCATAGAAATTTAATTTCCTGTATTAAAGAGAAGCAGCTTGTTTTGGCAAAGAAGGCAAAATTGGATTTTTTGAGTTAAACGTATTCCTTGTTTCTAAAAATACCAGTGGTATTTCCTACTAACAATTATGATTAAAAGCTTTATAGTGGTTCGATGATCACTGTGAAGCCGGTGTAGATTTGCATGGCTTTTGAGGGTGGGACAGGAGAGCGATCACTTTTACCATTTTGATGTATTTTCAGTTTTATTTATTCTGGTGTTAGCCATAGGACTTCTGGACACAGGCATGCCAGTTTCTTCACCTGCCAGTATTCTAAGAAAAGAAAGCAGCTCTGAATATTCCAGGCTTGTGGGAAGGACTAATGAATTAGACAGTGTAGCCAATGCGCTTATAGATAGACGCTCATTAAACGCTCTTTCCTCAAAGAGAGGGATGTTTGAAACCATATTCTCATCTGCGAACTTCCCAAGGCTAAACTGTGCACAGTGGTTCTTACTTGGAGCTCTAAGAAAAAGGCAATTTTAGACCATTTTCTCTCGAATCTATTTATTTTGGACCACTTCACTCTTTTATTCTCTTTCTCTGCCTACCATCTAACTCTATTCCTGTAACTATTAAATTTTCCTGTGTTCTGTCTGTCTCTGCCTATCACCCAGCTCTATTCTTGTAACTGTTAAATGTGTTTTTCGCCCTTGAACAAAATCCCAAGTAGTAACATTTTATTCTATTTGTTTTTCACATTTGTTATAATAAAAAGATAAATTTACACTCATGCATCTTACTGGGTAATTTTACTAATAGTGATATCTGAATCATTAAAATATGAGTATTAATAGCATTATTAGGAGTTATCATTTGAAAATGGAAGCATACTATTAAAATGCACCTGCTCTTTCAAAAACGTCATTGCCTATTTAAAGGTTAAAACCATATTTTCTATCTCAACGAATCTGTTAAAGTACATTCTTTCTGAAAATTGGTACCATTCACATTTCACAGTTTAAAATCTGACTCTAGAAGGGCCCATAAGGGGGTATTTCCAGGTTTGCTACCATATGTGAGTCATAGGTACTCTATTAATGTTCTTTGCAGGGGCCTTGAAGGGGAGAGAGACTCCTCTCCCTAAGGCAGTGGTCCTAAATGGGGAGTAGGGCGTGATTTTGCTCCCCACGGGACATTTGGTCTCGTCTGGAGATGTTTTTGATTGTCAGAACTGGGGGAGAGTTGCTACTGACATCTAGTGGATAGAAGTCAGGAATGCTGCAAAATACCCTACAATGCACAGGACAGCGCTCTATAGCAAGAGCGATCCCACCTAAGATGTCAGCAATGTTGAGGTTGAGCAACTCTGCTTTAAGAAAACTTAGGCTCGAAGGATCCATGAAATTTTCTGGCAATGCAGAGTCAAAATGCTGCAGGTTGAGGGACTATATACTGAAAAGAAATAAAGTATAATTAGATGCTGTAATTCTACCTATTGAGTCCCATCCAATTGTTGAAAGAACCTTGCAAAAATTGGCACCTGTAAAGTTGCAACCACAGGCCATTTGCACATGTTGATATACTAGCAGACCATGTCTAAGCAAAGCCCAGGTATCCAAAGAGGATTACAGGAGTCATATCTCAGAGTTTTACAACAGTTGTTTATTTGGGGACGTATCCTGCTCTCTGAGAGTAGTCTGGAAGCAACTCATCGGTCTGAGAAAAATCTCAGGAACACCACCATTAGTAAAATTGTGTTAGGAGAAACATTCAATAATAGAAGCTTCATAGTTTTGCGGAAAATATAGCATAAGCTTTTCTTTCACAAATATAGACATCTAGCCTGTACTTCACTTCCTGTATCTAAAGTAATAAAAGAACAGTTCACATTTATTCAGAGGCTGACTGGTGAACTATTGGGTATTATTCCATGAAGCACTCCAGGTATTTTGTTGGCTGATGCCCAGCTATTTAACAGACTGTAGCATTCAGTGCAGCAGTGTGACAAGCAAGCCTGGGCATGTTTTTATTTGTATTCATGTAATTTGAATAAGATTCAACTACTGTCACTTTCATTAATTAATGTGAAACTCATTAGTCCTAGCGTTATTATTAGAAATGTTCCCTTTCCAAGGCACTCAGACAATGTGCTGTCTCATTGCAGCTCCTCATTTCTAAATCATCAAAGCAGCTGACATGAGGATGAAGGAGCTGTGGTACCAGGCCCCTGATGAGCCTGATCTCTTTTCAAAATATTTCTTACAAATTCATATTTCCTGGGATTCTTTATACCCTTTGGCAGTAACCATTGGGAATTCACAGAGAAGTGGTCTTAGCCAACCAACAAAAGTTCCTTACTCTACAGAAATAGTGATAGCATCACTGATGGTGATGTTTAATGAAGGATATAGGAAAGAGGGTGTTCAAACTTTAAGGTATATTTTAAGAACCTTAATCTTAACTATGTAGTCTAATGACTTTACAGTTAAAATCAGATGCAGAGTGCAACTCTTCCTTTTGGCTCAAAGCAAAATGTGAAATAGGACACATTACTTACCAAGTACTTCTAGATAATAAACAACTTGCTACTTAGTTTGGGCATTAAAAAATTGTCCAGTCTAAGTATCTTAGTCTCACCCAGGGAAATAATTAAAATCTTAACTTCTCTTATGGCTGAGTAGTAGTCCATCTATTCAATATAATAGTTTCAAGAAGTTGTATGGATCTGCTGTACATCATACCTGTAGTTAACAGTACTATATTGTGCACTGAAAAATTTGTTAAGAGGGTCAATCTCAGGTTAAATATTTTTACCACAATCAAAAAAATGCTCCCTCCCTTAGCTCAAGCCTTTTGTAGGCTGAGAAGTTGATGATGAAGTCAGGGCATGTTCAGTTTCTTCTCTCTTGCCTAATCCTAACCCTGGTTCTAAACCTTGCTCTATCTCCTTCTTCAATCACTGTCTTGTTTCTATTCCTCCAGGGGGCCAGATTACAAGAAGCACAGGGGCTGAGGGGACAGTTGTGCCCAGTTGAAAGAGAGGCAGTGGATCCCCTAGAAATCCATGAAATTTCCCAAAAAACAGACTCATTTTTGGACATCTGCCACGTCTAGGTGGCACCAATGACAGATCACAGGAGTACCAGGGAGATAAAACTCTGCCCTTCCCTATTAATTCACTCATTATCCCCTCCAAAGCCAGAGGGGTCAAAAGCCACAGCTAAGAAGTATTGAAGAAATGACCCCGACCTTCCCCTGCACTCTAGGGTTCCATGCCCGGGTCAGTCTCAAAGGGGGAAGGAAGAAGATTTACCTAGATATGCATTTGAAGTCTTGATTAATATTCTGGACTAGACTGGAGTTGTGTGATTATTTGATCAGACTGAAGTTTTAATCTCCAAACAAGGGACCATTTGTTTATTATCTGAGAGGGAAAACCTGCCTAAGGGTTCATCCAGGGGCAGAAAAAAACGAATCCACAGAGAGTGCTTGAAGGAACTGAAGACGCAGTTTGAAGGGAAAATTACACTGTTTTATGCTTGCACTCTATAGAGTCCAGATTATTCAATGAACCAGTTACACCTTTATTTCATTTTTGGTGGAGTGCCTGCCAACTCACAATGAAAGCACATTCCTTTCTTTATTTGCACTCAACCATCAATACCTCCCCCAAACACCTTTGCACAGAAAAACTCCTTTAGAAACCCACAATTATCTGTCTTTATTTTGCCTTTGTAATAACATGGGCACATTTAAATCTGAGAATTCCAATGGACTAAGTTGATGGACAATATTTGAGTACAGAATTGTAAAGTTAAAGGTTGTCTGTACATTTGTTCTGGTTTAACCATACTTATTATAGAAATTAGGCTAAACATACACTAAGAAATCACCTACTCGAACCTGATCATGTTACAGTGAAAAACTGAAGCTCACCTAAAGAAAGATACTTACCAGAGTATACACAAGAGGTGCTTATCACTAACTAGGACCTGGGCCTTGGGTTTCTTATTCTAATAACCTTGCTTCTGCCTCTCTAGTCCTTTATTTGCATCTATTAAAAAACATTCTTTTTTTTTTTTTGGTTCTTGCCAGGAGTGTTCACCCTGGAGCATGCTGGAAGAAAACCACATATAACAGAACTATAGAGTGTTTAAATTCACATGCCATGATGCAGAAATAAATACATATAGGTATATACACACACACACATATATATGTACACACATGCACACACGTATATATTTGTGTGCTTCCTCTCTCATGGTTTGGGCAACCGATATTTTCAACACATCATAATGTAGATGTGTTTGCCAAGGGAAAACTCTCCATGCAAAACTCACAGAGCACTTGTACTCAATACACTGTCGTTAGAGTAGTAAAGGGAACATTAGACTGCCATTTTAGACACGGTACATGATGCGCACATATGATCATTTCTGCACTGGGTACACGATTAATCTTGCCAAATTAGACTGACTTAGTGCCAAGTTGATAGGTATTGCCAATTTCTCTCTCACCCTGGAAAATTATAGGATTTTTTTATTCTGACGAAAGAAAGGATTCGTAAGCAGAATTGTAAGCACCTGCATCCCGTTCTTGGCCTGCCTCTTGCCTTGACAACTGCTTTGGTTGGCCTGCAATACCTGTGGGTGCTTCAAGGACCATGGGCTCTATGGACATTATAATATCCATCCTACTTGCTGTTTTTGGAAAAATTAAAAATACAACCTGCTTAGAGGAGAAATAATTTCTTTCAAATAATTGAACATCTGGGGATTTTAGCGGGGCATTTTGTACCTTTAACATCTTCAAAGAGAATGCCTTCTCCCACTTCATTACTGAAATAATATCACAGCAATTTATAAAGTGATAACAGAGCAGCTATTGTGCTCAGAGACAGAATCCTTGACTGGATAAGTAAATAGACCTGAGTTGAGTGCAGTGTCACTCTTCCTATTCTTTAATACTGTAAGCCACTGATCTCTTGGACATCTTTAAATTTTCATGTATCTGGACTGGGGCCATTTGGTTCAGGTAGCCTTGTTAAAAAGGGATTTGCAGGTCTTTGCAGTGTTACAGCCCTGCCAAGTTAGAATAACTCAAGACAAGGTCAATGTCTAGGACTCTCTTGTATTAAATCAGCAAGTAAGCTTATATGCATTGCAGATTCCTTGCCCATGAGATCTCCTGTCTAAAGCAATCTGCTGAAAGGTGATAGGGTTGAAGCATGGGCTAGACAACATGCATATGGCAGAGGCTTTGTAATATTCTAAGTGGCATCAACAGAGTCCCCTTGGGTGGAGATAGGAACAGTATTGGTAAATCAATAGTTTAATCCATCTGAGACAAGACTATTTATCAAAACTCTTTCTTATTAAACAGAATTCTGCTAAACAAAATCCTTTGCTGACTTAGTTGGCAGGAGCCATCTTGCATCATATGGCATATCCTACCCACACTAAAACAGTAATCAACAGCTACATCTCCTTGTATTTCTGCTCCGACAGAAGGTTTGCTAAACAGACCAAGTGTTTCCCTTATGCTTAGGCACATGGCTATTAAGTAAATTCCGACAAATTGAATTGTAATCATGGAAGATTTGGAGAGTAGTGACATTACTCAAATATTAAGTCATAACTGAAATTGTTAAATCACATGCAACATTCAAAAAAATTTGCTGAAATCTATAATGGCTTATCTGTAACTTTAAAAGAAAAATACCTTTTTATAATGGTTGGTCAAATATATGGAAAGAGAAATTTTTAAAACAGTCTTTAAGTTGAAACTTACTGGTTTTATTCAAAAGTGAAGAAAAGAGATAAAACAATCAGTAAGTTCTCTTTTTGGTTCTAAAATATTCCATGAACCTTCGGTAAAAAGAATGAAAAATAAAAACGTTAGTTTTAATACATTGGAAACCTTCCCTGAACTTTCACATTCTCTAAAGAATGAAAGAGAGCTTTAGTGGGATAACAAAGAAAATCCTCCCTGGTGACCTTATAAACCAAGAGCAAGTGTCAGCTGCCGGCTTCTCAGTAGAATGATTTCCTCACGTCTCACAGCATCTTCCATTCTCTACGCCCATGGCTGGGAGCTACAATTACTGCCAAGGGATGGGATTTTTGAACCTCCTCCAAGGTGTCATTCTACAGAGAGCAAAACAACCATAATCACTCCTATAATTCTACTTACGGGCAAATTATTCTCTATGCTTCCCACCTCATCCTTACAACTTCCACCCCATGAATATTTCTCAGCAGGTACAAAGGATATAAGATTTCTGGGAGACTGGGCAGCTGAAGCTGTATGTGTTTGCTCAGGTACATTTTAACACTACTTCTACTCTTGCTACCTGGATGAGGATGTGGATTTCCTGGTGATGCTTTTGGTTCAAACATCAGAAGAGTGCGATGTTTGTAAATATTCCCTTAAATGGAAGACAGATAATTAACATAAATTCTTCAATAATGGAGATATTGGAGATCATAAAAGGGCAATAACCTTGCAAGAAATCATCTCCTTTCTCAATCCTGGTGGGGTTTCACCTGTTCAGGATGTGTCAGCAACTAATGGATGTGGAGACAAAAATCCTTCGTCAAAGGATAGGCTGCCTCTGGTTACACTGGGTAGCCTCCTCACTTATGGGAAGTTCTGCATCCTTGGCTAAGTAAGCCAGGTATCCTTAACATTTTATGCCAAGTGTGTCTGTTTGTGGTGATGGCTGTCTCTTCAATCCCTAAAAGCATCTGCTTTGCAGCAGTGGGTTAAACTTAAAAATGCTAGAAGGGAAATCAAGTCAAAAACTTCACGTATCCTTGAAAGAAGGGTATGAAAGAGAAAAGAGATTCTATCTTGGTGATTATTGTAAGGTTGACTGAATGGTATCATTTTGAGCATATGTTTTAGCAATAACTGAAAATATTTGTGGCCTCCAAGAAGTACTGCCTAAGTCTAT
The DNA here is from genome assembly GCF_037783145.1 of Equus przewalskii. Taxonomy (NCBI): domain Eukaryota; kingdom Metazoa; phylum Chordata; class Mammalia; order Perissodactyla; family Equidae; genus Equus; species Equus przewalskii. Next base: position 17,874,881 of record NC_091849.1, on the reverse strand, counting down.
TGGTATGGGACTTTTCAAAGAGCAGTACAGGGACCTTGGCTCAATTTAGAGTGCCCTAGGGAGAGCTCTGTACACAACACTGGAGCCAAACTGAATTTCTCAGGCAAGTGTGATTGGTGTTATCTCCTTCAACTACGAGTATCATGGGGTGGACCTAGACTCACAGTTCAGGAGCCATTCTGATGAGAGATCCATTGAAAAGAAATAATTTGAGAATTTCAGACTTTTGTCCTCTGAAAAATATGTTAGAACACAGCTCTAGGATTAGAGGAAGAGTGCAGCTTTTCATTCATATCTCCACTATTAGCATTAGATGTTCCCGCAGTTAAAGCTTATCCATGCCCTATTCGTCCTGGTCTCATCTTAGATCCTCCTGCATCCTGAGCTCAAATTGGAGCATTCTAGCAGTCACTGAGAATCCATGGCTGAGCAAACCCTCGCACACTCTCAACAGCTTCCCAGCTTCTAATAAGATTAAATTACCAATTTCCTCCATTATTTTAGCCCTAGCAAAGGAATTAGTTGTTATTCTCCAGTTTAGTAATCAAACTCACAAGTATACATCTTACACTCATGTAGAACTTCACCATTTACAAAATGTTTTCATTATCATTTTCTTATTGGTTCTTCACAAAAATCCTGTGAGGTGGATATTGTTATCTCTGCATTATGAGTAAGAACAGCGAAGCATGGACTCAGACCCAGGATTTTTGACAACAACCTCAGAGCTCTTTCAACTCTTCTAAAACTTCCTCTCACACTTCAGAAATCTTTAGTTTATTAAAAAGTAACTTCACATACTGTGGCTTATGCTCAGTAAAGACATGATTCTAAGCTTAATTTTCTCTGGTGAAACTATAGTTGCCCTGGACTTCCTAGCTTCCCTGCACCATTAGTCAGTATGTGTTCAGATAATACAAGCAGATTCATTCTATCGGTATCGTAAGCAAAACATAATCACAAAGGTGAAAAATAATTGAGGAAAAAAATGATCCATACAATGCGTGAAAGTTCATCTAAGCTTTACATTGGCAGCAGCTGTGGAAAAAATGAGATTCCTTCCATGAGAATATATGCTGCCAAAATATCTCCCCCTCGTATTTGTGCACAAAATCACTCATTCATTGATCATTCAATGAGCAACTGTTTTTTGTTTTGTTGAGTACTGTCCTAAGTGCTAAGCACGTATGACACAGTTCCTGCAATCAAAGATCTATAGTCCAATAATCAGGCAACTGCAGTAGAGTGAGGAAAGTGCTTATGGACTAGGGACAACCCCAGGGACTACAAGTGCAGAAAGAAGGGTCCTATGCAAGTCTCTGAGAGCAAAGGAAAAAATGCCCCAGAAAGTCATGTCTGAGACAGAAAGGACAAGTAGTAGTTAATGTGGCATGGGGATGGGGGAGTGGGAAGCTGCATTTTTTTCAGCTTGGATAATACTCTGTGGCCTGGGTATTTCTTTCTTGACTACACTCCAGCAATTTTACCTGCTAGAAAAGGCATGTTCAGAGAATTTGAGAGACTTATCCAAGGTCACATAGCTAATAAGTCAGAGATCCAACAACTAAAACCAAATCTGTATGAGGACTATGGTTTTAGAGAAGAAAGAACACTGGACTGGAAGTCAGGCTACTGGAATTCTACCGTCACCAAATCCCTGTGCAACCTCAACAGGTCACTGAACAGCTATGCTCTGCCTCCCTTATCTGTAAAATAAGAGGATTTAAACAGGATGACCTCTAAAGTTTCTGACTTTTCAGTCTGATACATTTAACTCTCTCTTGTCTCCTGCTCAAATAAATTCAAGTTCAAGGAAATCCTGAAAAATAAAGAGGAACTACTAACAATTATCTACAATAATAATAACAGTTTTATATATATATATGTATGTATGTATATTGTAATTTCTGTCATAGATATACTTAGAAGGGTCAATATACCACAATACTCCCTAAAACGTAATATAATTTTTTGATATGATGAATGTGCTCTGTTGGATTAACACAGAAAATTGCAAAAATGACTACAATTTGATAGTATTTCACTTCTGTGGTTCTTTGAGTGTGGTGAATGGAGGATCAGACTTATTAAGGGATTTTTGTGGCTATACCATAAAATTTTTTTTAAAAGTTTTGCAATGGATGTATTGCATGGGCTATGGGAAAGCCAACACTCTAAGTGTAATGAATAAGGCACTCAAGTTTCCTTGAAAAAAACTCATGTACTCAGGCAAAAATATTATTCAAACACGTAAAAATGAAAGAAGGTAGAAAATGGACTGTTAAGAATGTTTATGAATTTTCAGGATTCTACTAGAGATAATTTTTAAGGCAAAAATCATGTTACAGAATATTTTTTTAATAACAAAAGGTATTTCTAACAGAGTTTTATTTTTACTTTTCTTAACTGTCTGCTTTAGAGAAGGTCATTTTGGAGATATCTTGAGATTTAAAATGATAAAGTAGGAGATCTCGTCAAGATGGTAGCTTAAGCAGACTCTGAACTCATCTCCTCCCACGAACACAACAGGTTACAACTATTTTGGGAAAAATTACCCTGGATAGAAAAGTGAAAACTGGATAAAAAGAACCCCCACAACAAGGGACAGTCCTGACTAAGGCGGAAGAGGCAGAAATTCCTGCGGGAGAGGAAAAAAGCCAACTTTGGGAGCAGCAGAGCTCCTCAGCTGGCCAGGTGGGAGACACCCTAAGGTACGCAGCCCTCCCTGAAGGAATGAGGTCTGGAGTGGGGGCTGATACTGCTATAAGCATCCTTCAGACTCAGCCCAACTGAGATGGGGGTCTTACGGTCTGGCTTCCCTGGCTGTTAACTGCAGCGAGGATACCCCTAGAAAAGTTATCAGCCCACCCAAAAACTCACTCACTGCAGCAACCTACAATCACCAGAGAGACTGCTGATAGTCCTTTGGTGAAACGAGACTCACCTGGTGGGCTCTGGGGTCATCTTAGTGAGAGGAGGGACCTCTCCAGAGACAGAGACATTGGTGGGGGCCATTGTTCTGAGCTGGTCCAGGCGTGCTGACTCAGACCCCGGTGGGCGCCATTGAGGTTTTTCCCTTGGCCTGTTAGCCCAGGGGTCTGCCACACCCACTAGAGTACAGATTTAATCCAGTTCAGCCAGGGCAGGCAACCCACCCTAGGGCAAGGGAAACAAAAGAAAAAATGAACAAATGGGTCTACATCAAACTAAAAAGCTTCTGCACAGCAAAGGAAACCATCAACAAAATGAAAAGACAACCTAACAATTGGAGAAGATATTTGCAAACCATATATCAGATAAGGGGTTAATATCTAAAATATACAAAGAACTCATACAGGTCAACAAAAAAAACACCAACAACCCAATTAAAATTGGGTAAAAGATCTGAACATAGATTTCTCCAGAGAAGATATATGGATGGCCAACAGGCATATGATAAGATGCTCAACATCATTAGCTATCAGGGAAATGCAAATCAAAACTACAATGAGGTATCACCTCACTCTGGTCAGAATGGCTATAATTAACAAGACAGGAAACAACAAATGTTGGAGAGGATGTGGAGAGAAGGGAACCCTCGTACACTGCTGGTGGGAGTGCAAACTGGTGCAGCCACTATGGAAAGCAGTATGGAGTATCCTCAGAAAATTAAGAATAGATCTACCATATGATCCAGCTATCCCACTGCTGGGCATTTATCCAAAGAAGTTGAAAATGCAAAGGCATAAATATACTTGCACCCCTATGTTCATTGCAGCATTATATACAATAGCCAAGACTTGGAAGCAACCTAGAAGCCCATCAAGGGATGAATGGATAAAGAAGATGGGGTATTTATAGACAATGGAATACTACTCAGCCATAAGAAATGAGGAAATCCGGCCATTTGTGACAACATGGTTGGTCCTTGAGAGTATTACGCTGAGTGAAATAAGTCAGAGGGATAAAGTCAAATACCATATGCTCTCACTCATAAGTAGAAGATAAAAACAACGACAAACAAACACATAGCAATGGAGACTGGATTGGTGGTTACAATAGGGGAAGGGGGGAGGGCAAAAGGGGTGATTAGGCTCACATGTGAGGGGATGGACTATAATTAGTTTTTGGGTGGTGAACATGATGTAATCTACGCAGAATTCGAAATCTATTACGATGTACATCTGAAAGCTAAAAATAATTTAAAAAATGATAAAGTAATCTTTCTACTTCTATAGCAGTTTATCCCAATATAATAGATGTTAGAACATTTTTCAAATGTATTATCATTTTTTAACCTCATAATATCACATGAGTTGGGTAAGGTGTTGTTTTCCTAGGACTGCTATAGTAAATTACCACAAACTGGGTGTCTTAAAACAACAGAAATTTACACTCTCACTGCTCTGGAGGCTGCAAATCCAAAATCAAGGTGTCCTTTGGGCCACGCTCCCTCTGATACTCTGGGTAGAATCCTTCCTTGTGTCTTCCCAGCTTCCAGGGGTGGCCCTCACTCCTTGCGTTCCTTGGTCTGCCTCACTCCAATCTCCACCTTTGTGGTCACATGGCCTTCTGTGTGTCTCTGTGTCCAGATTTTCCTTTCCTTATAAGGAAAGTAGTCAGATTCAATTAGGACCCACCCTAACGACCTCATCTTAACTTGATTACATCTTCAAAGACCCTATTTCCAAATAAGGTCATCTTCACAGTGTCGGAGATTAAGGCTTCAATATATCTTTTTGGGGGTTACAATTCAACCCATAATAGGTAGCTTTGGTGTGGTTTATTTCCATTTTGTAGATAAGGAAGCTAAGACATGGAGCACCTAAGCAGCTTCCCTATGGTCCTACAGAGTATTACTTGCAGAATAAACACAGAAGGTTCTGTCATCTAATACTTAAACCAGGTTTATTCTATCAAAGGAACATTAAGGTCTTCAAAATCATTTAATGATTTGCCTAGAATCAGAACTTACATCAGTCACTTATCTAGACAGCTGTCTTGCCCTAAGTCCAAATTTCTTGAGTCTCTTGATGGCTGCTTGGGTACATGCTAGGTTATTACTTATAAAAATAAAATCCAATTGTCTTTGGTTATAACCATACCTCACATAACTTTTATAGGGAATATATATTTGCTTTCTGAAATACATTTTATAGTGTCTACCTTCAGCTAACTTAGGTGTAGAAATAATAGGCCATTCTTTAACTGCCTCCATTCATAACCCAAACATTCTTTGGCTGCTGAGAATGGTGCTGAAATAAACCTGGAATATTCTGTGGTAAATGAGACATGCTGGAACCTTTCTCTTAAGTGTATATGCCAAGAAATACTTCATTTGGGGTCATGGGATAAAAGGAACAAAATTAAAACACAGATTCTTCAAGTGCCCGCGTAGGTGTCCCAAGGAAACTGAGCCACCTCTCCTTTGTCATGTCTCTGCCCTATTTATCAGTTGTGTCCTCTAGCTAGACAACAGTCATCTTTTCATAAGCAGCCTTCTCCACTGTGGGATTTCATTTATTTACCGCTGTGTTGGTCCAGCTGTGAAGAGTGGCTGTGGGCCAGCATACAAGACGTAAATTAAACCATCCTTTGGCCTCTACTCTTTAATTCATGGGATTATTTTTTAATAAGAATCTATTTGTGTGGAATTCCCCTGGAACCTCTGTGATGAGCAACTGCCTGTTGGTTGAATGAATGATTTCTGATTGTATGAAGCTTCACTGTGATCCTGATGTTCTAACCCAGAGATACAGGCAGCAGAAAGAGGTTCAGATGACTCACAAGACACCAATGGTAAAACTCAGTAAAGCCAACAAAAAATTTAAACCCTATGCGCCTTTTGACTTTGTATGCTATTGGCAAGCTGTATCAATTGACTTTTCATGATATTCTGTAAGCTGTACTTAGTAGTGACCAATAGCCTTTATTTCGTTCATTTATTAGTTCCTTCACCAACATTTATTGAGCCCCTACTACGTATCTGGCCCTGGGGATGCAGTGGTGAATGAAAGAGACAAAGATCTTCCCTTTACCAGTCTTATTCATCAGACTCAGGACAGCCTCTGGCACTCAGTAAATATTGACAGAATGAATGAATTAATAATAACTAATGAAAAATCTATCATTTACAAATAACATCCCTAAGGCAGTTTGACTTAGCCCCAGGAATCATTACAATGTTCTTTTCCAAAAGGCCAAAACAAAATATTTTTAAACAACCTTAAATATATATTTAAACAGGGATTTTAAGTGATTTTCTCACATGCCTTGCTCTCCCTTTCCCTGTCACTCTTACTTACCCAGGAAAGGATTCTGCTTCCCCATGCCTTCTCAGCAGTCTGTGGGGCCTTCCTACAGCACCTGCTTGCTCGGCTGAGGGAACCAGACAAACTCAGTAGCAGCCTGCATCCATTGTCTGTGCCACATACTTGGAGGGGTCCCAGTCCTCAATTCCCTGTTCACTAATATAAGAACTTTTTATTAAAAATATTGGTTTTAAACCCCTCCTACATCCCTGAAATAACAAGATATAAAAAGAAACACAATGACGCTAGATCCATAAAGGATTTGTGTAGACATTGCTTAAATAGTGAAGAATTAATTTCTAGTCAAAAGTCTAAGAACATGCCCACAAGGAGTTCAAAAGCATGTGAATATACATATATATATAACATCAGCGTACTTTCTTGTTTCCATACAGATCCTAGGGTGAACTCATCTGCAATGTCCCTTGTCTAGTGTGAAGACCCACTATGCATCACAAGATGTGATCTGGAGAAATCCAGAGAAAGTTTTATTTAAAATCCTATGCCTGGTCATTTTAGATATCTTCAAGGCATCCAGTTATAGTTACGCAGCACTTATCATTCAAAAGCCTGCTCTGTAAGTATCAATATGAGTAAACTAACTTTTAAGACTTAAAAATCTGCTTAAAAACTGAGACCTTGAGCCAGCTTTGATGGCCTAGTGGTTAAAGATCAGCACTCTCACTGCTTCAGCAGCCAGGTTTGTTTCCTGGTTATGGAACCACATCACTGATCTGTCAGTTGCCATGCTGTGGTGGCAGCTCACATAGAAGAACCAGAAGGACTTACAATCAGGATATACAACCATGCACTTGGGATTTGGGGAAGAAAAAAAGAGGAAGATTGGTAACAGATGTTAGCTCAGGGTGAATCTTTCCATGCAAAAAAACAAAACAAAAACAAAACCTGAGACTTCATGGGCCATATTGCCTCCACAGACTCTATTCATCAGGAATGGAGAATTCTTCAATTAATCACTATATTTCTAGGAGTATCTACCTTCCTGCAAGTCCAACCCAGTTGACAAATGGAAATTTCACAGCTTACTTGTCTGTACTTAAAGCTAGTTGACCACTAAAACAAATAAAAATAAAGAGGTTACCACTTGTCAGACTAACAACTAGATATCTAATATTTTTGCCAGTAGCAAAGTAACATCAAGAAAGCGAAGACTGACCTTGATTTGCGGATAAAAGAAAAAATATATAAACTAGCAAAATAATTGTAAAGGCAAAGCACACAATGGAGGTGGTTGTTTACCCTCAATGTTCCATTATACTTGGTTCCACTAGTATAGTTCTTTACAGTATTACTTTCTCTTGTGGCTGCTGTTGAATTAATTCATTAAGAAACCAAGTTCCCATTCAAAATAATGCTGTTTAGAGTATCTGGCACAGAGCTTTGCAACAAGAAAGATTTAATATCTGTTTTTGGTTAGAAGAATCTGAGGCTAGTGCTTGCTAAGGAGGAAATAGGCACAGTGAGAAACAGCATTATCTTCTATTATTTAAACCTTTCAGGTAGAAAAGAATTAGTCATTCTTAGAGACTCAATGCTACATGGTGGAAATCACTTAGACATGAGATTGGATAAACCAAGGTTAAAATCTCAGTCTCTCAGTTACTTTTTCTGAGCTATAAATTCAGTTCTCAACTCTTACCTATTAAATGGGAAAGATACACCTATCCTAATGAGTTATAATGGTTAACTGTAAGTGAATAATAACACAAAGCCACATAGTGTTTGGCTTATAGATGGTGCTAAATAAACAGTATCTATAGTTTTCATACTTTCAGTTCCAAATGACATAACTAGTGATGATAGTGGAAGTATAAAGAAGCTCATTTCAGCTCAGTGTCGAAGGAATTCTTAAGTTAGAACTGCCCAAAGATCAAATCAACGGGGCTGCTTATTATGAGGTGGTGACTTCCCCATCATCAAGAGCCTTCAAGCAAAACCTAAATGACCTTTTACCAGGCATGAGGAATAGGGAATTAAGTATAAGTCTTAAATTCTAGACCCTTTTAAATGCTAAATTTCTATGATGTCTTGAAATTCCGGATAGATTCTGAAATGATGAGCACATTTTTTCTGATTGTTCTTGAAAAGCAAAGATAATGATGTTAGACAGAAGGGAGGAAATTTGTCATGAGGCATTGAGTTTGGCTTAAATGGCAACTTTGCATGTCCAAAAAATTAGTATTCAAGTTCATGACTTTTTTTCCAGCAACAGGCTTGAATAAAATAGAAAGGTCTAAATGTTCCCCAGCCTCTGGCTTTCAGTTGTCTGTTTAAATGGTTCTCACTGTTCCACTTCATCTTTTTCTCTCTAGCTGAGAAGCAGACATGACAAAGGTGGTTAAGCAAGTGCTGTTGATTAGCCCTAGGAAAACATCCATTTACTTCTAATTCATCAGGATGCATCCTGGGAATTCTCTTCTCCAACCTCCTCTCAGTTTCTCAGTTGGTTGAACTTCTGCCTCTCCCTTCTCCCTACTCCACCCAGAAAGAGAAAAAAACTCTCCTTGTCTCTGAAGACTCAGCATACTCAGCCTTGTACAGAATTGCCTACGCTAAGAGAGTCTCTCAAGGCAATTTCTCAACAAGACTATTCTGTCCCCAAACGAAATCTTCACGCTACCCTCTAAAAAGGGTGGTTTTTTCATTTCATTGTAATGCATTTCTTATTGTCATACTATAGCTGCATAATCTTAGAGAAGGGCAAAATCTGAGGAGAGGAGGAGAGACGTAGACTTAGGGTTTCCATGGAGTAGCCTCAGGATTCTTTGTGAAATTCCTGAAAATATGTGCAAAGTTTCATAGGAGTGTACACTTTGCTGGATGAGAGTCCATGGCTTCATCAGATTCTTAGATGCTGCATATGATACCAAAAAAGGTTAAGAATCAAAGTCTTACATGAGAAAATATTTGCAAATAATATATCTGATAAGGGTCTAGTATGCACACTATATAAAGAACTCTTTGTGATCCAACAATAAAAAGATAAATAACCCAATTAAAAATGGGCAAAAGATTTGAATAGACACGTCTCCAAAGAAGACATACAAATAACTAATAAGTACATATAAAGGTGATCAACATCATTAGAGAATGGCAAAACAAAACCACAATGAGATACTACTTCACATCCACTAAATGACTATAACCAAAAGACAGATAATGACAAGTATTGGCATGAATATGGATAAATTGGAAGCTGATTCCTTCTAAGTTGTAGGTTATTGACCACAAGTTGGCCACACAAATGAAATCGAACAAATAACCAATTTTAAAATAGACATCTAAAAGCACTCTTATAGACATCTCCAGCTACTGGAACCTAGATGAGTAACCATCAATGAGAAAGTCTTAAATTTGGCACCATTGACACATGGTAGAATCTTGAGATTGTGTTTCTAAATTGCTCATCTTCTCCAGCCTCACAATGAAGTAGTGATACCTTCCATCATGGTCTTATTATGAAAATTAATAAAATTACATCTGTCACACAATTTGAGTCTTTGAAATATTTCCTATGACTTTAAGGTGACATTTATATATTTTTGTTTTCTCCAAATAAAATGTTAACTCAAAAAGGTGTTTGGATGCATTGATAAAAATACTGTTCTATTCCAATAAAATTGAGGCACCGTGGACAGAAAACTCAAAACCAAGAGACCCAGTGTATTGATTATCAATTGCTGCATAACAAGCTAACCCAAAGCTTAGCGGTTTAAAATAACTATTCCATTTTGCTCATAATTTTGTGGGTTGGGGATCTGGAAAGGACTTGGCTGCGAGTTTCATCTCTAATCCATGTGTCACCGGCTGGGGTGACTGAGGTTAAAGGATTCACTTCAAGATGGCTTATTACTAGTGTGACTAACATCTCTGTGTTCTTTACTTTCCCTCTCTCTCTCTGTCTTTCCATGCAGCATCTCATCATCAAGGAATTCTCCATGTGACTTGGGCCTCTCACAGCACTGTAGTCTTGAGGGAGTCACACTACTTGCATGATGCTGGCTTCCACGAGGGAGGAGCTGAAGTTGCCAGGTAAGTTAAGAGCTATGCCCAGAACTGGCACAACATCACTTGTGCTGTACTCTATTGGTCAAAGCAGTCATAGAGCCTGCAAAGATTCAAGGGATAGGGGAAATACACTCCACTTCCTGATGGAGGACTGGCAAGGTCATTCTGCAGAAGAGTGTATAGGATAGGAGGTATGTTTGCAGTCATCTTTGGAAAGTACAATCTGCCACACCCAGATTCTCATCCTGGCGCAATTGCCATCAACCTTTTATAATGCTCCCATTATACCTATATACCTATAACTATACCTATGCTCCTACTACCTGCAGTTAGTTTCTTTCCTTGGGAAATGCAGGAATTGGACCAGAGTTCTACTTAGAATTCTTTGATTGCAAAGAACAGAGTCTTACTCAAGTTATCGTTGAAGAAATAGAATTCTCACAGGAAAACACAACAGACTGCCACTAAAACAAGCAAACTCTCAGGCACCAGCTACACCCCCTGGCCTCTCTTGGAGTGTTGGAATGTGTGGTCTTCCCCTCTTGGAGTGTGGTGTCCTTATAAATCTGATTTAATCATTGTGCTAACCTTTCCTCACAGGTCCACACTCTGTAGGGTCTATCAGTCTTAACCTCCAGTTAAACAATTGCATTCTCTCCTTGTACCAGATTAAAACTCACAGAAAATCAATTACCCCCTCCCTCTATCCCTTTAGTCCTTCACAGTTTTCTACTGTGGACAACTACATAAGCCTCTTGCTACTCCAAGGTTTGGCTGCTTTTTTGTCAGTTATACCCTTTGTATAATCAGCAGTGGCGGTTAGGGATGGGGAGGATAGTGTTGAAGATAAAGATAATATCACTTGGTACAAGAAAATAAAATGACCATCTAGAAGGCATACTGATCCATGAGTAATACAACTAAATAATCTCCAAAGTCATTCCAGCTCCAAGTGTGTATGGATTTTGTAAAGGTAATTTCCATTACCTTGTGCAGTAACACAATAGCCTACTCATTTCACAATACCTCACAGAGTGTTCTAAAAAAAGGAGCTACTGAGCAGCTTCCAATCCCTGGAGAGAAGAAAGAGTGCTCCAGGGACCCAGCCTAATTTCCTATAGCCGTTCTATTATCCCAGCTGTATCTATGGTTTCTATTAGCCCGTCTGTGCTATTGATCAGCCTGGTCACAATGAAAGAGCTTTATTGAATTCCAAGTAATGGAAACTCATTACATGGTCTAGATAATTAATTACCAATTCTTTCCTTTTAGTGAAATTGAAACTGGCTGTGGAGAGCAAGCTGAGTGAGCCCAGTAATGCAGCCTGTTTGAAGCTTTATTTAATGCGTATGAGGAACACTCTACGCCGGCCTTGGAGATGTGTTTGATGTACTGCAGACCCTTGAAATAACCCAAGCACTTTCCTTTAAAATAAACCATCTTTTCAAATGGAATCAATTGAAAGGAAGAGGCACTCAAGCCATAAAAAGTAAAAAATCAAAACAAAAATATAAATCATATAGGGATATGAATGTAAGGCATCATTTCTCTGGGACTTTTAAGGGAGGCCATCAAAGGGTTTTTGCAAACCTCTAAGTCAGATGTAAGAGAAGGGGTTCATGTCTTCAATCTTGTCTTTTACTCTCCTTGTTCCGTATGCCTGCCAGGTATATTGCCTATGTAATTTTCAAATAGTGAGTTACCAAGCAGGCATTGATACCTAACACATGTAGATACTGATAACATCATCGCTGGGATGGATTGAAGACTAAGGAAGGTGGTTGCTAATAATAGCTGGTGTTGATCAAATGCCTACTATGTGTCAGGTACTGTGCTAGGGTTTTTACATATATTATGTCTTTTAATCCTCACAGCTCTACAATCTAAGTTATATTAATGCATATTTTGAAGATGAGGATAACAAAGCTCATATTGCCCAAAATCAGGACCATAATTCTATAAATCCAAATTTAGTTCTGCCTGCTGATAAAGCCTACTCAATCCATTATGCCACGCTATGTCCTCCAGAATTAGTTTGACAAGAAGACAAGCTATTTCAAAAATCATCTACAAGAAACACTGACAAAGACTTGTAGGTTATGCAGAGATCAAAGTGAAACAGGGAAATGACAATTACGCCTGACGTTAGAAGCGCAAGAGGAAATAGTCCTTTTATCACCATCATATACTTTCTTACGGAGACAACTGGTGATAATACGGAATGCAATGCTAATTTGTGTTTGCAAAACTTAATCCTAAAATATTTGAAGCCTGGGTCACAAGTATAAAAGCTAGAAATGATAGACTTCCAAAGCCTTATTCAATCCTCTATGTCGTAAGAGGTGGGGATATGTGTAATTCCAATTAGACTGGATGAACTTGAAGCCAATTCTTTCCAAAAGAAACACAAGTCAGACTCCAATAAGCATTAAACTGGTCTTGATGTTCTCCATTACTCTGTATCAAATTCTGTTGTAACTGTAGCATACTGAATACTTGCGGGTAGTATGCTATTCCATTCTCTGATACGCAGACATCTTTCTCCTGCCACCAGTTAGGTTCTCTGCTCACCAGAGTCGGTAGTATTTGTCCCCAAACCTACTTTTACCATTGTACTTGTTACACTTATTCTGTAATTTAATTCATTACTGCATAACCAACAATACGAGGAGCACGTAAGGTAAAAGAGTTGTTGGTTGTTGTGAAAAGGAAAACAAAGTTGAATGCTTTGTAATATTTGAGTATTACTTAAAATAGAGCTGTTGAGTTGGATGTGGGTGAGACAACTCTTAAAGACTAGGAATTGTGTAAAAACATACAATTTATTCTGTACTTAAATTACTTTGCAGGTACTTCTAAGGGCTTTCTCCAAATAAAGAAAATTAAAATTAACTAATTTTAGGTACAGTTTATGCAAGTAAGATAAGTCAGATATCCTATCAATTCACTCAAACTCACTTAATAGCTCTAGGCCTTACCTCAAAGTATACATTTTCAAGGTAAAATAAAGCTCTTATATGAAAGATTTTTTCAGTCCCTACAATAACCATATATATTTTTAAATTAATTAACCAGTCACCAGTGCGGCTTGTCCGGGATAAGAGGATTTCTAATATATCACACAGATGTTTACCAAAGGTTTCTTCAGAGGTGGTAAAGTGAGACTTTATGTCACACACACTTTGAAAGAGTTCATGACATCATTTTAAACATATCTCCCTTTTCCTAACACTCTACTCCTTCTCGCATCTGTCATATCTATGTAAACTCTCAAAACTCCTCATTCCTCAGACATCTGGCTGTCACTGGCTTTCTTCTTCCTACTGTCTTCCCTCAACTTTTCTCATAGAGACCAACTGAAGCCCTTTGGCTTTCTCCAGTTCTGCATCCCCACCCATTATCTGCTCAGCTTAAGAAAGGCCCAGGAAGCCCCAAAAACTAAAAAGGAAGAATCTTCTTTAGAAAATATAAGTACAAGAAAAGGTTACACTTGATATATTTTAATATTTTATACCCTTCACATTTGAATAACTAATCTGAGCAGACCTCTATTCATTCTGAGAAAGCCTCTCCAATGGGCCTTTCACTTGTAAAATATAAAGCAAAGACCCTGTGCAGAAGTGAATGTCTGTGGAGAAATTTGTCACCACCAAGCAGCCAAAACTCTGCTTTGATGATGGAGTGAGAAAATTAAAAAGACTCTGCTGGGGAGAGGGAATTTCATGTAGGAAGAATATGCAGCTTTTGGAAGGATGAATTAAGTGGTGGGGAGATGAGGACAGGGAGGCATTGACATAGAAGCTTCTTATTTGGGATCTCATTTCCAGTGGTTAGAGTGACATGGGCCAGAAGCTGACAGAACAGTTCTTGAAAGATGTGATGCAGTTCTTGATGTAAGCAGTGTTAGGAAGGAAAGAAATATCTGCAAGGAATGAGGGAGACTTGTATAAGTTTTCTAGTTTATATAAGGTGAATTAGAGGCCTGAAGGGAGGATGTGATGAAGAAGACATATGGCTATCTAGATATCTGCAGGAAGAATATTCCAGGCAAAGACAATGCCAAAGGGCAAGTGTCCTGAAGCAAAATTGGGCTTTGTGTGTTTGAGGAATAGCAAGGCCAGGATGGCTGGAGCTGATTGAGCAGGGAGGGGAGGGGCAGTAGATAAGATCACAGAATGGAGGATGACATAGTAATTTGTGGGTCACTGTAAGGCTGCTTTTTACTCTGATATAGTCAAGAAGACTTTACATTCAACAAGATTCAGCATCCATAAAATTCTGAATAAAATAGTGTAGAAGGAAATTACCCCACCATAATAAAGTCCATAGACAACAAACCCACAGCTAACATCATATTCATTGGTGAAAAATTAAAATCTATCCCACTAAGAAGAGGAACAAGACAAGGGTGCCCACTCTTGCCACCCTTATTTAACAGAGTTTTGGAAGTCCTAGCCAGAGCAATTAGGCAAGAAAAAGAAATAAAAGGGATTCGAGTTGGAAAGGAAGAAGTAAAACTGTCACTATTTGCAGATGACATGATTATATATTTAGAAAATCCTAAAGAATCCACCAAAAAACAATTAGAAATAAATAAACAAATACAGTAAAGTTGCAGGGTACAAAATCAACATACAAAAATCAGTATGTTTCCACACTGACAAAATAACAGAAAGAGAAATCAAGAATACAATTCCATTTACAATTGTAACAAAAAGAATAAAATACCTAGGGATAAATGTAACCAAGGATGTGAAAGACTTGTACACTGAAAACTATAAGACATTGTTGAAAGAAATTGAAAAAGACACAAAGAAATGAAAAGATATTCTGTGCTCGTGGATTGGGAGAATAGGCATAGTTAAAATGTCCATACTACCTAAAATATTCTACAGATTCAATACAATCCCTACCAAAGTCCCAGTGCCATTTTTCATGGAAATAGAACAAATAAAGCTAAAATTTATATGGAACAACAGAAGATCTCAAACAGCCAAAGCAACCCTGAGTTTTCTTTGTTTTTTAAGAACAAAGGTGGAGGCATCACACTCCCTGGTTTCAAAGTATACTCCAAAGCTGTAGTGATCAAAATAGCATGATGCTGACACAAGAGCAGACACAGGTCAATGGAACTGAATCAAAAGCCCAGAAATAACCCACACATTTATGGACACCTAACGTTTTTTTGTTTCTTTTTTTGGTAAGGCAGCTTCACTCTGAGCTAATATTTGTTGCCAATATTCCTGTTTTATTTGCTTGAGGAATATTAGCCCTGAGCTAACATCTTGCAAATCTTCCTCTACCTTGTATGTGGGTTGCTGCCACAGCATGGCTTGACAAGTGGTGTAAGTCTGTGCCCAGGATCCAAACCCATGAACACAGGCCGCTAAAGCAGAGTGCACAGACTTAACCACTACACTATGGGGCCAGCCCCTGACACCTAATTTTTTAAAATTGTTTTATTGAGGTCATATTGGCTTATGACATTGTGTAGATTTCAGATGTACATTATTACATATCAGTTTCTGTATAGACTGCATCGTGTTCACCATCAATAGTCTAGTTTTAATGCATCGCCATCGGTATGTGCCCCCTTATTCTTTTTGCTCTCCTCCCACCCTCTTTCCCTCTAGTAATCACTAATCTGTTCTCCTTAGCCATGTGTTTATCTTTTACATATGAGTGAAATCACAAGGTGTTTGTCTTTCTCTGTCTGGCTTATTTCACTTAGTATAATACTCTCAAGGTTCATCTATGATGTTGAAATGGCATGATTTTGTCTTTTATTATGACTGAGTAGTATTCTCTTACATGTATATATCGTATCTTCTTTATCCATTCATCCATTAATGGGCACTTGAGTTGCTTCCGTGTCTTGGCTATTGTGAATAATGCTGCAATGAACATAGGAATGCACAAATCTCTTTGAATTGTTAAATTCATGTTCTTTGGATAAATACTCAGTAGTGGGATAGCTGGATCATATGGTATTTCTACTTTTAATTTTTGAGAAGTCTCTATACTGTTTTCCATTAGTGGCAGCACCAGTTTGCATTCCCACCAGCAGTGTATGAGGGCTTCCTTTTCTCCACATTCTCTCCAACACTTGCTATTTTTTGTCATGTTAATTATAATCTTTCTGATGTGTTTAAGGTGAAATCTCATTGTAGTTTTGATTTGCATTTCCTAATTGAACATCTTCTCATGTGCTTGTTGGCCATTATATATCTTATTTGGAAAAATGTCTGTTCAAAGCTATAGTAATCAAAACAGTATGGTACTGGCATAAGAACAGACACACAGATCAAAGGAACAGAACTGAAAGCCCAGAAATAAAACCACACACCTATGGATAGCTAATCTTCAACAAAGGAGTCAAGAACATACAATGGCGAAAAGAAAGTCTCTTCCATAAATGGTGCTGGGAAAACTGGACAGCCACATGCAAAAGAATGAAAGCAGACTATTAAGTTACATCATACATAAAAATTAACTCAAAAGGGAGTAAAGACTTGAATGTAAGACCTGAACCCATAAAAATCCTTGAAGAAAACATAGACAGTATGCTCTTTGGCATTGGTCTTAGCAACGTGTTTTTGGAAATGTCTCCTCAGGCAAGGGAATCAAAAGAAAAAATAAACAAATGGAACTACATCAAACTAAGAAGCTTCTGCACAGCAAAGAAAACCATAAACAGAACAAAATAAAAAACAAAACAAAACAAAAAGACAACCTACCAGTTGGGAGAAGATATTTTAAAATCATATACCTGATAAGGCATTGATATCCAAAACATATGAAGAACTCATACAACTCAACAACAAAAAACAAACTACCCAAATAAAAAATGAGCAGAGGATCTGAACAGACATTTTTCCAAACAAGAAATACACATGGCCAGCAGCCACATGAAAAGATGTTCCACATCACTAATTATTAGGGAAACACAAATCAAAACCACAATGATACATCACTCCATGCCCATCAAAAAGCCCATTATTAAAAAGACAAAAAGTACTAAGTGTTGGAGAGGATGTGGAAAAAATGAAATCTTCATACACTGCTAATGGAAATGTAAACTCCCATAGTGGTGCAGCCGCTATGGAAAATAGCATGGAGATTTCTCAAAATATTAAAAATAGAACTACCATATGATCCAGCTATTCCACTTTTGTGTATTTATCTAAAGAACAAGAAAACACTAATTCAAAAAGATATTTGCACCCCTATGTTCATTGCAGCAGTATTTACTATAGCTAAGACTTGGAAACAACCTAAGTACCCATTGACGGATGAAACGATGAAGATGTGGTATATGTATGTGCAATGGAATACTACTCAGCTATTAAAAAGATGAAATCTTGCCATTTGTGACAACGTGGATGGACCCTGAGGTTATTAGTCTAAGCAAAAAAAGTCCTATGGCAAAAGCCAAATACCACATGATTTCACTCAAATGTGGAAGATAAAACAACAACCACAACAAACACATAGATACAGAAAACAGATTGGCTACAGATAACAGGTAGTTGGAAACATATATCAGATGGTTATCAGAGAAGAGGAGACGGGGAGGGCAAAAGGGTAAAAGGGCACATTTATATGGTGATAGACGGCAACTATACTTTTGGTGGTGAACAAGATGTAGTCTATACAGAAGTTGAAATATAATGATTTACATCTGAAATTTATATAATATTATAAACCAACAGTAGCTCAATTTAAAAAAACATAGTAAGAATGACTTTGAGCCATAAAAATTTACATATATTATTTACAAAGTATGTGTGTAATAGGTGATATTATCCTCCATTAAATTAAATTATGCTCAATTTTTAAAAAGACTTTAAAGAGAACTCTTAAGACAAATTAAAAAGCCCATGTAAAACTAAATATTATGGAAGTGAATAAATGTGATATTCTTTTTTCCACTATTCAAAGGTTTACTATGTGCAAAGTAAGAACTGGGAAAATGAAAGTGCACCCCAGGCATTCTCAGATAAAAGTCTCACATATACAAACGAAAGACAAAAGTTGGGTCTTAGATGTCTAACAACTGATGAAATTGTAATGTTAAAAAAGCGAACTTAAATTTTAACAAAACAAAAAAGCCTCCATAATGCCGGGTATATGATTATGAAGACATCGTCTTTCTAGATCTTAGTTCTCTAAACTTACAAAATGAGAGATTTAATTGATATGATTCTTATGGCTTCTCACAGCACTGAAATTTGGGATTTGCTAGTGTTATTTGATGGACTGGACTTATGTCTAAAATAAAAGGGATATGTCTAAGTTTAACAGGCACAAATCTGAAAGGAAGAAGAGGAAAGAAACATTGTATATCAGGAAGGTAGGTACATACCTGTATCTAAATTCACCAACTGAGCAATTCCTTAAGCCCACAGAAGGAAGGAACTAATGTCATTGCTGTGAGAGATTTTCACATCTAACCCAGACAAATAGAAGCTACAAGACAACATTTTTATAATAGAAATTACAAAACTAGCATAGAAGCAAGATCAAGAATTAATGGAGACTCCTACTGTCAGGGTATCTACTGAAGTCTCATTCTCCTAAAAAGTAAAACATCTGATAAATGCTTGCCTTGCTAACAATTTCAGCTTTCAGAAGATGCAGGGAGCAATAGGGGCATTATGGACAAGATGCAGATGAACAAGAAAGAATGGGATCGTGAATATGAAATTGACAGATATGCACCCTAGATTTTAGGAAGGCTAATTTCAGGATACAGGAAAAAATGAAACGCCGTGGATAGGAGAGCTTGAAGTAGAATATGGATTGTGTACAAAGAGAGATTTCAATACACCCAGTTTTGACTGCGTGACTATAAGTAAGACCAGGGGAAAAGAGGAAAGAACCCAAGAAGCCAAGAAAGACAAAGGGACTCTTAAGCACAAGTGTTAAAAGTGTGAAAGGAAGGACAAAAAGAATAGTTCATAGAGCACTGCATTAACTTTGTTGATGTTTACTAGTCTGAAATGTTCAGCAATAATCTTAATTTCCCTCAGAGGTCAGTTGTTTAGACTTGCACTGGCCAACACACTATATGCTACTTGTGGCTATTAAGCACTTGAAATGTAGCTACCTTGTATTGAGACGCATTCTGAGTATAAAATGCACTTAGTTTAAAAGAAAAAATAATGAGGCCAGCCCCATGGCTGAGTGATTAGGTTTGCACACTCTGCTTCAACGGTTCAGGGTTTGGCAGTTTGAGTCCTAGGCATGGACCTACACACAACTCATGCCATGCTGTGGCAGCATCCCAGATAGAAGAACTAGAATGACCTGCAACTAGGATACACAACTAAGTACTGGGACTTTGGGGAGAAAAAAAAAAAAAAAGAGGAAGATTGGTAACAGATGTTAGCTCAGGGCCAATCTTCCTCACCAAAAAAAAAAAAAAAAAAGGTTTTCTAAAAGACTGAATATGAAACAAAGAATGCAATATCTCTAATTAACAAACGTTATAATTAATATTTTTATATTGTTAATCCACATGTTGAAATAATATTTTGAAAACATTGGGTTAAAAATATACTATAAAATTAATCTCGCCTGTTTCTCTTTTTACTTATCTAGTGTGGCTACAAGAAAATTTTAAATTACATTTGTAGCTCACATTGCATTTCTGTTAGACTGCACATAGACCCTCATTTTATGAAGAGGAAACAAGCCCAAAATTTCTTCCAAGAAGAATTGCTTCCAAGTCACAGAACTACTATACTTATTAGACAATTTGTAATTATTTCTGCAAGGAAACAGAAAAAGAAATTGGAAAAATTGTAAAGACAAAAACTGAAAAATTTAAAAACCATACGTAAGATAGAAAATACAGAAAAGGATAGGCCTTCATCTGAGGGGAGGGGAGGATTGGCGGGGGGAGGTGACTAGGAGTACATGTCCAAAAAGAAAATCAGGTTTTATTCTTCAAAAAAGCTGGAAGTCTTGTGACTATTTTGTGAAGTCCACTCTTTCCTAGCATCTTCCCCCAAAAAAGCATCCCAAAGACCTATGCTTACTCAATCTATCCCGAAGTCTCAGTTCTGCTTCCAAGTGCTACAGGAAGAAAAAATTGCAGTCTGATCTGTTGTTACACTAGTGCTCCCATGGCTGTGACAAAGTGGTGCTGTTGAACGCTGGATCTTGCACAGCCGGGCAATCACCTGTCCACTGCTAGTCCAACTTCCTTGATAACAGCTTCCCACTTACTATCGCTTAGCAGTCTCTCCCTCTCCTCTCTCCTGTTCTTTCCCACTGGACTCCAAATCTTGGCAGTTTTAAATGCAAAACAGCTTCACCTTCTTCATTTACAGTGCTTTATAGAAGATTTTCCTTAAAAAGATAGTTCCATTCCTTCTGATTTTGGCCATTGAAAATACTTTTTTTCTCATTTTGCCACATTATAAATAATAGATTAGAAAGTTATAAATATGTATAATATAAAGGTTTTAGCACTCCCCACAACTGGAATGGGCTACC
The DNA here is from genome assembly GCF_037783145.1 of Equus przewalskii. NCBI lineage: Eukaryota > Metazoa > Chordata > Mammalia > Perissodactyla > Equidae > Equus > Equus przewalskii. Next base: position 17,854,059 of record NC_091849.1, on the reverse strand, counting down.
TTGTGAAGCACTCAGTTTCTGAACACTAGAAAATTTCAAGCAGACCCTAGATGGCCATTGTCAAGAAAATTTTAAGGGAAGTGTACAGGAAAGGTTTAACTCAGCAGACTGATCAAACTCTGCACATTCCCCCAAAAGGCCTGTTTTTAGGACTGGCCCTTGGCTATCTCATGGGAGCTAAGCTCTTAGAATGTTCTGTCTGCTAAGAGTGCTTTTGCATGCCTGAGGCCTTGGGCCACACTGCAGCAGTTTATTCAAATAATTTATGTTAACAATGTGATTTTTGAACATCTGCTTTCTCTCTGAGGATCTGAAGTTTCAGCAAATGAAGTCATGTCTGCAGGTACTGCATATCTATGATGTTGACCCTCAATAAACACCTGGCCGAGGGCTTGAGTGAGTTTTCCTAGTTGGCCACAGTTTGCACATGTTATCATATATCGTTCCTGGGGAAGGAAGCATGCCTTATGAGACTCCACAGGGAGGAGACACTTGAAAGCTTGTATCCCATGAGCCTTTTCCCTTTGCTGGTTTTATTCTGTACCTAGTCACTGTAATAAAGTGTAACTATGAGTAGAATAACCTCTGAGTCTTGTGAGTCCTTCTAGGGAACCACTGATCCTGACGATGATTTTGGAGACTCCTAACACAGAAGATATCTATGTGGAAGAAACAATCTTCTCAATCTGCATATAAGATACCTGCCATCTAGAGACCTACAATAAAATCTACAACATCAAAAAAAAAAAGGACTTTAACACATGAAGGGAATTTTAAGGAATGAACTCATTTGTGTTGAATGAACACAGAGTAAAACGAATATCTCTCCCTCCAAAAGAAATCCAGAAATGAGTTCAGTGACTCTTACACATCAAGTGACTAAAAAAACTGACAATAAAATGAGTAGGAAAAGCTGAGGCACACTTGTGCCACAAACCCCACCCCAGGCACAGCACTTTACAATCAGGAAGAAACCCTCCAACTCCAACTTTCCCCCGAGCAGTCAAGGGTTTGGACCACACACTTAGTGTCCCAACTTTTATGTCTGCCCCCCTAGAGACTGACTCCCAAATCATCTAGCTCACAGAGCTAATACAGCTCAGCATTTGTGAGTTCCCCGGAACCCACAGAAAACAAAGACATGGTTTTTAAGTAAGCATATGAGTATCTCCTGTGCCCATCTCTCTGGATCAGTGCAGAGTGAAGCAAAAATTGCCCAGATTCCAGTTTCTCCCTGGAAGGGTGTTTCACTGCATACTATATCAACTGCTGCCCACGGATTGGGCTTCTAATAAGCATGAATCTGGAAGCTGGCTGAGCTCCTCCTGAGCCTGAAAGGGCTTGTGGGCACTTTCCCTGCCTTGTACCACTGGCTCACTGCAACAATAAAATCAAGTCTCCAGCTTCTCCCTGGGAGGAACTTGTCCACACATATAACACCCCAACATTATGACTGCCACCAAAGTCATGAACTCCTAAGTCACTAGTTCTGAGAGCTGATGGGGCTTGGGATTCACAAGACCCCCAGGACTACCTTAAACTAAGAGGCAGTTTTAAACAGAAGTGTGAGCACTTCCTGCAGCTATCCACCATGACTCAGTGCAGAAATAGCAGGCAAAAACACAAGGCTCCCAGTTTCTCATAGAAGAGTTTCCACTGCATACTTTCCCAGCTTCTTCCTAAGGGTTAGGTTTCTAATTAGCCTGCATCTGGGAACTAATGGGGCACATAATTAGTAGTCCTCTGAGAGCCTGCATGGGTATATGAGAACTTCTGATGCCTTTTCCCCCCTTTTCCTCCCAGCGATAAAACCAACTCTCCAGCTTCTCCCTGAAAGGACTTTGTACACACATCTAGCATCTTGACTACTGCCACAAGAGGGACTGGCTCTTATATTATCTCTTTCCAGTAGATGGGGCTAGGCATATACAAGACCCACAGAGAACAAAGAGGAGATTTTGTATGGGAATGCAAGCACTCCCAGAGGCTATTCTCCCTGACTCAGTACAAAGCAAAAAAGCAAAAACATCCACCTCTCAGTTTCTCCCTGATAGGGGCTAGACTGCATATCTAACATTCTGACTTTCCGAGCTGTGGCCCAAAAGTAGAGCTTCCAATTAGCCTACATCTGGGAGTTGATGAAGCAGGCAATTAGTAGTCCTCCATGAGCCTGAATGGACATGTGGGTATTTACTATACCTGTGGGGCACTGATAGGACTTGGCACATCCTAATTTCCTGACAGTCATTATGTACAAAGATGGTGGTTTTGACAAGCACAAAGGTTTAATAGGCACCAAGATTCTCAATCTGAGCTGATTGGCAAGTTTTATCTACACAGGGCCAGTCTATAAAGACCAGGAGAGGTGGTTGTTTTATCTAATGCTCAGAAACAAACACAGAGTCAAGGAAAATGAAGAAATGGGGAATATGTTCCAAACGAAAGAACAAGACAAATCAGAAATCAACCCTCATGAAATGGAGATAAGAGAATTATCCAAGAAATAATTCCAAATAACGGTTGTAAAGATGCTCACCAAGGTCAAGAAATCAATGCATAAACAAAGCAGGAATTTCAACAAAGAGAGAAAATATTAAAGTACCAAAAAGAAGTCATAAAGGTGAAGAATACAATAACTGAACAGAAAACATTCAATAAAGAGATTCAACAGCAGAATAGAACAAGTGGACAAAGAATCAGTGAACTAGGACACAGGGCAGTAGAATTCATCCAATCAGAGAAGTAAAAAGGAAAAAGAATGAAAAAGAGTAAGAAATCTAAAGGGACTTGTGTGACACCATAACAGGAACAAATATAAACATTATAAAGGAGAAGAAAGAGAGACAAAGGAGCATAAAGCTGATTCAAAGAAATAATGGCTGAAAATTTCTCAAACCTAGAAAAAAAAAATAAACATCCAGATCCAGGAAGCCTAAATAATACCAAATAAGATGAATCCTAAGGGACCCACACTGAGACACATTATTATGATCAAATTGCCAAAAGTTAAAGACAAAGAGAGAATTTTGAAAGCAGCAGGGGAAAAGTGACTTGTTATGCACAAGGGAACCACCATAAGACTGTCAGCAAAGTTTTCAGCAGAAACCTTGCAGGCCAGAAGGGAGTGGGATGACACATTCAAAGTACTGGGGGAAAAAAAAACTACCAACCAAGAATATTTTACCTGACAAAGTTTTCTGTCAGAATTGAAGGAGAGAAGAAAATGCTCCCGAAGAAACAAAAGCTGAAGGAATTCATCCCCACTACCCAGCCTTACAAAAGATGATAAAGGGAGTTCTTCAAGTTGAAACAAAAGGATGCTAATTAGTAACATGAAAACATGAAAGTATGAAACTCAATGGTAAAGGTAATCATGTAGTCAAATTCAAAATACTTGAATATTGTGATGGTGGCGTGTAAATCACTCAACTCCAATATAAAGTTTAAAAGACAAAAGTACTGAAAATAAATAAGTGGAGGCACAATAATTTGTTAATAGATACAAAATATAAAAAGATGTAAATTGTGACATCAAAGCGATAAAATACACGTCTGTGTATGTGGGGGGTAAATGTAGAGCTTTTGCACGTCATCGATGTTAAGTTGTTATGCTTAAAATAGACTGCTATGACTATAAGACGTTATATATAAGCCTCATGGTAACTACAAAGCAAAAACCTTTAGTAAATATACAAAAGGTAAAGAGAAAGGAATCAAAGCAGAAAATCATCTAATCACAAAGGAAGACAGCAAAAGAGGAAGAAAGGAACAAAGAATCTAAAAAGCACCCAGGAAACTACTAACAAAATGGCAATAGCAATCCTATATCTATCAATATCCATTTTAAATGTGAATGGAATAAATTCTCCAATCAAAAGACATAGAGTAGCTGAATGGATGAAAAAACAAGACCCAACTATCTGCTGCCTATAAGAAACTCACTTCAAATTTAAGGACACATATAGATTGAGAGATGGAAAAAGATATTCCATGCAAAAGAATGCAAAGGTAGCTATAATTATATCAGACAAAATAGATTTAAGCCAAAGACTATGACAAAAGACAAAGAAGATCATTATGTAAAGATAAAGGAGTCAATTCATCAACAAGACGTAACCATTGTAAATATTTATACACCCAATATCGAAGCACCTAAATATACAGAGCAAATATTAACAGACCCAAAGGGAGAAATAGACAGCAACAATAATAGTAGGGAACTTCAAAAATGGTTAGGTTATCCAAACAAAAAATAAACAAGGAAACGTTGGACTCGAACTACACTTTAGACCAAATGGACCTAATACATATTTACAGAACATTCCTTCCAACAGCAGCAGAATACACATTCTTCTCAAGAACACAGGGAATGTTATCCAGGATAGGTCATACGTTAGGACACAAAACAAGTCTTAAAATTTAAGATTGAAATCATATCAAGTACCTTTTCTGACCACAATGGTATGAAACTAGAAATCAATAACAGAAGGAAAATTGGAAAATTCACAAATATGTGGACATTAAACATGCATAAACAACCAAAGGACCAAAGGAGAAATCAAGAGAGAAATCAAAAATTATTTTTGAGACAAATGAAAATGGAACATGACATAAATTTCTGAAATAATGAACACAAAGGAACACTTCCAAACTCATTTTATGAGGCCAGCATTACCCTAATACCAAAGCCACGCAAGGGCACTAGAAAAAAAGTAAATTATGAGCCAATATCCCTCATTAACATGGATGTAAAAATATTCAATGAAATATTAGCAAATTAAATTCAACAGCACGTTAAAGGTATTGTGCATCGTGATCAAGTGGGATTTATCCCTGGGATATATGCATTAGAGGCAAATCAATAAATGTGATACACCATACTAACAGAATGAAGGATAAAACAAAATATGATCATCTCAATATGTGCAGAAAAATCATTTTCCCTATTTGAAAAATATAACATCCCTTCATGATAAAAATTCTCAACAAATTAGATGTAGAAGAAATGTACCTCAACACAACAAAGGCTATATATGACAAGCCCACAGCTAAAATATTACTCAATAGTGAAAAGCTGAAATCTTTTCCTCGAAGATCAGGAACAAAACAAGGATGCCCACTCTTACCACTCGTATTCAACATAGTACTAGAAGTTCTGGCCAGAGCAATTAGGCAAGAAGAAATAAAAGGCATCCAAATTGAAAAGGAGTAAAATTGCCCTTGCTTGCAGATGAAATTGTCTTATATATAAAATACCCTAATTACTCCACCAAAAAATTTATAGAACTGATAAGTGAATTCAATAACATTGAAGAATACGAAATGAATGTACAAAATTCAGTTGCATTTCTATACACTAACAATGAAATATTTTAGAAAGAAATAAAGAAATCAATCTCATGTACAATAGCATCAAAGACCATAAATACTTAGGAATTTAACCAAGGAAGTGAAAGATCTGTACACTGAAAACTATAAAGCACTGATAAAAAGAAAATTGAAGAAGATACAAATAAATGGAAAGATAGTCCATGTTCATGGATCAGAGGTGTTAATATTGTTAGAATCCCACACAGGTCTATTACAGATTCAGTATAACCCCTATGAAAATTCCAATGCTATTTTTCACAGTAATAGAAAAAGAATCCTAAAATTTGTATGGAAACCCAAAAGACCCCAAACAGCTAAAGTAATCTTGAGCAATAAGAGCATAGCTGGAGACATCACACTTCCTGATTTCAAACCATATTACAAAGTTATAGCAATCAAAAGAGTATGGCCTTGGCATAGAAAAAGACACATAGATCAATGGAACAGAATAGACAGCCCAGAAATAAATCCACTCGTATGTAGTCAGCTAATTTGCAAGAAAGCCACCAAGAATACACCATGGATAAAGAATGGTCTCTTCATTAAATGATGTTGAGAAACTAGGTATCCACAGGCAAAAGAATGAAACTAGATGACTACGTTACACCATACACAAAAAATCAACTCAAAACAGATTAAAGCCTTACATGCAAGATGTTAAACCATAAAATCCTAGGAGAAAACACAGAGGTAAAGCTCCTTGGCACTGGTGTTGGCAATGGTTTTTTTGATCTGACACCAAAAGCACAGGAAACAAAAGCAAAAATAAGTGGGCGTACCTCAAACTAAAAAATTTCTGCACAGCAAAAAGATCAATCAACAAAATGAAAAAGCAACCTACGGAATGGGAGAAAATATTTGCAAATCATTTATCTGATAAAAAGTTAATATACAAACTATGTAAAGAACACTTACAACTCAATAGCAAACAAAACAAACAACCCAATAAAAAATAGGAAAAGGGACTGGATAGACATTTCTCTAAAGAAGACATACAAATAGCCAACAGGAATATGAAAAGATGCTCAACATCACTAATTATCAGTGAAATGCAAATCAAAACCATAATGAGATATCACCTCACACCTGTTAGGATAGCTATTATCAAAAAGTCAAAAGATAACAGGCATTGGTGAGAATGTGGAGAAATAGAAATAGAATGTGGAGAACACTTCCTTGTGCAACGTTGATGAGAATGTGTATAACCATTATGGTAAACCACATGGAAGAGCCTCAAAAAATTAAAAATAGAACTACTATGTAATCCAGCAATTCCACTTCTGGCTGTATTTCCAATGGAAATAAAATCACTATGTTGAAGAGATATCTGCACTCCCATATTTATCGCAGCATTATTCACAATAACCAAGACATGGAAACAACCTAAATGTCCACTGATGTATGAATGGTTAAAGAAAATGTGATATATATATTATTCAGCCTTAAAAAGAAAAGAAATCATTTGCAACAACATGGATGAAACTGGAGGACATTGCGCTAAGTGAAATAAGCCAGAAACAGAAAGACAAATACTGCATTATCTCACTTTTATGTGAAATTTAAAAAAAAAATCGAACTCATAGTAACAGAGAGAAGAATAATAGTTACCAGAGGCTGGAGTGTGGGCAAAAAAGGGAAATTAAAAAACATTTTTAAAGGAATGTAAAATGGCATTGATGGGAGCTAGGGTGAGGGCGTCATGAGGAGTTATTGTTTAATGGGTACAAAGTTTCAGTCTTACAAGATGAAAAGGGTTCTGGAGATGGATAGTGGTGATGGTTGCACAACAATATGAACGTACTTAATACTATTGAACTGTACTTTTAAAAATGGTTAGTGTAGTAAGTTTTATGTTATGTGCATTTTACCACAATAAAAAAATACCCCAAAAATCATATAAATGCAATAAATAAATAAATACATTCTAATTGTTATTAAGAATAGAAAAAAGTTACATGGCTGCATTCATATGTAAAAATTTGTGAAGCTGTGCACTCAAGATTTGCATATTTTACTGAATGTACAACATAGTTCAGTTTAAAAAAAAAACAATACAAAGGATCTGATAGCATCAAATCTAAACCTTTCAGGCTCAGAATATTTTTCATAGAAACAAAAGAAAAGAAATTCTCAATATATAACTGATTCCCTTGTTTTGGTTCCACTTTTCACCCAGAATACTTGATGCTCAACTTTTCACAGTTAGGTACATTTTTTCTTGAGTTTATTAAGTCAACAGTCCTTGCTATCCCAGAACTTTATTTAAAATTTGTAAAAGTTAACCCATCCCCATTCTATTCCCCTAATCCTAACCACTGCCTATAATGATATTTAGATTTACATGTTTTAAAAGACTATATAACACATTATTTATGATCTTTAATAAGTCAATCAGCACAAACCTCCCCGTCACTACTCACCTCTCTCTCAAGATAAGTATTATTCTAACTTCTGTTACCATAAATTAGTTTTACCTGCTACTGAACTTCATATAAATGGAACCACACAGAACATACTATTTGATGCCTGGCATCTTTCATTCTACTTAGGGGTTTTGAAAAGTAGTGATATGACGTATCCAGGCAGACAGACTTCACTGTACAAAACTGAAAACAGAGGGGACTCAAGATCTGGAATGAGTTCTATCCTCTGTTATATAGAAGGTCCTGGAGCACCTGATCCAGTTGCCTATGATAGAGACAAGTTTCTGTCATTAAACCAATTTGATACTCCTAATATTTCGTTCTACATACTTTCAGGTCCCAGGTAAAATCCTTAAAAAATCTGAGGAACACACAAAAACACTTTTAAGTTCTTCAAAGTCATTTTTAAGTTATTTTATAGAAGGGAAAAAGAAATAAAAATGTAAAAGCCAGGGATTTTCAGATTTGTATATGTTTTGACAGTTAAACATCACACAGTAACTTTGATGATGCCTAATTTTAAGACACAAAAATGTACTTATTATGTTTTATATTTTTCCAGATGAGTGCTTTATCCTTAAATGTTTGCAGAGATAAAATTATTTCATTGTTCTGAATTCATTTTGATATTTTTGATTTCCTTCCTTTGACAACAAAATGACCTTCTTAAATTCATAATTCTAAAAGAACATTCTGTGGTCAAAAATCCTGCCCATGTGCATTTGTAATATAATTTGTTTTCCCTTCAAAAACCACAACATACTTTTAAAGGTTATCAAATATTTTGAATATTTCCACAACCATCAGTGTATTATAGTTTTTTTTCCCAGAATCTTACATTATTCAGTGTTCCAGCTCCCTTGTGTAATCCGTAAGCACATTTTAGGTATGAAGATGATAACTTTGATAGGATTTCAAACATGAACATACTACAAGAGCCAACTGACAGTGCTTCCAACCTACCAGGCCATTTTGCTGTGTCCTCTCCATCTCCTTTCGATATGTGACAATTTTAGGCTATAGGGATTAAGCTTGGTCTTGTCCAATCACTGCCTTCATTGTTGTCAAGTGAGGACAATAATGTACCATGAGAATGTGACTCACAGAGGATATGAATTATTCTACCTGACTCAGGCCACATCAATGATCCAAGTGAAGGAGGGGAAAATGCCTTCTCTTTGGATGAGAAAGATGTGTTATGTCCACTTCTACTTGGATCACACAAAATCTCACAGACTCTCTAAGACTGGGAAATTAATATTTTATTCATTTGGATATAGTACAAGAAAGAAGAGCAGTAGTGTTTCCCTTTTTATTAATGTACAGGATACCACTATAGATAATTTTGAATTCCTACTTTAACTACTCTTCGTTTTGAGATTGTTTTGTTCTTTAATTTTACTGAAATACCCTCAAGAGGATTAAACTTTGCTTGGACGAATTCCAGTTACCATAAAACTTCATAAAACAAGCCAACTTATGAATATTTAGTCTTCTCCTCATGTTCAAAAACCATCCAAATAAAGATGATAATATAAAGAAATGGCCCCTAACAGGCATGATTATCAACTCTAAAGAAATGTCAGTGTCTATGGATTTGAGATATGAAATGTATTTAATATTTAAAAGACTCTTTAACAAGGTATGAACTTTCTTCTTCAATTAATTATTGATCCAGGCACTTGTCTCCTTTTTATTTAAAACTTTTAAACAAAGTGCCTTAAGCATTTGGGTCTGGTACTAGAGGAGAAGGCAGTCACTGACGAGTTTTTTTGGAAGTATGACCAGAAAGGAGCTTTAAGAATGTGAAAAAAACCCTACACAACCATCTTCCATTATTCCTACATTTGATGCTGCTGGTGCCATCAAGCAAACACTAAATAACAACAAGAAAATTCTGTTGAAATGTTTAGCTAAATGGAACCAAAACAGTCACAGTTGACAATTTCATAAATACATTAATTAGAAGTGTCTCCAAATAGCGTGTGATTTTGAATTATTAACATAAAACACTGCATTATAAATGACTGCAAATTGCATTCCTAGTGTTCTCCATGCTTAATTTATTATGCTGTAGGAAAATTTGCAAATTACTTCACAGGTTTATACTTTATGGCTAGTTTTAGTATATTATTACTTCAAGATAAAATTAAATCACAGTGTACGTACATGATATGTGCCATGTTACAGGAGACACTCAAAGTTGGGTCAAAAATTGGCCAATCTCCTTTTCACATGGGTACTTTGCATTCACAAAGATTTCTTGTCGCGTATTTGTTGAGGGTAGCTCCTGGCTACCCTCCTCGGTCTCAGTGCTGTCTCTATTTTCTTTCTCAGGAATGCACTCCAGCCATAATGGTGCACAATTTTTACTAAATTGTGCAAAGTATGGCTTTTTGTCAGAAAGTACTTCTTGATATCATATAGAGATTAAATTCTCTGACATGAAAGAATCAGGAATCTGGCCAAATTCAACCTTGATGGATGTTGTCATTTACACAACAAGGACAAATTCTGAATATTTTTGTTTATTTTAAAAGAATGGTCATTGTGAAAATCTTCAAATATTATAGTTTATCTACGCAGATATCTTTCAACTCTCCTCATTTCTTATGAGTTTTTCCTTTTATTTCACATTTATATTGCTATTTTACCCAAATGCTTTCTAAAAAAAGTGGTTTTTCACTTATTCATATCTTTTTAGCTGTAAAACCCCTTTTTTAAAAGAAGCTTAAAAGCCATTAATCAGAGTCTGGATGGAGTAAGTCTTATCCAAATATTTGAAAAGCTAAGTATGAATTTTTAAATTACATTCAAAAATGATTTACTTTTATCTTAAGTGTTGGCATCTAAGGCAAGGAACCTCGCCAGGTTTTCCCTTCTGATGTAGTTTCCTTCCTTACAAAGGATACCAAAATATTGACTTGCCCACATTTCTATGAGGAGTGATCACTGTAGCTAAAAAGGCATGCACCACACTTTGGTTCTCTACTCATCTTCATCTTCTGTCTGTGTTGCCAGAATCATAGCTGAACTACTCTCCTTTCTTTGTTTTTGGCTACATATTGTAACTGGTACTATTTAGCTTTTAGTTAGGGAAAGAGCAGAGGCCCTTAGGCCTTGCCTAGCATAGGCCATATGTTCCAGTTCAATTCACTGATGTTCTGAAGTAGAGATTCATATAAAAATCTAGTTAACAATACGATGTTTTTCTTTGATATTGAGTTTCAGGCAATAGATTATTCATTATCTCAATGTTATAACTATTAGACAGGGATTTTAAAACACCTATGATTAATACATTAAAGAATATAGGAGGGGAAGTAGGCAAAGTTCATAAACATATGAGGAATTTAAGAGTAAAATGGAAATAATAGAAAAAAATAATTATAAGGGCGATGAAGAATCCTTCTGAGAGGCCAATCAACAGAGTGGGTATAACTGAAGAAAAAAATAAGTGAACTTGGAGAAAGGTGAATAGAAATCCAAACTGAAAAGCAAAGATGTGAACGAAATGAAACAGGGTATCCAAAAGCTAATATATGTGTAACTGGAGTTCCAGGAGACAAAGACAGAGAGCAGACAAAAGAAATATTTGATGTGATGATAGTCAAGAACTTGCCAAAATTAATGAAGGAAAATTTTTTTTTAAATCCAAAAATCTCTGGGAACCTTAAGTGTGCATTTGTGTATATAAGTGTACATAAGTGTACAAATGAACACATGCTCACACACACACATAGATATAGGTATAGACCTATAGCTACTGAAAATATCCTCATTCCTTTAAAATGAAGGTAAAAATAGAGACAGAGAATTTTTGAGACAACTAAAATCTGAGAGAATTGATTTCTGGCTGATATGCACAATGAAATATTAAGGGAAGTTGTTTAGGCAGAAGGAATTGATACGAGATGGAAATTCAGACCTACACAAATAACTGAAGACATGGTAAAGTTGGGAGTAAATATTAGACTTTTTTCTTACTGTTAATGTTTTCAATAGATATTTGCTCATCAAAAGTAAAAAAAGTAACAACGTAGTGTGGAGTTAATAATATATGCAGAAGTAAAATGTATGACAAAAATAATACTACCAACAGAACAGAGGAATTGGAAGTATGCAATTCTAAGAGTGGTTATGCTCTAAAGCAGTAATAATATTATTTCAAGGAAGACCGTGGTGAGTCAAAGACATACATCAGAAATAATACAGCAATCCACCCCACAAAAAAATGGGTATAACTAATAAGCTGATAGTAAAGAGAAGTTGAATTTAAAATGCACATGAATTTAAAAGAAGAAGAGGAAACAAAGAAACAAGGTAAATGAGATAAAGAGAGGGCTAACGGCAAAATGGCAAATTTAAATCCAATCATATTTGTAATTACATTAATTGGAAATGGTCACACATCTCAATTAAAAACCAGACATTCCAATTGGATTAAAAATTCAGAATCCAATTTCATGCTACCTATAAGAAATCCACTTAAAATATAACATCAGGGATCAAGAGAAAAGGAACGGAAAATAATGTACCATAGGAATACTCATCAAAGAAAAGCTGAAGTGACTATATTAATATGAGATCAAATGCACCTGAAAACAAGAAATATTATCAGAAATAGAGACATTTACAATGATGAAGAGCACAATTGAAGAACACTCAACAATCTTAAATGTGTATGCATCTAATAACAGGACTTCTAAATGCGTAAAGCAAAAATTGATAGAATCAGAAAGAGAAGTAGAGAAATACACAGTTAAGTTGAAAAGGTCAATGCTCCGCTCTTAGAAATTGATAGAAAAAGTGGATAGAAAATCAGTAAAGATATAAAAGATCTAAAAACTACTGTTGAACAACCACAAGATATATCGTATTATGGTTTAATATTGCTAAACAACAACAACAAAAATCTTATCACCTTATGGGCTTAAGAAAAGAGTCAGTTGATACTATATTTTCCAAGGATTTATTTACCTTATTTCTTTCTACTATTATAAAAATGACCATACGTGCTTTCTAGATAGTTTTCAGAATTAACTCTAGTTTAAAAGTTATAAAATAGGAGGGTTTTCTCTGAGCCGGTTTACCCTGAAAGAAAGTGGCTAAAAGTCATCACATAACAATATCCATCATATAACTATACTACATAAAAACACAGTTACACCCGAAGCACTGGATTTTTATCTGGTTTTAAATTTATATTTGAAAACTTCATTCCTCTGATTGCCAACTGAGAATTAATGTGTCGTAAAATTTTGGTGATTCACATGAAGATTATCCCCAAATTGTGTGTTAAGTTTGAGAGAAGCACTATTTAGAAGCATTATTTAAGTGACTGACTTAAGATATTGTCTATGATATCCCCACCTTATTTCCCTTATCAAAATTAAAAGCTTTATCAATTTTGAATATAAACATCTTTTAACTCATATTTGCTTGGATAAACGTTTTGATTTATCCTAATTTTCCAAACTTCTTATTTAATTTTGATCCTGAATGCATAAAAATAAACCATGATAAGAATCCCTTTAAAATCTCAGAAAATCAGTCAGGCTTCATATCTTTAAGGCTATTAAGGATATACTCAGAGCGGTATGCTGGCGTCTCTGATGAGCAAGGACCAGAGGGAAATTGTTTAAATTAAGATCCTCTGGTTTGAATATCATTCTCCCAAAAGGAAAGGCTGGTTTGCGTTCTCTCTCTCCCAGACCCAGATTGGATGCTACTTTCGAAAAACTGTCATAATTAAACAGCAATTCATCTCAATGTAGTAAGTATACAGTATTCACTGACCTACATGCATAATTTAAATTAATTATTTTAGATTTGACAACGTTATTAAAGTGTCGTTGATTCTCAAATTATAATTTTACACTGGTTCCATCAGATTATTAGCAGTCTTTAAATGACGTGATCTAACATCACTCTCAATCTTATCTTCCATCATGCACTTCCTGGTGCCAAAAAATAAGATCAATTCCAATTAACACTAGTTGGTTTAGTTATTTTGTTGGTTGTTTTCAATCTTGTTACTGCACTGGTATCTCTAAAAATGGTTATGCATTTCTCTATTAATTTCACCTCCCAAAATAACATGGTTTCTACAACAGAAATGCTGTAGTTGTCTGAGTTTTCCCCTTATATAACAAATGTAGCACAGGTAAGTTTGTACAGAATTCAATAAAACCTCAAAATACAGTAGTTTACTTAATATTTTCTAGTGTTCTAATATAGGCTAAATGAATTTCCGTCAATGAAATTAAAATTTACACATTTTCCTTCCAATACTAGTTGAAAATCAGTGAAAGAAATATTTTGCTTTCCTGAAGTCAGTCTCTCCTCCTGGGCTTTAGATTCCATCCCCTTTCCTCCCATCTGCTCAACCATTTCTTCTCTTCAACAACCGTCCCCTCTTCATATCTCCTTTTACTATCACCTTTTCCTCTCTGTATATAAACTTGCATCCAATCTCACACATCTGAAGAAACAAACAAAAACATAAAGTTTGAACGGGCATTTTCTTAATTTCTCCCTCCTCCTTCCTCAGCAGAGCTTCTGGAAAGAGTTTCCTACTTTCATTGTCCTTATTTTCTCATAAAGTGTTCTCTCTTTAATCCACTATATTCTAATTTCAACCTCACCACTCCACTGAGATTGCTCCTACCAAAGTGACCAATGAACTCCTGACTGCTAAATTTAATAAATTTGTTGTTGCTTTTAAATTTTTCACTTGTAGAATTCTTCTGTGAATATCATGCTTGGCTGTTCCTGAGCTGTTGAGTTTCTCTATTTCCATGACTTCCATAATAAACATTGCCTTCCAGTTTTCCTCTTTTCTTTCTGGCCAGTTGTACCCAGATTTCTATGTGGGATCATCCTTCTCTGCTTGTGCCTTCAATGTCAGCATTCATTCAAGTCCTGCCACCAAATACTCTCTTTGGTTCTTTTCATACTACCCACTTGAAAGCATCTTCCATCGAGTAGACGGTTACCTCACATATCAGTACCTTCACTCTGATTTCTGATTTAAATTCCAGATGTATATATTCAACTGCCTACTATAAGTCTAAATTTGAAAGCATCTAAATGCCTTAAAGTCAACAAATCCAAAACTGAAAATTTTCTCCCTTTTTTGTCCCATATTGATCCCCAATCCACAGTTTTATTTCTCCAGGAATAATATCAGCACCAATCCAAGTTCTCGTCTCCTTCTTGAAATCATTCCCACCCACTCTTTTTCATCTTATTTAATGTATCTCTAATCCATCTCCTCTTCTGAATCTCCACTGCCAACACCTAGATTCAGATGTACATCAGTCTCCATCATCTCTCACCTCCATTACTGTAAGAGCTTTCTAACTGTTCTCACTGTCTCCAGTCTTACAAAATAAAATCCAACCTCTATGCTTCTACCAGAGATATAGATTTGTGAAATACAAACTGATCATGTCACACACACACACCGTTTTTATAACCCCGCAGTTGTTTCCCATTTTTTGTGATTCTTTGCTAAGAACTGCAAAGCACTTAGTGGTCCTCCTCTGCTAAATTCTCCATTTTCATCATTCTTAGTGATCTCAGAATATAGATAAGTGTTCTACATGTGATTTCTCTGATATAATATGCTCTCCCCCAATTCTATGGCTTTATAAATATTTTTCTTCCTGTGTGAATCATCATCTCTCTCTTTTCTAGCTTCTCTACCTGCATAAATTAGATTCATTCTTCAAGAATCAGCTCAGATGACAATAAACATACTGCCACATTACTGTTGTATTATTGTCTCTTTTCCCACTAGCCTGAAAAATCCCCCATGTTCAGATTTTGTCTCTTTTATCCATGTGCACTCAGTGATTTCCCTTGTCTGCCACATAAAGTCACATATAAGTGTTCCAAAATGACATGAAAATATGTTGAAAATTCAAAAGGCTGAGAAATCTCAGTCTACTTGTATGATCAGGAAAATATTTATAGATGAATGAGAATTGAATAGTAACTATGATAACATAGGAGGAAATAATAGAAAACTAGAACTTCATGGGAGGAAACAAACTGTGAAAATATACTAGACAGGGTATACTGACAATTCCAATCAAACCAAAAGGGCTTGGTTAAGGAAGGAGAGAAGTCTTGGAAATGTAGTTGTTACCTGGAATGCCAAAACAAGAATTTTAGAAAATATTCTGTAAGCAATACAGAGGAACTACAGTTTTGTGAGCAAGGATGTGGTATGCTCAAAGCAAAGGTGCCCAAGCCTAACAGAGCATCTGGCCTTCCTAGAGTTTTTGGTCGTTTTTTTTTTTTTAAATAATAAATACCCGAGATCCGCTCCAGGAGATTCTGATTCCGAAGCTCCCCAAGTGACTTATATATATAGCCATATTTGAGAACTACCATCTTAAAGTGATACTCTTTGAAGACGAATCTTGTAACATAAGATGAATTTGTTAGAAAGTATGTTCCATGTAACTTCTATTTACCTTGATTATAGCAGAGATATAGAGTTTAATAATCATTTACTAACATATTATCACCCACATATATCCACAAATTCCCTGAGGGAAGAGAATATTTAATTCTTTTTAAAATTCCTGAGAACTGGCACAGCATACATTTGGGCCTCAGCAAATTTTCATCAAATAATTGAATAAATATCTAAATGATATTAAAAATTACAAGTAGTAATTTTCAACTTAAGATAAAAGAATGAACACAAGCATCTTTTCTTCCCCCACTTTGACTTCGTAAATAACAGCAAAAAACAATTAAAGGTATAAACGGAAAACCATGAAGAAAGTGGGAAAGAGGTCAACAAGGGATAAGCGATTTTAGTAAGTGTTTATTATACACAGTGATTTCAGTAAATTTTATTAGAAATTGGATGGTGTAATATTAAAGATGCTTGTCAAAATAAGTCACAATAAGAGAACATTCAAAGACATTCCACCCTGTGTCCACTCTCCTAAACCAAAAGAAAAGCAAATTCTATAACTGGTAGAAGTACTTCTGAGCATGTGAAGGTCAGGGCCTCTGAGTGGTCCCTTTCAGGGCTGGCCAGTCTAGTGAACAAAGACGTTCTCTTCTGTCCCATGTGGAAGTCATACCTATGTCCAAGCCTGGAGGCCTATCATTATTAAGGATCAATGGCTGTGGGATCTCAAACTGGCTGTGTCAATATTTGTCCTGTTTATAGATTTAGGTGGGTTTCAAGTCCAAGCTTATGGAGAAGTAATAAAAAGCCAATGTTGCCACAAGTTCAATCCATCTCATCTCATCCAGCTTTTCCAAAAATAAAGCTGATACTTCTTCCCCGATATGATACGTGTCCACTTTTCAATTGATTCCCCTGTGTGGGGTAAATACAACCTCAAGGAGAGACTCGAGGGAGAGAGAGGAGGAAATGTAAGCCTGAAAACAGAAAGTTTCATTAGAAATCTGTATATCTAAAGTTCTGAATGTACCCTCCGCCCTATCTCCTCCACCCCAATAAACAAGATTCATGAACATATTAGGAGCACACATACAACTTTTTATGCCTTTATTCTTAAACAGATATGGGCATTGAGAAAAAAATCAACTTTTTGAAGAAATCTACAAAATGGTACAATTAGAAAAATGCACAGAATAAAAAATGACTCCAGAGGAAATAAAAAGTTAAAATTAGAGTAGAAAATGTTTTATATTATTAAATCTCTCATGGGTATCCTCAGAGGCATTTGGGAAGACATTCTATTCATAAAACTAGGGCAGGATGCTCTAGGTAAAAAAGGAATTCTCAGAGAACAAGAAAATATCTTAGGAATTAATAATAGCAATATTAATTTTTAAATTTTAGTATTTACTCAAGAGAATGAAAATGGATTTTTTACATATAAACCTGTGTGCATAGTCATCTAAAGTTGGAAAACAACTAAATGTCCTACAGGGGCTTGCCCCATGGCCTACTGGTTAAGTTTGGTGTGCTCCACTTTGGCAGACTGGGTTCATTTCCCAGGCACAGATGTACACCACTGGTCAGTGGCCATGCTGTGGCGGCAACCCATTTACAAAAGAGAGGAAGATTGTCACAGGTGTTGGTTCAGGGTGAATCTTCTTCAGCAAAAGATAAATAAAATAGAATAAAGTCCTACAATTTGTTAATTAATTCTAAATTAAATCTAAACTGTACTATATCTACACAATAGAATACTACTCACCAACAAAAAATAACAAATTAATACATAACAACATGGATTAAATTTAGATGTATTATGCTAAGTAAAAGAAACTAGATTTAAAAGTCTTCATACCATCTGATTCCATTTGTATCACATTCTCAAACAGGCAAAACTACAGGAACAGAAAAAAGATCAGGAGCTGAGGGTAGGAGAAGAGATGACTATAATGGACAACAGGGAATCTTATTTCTAGTCTACATCTTGATTGCAATGATGATTACACTAGTGTGAATGTTTGTCAACACTCATAAAAATGTATACTAAAAAGAGTGAATTTTACTATATTAAAAAAATAAAGAATAAAAAAAGACAGATTTAAACAAATCACAATGAACTTGGAGATGCAGTAAACAGTGTGTACAACCAAGAGAGTACTCAATGAAGTTCAAGGTGATACCCATTAAGATCTTAAAGAGGATCCAATCCAGACAGGAACAGAGAGAGAGATTTCTAGATTTAAAAGAAATTGAAGGAAAGGTTAAAATACTTAAGAGTTTGGAAGAATTTGAGATAAACTTATTGGGTGGACTGTGTAACAAAAAGGAGAATAATTTTTCTAATCTGAGACGGGAAAATTCTCATTTAAACAGTACTGAGCCCATAGCAAAGAAAATATAATCCGACCACACTATTTGGAGTAGAGAAACAAAATGATCTGACATCGTTTTTAAAAGGATTACTTTAGCCGCTGTGTCAACAATAGACTAACTGGGAAAGAATGAGAGACCGATACAGTCTGGGAAATTGTTGGCAGTGGGGATGCACAGTTAGCCTATGGACAAGACTTGTTTACTGATTGACTGTGAAGTGTGAGAAAGAGATGTCAGTGACAGCATCAACATTTTTGACCAGAGACAATGGAAGGATGCTGTTGCCATTGACCAAGAAGAAGAAGAAGCAGGTTTGGGCAAGGAAGAATATTTCATTCTGAACATGTAAATTTGAGATGGTTATTAAACATCCAACTACAGATATTGAATGGCCAGCTAGCATCTAAATGAACATAAGAGTTGGATATGTGAATCTAAAGTTCAGGGGATAAATCAGATTGAATATACAAATTTGGATTTCAATAGCATATAGATGCAATTTCAAACCATGAAGTGAATGAAATCAACTGGGGAATCTGAATAGCTGAATAGAATAAATGCGAGGCTTGAGCCCTAGAACACTCCACCTTAGAAATATCAGTTAGATAAGCGGAAGCAGCCGGTGAGGGAATAGGAGGATCAAGTATCTTGGAAAACAAGTGAAAAAAATGCTTCAAAGAAGGAATGATCAACTTTGTCAAAAACTGAATGTGGGTGAAGTAAGAAAAGAACTAACAAGAGACCATTATATTTAGCAAATAGACGTCAATGGTGATCTCGACAAGAGCTGTTTTGTGGTGTGGTAGGAACGAAAGACTGGAGCAGGCTCAAGAGAAGCTGGGAGAAAGGAAAGCAAAAAAAGCAGAATATACAACTCTATTTTTTTGGTAACAGCTTTATTGAGATATAACTCAATGCCATAAAATTTACCCTTTTTAAGTGTACACTTCAGTGGTTTTTATTATATCCTCGTATACAACTATTTCCAGAGGTTTTGTCCTTAAATAAATGGAGAATTAGCTTGAAAGATAAGTCAAGAAAGGGAGGTTTTTAGATGTAAAAAACTACAGAATGTGTGTACACTAAGGAAGTGATCCGGAAGAAAAGACATACGATGCAGGAGATAGTGGGGACAGTTAATTGTTGGAGTGAAGTCCTACAGTAGGAACAGGCAGACTGTAACTAGGGCACAAGTAGAGAGGCTGGCTTTAGAAAAGAGCCCAGAAAGTTCATTCATGGTCACGGGACAGACCCAGGTCAGATGGTAGATGTAGGGTCAAAGCCTTTAGAAGTTCTCTTGCCATTGTTTGTAATTTCTCAGTCAAATTAAAAACAAGGTCATCTTCTGAGAATGAGTATTGGGAAAGAGATGTTAGACAGTTGAGGGCAAGAAATAAAACAGTGTCTAGGAGGGCAAAAGTATGAATAAACTGTGGAAATGTAATAAGAAAACTGAGCAACAGCAAGGCTATATTTGACTTTAGTGGTCATGAACGTAAAGTGAGACCAGTCAACTCAAACGTACATTTTCCTTTAGACATGTTTAAGTATCCAGGTACTGACATAGAGCAGGTGAAGATGTAGATATGACTAGGATTGAGGCTTTGCCATATGAGTAAGTTAATGGGAAGGGAGGAGAAAATGATGAAGGGCAGTTGTTATAATGATAGGCTATTGAATCTAAACTAGCCAAGTACGGAATTGTGGCCACAAGGGGTAAAAGAAGATGAAAAGATAATAGGATCAAAACTCTTGTAGGTCTCAATAGAGTAGTGGAAATCAGAGTACTAGATAGAGTTGATGTTCTTCTACACTAAATAGTTACAGTACAAAATGTTAATGTAAAAAAGCTTGATTATATACAAGCAAAGTTAGAGCTGGATAAATCTTGAAGGTAGTAGGAAGGATGCAAGGTGGAAAGAATTCCAAACGAACTAATAGATCTCAGAATACAATACAAGGAGTCAAGAGGCACGCTTTATGGTTAATGGAAAAATAAATAGAATTGTGTGTCATTTGAAATTATAGTCATAACCAGATGGAAATAATAATTTTGGAGGGAAGACGAAACAAACCGGGGCAGTATAGGGGGTTAAGTCATCATCCATTACAACAGTCGTAGATAATATAAAAAGTTAATAAAATAAAAATAAAGATGTGTCAGCATGTTTCGGGATACAAGATTATGCCAAAGAGTATCTTCTCATACATCTGAGAGGATAACTAAAACCAGTGTTTGCCCCTGAGGACTAGAAATAATAGAGAGCATCGGTAAGACAAGAAAGAGTATGTCGCTTTTGATGAAAAGCTCATCAACAATTTGAATTTTAGCCATGTTAAGGCATTACTTTGATTAAAAATATGTTTAAAAATTCATAGCCTCATAAATTCACAGTCAGAATCTGGTGATTCAGTTGAACTTTCATCTTAAGTAGATAGAAAAGGGAATATACATTTTCTAATGTTTGAAAAATTGCTGTTTCATCTTGAAACTAAGAAAATAAGAATGGCTGGGCTCATAACCCTCTTATTTCTCTGGCCTTATTAAGAAATCCAAAGTCAAAGAGTCTTTATATCCAGATTCTAATTTCATTTCTAATTCATAAGGGAGAGTAGGAGAAGGTTTTGACAAATTTTTGAGAAAAAAAAGTAAGAAATGCTTTTTCAGCAAATAGGTTTTACCCATAAACATTTTGATGAGTCTAGTGGAAACAAACCAAAAGTAGTAAAAAAAAGGAAGAAAAAAATGTGACTTGCAGGGGTAAAGTGGTAGAAAAACACATCTTGCTTTTCATTATTGCAAAATATTTGAAAATAAATTTGTGACTTTGTTGAATGTGCAGAGCAAAACAAACTCTCCACCTCCAGCTTCTGGCTTGTTTGCTACATGCCAGAATTTGGGGAAGAAGAACATGGGAATTATCGGCATATGGAGTATAAGGCTGTTGTCATGCTCTAAGTTCATCAGATCTCTCTCAGGAAAAATCTGACTGATTTTTTAAATTTTTTATTTTAAAAGTTCCAAACGTGTACAAAATTAGAGAGATTAGTATGATGAATTTTATGTATACATTGCCCAGCTTCAGCAATTATCAACTCATGTCTGGTCTTTTTTCATCTATACTCCCACCCACACCTCCTTTGCTTATTATTTTAAAGTAAACTCCAGACAATATATTATTCCATCTTTAAATATTTCAATGTGCATTGTTAAAGGCTAGGCACTAGTTTTTTTAAACTTAACCACATCATCTTACCATGTCTAAAAATTAATAGTAATCCCTTAATATCATCAAATATCTAGTTAGGGTTCTTATTTTCCTAACCTTCATGGTATTTTTAATAATATGTTTGAATTGGAATCCAAATGAAGTCCCTATATTACAGTGAATTGATATGCCTCTTAAGACTTTTTTATGTAGAGGTTCCCCCTAGGTCTTTTTTCCCTTGCAATTTTTTGTGAGGAAACCCAGTTTTTTGTGGTGATAGCATGTCTCACAGTTTTGATTTTGTATCCCAATGGTATCATTTAAACATGTTTCTGCGCTTCAAAATGATAGTTAGATCTAGAGGTTTAACCAGACTCATGATCAAAAATTTTAACTAGACTAATTCGTAGGTGGTTCTCTGTACTTCCATCTAGAGACTCACAACAATTGTTTGCCTATCTTTTTGTGATGTTAGCAGCCCTTGGTAATCATTGCCTAGATCTACTAAAATCCATTATGTTATTTAGATGGGTGTTCTAATCACCAATTCCAGCATGCCTGTGGAGGAGGGATCCCCAACAGCAACAAGCTATTCTCTGGATACCAGCTGGATGTCCTACAATTCAACTCAATTCTGACACTATCTACCTTGAGATAGCATCAGATTCCACAGATTAAGGGCTCAACTCCACAAGACTGCCCTCCCACCCCCAACATACACTCTTTTGACGCCAGTCACAAGTTAATTGTGCTTCTGACCAACCAGCTACAAATTGCAGGTTCCAAAGACCCCGTCCAACTCAGGATGCCCATCTCAATTCCAGGTTGTCACCTGTACTTCTGACCAGCTGGCTATAAATCAGAGGTTCCCATGACCCTCTCCTCATATTTGACTAATTTGTTAGACTGCCTCATAGAACTCAGAAAAAAAGTTTACTTACATTGACTAGTTTAATATAAAAGAATATTACAAGGACACAGATGAACATCCAGATGGAAGAGATGTGTAGGGCAAGGTATATGGAAGGGGCATGGAGCTTCCATGACCTCTTGAGGTGCACAGCTCTCCCAGCACCTCCATGTGTTCACCAACCTGGAAGTTCTCTGAACCCCATCCTTTTGGGTCTTCGTGGAGGCTTTATTACATAGGTATGATTGATTAAATCATTAGCCTTTGACAGTTGACCCAGCCCCTCACTCATCTCCCCTGCCTGGAGGTCAGGGAGCAGATGGTACTAAAAGTTCCAACCCTCTAATCACATAGTTGGCTTCCCTGGCAACCAATCTCCATCCTTAGCTGTTTTTTAAAAGTCACCTCATTAACATAACAAAAGCCACATTTATTGCTCTCATCATTCAGAAAATTCCAAGGGTTTTAGGAGCTCTGTGCCAGAAACTGGACAAAAACCAAATACATATGTCTTATTATAAATCACAATATCACAATATTCTAATTCTATCCCTTCTCTTCATTTATTAGTTGAAGTATTTCTATAAAGGGAAACTTTCTCTTATCAACTGTTTATTACTCTGAGATAGGAAAGTGCTTGTTTTTCTCCCCCCCTTATTTACTAGTTTTCAAAATTATGAGTAAGTTTCCCAGCAACCTCCAAAGGTGACCAATTAGATTTTTCCCCCCAGCATCATTATGAACTCATGGATTTGAACATAATTTATGTTTTGACCCTTTGCAGTTATTATTCTTATTGAAGTTCAAATTGTCCCATTTTTGGACAGTGGGAGACTTTTCAAAGTTGACTCCAAAATCTTTTTGACCCAATCCAGTTAGTCTTTGATATCCTTGCTTTCTATCATGATAATATGTCCCAGACTCATCTTACACATTTTCTGACAGAGACCTGAAATCAGCGATTTCACCAAGGAGTACTGGTAACTTTTAATAGTACATGTATTAAAAGGCCACAGTATTGACATCAGATGGGCTCATTGTGGCTCAGTTTCATTATTTCTAGACCTTTTGGTGGCCAAGATAGAAGGTTTTTTAAAATCTTTCTAACTTTTAATATTGAAAAAATATTAGACTTTTTTAAAATAGCAAAAATAGTACAGAGAGTTCCTGTATACCTTTCATTTAATTCCCCCTAATGTTGAAATATTACATAACCATAGTACAATAATTAAAGCCAGGAAATTAATATTGACGCAATAGTATTAAGTAATCTACAGATCTTATTAGAATTCTCCACTTTTCCCCATAAGATCCTTTTTCCGGTCCAAAATCCAATGCAAGTTACCATGTTGCATTTAACTGTTACGTCTCATTCTCCTCTCATCTGTGACAGTTCTTCAGTCTTTTGAAGACTTAATTTGCTTTTGTTTTTTTATGACCTTGACACTTTTGAAGAATATGGACCAGGTGCTTTGTAGAAGATCTCTCAATTGGCCTTTGTCTACGATTCCTCATTATTACGTTGAGATTATATGTTTTTGTCAAGAATACCTCAAATGTAATGCTGTGTCCTTTTTAATGATCTTATAAGTAGATATTTAGAAACTTTTCAAATCTTCTTTATCTCACCATATTTTTTTCCACTAATTTTATCATCCATTGATGATTCTTGCCTGCAACAGCTATTTTATTATTGTGGTATTTTCCTAATATTAATTTTCTATTCCTGTCTTTCCTTATACATTTATTAATTAGAACTCTACTATAAGGAAAACATGTTCCCTTTCTACTATTTACTTATCTATTTTTTTATTTAATCAATTATTTATTTATTTATATCAGTATAGATTCATGGGTTATAATCCATTGCTATCTTATTCATTTTATTGGTCAAATTGTCCCAGATTTACACATTGGCAGCTGCTACGTGTTGGCCCCTATAACTTTTCAACATGCCTCCCAAATTTTTGACATTTTCCCGTACTTTCTGGGACCACAAGACATTCCAAGTTCACCTTGAATTTTCCCTTCCCTTGTTTATATGATGGTTGTTATGTGCCAGGCACTGATCTGACAGCTTTACACATATTAATCCTTTTTATTCCTTATGACAAGTCTATAAATTACACATCCCATTATTGAATCCATTTTTCAGATGAAGAAACTGAGACATATTGAGTTTAAGTAATTTGCTCAAGTTTACACAACTAGTAAGCAGCAGAGTTGGGCAGGAGACACACTGCAGAATTCATACTCTTAGTCACTAACCTGAAATTTGAACAGTGAAATAAACATGCTTGATTTAGTAAATAATATACATAGATTGTTTCACAGAAGGAAATGGAGATTCTATATTGTATTCCTATTCACAGCAGGTCACAAAGAGCCTTCCTGAGACACTTCATTTTTTACATGCCTCTTAAGGATACCATATTGTCTCCTACATCTGCTGAATGATTTGACCTAGTCTTTCCTCATGACTACTTCCAGACCTATTCTGTTTCCTAAACTCCAGCTTTGAATATTACATCATAAGGACTATACTATCCACTCCCCATCCTTCTTGACTCCCAGGTCCCTCCCCATCATTCCTGTACTCCCAGATTATTCTCACTCTGTAACTCTAGTCTGGTGATAATCCTTTCAATAGTCTGACCCCTCCATTCATTATATTCTTCTACATCAATGACCCTGTCCTCCACCCTATTTCTGTCACACATTATCATTGTACTCTCATCTTTTCCTTAGCAATAATTGCTAATGTCACCAACTAATTGCCCCAAGGTACTTAAGAGAGGCTTCAAAAGCATTTAACTGGTTCTCCAAATTGTTTTTTCTTTTTTGTTATGTTAAGAGATGCAATTACCAACCACCTTGCACCAGTCCAAATCCCACTGCAAAAGTGATGCATGCACAAATGGGCCATAAAGTGCCCAAGAGGTGACCTTTGCCTCATTTTAATGCTAAGATCTCCACTCCAGGAGGAGCTTGGGCCTTATTACCATAACATATGATGTATGTGGAAGCATGTTTTCCAACTGAGCCTGCGCAAGTGAATACTCACCTCTTCCTTCTGCACATTCACTCCTTATCTGAAATAAAAGGCCCCTGCTGTCCCAGGCTTGAGGAGCCACTGCTTTGTGAAATAATTTCCCCATGGGCTCCTTATTTGCAGCAAATAAACTTTACTTTGTATGACAACTACTTCTGGTGAAGGCTCTGATTTCAACTCACCAAGAAGCAGACCCGGTTTGGTTCCTTAACACTAATACTCTGTAAATCTTTATTCTAACATGCCACTATCTTACTGCAAGCTCCTAACTTCTGAGTTTATTCTCCATAACATACCCAATTCCAGTAATTTGGGGGACATTCAATCCATTGATTCTACCAGTGCCCTCTCTTCCCTCCTTACCCAGATCAAATTCTATAGTCAGCCATTACAAAGTAAGTTTTTTGCACACATCCTCAACTCCTTAACCCCACTCTCATTTTAAAACATTAGCTTAACAAACCACAATGCTTGTTTAATCCAACAGTTTTCTCATTTTGTGCCTAAATTGGTTGAAGCAAACCACACAGCCATGGTGTCAGGTCTCACAAACCTCAACTGGGCCCTTAATGCAGCCAGAATTTGTACATTTCCCCAGACCATTGTGGCCTGTTTTCCTAGCTGACTTTTGCCTTCTTTCTCATGTTCACACTCACCTCTTCCCCTACCCTTACTTTCAGCAGATGACTGAACTTTCCTCAGAAAATTGAAGAAAATCATGGGAACTTATTTTTTACTGTCTCCCATCAGTGCATCTACCAACCTGCCAAATCCACAGCCACACACTGCCCCTTCCTGCTCTCTACTGTGCTCCACTCTAAAACCGGACCAGCCATGGATGCCCTCTCACCTACTCAAAGATGTCAAAACTGCAGCAATTTTCCTATCATCATGTTACATAACAATTTGTTCTTTACCGTATAATTCCCACTGGCATATACAATCACTGCTATTTCTCTCAACTTAAAAAACAACAACGACAACAAAAACCTGCTCTTAACTTTAATTGCCCCAACAATTCTTCTCAATAATCCCTCATTTCTCTGCATTAGAATCTGAACTCTTTCAAAGATTTGTGTAGACTGACCAAAAACAGAGAGAAGAAAAAAAAGAGTGCAAGTGAAGACATTAGGAAATATTACTCAAACTGTAGATATTTTAGAAAATATTATAAACAATTTCATACATGTAGGTTTGAGAATTTAGATGAAGCAGATGATTTTTTAGTAACAATTTGAATTACAAAACTTGATTCAAGAATAAATAGAGAATCTAAATAAAACAATGGCCTTTAAATAAATTAAATAAGCAATCAAAATCCCCATTGTATCCCTCCCCAACAAAAAGACAAAGGGTTCAAATGATTTGATAGGCTAGTTTTTAATGCCTGAAGGAACAAGTAAATTCCTATACTAGCCACTAAAATTACTATGTGAAACAAGCATTGTCTGGATAACAAAATCTCATGTAGTCAGTATGAGAAAAGAAAATTGTAAATCAATCTTACTTATATTTTTTAATCCTAAAAAAATGTAGAATCTTAGCCTAAGTTTACATAAAACATAAATGCAGAGATAAATACTTTGATACAAGTAGTTTATTTTATAGGTAATGTGAGTTATCATAAGTGAGGAAGTGGAGAAAGTAAAATGGAATAAAGAACAGCTGATAAAGTGAGCATAATGAGCAAATTACTAATCCTCGGAAAAAAACCCTGTGAAATATACCTTAAAATCATCCCAGGTAAAGGTGGGGGCTCTGGAAACCTTTATCCAACAACTCTCATCTCCACAGGCTTCAAATAGGCTTTTTAGGTTCTGGATAAAGCCCTCAGTCAAAGAAGAAAAGCACACAGACCTGAAGTAGAAAACTCACAGAAGTCTGAAAACCATCTTCACCTGCAGCCGCACTCATGTGTGCTTAACGTCACCACCTGTTGTAGATAGTTAAAAATGTAAAATAAAAATGTATGAAATGTCATATCAGAATGAAGTAGGATTTACCCTAGAATAAAAGGGTGTTTCTACACCATAATAGTTGTTAAATTTATATACCACGTTAACATGCTAAAGGAGTAGAACCATAGATTAGCTCAATGGATGCAGAAAAAAAATTCTATACTCATTTATGATAAATATAAATTTGTTATAATATTTTATATATGTATGTATATAAAGAAGGAATAGGATCAACTTCCTTGACTTGGTTAAGCAGAGCTATTAAAAGCCTATTGCATATCACACTTAATGGAGAAGTATAAAATCAGGAGGAAAAAATAAGAAGTAAGAAATGAGAAGAATTAAGAGGGATCCAACCTAGAAAGGAAGAGGCAAAACTCTCCTTACATGAAAATAACATGCCTATAGAAAAACTAAGAGAATCCAGCAACAAACTATTGGAACAAATAAAAGAGTTGCCTTTATCTTTTATGCTTCCTTAGAACAAGAAAAAAATATTCCATTCACAATAGTAACAAAACCTAGGAATAATCCAACAAAAAAGTATGTGAATAGTTACGAAAAAGATTTATTTAAAAATTTACAAAACTTTACTGAACGACAAAAAACATCTGAAAAATTGGAGAATGAAGCCATATTCATACATCTACTGAATCTGTATAAAAACAATATCAAATTTCTACAAATTAATCTATAAATTAAAAGTGCTCCAATCTAAAAATCTTTTAGGAAAACCTTGAAAAACTGATCCTTGAGTTAGGGGAAAAAAATTAATAAATTCGACTATGTTAAATTAAACATTCTGCCCACAAAACATCTTAAAGCAAGTAAAGATCCTAGCATCAGACTGGGAGAAAACGTTTGTAGCACACATATCAACAAAGGAATAGCGTCCAAAATTTGTTAAGATGCCCGATAAATAATTGAGTTTAAAAAACAGAAAATTGGCCAAAAAAAGATAAGCAATTAAAACAAGAGGAAACACAAATGGCCAATAAAGTAAATTAATTTAATGAGTACATATCAATATGGCATTACTGATTATTAATGATTAGTGTCTGTTCTCCTTAATTGGTTGGAGTATATGCTATATTAGTTGTTAAGTATCTGGGCCATTACTTTTGTCAAGAGATATGTAAAAGAATGATCATTTTCATTAAGTATTAAGAAAACGTAATATAAAACAACAGTGAGATGCAAATCACACCTATCATATTGGAACATATTTTAAAACCTAGCGATACCAAATATTGGGGAAGATGTGGAGAAATGTAAATTTTCATATGCTGCTAGTGATTTAGGTACAAATTTGTACAAACAATTTGGAGAGCCATTTGCCAATATTTAATAAAGATGAAGCTGGCACACTTTTCAACCCAATAGTTTGTTCCTTAGCCCAGTTTAGAGAAACTTGTGTTTGAGCAAAAGGGGAAATGTACAAGAATTTCTAAAGCAGTATTATTTGTAATGGCAAAAAAATTAGAAACAACTTAAATATGCACCAACAGAAGAATATTCATGAACGTGTGTGTATGTGTGTGTACACAGCAGTTTAATCTGTATCTATGTATGTGATCAGTTGAATAAATATCAAATATTATGATGTTAAGCAAAAAGGCAACTTAGATAAACATGACTATAGTATGATAAAATTAATATAAAAGTTTGTATCACGCAAAATAATAATAAACTTAAATTATGGAAATATATACATGTATTATTATATAAAAACAAATATGCGGATAATAAACAGCAACTTTAAGATAAAATGGACTACTCATGAGAAAAGAACACGGGATGGAAGTGGCTTATCAAGTGGGTTTCATTCACATTGGTAATGTTTTATTACCTGAATATCTGAAGCAAGTATGGAATAATATTAAACTTCAAAAAACTACGTGGTAGATAGATGACCATTGTATGCTATTTTCTCTGGTTTTCTGTATATTTTCATTATTTTATAACAAAATATTTTTAACTCATTCAGAACATATGTCAAGAAAATTATTGGATAATGGGATTACTTTGTCCTTTGTTCTCTCTTGATATTTGTTTCCGTTACTGGTTATTTAATATTATTTATTTATACATTAATTAAATGTAACAAGTTAAATTAATCATTTGCCCTTAAATGATTTATTTTTCTGAATCTGATTCCTATAAATGCTGAAAGGCCTAGACTCTTTCCTCATATATGGTAGATGTTTGACTCCTCTGAGAACGAGGTATCAATAAAATCAGAAAGATACATAATTACTATCAGCTGCCATTTTAAAAGCATATTGTTAAAGATGACAGGATCAATTCTAAAGTTGCAGAGTTCCTTTATGCTGGTTATTTAGTGCAGGTAGCTCTGTAGCTGACAGATTATCATTGCTTAGATATTGTAAAGAATAGGATAGACAGCTACTTTACTCATCAGGCTCTGAATTTGAAGACTTTCTGTGATTCCTGACAGTAACAGTGAAAACAACAATTCTATTTATTTATGCAACAGACTTTTAATTTTTGTTGTGTCCACCTATCACATTGGACTTTGAAATATAAAACAAAGATGACAAAAGTGCCAGGAATCAGAAACACACACACTGTGCCCAAGCAAGGAGACACTTGATTGCTTTCATTCCTTTTCCTTTTTAACAGGACATCTTGACTACGATGTCACCTTTGCTTCCAGGGTACTCATCCTGTGTAATTAGTCACTATAACTATTGCTGTAAGGAAATTTGCATTATCTCCATTCATGTTAAGAAATTATATTCACAATGGTTTTCAACTTGCAAAGTGATATGAAAAGTTGCTTGCCAACTGTGACTCAATTGTGGCATTACGTTTAGCTCCTAAAGAGTGTATTCATCAAAATTTACCAAGTTCTTGATGTCTCTAGGTGAATGAGCATGATCAGCCTGATTAGTAAATTGGCTTCAGTTCATCATATCTTCTGGGAAAGATCATACCTCAAAAAATATCTGCTTGGTATTATTCTGTATGGGGCTCTGAAAGTGAATAGCACAGAGTCTTAAACACAGGAGACCCAATAAATGTTAGATTTTCTTTGTTTGTTTGAGTTGGTCTCAGGCTACTTAGAGCAATTCAAAATAGGGAACTATCCTAACCCTGGCACATAAACTAATGACATTGAGTCTTCTTAGCAGTAAACATTTCTATAAAGGGAAAGAGGCAAAATTTTTTAGTGTACGGACAAAGAAGAATCTGACACCAAGCACCTGTGCCTTCCCAACCCCATGCCAATTCTCCCACCCAATATTCTAAGACAGCAGGCGATCATGGTCCAGGCAGCCTCTGCAGATGAGTCCCTACCAAAGCTCCTGTCTGGAAGACTTGAAGGGTTTGAGTTCATTGGAAAGGTACCCTCTGTGAGGAATGAGGTGCTGGTGCATTAGGCAGACCTCACAGCTGTGGCTCAGATTTCCTCCACTTCCTCTTCTCTGTCAAAAACCCAGTCTACACTGGTCTATCTTCCTAAATTTGCTAAGTCAAAAGAACGACATAACTTCTCCACAGCTTCTTTATTTCTAAGAGCCACTGATTAGAAGAAGAGGAAGGCTAACTGATTTATTTTGTTAGGCAATAGAAAGTTTTGAGATAGTAGAAAAGAAACAGCTCTTATAATCAAATCTTGCAGACCAATATAAAACTATATTGGAGTACACTCTGGAGCCTAAGTTAATAGTTCTCAAATTCTCTGTTCCTAAGATGATCAAAACAATGATCTTTCAGAAAACTTCCCATCCTCCTTTCTTCTTTCTAAGTGTTTTCCTCATGACTTACATTCAGAAACCAGTGATAAAATAAGGTGGTTCTTCCCAAAATGGTATACAAGCACGCCTGTGCAGCTGTTTTTTCACATAGGTCATTCCTTAAGCATTAAATTAACAAAATATAGGGCTTCTTTCTGTATTCAAATATTTTTGGTGAAAACATTTAAAATTTACAACAACCATAAATGCATTGTTAAATAGAATGGAAAATTCACATTAATTGTTAGGATAAAATATTGGATTCCAAAATAACAACTGGTATCTGACCACAACCACACCACCCCCCCACCACCATGTTCTGTTCTCTTTTCTCTGCCATTGAGAATGCTTTAATATTACTTCAATAGAAAAGGTTGAGAAGCACTATTTATGGTAACGTCTTAGAGTAACTGAGGGTATTGTAATTTTGCCTTGTAACCTGAGGCATTTGAAAAACATCTAAAAATCTGAAGACAAAGAGTTTTCTGAGTGTTCTATCTTTTAGTCTTTGACTAGTCCTAAGTTTTTGGGTGTGAAGTGAGCTTGCATTTTAATTTCTGCACATTGATCTCCAAGAGGAAATTCTTAGTTAATTTTTAGCCACTCTTCATGTGTGTAAGCACGATTTTAGACATGTAACACATTCACGCATTCACACATTCACACACAGAGAACTCTCGGGACAAGCCCAAGAGAATAAATGTGGAAATTTAAGAGCTAGGTCCTCATGAAATACACTGCTAAGGACAAAGGTGACTTACAGCAAAAACACGAGGCCTGTACCACTGAGCCCCACAATTTTTCAAAAGATGTTTTCCTACAGTTTTAGTACTTCTCCCCAGCCACTAAACAACCATGCTCTGCCTGGCTGCACAGAATCCCTAATGCAGCAGCTCACCAGGACTCCAGTAGACTTTTATTTCATACTCTTCAGCACAGTTTAAAATTCAGGCATTGGGTGACCCTCACAAGGAGGACACTGCTTTCCCTATGTTATTAATTATGCATGGTAATATTTTATGTATACTTTTTTTAATTTGTCTACTTGTTTTTAAATATCAAACATACTACTTCCTACTGATGTACGTATTAATTTTTATCCATTCTAGAGTGCCATAATTCTCAAAGTGAAAGAAAAGGACACAGCTACTATAAGTCGAAGAGAGACAAATGAAAATCTCTGACATGATGTTGAAGAGTCTGAGCTAAGAATGGTGACAGATTTTAAGTTATCCTACATTCTTTTGGGCCCAAGAAGATCCTGAATCACCATAGGGTGGAATACCTTGACTCACTGTCCACTTCCATCTGCTATAGAGAAACAGGGTATATAGGTTATTGGTGAGTATGCTGTCCATCTAAATGATGTGAAGTCATAAAATTAAAGGTTGTGAATGAAGCCTGTAAAATATTAAGCATTATCGACACTGATTTTATGTCAAAAGAGCCTTTTGATATCTCATAATTGCCAGTAAGATATAAATGTTATGCACTTAGTAGTTGCTCAATAAATATTAATCCTACCTAGAGTTATATAGAATTTAAACCCAATAATTAACTACCAATAAACATGAAAGCAAAAATGGCAATGCCCTATGAATAAAATTGTCAAAGTTGGTGTAGTAAGAAACAAAACCATAACTAAAATCATATCTTCTGAAAGAAATGTTTGAAAGTGGCCCTGGCCACCACACAACACAAGATACCACACAATCTGGAACAACCAGGATGATAAAAGTTTAAAGGGTTAAACAGAAATGGG
This sequence comes from Equus przewalskii, assembly GCF_037783145.1. Lineage (NCBI taxonomy): Eukaryota > Metazoa > Chordata > Mammalia > Perissodactyla > Equidae > Equus > Equus przewalskii. The sequence continues at coordinate 17,820,801 of NC_091849.1, read as the reverse complement.
TTTAAATGAAATTCAAATGGATGACTTTTTTCCCTTTGTGTCCGAGTCTGATTTATTGAGAGAATAGGCTCTATCCCAGGAAGTAAACTCTGATTACTCAGAAGATTTGGGATAAAGCCTGAATTTGGAGGATGGTGTCAAGATGGTGGAATAGGTGAACTCTGAACACACATCCTCCCAGGGACACAACAAATTTACGACTACTCTTATAAGTAATTACCCCTGAAAGAGAACTGAAAACTAGATAAAAAGAACCCCCACAACAAGGGACAGTGCTGAATGAGGTGGAAGAGGCAGAAATTCCTTTTTGGAGAGAAAAAAGCCACTTTCATGAGCCATGGCACTTCATAGCCAGCCAGAAGCAATTCAAAGGTATGCAGCCTTCTCAGGAGGAGTGGGGAATCTGAGCAGGAAACCTTTACCTCACACCAAGACACACTGTAATAAAGACGTCCAAAATTAAAGATAAAGAGAGAATCCTAAAAGCCACAAGAGAAAGGTAACAAGTGACATACAAAAAAAACCTCCATAAGGTGATCAGCTGACTTCTCAGCAGAAAGCTTATGGGCTAGAAGGGAGTGTCATGACGTATTTAAAGTGCTGAAAGTAAAAAACCTACAGCCAAGAATACTCTACCCAGCAAAGTTATCATTCTGAATGGAAGGAAAGATAAAGAGTTTCCCAAACAAGCAAAAACTAAAGGAGTTTATGACTGAGAAATCAGCCTTACAAGAAATGTTAAAGGGTTTTATTTAAGTAGAAAAGAGAAGACCACAAATAGGAATAAGAAAATTATCAAAAACCAAAAAAAGCAATAAAAGCACTGGTAAAATCAAATATTCAATAAAGGTAGAAGATCAACCACCTGTGAAGATTGTATGAAGGTCAAAAGGCAAAAGTACTAAAATTACCTATTTCCATGATAAGAGGGTAATGGATACACACAGAAAAAGGGAGGTTAGATATGATATCAAAAACATAAAATGTGAGAAGAGAGAAGTAAGAGAGTAGAGCTTTTAGCAAGAAGTCAAACGAAAGAGACCATCAACTTAATATAAATTGCTATATACATAGGTTATTATATATGAACCTCATGATAATCACAAACCAGAAAACTATAATAAATATGCAAAAAAATTCAAAGAAAGGAAGCCAAATATAATACTAAATAAAGTCATCAAACCACAAGGGAAGTGAGCACAAGAAGACGAAAGGAACAGAGAAGAACTAGCAAAACACCCAGAAAAAAAGTAACAAAATGACAATAAGTACATTCTTATCAATAGCTACCTTAAATGTCAATGGACTAAATGCTCCAACCAAAAGGTATATGGTGGCATATTGGATAAAAAAACAAGACCCATAAATATGCTGCACATAAGAGACACAGTACAGACATAAAGACACTCACAAACTGAAAGTGAAGGGATGGAAGAAGATACTCCATGCAAATAGCAATGAAAAGAAAGTTGGAGTAGCAAAATTTATGTCAGACAAAATAGAATTTAAAACAAAAACCATAACAAGAGACAAAGAAGGATAGTACATAATGATAGAGGGAACAATCCAACAAGAGGATGTAACACTTGTAAATATCTATGCACCCAACATAAGAGCACTTAAATATATAAAGCAGTTATTAATAGACCTAGAAGGAGATATAGACAGTAACACAATAATAGTAGGGGACTTTAACACTCCACTTACACCAAACAGAAGATCAATAAGGAAACATTGCCCTTAAATGACACATTAAGCCAGATAGACTTAGTAGATATATACAGAACATTCTATCCAAAAACCACAGGATACACGGTCTTTTCAAATGCACACAAAGCATTCTATAGGATAGATCACATATTAGCCCACACAATAAGTCTCAATAAATTTAAGAAGATTGAAATAATACCAAACATCTTTTCTGACCACAACAATGTGAAACTAAAAATCAACTACAAGAAGAAAATCAGAAAACCCACAAATATGTGGAGATTAAACAAAATGTTACTGAACAACAATTGGGTCAATGGAGAAATCAAAAAAATACCTGGAGACACATGAAAATGAAAATACGACATGACAGAATTTATGGGTTACTGCAAAAGCAGTTCTAAAAGGGAAGTTTATAGCAATACAGGCCTACATCAAAAACAAGAAAAATCTCAAATAAACAATCTAATGGTGCACCTAAAGGAACAGGAAAAAGAAGAACAAACAAAACCCAAAATCAGTAGAAAGAAGCAAATAATAAAAATCTGAGCAGAAATAAATGAAATAGAGCTAAAAAGTGAAGAGAAAAAAAATCAATGAAACTAAGAGTTGGTTCTTTGAAAAGATAAACAAAATTGACAAATCTTTAGCTAGACTCACCAAGAAAAAAAGAGAGAAGGCTCAAATAAATAAAATCAGAAACGAAAGAGGAGAAATTACAACAGACACCTCAGAAATACAAAAGATTATATGAGGATACTACGAAAAATTATATGCCAACAAATTGGATAATCTAGAAGTAATGGATAAATTCTTGGGATCATACAGCCGTCCAAAACTGAATCAAGATTAAATAGAGAATTTGAATAGACTAATCACCAATAAGGAGATCGAAACAGTAATCAAAAACTTCCCAAAAAATAAAAGTCCAGGGCCAAACAGCTTCCCTGGTGAATTCTCCCAAACATTCAAAGAGGACTTAATACCTAGCCTTCTCAAACTCTTCCAAAAAATTGAAGAGGAGAGGAAGCTTCTTAATGCATTCTATGAGGCAAATTGAATTCTATGAGCAAATTGAATACAGCAGTACATTAAAAATATCATGCACCATGCTCAAGTGGGATTTATTCCAAGGATGCGGGGATGGCTCAACATCTCTAAATCAATCAACTTGATACACCACATTAACAAAACGAAGAATAAAAATCACATGATCATTTCAATAGATGCAGAGAAAGCATTTGACAAAATGCAGGAGTGATTTATGATAAAAACTCTGAATAAAATGAGTATAGAAGAAAAGTACATCAACATAATAAAGGCTATATGTGACAAACCTACAGCTAATATCATTCTCAATGGAGAAAAACTGAGCTACCCCTCTAAAGACAGGATCCAGACAAGAATGCCCACTTTCACCACTCTTATTTAACATAGTGTTGGAAGTCCCAGCCAGAGCAATCTGGCAAGAAAAAGAATTAAGACAGGTCCAAATTGGAAAGGAAGAAGTGAAACTGTCACTATTTGAAGACGACGTGATTTTATAAATAGAAAACCCTAAGGAATACATCAAAAAGCTTTTAGAAATAATAAGTGAATATGGCAAAGTTGCAGGATACAAAATCAACATACAAAAATCAGCTGCCTTTCAATACAGTAATAACGAAGTAACAGAAAGAGAAATTAAGAATACAATCCCACTTACAATTGCAATAAAAAGAAGAAAATAATTACAAATAAATTTACTCAAAGAGGTGAAAGATCTGTACACTGAAAATTATAAAACATTGTTGAAAGAATAGAAGACACAAAGAAATGGAAAGATATTCTGTGCTCTTGCACTGGAAGAATTAACATCATTAAAATGTCCATCCTTCCTAAAGGAATCTACAGATCCAATGCAATCCCTACCAAAGTTCCAACAACATTCTTCACAGAAATAGAACAAAGAATCCTAAAATTTATATAGAACAACAAAAGAAACCGAATAGCCAAAGGAATCCTGAGAAAAAAGATCAAAGTTGGAGGTATCACACTCCCTGACTTCAAAATGTACTACAAAGCTATAGTAACCAAAACAGCATAGTCCTGGCACAAAAAATGACACAGATCAATAGAACAGAATCAAGAGCCCAGAAATACATCCACACATCTATGGACAGCTAATTTTCGAAAAGGGAGCCAAGAACATATAACGGAGAAAGGAAAGTCTCTTCAATAAACGGTGTTGGGAAAACCGGAGAGCCACATGCCAAAGAGTGAAAGCAGACCATTATCTTACACCATACACAAAACTTAACTCAAAACGGATTAATGACTTGAACATAAGTCCTGAAATCATGAAACTTCTAGAAGAAAACATAGGCAGTATGCTCTTCAACATCAGGCTTAGCAACATATTTTCAAGTACCATGTCTGACCAGGCAAGGGAAACAATAGAAAAAATAAATAAATGGGACTATATTAAACTAAAAATCTTCTGCACTGCAGAGGAAACTGTCAACAAAATGAAAAAACAACCTAGCAATTGGAAGAAGGTATTTGTAAACCATATATCGGATAAGGGGTTAATATCTGAAATATATAAAGAACTCACACCTCTCAACAACAAAAAAAACTAACAACCCAATTAAAAAATGGGTGTGGGGCCTGCCCGGTGGTGTAGTGCGTAAGTTCAGGTGCTCCTCTTCAGTAGTCCGAGGTTCGCTGTTTTGGATCCCAGGCGCAGAACTACACACCGTTTATTAAGCCAGGCATCCCACATGTAAAGTAGAGAAAGATGTGCACAGATATTAGCTCAGGGCCAGACTTCCTCAGTGAAAAGAGGAGGTTTGGTGGTGGATATTAGCTCAAGGCTAATCTTCCTCAAAAAAAAGAAAAGAAAAGAAAAAAGAACATCCCCTTCCATAAAAACGTGCAAAATATCTGAACAGACATTTCCCCAAAGTAGATGTACAGATGGCCAACAGGCACATGAAAAGATGTTCAGCAACACTAATCATCAGGGAAATGCAAATCAAAACTACAACGAGATATTCCCTCACCTCCATCAGAATGGCTATGGCTTCAGAATGGCTAACAAGACAGGAAATAACACATGTTGGAGGGGAGAAAAGGGAACTCTCATACACTGCTGGTGGGAGTGCAAACTGGTGCAGCCACTATGGAAAACAGTATGGAGATTTCTCAAAAAGTTAAGCATAGAACTACCATACAATCCAGCTATTCTACCACTGGGTATTTATCCAAAGAACATGAAAACACAAATGCATAAATATATATGCACCCCTATGTTCATTGCAGCATTATTCACAATAGCCAAGACTTGGAAGCAACCTAGGTGCCTATCAAGGGATGAATGGATAAAGAAGATGTGTATATATACACAATGGAATACTACTCAGCCATAAAAAAGGATGAAATCTGGCCATTTGTGACAATATGGATGGAGCTTGAGGGATATTGTGCTAAGTGAAATAAGTCAGAGGGGTAAAGTCAAATACAGTATGATCTCACTCATAAATAGAAGATAAAAACAACATCAAACAAACACATAGAGACAGAGATTGGATTGATGATTACCAGAGGGGAAGGGGGGAGGGAGGAGGGGTAATTGGGCACATGTGTATGGCGATGGATTGTAATTAGTCTTTGGGTGGTGAGCATAATGTGATCTACACAGAAATTGAAATATAATTATGTACAGCCAAAATTTATATAACATTATAAACCAGTCACCACAATAAAAAAAAAGATTTGGCAAATTTCAAAGTCTACTGTCTTCTTTTATCAACTACTTTCTCTTGCCCTCGTATGTGGGTAAGCATCCTTCTCTGCAGCCATAGAGATCAGGACAAAGAAAATCAAATGAGAACATCCTCTTGCTTCTGTGAACCTGAGGAGGTGGATCATGTTACAGGGGACGGGACTTTAGTTTAATCCATTTCAAATTCTTGACACAGGTGGCAGAGTCAGTGCTCAACATCAGCTCTCCCAGTGGGCAAAGCTAGGCTAAGACAGTAGATTCCTGTGAGATTAGGGCCTGGAGTATGTAAAAGATTATCAGGAAAGTAACTGGTCCTCTCCTCCTGTCATGTCAATTCTACTTGAGCTCGTACTCAAAAAGTGACTCATCCAAAGAACCTATCACAGTGCTGCTTTAATCCAATGTGAGCTGAGAGGGACAATACCAAGAAGGCATATAGAGCACCTCACATTTTCTGTTTTGTTTTTTTTTCATTTGCTGTTGGTACTTGTGGATGCTTGCTGTGTCTATGACTTTCAATCCTTATTTATTAAATCAACATTGCCTTAAATCCCAACTGAGATTGTCCCACTGTCTCTGAGCCTGGGGTCAGGTCTACTAATGGCCTTGCAAGTTCCAGTAAGACCATTATCCTCTCAAAGGGGAAAAGCTAGGCTAATGCATCCATAACTCTCTCCATGCTTTGGTTTCATGAGCTCCAAAACCCTCAAATTTTTTGCTTTTCCATCTATTGACTCTCCTGCAAATTCCACTCCTGGAACATCATGTTTTTAAGATTGATGGAGTGTTTCTCATAAAAGTATAAAACTCCAGTGAGGAGTAACACTGCAAAATGTTTTAGCCATTTCAATTTACTGTGCTTTCTAAGAGCTGAAGAGTAGGCTTTGATTAATTGGAGCAGATAGGACAAATGAGATATTCAACTCCATTGAAGAAGAAGCAGAAGAGAGCAGTCAGAGTAGGGCACAGTCAGCAATTAAAATCTATCTCCTATGACCCAGCTAGAATGAAAATATGGATATCTATCATGGACGTTATGCCCAAATTTCTAATATACTGGGTAACATATTATTCTTATTACAGCATATTACCCCCAGGGAAACAGACCTTCCTAAGATACATTCTCAAGGTCAAGTCATCAATATCATTATAAGCGTTGTTTTATTTTTTTAAAATCCTTGTACATAATGTTTTGAATCCACCAAAACATAGAATAGTATCCATATCAACCAGTACTTATTGAGCTAGGTTCTCCTAGTAAGTTACCTCCTAGGAATAGACCCTTGCACTCTGGGACCTCTCATGAATTCTTTTAGACCACACGGCTCCCATGAAATGAATTGCTAACTCATATATTAAACATTACCCAGGTGGCTTTACAAAAGACCCACCTATCCACACCAAGCATTTTGTGTCCTAGGAAAATCTGCCTTATTGATCATTTATCTTGTGTCATACATTATACCAAAACTGGCCTTAAGTAATTTTAGATGGCTGTATCATGTTAACTCTCATAACCTAATTAAAATGCAAAATATACGTACAAAGCACCCATTGCAGGCAGTTTTTTCATATTCCTTCAGATCTCATCTCCAGATAGAAATAAAGCAGGAAGCTACATTTAAAGCTATCTATTATTCTAAACAATGTAAAGATCCATACCATTCTCATTTCCTGATCCCATTCAGGCATATTTTTAAATCAAATCACTTAAGCCTTGCACCTAAATATACTGGATACCATGCATTCGTGGAAGCACCCACACAGCCTATGCTCTTCTCTCTTCTTCGCAATTCACACAAAAACCTTATCATCGTTTTCTCGTGGTATCTTTGCTTAGCTATTCCAGTAGGCAGCATATTCACAGTAACAGAAGAATATGGCAGAGAAAACGCCTTCCAGAGAATGCTTGCTTCTTTGCAAGTCTCGGGTCTAACACACATGCTCTTTGAATTGCACGGTCCTACATAAGCATTCACTGATGTTTGTTTGCTCTAGAATTTACACCTTAAGTCTTTTCTCTCATGCATTTTTCTCTTCCTTTTCTTGCTCTCTTCCCCGCTCTCAGGTGAGTCAGTTTTTATTTAATCCCCTCTTTTCCATCTTTTCTCTCTCTCCCTCTTGAAAATATGGTCCATTTTTTTGCGGTGGAATATAATTACTAAATAACATACAAATATATGGCCATGTATATTCTAAAGGAACAGCTGCAAAATTGCTAATATTAGGTCTAATTTAGCTACAATAAATTAGCAAATGTGTGGAAGCACAATGATGACAGCATAATTATAACAAAAGTCGATGTGTTGAAGTATATGGGTGACAATACATACTAATTTTAGAGAGAAAAAAGAACCCTACACCAAATGAAATGCATGCGATGAACAGACGGGACTAATAGCTCAGACACATATACTTAATGTGGCCAGTCACTGTAAAAACAAAAAGATAGATGAAGCTGTTCAAAACTCTAGCGCTAACAAGCAATGTAGTCTGAAACCATTAACTGTCAGGGGTAATAACACTCAAAGTGCTGAAGTGCCGTAAAACAGCAGCGCTTTCCTGGGATGGTGGCGGTTGTACCAGTGCACACCTGTGAAGAGGGCGCTAAATCTATCCTCGCATTCATTATAACAGAGGGAGGAAAAACAACACTAATAACGTAAAGTATAAACGGAAATAGCAGACAGCAGAGAGTGACATTTGCATGGTCCCAGTCAGCTTGTTAGCTGAAGTGGGTTTTAATTAGCTATTTTCCAGCAAGCAAACGAGCAAATTAGTGGCAGCTATAAACAAGAAGAGACAATCAGGCCCAAAGAAAAGAAAAAATGATCAGGGTGCCTTTGCAAGGATAGGGAGGGGAGGGCAAGGAAATACAGCTTTTGTTGAAAACTTTTCTCAGTCATAGAATTAAAGAACGTTTTCTCTTGAACGCACCTTAGGGATTGCCCAGTCCTCCTTTCTTTACAGATGAGGAGCTGAGGTCCGTAGAAGCTAGCCGACTTGTGCAAGTTTACATCTCTGAAACGAAGAAAACAAAACAAAAAAACAAGGGCATCTTCCAAGCCTAGGGTTTTCCAAAATCTGTTTTTATAATATTGTGAGTGGATCAAGCCCTTAAGAACACAAAGAAGTGCAAAATCATGTGCGAAATTTGCATGATAATTGAGGGGTATAACTTTATGCTGAGATAGAAAGCAACATGAGAAAGAATGTTAGAAACAGAATAATGGCACCTTCCTATGACCAAAAGCACCTTTTGAAAAAGTGTTGTTCTGACCAAACACTCATCACATAATCAGTGAGTGCTTTTTATGTACTAGGCACAGTACTGAGGATGAAACTTTCACTGTCCAATGGTATGTGCAGACAAGTACACAGACTTCATAAAACAGGTGGATGCAAACGCTGATGCAGCAGGAGAGAGTGCTGAGGAGCCCACCAACGACACTGCTAAGCTGAACGTGGGGAGTCAGGGGGAGCGTTTGAGAATAAGAACCATCAAACCAGCATGTGAAGGATGCACAGCAGCATGACAACCTCCTCATAACTCCACAATAAGTAAAAGCCTATGTATTTAAAGGAGTCATCTCTGTAAAAAGAAAATTGACAGAACTATTTGTCCCACTGGACTAGACAAGAGAAGGGCTCCAAAATGCATACGTTATATAGTTTTCAGTGTCCAATTTAATCTGATTCACAACCTGAAATGTGCTTTTAAAAAAGAATAAAATGACTGGGATTGGCCCAGTGGCACAGTGGTTAAGTTCGCACTTTCTACCTCGGCAGCCTGGGGTTTGCCAGTTCAGATCCTGGGTGCAGACCTATGCACTGCTTGTCGAGCCATGCTGTGGCAGGCATCCCACATATAAAGTAGAGGAATATGGGCATGGATGTTAGCTCAGGGCCAGTCGTCCTCAGCAAAAAGAGGAGGATTGGTGGCAGATGTTATCTCAGGGCTAATCTTCCTCAAAAAAAAAAAAAAAGAATATAATGATTGAAAAATAGGGGAAATCTTGAAGTGGGAAATAATAGAAGTCAATGGACCTATTCTCTTATGTCATAAATTTGATTGATATATTAAGATTTAAGTGTATTGAAGCATAAAATAACCCAAACAGTGAAGCTGGAAAATATAACAGCCAGGACAAAAGACTGAAGCAAACATTGCCACAAATATTTGCCACGGCTATAGATAATGAACTCAAGGACAATTTATATGAAAGAGATTAGGAAAATGGAGGCTGTGTTTACCAAGAGGCATCAACCTCATAATAATTACAGTTTGCATTTATAGAATCACCATTACATGGGAGATATTCCAGAGAGCAGAAAATTGGTCCTCCATCCTGACTTCACTATCCAAAGAATTGCTTCAAATATAGATACACAAAAAGATGGATAGAGGGGCCAGCCCCATGACGTAGTGGTTAAGTCCAGTGCGTTCTGCTTCAGTGGTCCTGTTTGTGGGTTCGGATCCCATGCATGGACCTACACCACTCGTCAAGCCATGCTGTGGCAGTGATCCACATACGAAATAGAGGAAGACTGGCACAGATGTTATCTCAGGGCAAATATTCCTCACCAAAAACAAAAAAGAAAAAAATAAGATGGTTAGACACAGGAAACTGACAAGAGTATGTGTCCTCTCTCAAGGGCTTAGTTAAATAAGATGAATATGCAGTGTTATTAATTTTTCATTCACCCAACAAATATTTATTGAGCTCCTACTATGTGCAAGGCATTGGATTAGACACTGGGTATACAGACATGAATGACTCTAAAAGTCATTCAGGCATGTCTAATTCCTCTCCGTCGGGTGAGATTTTTAAGCAGTGGAAGACAGTTATCATGTTCTCTAATTTTTCTTTTCTTGATGTAAACAACCATATTCACTTCATCTTTTTCCACAAAATACTTCTAAGTGCCTTCAGCCTCCTTTCCCTAGTATTCAGGAAATTGTTTCAATCCTATCAAAGCCAAGATGTTCAGAACAGTATTGTCTGTTTATTGCAAAAGTAAACATCATTATCACCTCCTTTGGTCAAGGTATTACTTCAATAATCTAACCCCAAATCACATCTGCTTTTTCAGCAACCATACCCAATGTTAATTAACTTGAGGTTTACTATTAGCCAATACCTCCAAAATCTTATCACATGAGAATAATATCACACATTTGAGAAGACTCAATTGCAGAGTCTTAATCCATTAATGTAAAATTTTGTTAAATTTTATCCATTTTCCAGCCTTTGAAAAATTGTGTGGATCTTGATTCTGTCATCTAATATATTCACATCTGCCGCTACACCAATACTATATCATCTCCAAATTCATTAAGAAGCTTTCTACATCTTTATTTATTCAAGTATTGATAAAAATTGAGAAAGATAAGGCAAAAATACCTCTACATAATATCATTAGAAGAATCACTTCAGACTCACATAAACCAATAGGTTTATGAAACACCACTTATCTTAGAATCTAGTCCATAATTCTTCATGTCCTAGGTAGGGTTCTCCCAAGAAACAGACCTTAAGACTAAGATTTGAGGAAAGATAGTTGTTTGGGAGGTTTTCCTCAGGAAGTGTTGATGGAGGAGTGTGGTTAAGTGAGAAAGGGAAGGAAGGAAGGAAGCCAATACACATTTCTCTGCAGAGGGGTGAGGAAACTAGGGTAGGGAACCACTGACTTTCATCTCTCTCTGATGGAGTGCTGTTCACAGGGGTGTTAGCTCCCTGGACTGTACGTTGGCCAGCACACTGCTGGGGACAGAGAAGTCCTCAGGCAGCAAGTGGCAGGTGCTTGCAGTACTGAGCTATCAGAATGCTGAGTGCTGAGGGGATAGGCAAGAACCACCGACATCTGTTACACGGCAGCTCATCCAGTAAGATTGCATGAAGGTCTTTTCAAAAGTCTCCCTCAAATTGAGATACATAATATCAATTCCATCACCCATACTCATTCACAGCCTGAATTTGTTGAACACTCTTTGTTGCCTGACATTGTAACACAATGCTTATTGCCTGGTGCTCTGTTACTTGAGTGACTTTGTCCAAAAATGATATTCATTTTGTAACATATTTAATAGTTCAATTCTAAACCCTGGTGATTTTTGCTTAGTATTTCCTACCAACCTTTTAATCGTTTCTTTATAATATTCTGTAGATCTGACATGGGCTAATCTATTACAAGCCTATAAAATGCTTTTTTCTTTGTTTCATCCTTTTTTATAAATCAAGTATCCTCATTATTAAATATTTCTTTTCATCTTTAAAGTTTTTAAGACCCCAGAAGCATTTCTATTTCCAGGATTATGACAGACTAGATATTTCCCCATGACAAGCAGACAAAGAAACCAGACTTTCTGGAGGCCTAAATACAGCAAATATCCTTATCAATGCACAGCTGAGCTTATAGGAACTGGGATGCCAAAAACCAGAGTGTTTAGCAGGCTGTAAAACGTTTACTTCTCTGGGGGGCATTTGTTAATCTCAGTAGTCAGGAGACTTGGATTTTAACAGGGGTAAATTTGGGCTCACACAAGTTGATGACTTGAAACTAACCCCCGTCTCCGTTCCCTACTTGAATAGAGCTAAATCTTAGGAAGGCTATACCCTTGCTCAAAAGTTTGGTTGGAGAAAACTTCTCTTGTTAACAAAAGAAGATGAAAGAAACTTGTCCCGCCTCATTACGGAATCTAAGTGAGATGAAATAGCCTCCTCTGATAAATTGAACCATACAAGTTTTCAGCTGAAATATACCCTATAGTCCCAAAAACCTTAAGACAGTGCAACTGCTTTATATGATACTATAAGGGCAGATACATGTCATTATACATTTGTCAAAACTCTTAGGATGTACAACACCAAGAGTGAACCCTAATGTAAACTATGGACTTTGGGCAACAATGAAGTGTCAGTGTAGGTTCATTGATTATAACAAATGCACTGCTCTGGTACAGGATTTGATAGGGAGGGAGGCTGTGCATATGTGGGGTCAGTGGTATATAGGAAATCTCTGTACCTTCTGCTCAATTTTGTGATGAACCTGAAACTGCTCTAATTAATGAAATTTATTTTTAAAAAATGAGAGAAATAAAGCCATAATCATCAAACACATTGATTTAAAACATAAAAACCCACCCATACCAAAAAATAAAAATAAAAAATGAAGGCTTGATAATTATTATGTTGCTTAAATCAATCAAGGAAGGATAAAAGTCCAATTTTATAAAAACTGTTTCAAAGAATAAGAAAATTTAAAAATGAATCCACCTTAATTCATTTTACGAAGTTGATCATACCCTGATACCAAAAAAAGGATCATATGAGCAAAGAAAGTTACAAGCTAATTTCACTTTTAATATAGATGAAAAATCCTAAATAAATTGAACCTAAACAATATATCAAAAACAGCAACCACACATCATGGCACAATTAGATTCGTATCAAGAATTCAAGAATCCATTTAAATTTGAATATCTGTTCATTTTTACCAGTTGAAATGAGAAGAAAAGTAACATCTCAATAGATACAAGAAAAGCAAGTCTAATATTCCAAGGCCTGTTTATGATTAAAAACAAAGTCTTAGCAAAATGAAAACAGGAGAAACATTCGTAATCTCATAAAGTGTATCTGTCAAAAAAATACAGCAGACAATATGTTTAAAGGTTAAAATTTAGAAATGAAAATGAGGAATGAATGTTCTACTTAGTTTAAAATGTTAAAAAAACATAAGAATTGCAAAGAAGCAACAAAAATGTCACTTTTGCTGACAACAGTTTTCTTAGATCAAAAACTCAAAGCATTTTAACATATTGAATCAATAAGAGCTGAGCAATGTCATGGGATCAATATACAAAAACTTGATCACATATCTAAAATCAAGCAAGAAGCAGAAAATGTAATCAAAGATCGTCAACAGCCATTCAGCAATTGTAGGAATATCATCTCTGAGAGCAGTGGGATGAAGAGTTTCTGAGCCAGAGATTTACACTCATTTTGCACAGTTGTGTACTGGTGTACCCTCTTTACCTATCCTGGCTTCCTTTCTCCTCCACATAAGTCTTTGATGGCCTTTTCAGGCAGTTCTTTTAAGAACTGTTTTCTTCTATGCATCCCTTAATATTACACCACCAACTTCAAGCACAAAAACTATTATTTCCTTGCTTTTCTTCTTGCTAACCAAATCTTTTTGTTGCCCTCAACTATTTTTCAAGTTTCACCTGTCGTTTTCAGCTTCCTTGAAGTTTCACAGGGTAGTTACATACTCTTATACTTGTCCTGAGTCTGTTTCTTTCTTTTCATTATGTATTTCCATCTTTTTGAAATTTGAAAGAGCAAGAGAGCTCTTTGTTATCTGTTTCAGTTTCTTTAGGTACCAATCATCTTTATGCTACATTAGAAATACTTGCATAGTTGACATTGCATTATTTGAGGGCTGTGCAAGAGGTGTGAATATTCTCTTTCAGAGTCTCATGCTGTAAACTGTTCCTGTTTTCCTTGAAGTCTGCAGTTGATCTTGCTGTCTGTATCAGTTAGGATAGTTGAGGTTAGGTTGTGTTAACAATTCCAAAATCATAATGGTTTATGACAACAGTTATATCTCTTGCTCCTGTTACATGTCATTTGTAGGTCAGCTATGGGTCTGTTTCATGTCATCACTATTCCAGGTTGATGGACTCACTTCTATCTAGAACATTGCCTGTCTCAAGGGTAAAAAGAAAAGAGGAATCATTTCTATAGTTTTTGTTCTAAAGCAACACATGTCACTTTCACCACATTTCTTTGACCAAGACATTCATTCAATGGCCATCCCTAATTTCAACAAGGGTAGCGTAATAATACCTGGCTTAATCCTGGCAGGAAGGAGCATTAGTCATAAAATCTACCACAATCTATCCTCCCAATCACCAAATACTGAGTTCAGCACTGTTAGAATGGCAGGTCCTTTCATTTTTTCTCCCTTTAGTATTTTAAGATATTGTTCCATTGTCTTCTGGTTTTTGTAGCTTTCAGTGATAAGTCAGTTGTCTTATCTTTGTTCCTTTTTGTCATTTTCTCTAGCTATTTTTAGGATTTTCTTTTAATCATTAGTTTTCAGCAATTCGATTATGATATGCCTTGGCGTGTTTTTCTTTGTTTCCTCTACTTTGAGTACAATGAATTTCTTCAATCTAGAGGTTGCTAATTTTTATCAAATTTGGAAAATTTTTTGCCATTATTTCTTCAAATATTTTTCTTTCCTCCCCTTCTCTTTTTTAACCTTAGGATACCAATTACATGTATGTTAGACCGCCTGAGAGTTTCCCAGAGGTTACTGATGATCTATTCACTTTTTTTTCCCTTTCTTTCCCCCACCACACTCTCCACTTCTTTTTGGAAATTTTTTGTCACTGTTTTCAAGATCACTGATTTTTTACTACAAGGTCTGCTAATCTGCTGTTAATCAAAGTACATTTTTTATTCCAAGCAATTTATTTTTAATTTTTAGAAGTTTCATTTGAGTCCTTTTATATCTTCTATATCTCCCATCATGTACACGCTTTTCTCAATCCCTGTTTATGGAGCAAATTTATAATAGTTATCTTTAATGTCCTTGTCTGCTAATCTGATCATTTCTGTTATTTCTGGATCTCAGTCTATGAATTGATTTTTTCTGGGTTACAGGTCATATTTTCCTAGTTTTTTGAGTACCTTCCAATTTTCTTTTGGATGTGGAACACTATAAATTTTATGTTGTTGGGTGGAGGATTTTGCTGTATTCTTTTAAATGATGTTGACCTCTTTGTCTGAGAGGCAGTTTGATTAGTTGAGACCACTTTGTTTTCATATAGGATTGCTTTTACGCTTGTTAGGTTAGATCAAGAGCAGCTTTTATTCTAGGGATACTTTAACCCCACCATTAAGATAACTTCATTCTAAGTGTTTTTACCAAATGCCTCATTTATTGTGAAATCTCTCCCCTCTGACTAAAACAAACAGAAATGATTCTCAGCCTATGGTTAGCTTCAAGAATTGTTCAACCTACATATTTCCAGTGATTCTTTCTCCAGCTTTGGATTCTTTATTCTCACACATGAGGAGGTTAATACTCTACCAAACACTCAAGGGGACACCTCTGAAGATCTTCCAAGCTCTGTCTTTTTGGTGTTCCCTTTGCTCTCATGTTTTGGTCTCCCTGAACTCCAATCAGTGTCTCTAAAACCCAGTGAGATTCCTTGGCTTTAACTGCTTTCCTCTGTCCCTGCCCAGCAGAGGGGATACAGCCTCTAGGTGGTAAACTGGGGTGATCATACAGTTTACCTTGTAATCAGGGATAATAATCCTATGCTGTTTGCCATGTATTGTCTGAGAACAATATATATAACAATATATATTTATATATTTTATCCGGCTTTCTAGTTGGTTATGGTGAGAGAGTAAATATGGTCCCTATTATTTCATTATGGTTGTATCCATAGTTCTCTTACCTTTCATTTAGTAAAGGAATGGTTTTGAACAATGTACAGGATATGTTATTGTGTTTATGGTTGTTTTTATGTTTTATTTGAACATGTTGATGAAGGAGAGGGGCATTAAGTATTACCCCACCATGTGGGGCTAGCATATATGAAATATAGTTCATATATTCTGTTCATCTTGAATAATAGAGTGATATTATTAATTGAGGAAATATTTTTCAGGCCTCAAAAAACAAGAAAGCATATTTGCTTAAGACATTAATATGAATATTCCCAAGTGCAGAACACAAGCCAACATTGTGGGTTTCAAACGTCATCCAAAGTTTTGGGGGTGAAGAAAAGATATATAAGATAGGGAGTTTATACGTATCAAGCAAAACTTGGCTTTTTAAATAAGATATAATACAGAGACATGTAAATACTTTAACCATAATTTCACAACTGTCCCTAGGTGAATTAACAAAAGCATTGCTTAAATATTTGTCATGACTAAAACTTGTATAATTTATCACAAAATTGCCATGAAAAAACTTTCCTAAAATTGTTGGCTCTGTGAAACATGTGAAATGTTCATTTACAGATGCCAACTATTTCTCTACATACCAGTGGTCTCAGAGAATATGTCTTTGCCTGTGGCAGATACTTTTAGAATTTTGCCTACATATATGTTTTCATGCAAACCAAACAAAAGTAATAGAAAGCAAAGGAAAAGTAGATTTAATATATGTCAGGACCCACTGTCAGTCATATCCTCTTTGTGTTTGTTTTGTCACCAGATTTGAACTTTGATATGAAATTTTTTAAAGGGTAATGACTATTCAACCATGTGATACTTTTAAAAATTCTGGGCTTTTTTGTAAAATGTATCCTTTGAAACATACAACAAAAAAAGCCTCTTGCTCGTAAAACAACCAAGACAGATTTTTATGAGTTCTATGAAATACAGTCAAAATGTTAGTGTTTGCTTATATATTCCTCAACAGATAATAATCATACAGCCAACACCAAAATATTTGAACAACATGGACCTTGATTAAATTTCACTCTTCCTTCTGATGGACTGCCCTGATTTCAGCAAAACCTCCACCCCTTAGCACACAGCTAGGCAATTATAGTATTTTAAGGCTCTGACATGTTTTACTTTTACTCCTGATTTTTTTCCATTACTACTCAAGAAGTATAGTATGCCAGATTCAAATATATGAATATAATATTTTAAATTGTCTGTCTCTGACATCTTAAATTGCATTTTTGTAGTTTTAAAAGTAATATGCATGCCTTTAGAATTAACTCCATACGTTTATCATCTCTTTTTTTATTTTTCTATCAAATGTCACAGCCATTCTGTATCTAAAATCTCATAGGTTTTTCTGTCTCACAGGATAAAGATATTTCCAATAGCTTCTACACATTTTTTGAACATTAAGAAAAGTTTTTTATGGCAAAAAAAGCAAAATGTATATAATATTTATTGTATCTGGCATTAATATCTCCTTTGCCATTATGTGCTGTTACATAATGACATAATGGTGGGGTAATTTTCATAACAGATATTATATGCCCTACAGGCTGTAAGTTTCTCTTATGGCTCCAAGGATATTCCTCCTACCTGTTATTCTGGTCTATTAGGCATTGTAATTATGTAATTAGATGTTCTTTAAAGACTATCTTAGGTACCTCATAGATTAGAATGGTTCCTCTGAAGCAGTTACCAGATCTGTTATATAATTACATAATTAAGTCCATGTAGTAAAAATCTTAGCAAAACTCCTTAAAAAAATAAACAGCCTGCACCAGGGCAACAGAAGAATTTGATTGCAAATTGGAAGTAGAAAGAAAGTGGTAATGTATCCAATGTCAAGAGTAAAGGTCTCTCAATACTAATTTTTGTATTGGGAGCTCATTCCTCAAAGGAAATCTCAAAAGAGTTGGATCTGTTCTCTCAATCATCCAGAACACTGGCTGATGGTTTCATTAGCCGTCATTCAAGAGAATTTCCTCAGCATAAATTTGTCAATCTACCTTCCTCAGAGACATTCATAAACTCTATATAGTTTGGGGGCCACCAATAAAGATAAAAGGTGACTAAGATAAGACTAAATAAAACGAAATCTCTTCATGTTATCATTTTGTATATTTTTAAGTCATTTAAGTACTGACACATCCTACATAGCCCAAGCATATCATCTTTATTGCCTATTACATTTATGCATTTGCAAAGTAGAAATAAAGCAAACTAAATAATAAAATAAAATTTGGAGTTAGTACCCACCCTAAAACTCACAAAAGACAATACTTTTTAAAAACACCATTGGCGCTGAAATACATCGACATCATGTTACTAATTACCCAAATATAAAATCAGTATATGTGAAATATATAAACACTGATTTTCAATATTGGCCCTTCTGACACTGTATGTGACAGAAACAAACATCTATCAATCTATAGCCGGGCAGACATTTAAGGCAAAAAAGTTATTTAACCCTTTTCCTTTCAAAACATCTGATCCCTTAGACACCCCAAATCTCCATGTCGCCTTAACTCTTGACTTGCATACTGTATTCAGCTGATTATCACTGGAGGTTTTGCCAGGCCCCTTTCAAATCTCTACCACCAACCCCATGTGAAACCTTATAATCTGCTGATTGTTTAACTGTCTCTCACTTCTCCACTCTCCTTATCAATTAATTTGGAATGTTGTCTTCTATGACTGTATTTCCATCTTCACAAAAATTATCAGTGGCAGCTCCAATGTTTACTTGCTGCTAATTTTCAAAGGAGGAATATTTTAAACCAAAGAGCTTGTGATTTCTCTGTATTCATTCATTATACTGGTTTTCTAGTATGACACAAAAATCGTCCTAAAGCTTAGTGGCTTGAAACAATGATTTGTTATTATTTCCCCTGGTTCTATGAGTTGACTGGGCTCACGAGGGTTGTCACTTCTGGCCTTTCATGTGGTCATGGTTATACAGTGACTGGAGCCAGAGTTATCTAAAGATGTGACTAGACTTTAATGTCCAACATGGTTTATACACTCACATTTCTGGGACCTCAGCTAGAAGAATTGGAAAAACTAGGAGCTGGATGTTTCTCTCTACATGACCTCCCTACATGGCTAGCTTGGGTTCCTCATAGCGTGACAGTTTCAGAGTGATAGTTAGCTTCTCATCAGAGTGCATACACCTTCCAAGAAACCAAGGTGTAAGTGGCCAGTCTTCTTATGACTTAGCCTCAGAAAGCATGCAATGCAGCACCACTTCTGTCATATTCTCGGGGTTACACAATGAGAGGCTACTAAAGAATATAAACAGTGGGATATGTCATTCTTTATTTTTTTTTTTTAAGATTTTATTTTTTCCTTTTTCTCCCCAAAGCCTCCTGGTACACAGTTGTATATTCTTCGTTGTGGGTCCTTCTAGTTGTGGCATGTGGGACGCTGCCTCAGTGTGGTCTGATGAGCAGTGCCATGTCCGCGCCCAGGATTCGAATCAACGAAACACTGGGCCGCCTGCAGCGGAGTGCGCGAACTTAACCACTCGGCCACCGGGCCAGCCCCGGGATATGTCATTCTTTGAGGGATCATATTTGGATAAATGGACGGTCCACACTCATCAAATATGTTACCTTACTCATCAAATATGTGACAAAGGAGGATATGCAAGCTAGAAAATATGATCAGGCAGGGTATAAGACAGTGAAAACATTCCTGAAGTTTCCCGGATAGTTGCAAAAATTTTTATTGTCTGAACAGCTTCCACTTTTCATGAGCCTACAGATTATTCCCGCCCCACTGATGCTAAAGGAAATCAATTTATTAGCTCATTCTTTGATTACTAAAGAATTTAAACAGCTGTGGTGGTATAAAGATTTTTTTAAGGAAGTTGAACTCATCTGCAATTTATTTGAGTACACACACACGCACGCACTATCTGCTTGCAAGAGTATGGTGAAGCAGTCATATTCATGTCATGCTGATGGAAATATAAATAGCTACAACACCTTTGGAAAGAAATTGACAATGCGTTCATCATGCTTGACCCAGTCATCCTACTTTTCTGATTTGAGATAATTCAGAAAATAAGCTGAATTATAGAAAAATCTTTTCAGACAAAGATGTTTATCCCAAGATTATTTAGAAAAGTAAAAAATTATACGTAACCTAAATGTCTAAACATTGAGGAACAGATCATCAAACTATAGTATACACCAAGGATAAAATGTTATGCAGTCATGTAAAATTATGTTCCTGAATATTTTATAATAAAAGGAAAAATATAATAGTTATCACTTGTTGAACACTTGCTATTTGCCAGGTACATATGGTATGTGAATGCTTACCATACATTACGTCATTTGATTCTCCCAATAGCCCCCTGAAGTACATAGAATTATTATATTCACTTTATGGATAAAGGAACTAAGATTTTAAAAAAGCTCAATCACTTCCCCCAGTTTGCAAAAATAGGAAAATCAGGATTTGAACCCACACACTCTGCCTTCAGAGCCCGCGTTCCCACATTCATGATCATCTTGCTATGCCACTTTTGATGTATAGCATTATGTAAAAACAAACAAATAATATACACACACTTTCAGAGAGAATACAAATGCAACTAGTTTACAAAATAAAATACGCAGGAAACAGCAAGATTGGAAGGATTTTAAACTAAAATACAGATAACAGTAGTCATACTCTAGGTGTTTTCCTTTCTCCTTTGTATTTTTTTAAGATGTTCTAGAATAAAAAAGGATTTTTAGTCTCGTAGGGGAGAGGAGGATTTTTTTAAATCCTGAACTGCAATTCCTTTTTGTGCAGATAAGGAGCCCAGCTAAGTGCATATCTGTCACAAATAACCTCCGGATGTAGAATCTTAACACAAGCCGGTAAAGTTGGAATTAAGAAACGAATCTGGGGAGATTCTGAAAAGTTAGAGAGACAAATGCCACCTTTCACTTGATAAGTGGTAAGCAGGGGAAACCTTCTTTCCAGAATGCAGATGGTTTAAACAAAGCTGTCTGACAGAAGGAAGGCTCCAGGGGCTTTGTCAATGGTCAACGTGCTGTGGAAGTTCCTGAGAGTTCTGTTGAGTCAGATCTACCAATGCCTGGAAAGAACCAAGGCAGCAGAAGCTTTTCTGATATTAGTTGCAGATTATAGACAAGGTATGAGACCGGACCTAGATTTCTTGTCAAACATGATTGATTGATTGATTGATTAACTCTTGCACTAACCTATACATAGATTCGATAATATAATAATTGATTGAAATCATATACTCATTGCTTTATTAAAATTCATTTTCTAAGTAACAATATATTGAATGGAAAGCAGGCAAGTCTTTATGTTCTTAGTGAGTACATCTGACCTTTGCAGGCTCCAAGACCGCAGCCCTGTGGTAGTTTATCTGAACAACTGACAACGTAACCAGTGGGAAATAATTAGTTCTGTCATTATTAGCCTTACAAACCCAAATCTCTGTTGGCAGCAAATGTCACAGATCTGTAAGTAACAAAATGAGATGCAAGGTTTCCCCACTATCCTTCCCTGTTTTTGCACCCCCTTCTTTGGTGGCTACAAAGGACAACAAGAGGGGGAAGGGTTAACATGATAACAAATAGGCTAGGTGGGAGCTCATTTTGATTGTTAGATTTCCCCTCTCTTTTGAAACATCAACCCAGAGAAAATCCAAGCCTTGTAGCAGTTCAGAAATTTACTAAATTCTAAGGTAAAGTGACATAAAATAAGTTTCACACAAACTTGATTTAATTGGCTAATTACAGGGGTGACAATATCAGAAAATATACAGAGAGGAGGCCCCATCAAAAGCAAAAATGGAGAGGCTGGCCCCATGGTGCAGAGGTTAAGTGCGCATGTTCCACTTCGGCAGCCCGGGGCTTGCTGGTTCAGATCCTGGGTATGGACATGTCACTGCTTGGCAAGCCACGCTGTGGTAGGCGTCCCACATATAAAGTAGAGGAAGATGGGCATGCATGCTAGCTCAGGGCCAGCCTTCCTCAGCAAAAAGAAGAGGAGGATTGGCAGCAGATGTTAGCTCAGGGCTAATCTTCCTCAAAAAAAAAAAGAAAGGAAGAAAAACTGGAGACTGAACAGCCCACTGCCTGCATTTCCTGTGGCCTGTCCCTTTAATCTTCAATTTCTTTTGTGAATTGCTATTTAAATTGAATTGCATTTGGTTTCTTGAAGAATTTGGAAAGCCAGGTTTAAAACCTTAAGTCCATATAAAAATACGGTACATACTATGAGGTACCGTAGTATGCAACATGCTCACAAAATTATACACCCAGTCTATACCAGCTTCTCACACAATAAGCAAAGTTTATAACTTTTTTCCAGCTTTTGTTTCATCCAGACCAACTTTGCTATATGAATAGCTCCTAAAAAGTTGAAAGTGTAATCATCTCCATTGAGTAAATAGCATTCTAACTGTACTGATTGCTTCCAATTTACAACTTACTTGACATAAACGTTTGATTTTAAATATAATCTCTGAGTTGGGTTCCAACATAACTGGCTTAGGGTGTTCTTCAGGGATACAGAGGTTGCCTATAGTAGTTTCCCAGTCTTGTGCCTCTAGTATCTCTAGGGCTGGTGCCAAAACCAAATTAATGCCTAGCAATTTGAATTTTAGAGATGAAAGAAAAGTTGGACACTAATAAAATCTGCCTCATAATAACACTGTTGCTTTTCTGAGCTGAGAAATTTAAATTATTGTTGCTTTTCTCAGAGTTTGCAGCATGACTGTGATCATCCTCAGTAAATTACAGCAAGGATCTTCCATTCCTGGAAGATGACTCCCTTCACTATTCTCTTATCATCCACTTCCAACCTTTTTCCTCCTCTCCAACAAGAGCTAACCACCCTTAAAAATCAAACTCAATTAATTATTGACACTACTATGGACTTTTTTCATCATTCCAACCCACTAAAAATCACCCCTTTTCTGAACTCTATGGCATTTAATACCCATACTATTATGGATTGAACTGTGTCCTCCTAAAATATGTTGAAATTCTAACCTCTCATCCCTTTGAATGTGACCTTATTTTGAAATAGGGTCTTTGGAGACATAATCAAGTTAGGAGGAGGTCATTAGAGTGGGCTCTAATTCAATATGATTTGTGTCCTTATAAGGAAAGGAGAAGAGACACACAGGGAAAAACCCTTGTGAAGACCAAGGCAGAAATTGGAGTGATGCATCTACAAGCCGAGAAATGCCAAGGAGTGCTGGCCATCACCAGAAGCTAGGAGAGAGAAGTGTGGAACAGACTCTCCCTCAGAGCCCCTCAGAAAGAAAGAATACTGCTAACACCAACACGGTTGACTTCAGAACTGTGAGAGAACAAACTTCTGTTTTGTCGAGCCATCCATTTTATGGTACCCTGTAAATGGCACAATCCACTTGTAAGCCTTTCTTTCCACGCATTGCCTGGTTACCTACCTCTAAGTCTATCGCTATGTCCTTAACTTATTTAAAAAAAAAAAAAGCAAAAAAACTCCTTTGGGGCAGAAACCACATCTTAATTTTTTTTCTTATACAGAGATCAGCCTTTATCTATGTTAGTGTTGCCAAATAAAATACAAGACATCTAATTAACTGAACAGCCTATATTTTTATTTACTAAACCAGACAACCCTAATTTATACACAAAATAGATGATCAAGAAATAAGTGGATGAATCCCTAGTTTATCAATTTTATTAAATTTTCCTTCTTAGTATTTATAACAATCAATTATCAACAGAGACACTGAGAACTTTAACCTACCTCTTATTAAATTTTGTTGGCTCAAACCTGGAATATCAAGTAAGATATTATAAGGGTACATCAGAAGTAGAGAAGACAAAAACAAAAACAACAACAAACAATTAGAATGATCAGAAATATAAAGTCAGATGCCATTGTAGAGACTGAAACTAAAACGATTGGGTTGAAACACTCATGATCAAAATCTAGAATCATAACAGACACATGAGTGAAATGATTAGTTCCCCAAATCTAGAAAGACTAGGCTGGGAATGAAACTAATATTCACTGATTATTTTTCTACATGCCAGGCCTTTTACATACATTAATTCATTTCACTTTACGATGATTATGTTAGGAGGTTGGTATTAATACTCCTGCAGTTCAGAGATAAGAGAACTGAGGTTTGGAGGGTAGAGTCAGAATTTGAACCCAAGAAACAAGACTTGTGCTCATTCCACACTCTTAGACTTCTCTAAACCCTTGTTCCCTAAGAGTGCAAATTAGAATCAATTAAAGGAAGCAAATATTCACTAGGTAGATAAATGTATTTAAAAATCCATTGATGCAAAGAGCATCCTGTCTGCAAATGTAATGTGATGCAAAATTATATGGACAAATCTATGAGTAAGAAAGTCATTAGTGAAAGTGGATGCTTCTCCTCTTGATGTCTTTGTACTTCATTCATTTATTCAATTAATTGATCTCCTCCTCTACGTCAGGCACTGTGCAAGGCACTGGGATATAAGTGATAAACAAGAGAGACAAGGTCAGTCCCTACATTTATTAAGATTACAGAACAAAGGAGCCAGCCCCATGGCATGGAGTTCAGAGGTCTGAGTTCACAGGTTCAGATCTCAGACATGGACTTACACCACTTGTCAGTCATGCAGTGGTGGTGACCCACATATAAAGTAGAGGAAGACTGGAACAGGTGTTAGCTCAGGGCTAAGCTTCTTCAGAAAAAAAAAAGATTACAGAACAAGAAGGAGGAATTAGAAGGGTCAGAAACATAGTGGCAGACGCCATTGTGGAGAGATCCTAGGATAAATAAATAATTGCAATTTTAATAAATATTTTGAAGGACAAATATAGAGTCCTGAGAAACTATTTAACACTTCAACCTGATTTAAGTCTCTGGGGTCAAGGAAAACTTCCCTGAGGATATTAACATGTAAATTTAAATTTGAAGGGTGAAGAGAATTTGGCAGATAAAGAGGTTGGGAGGGAACATTCCTGGTGAAGGGAACATCCAGTATGAAGGCTTACTTCAGGAAGGAGCTGGGCACTTGGAGAAAACAAAATAAGGTCAGTACAACGAAGTACAGTCAGCAAGAATGCAGTAGTTCGGGATGGGGCTGGACAGTCACAAAGGAGAACTTAGAGTTCAAAAGTAAATAGAGTTCAAAAGTAGAGAGTGGACAAAACTTACATACTTCTTAAAATATATTCTCTTTGTTCTTTGGCATAGATCACAAAAAGGCATGAAGGAATAACAGGAAAACAATTTTTTTCTTCCTTCTTTTACATTAGCATTTTTACTATTCTATTTTTATCACCACTATTGGCTTATTATTTATACTTTTTTATTGGTTGCCCTAGGGTTTACAACATACATCTTTAATTAAAAAGAGTCTACCTCCAAATTACATTACAGTTTCACATGTAGTATTAGGACCTATGACAATATACTCCCAAATCCTTCCTCCCATCTTTTGTGCTGTTATAGTCATATATTTTAGTATAGCATGTGATATAAATGCACAAGACATTGATGTTTCTATGTTTGTTTAGAGAGCAATTAAAAATACAAAAAATAAATTTACATTTACCTCTGTATATGCCATTTCTTGTGTTCTTCATTTCTTTGTGTAAAACCAAGTTTCTGTATGATATTATATTCCTCTATCCAAAGGACTTACTTTAACACTTCTTGCAGTGTGTTACAATGAATTTTCTCATTTTTTGTTCCTCTGAAAAAAATATTTAGTCTTCTTTAATTTTTGAAACATATTTTTCCTAGTTTTAAAATCCTGGATTGACTCTGTTTTCTTCTAGCATGTGAAAGATGTCGTTCATTTGCCATCTAGATTCCATAATTTTTTAAAGATAATTCTAAAATAATCTTTATCTTTGCTCCCCTGTATATAATGTGTCATTTTTCCCTCAGTGCTTTCTCTTTCTCTTTGATTTTCAACAGTTCAAATGAAAATCATCTAGGCATATTTGAGGGCAGAGTATTTATTTAGCTTGGTGTTCTATGGGACTTCTGGATCTATAATTTTTGTGTCTTTCATTAATTTTGGAAAACTCTTAGCCATTGTGTCTTTAAATGTTTCTTCTGCCCTGTAAACTTTCTCTTTTCCTTCTCGGATTCTAACTGTATACATACTAGCCCTTTAGATAGTGTCCCATGGCTCTTCGGAGCCTCTCATTTATTTGTTTGTTTGCTCATTTTGCTCTTTTTTCTGCTTGTGTTTCAGTTTTGGTAATTTCTGTTGACCTATCTTAAAGTTTACTGTAAGTCAACAAAACCCATCAGATCTGCCTTCAAGATATGTGCAAAATATGACCACTTATATTTTGCCCGGACAACCTCCTGATACAAGTCACCAGACAATTAGGTTTCTGTCTTACTGCAAAGGCCTCCAAGCTACTTTCCCTGCCTGACTATTCTGAACTCAAACCCTGATAAAGTGTAAGTCAAAATTTCTCTTCTGTGCTCAAAATCCTACAATGTCTTCCCATTGCACTCAGAGTGAAAGCCAAACTTCTTACGCTGATGTAGAAGACTGCACAATCTGACCTCACAATACAGGTCTGACTTCACCTTCTACCATTTCCCCTTGGCTCCTCTCTGCCAGGGAGGCAACATTGGCTTTTTTATTGTTCCTCGAATACACCAGGCAAGCTTCTGCTTCAGGGTCCCTGCAATTTCTCTTCCCTTTCTTGAAATGTTTTTATACCAAAACTTACGTGTTTTATTCTCTCACCTCCTTCAGGCTTCTCTTTACTCGATTGTCACCTCCTCAGAGGCCGCCCCTGGCCACTCAAGCTAAAATTGCAGCCTCTTCTCCCACCACTCTCTCTTGCCCGCAATCCCACTTTATTTATCTCCTTAGTACTTATAGCCGTCTAACATGCTATATATTAAACTATGTATCTGTTAGTTGCCTCGATTTAACCCACATGAATGTAAATACTGTAAAGTCATGGAATTTTGTAAGCACTGTTTGCTGTATCTTCATTTTCAAAAGCCATACCTAGCACACAGTAGGAGCTCAAAAAACATCTGTAGAACCAATGAAATCTGTCATAGTCTAGAATTTTTTAAATGGTTGGGAACTTCACTCAGCCTTCATGTGAGAGCTACTTTACTTTTCTTTTTCCTTTTTCTTAAAATCCTTTAATAGTACTGCCATCCACTTTAGTACATCAGGACATTAGAAGGAAAAACTTTTATCTGCTCCTCACACTGGCAGCTCACACACTCAGATTTACTGATCTCTAAGGGCACTTATGTACCCACTGTTTATTTATTTTGGAATTATTTTATTATCAGCTTTACATGGTTATAAACCATCGCCAGTATGGAAAGCCCTCCGAGGACTCTTATTACTCATCCTCGGGATGCTCCCTGACCTGACCTTGAGAAATAACTGCAGCTCCTTGCAGAAGCTGGAGATAATAAAATCTTCCTTACTTGCTCTGGGCCACAGAGATTTCTGCCCCACACCAAGAACAGCCTGCTGTTAGCCAAGGAGCATGCAACTCTCAAGAATCACCCCTAAGCCCCACAAGAGATACACCCTCCCTCGCATTAGAAAGACTACTGGAATCAGCCACGGCCAGGTGTCTGAAGGTTTTGTTCATATGTGCGCCTTTCTCTCCCTACAACAAATAAAAAACAAACAAATAAACCAGCAAACAATAAAACACTATTTCTGCCTTCATTCTTAAAAAGAAAAAGAAAAAAATCCTTTAAATTATGGGAAGAAAATTCTTATGCAGAAAGTTTTAAAAATAGAACAAGTTGCTCATAATCACAACATCCCAAGACTATCAGCTTCTTCAATTTTTTGTATCACTTGTCTTTTTTTATATCAATGCTTTACAGTTGTGTTGGTTTGCAAATAGGCCCCCATACACAGAGGGAAAGGAGAGACCAAAGAAAGAGACAGAACATTCCAGATTGGGAGGTGGCAGTTTTAATAAGCAAGGGAACTTACTTATGAGGCATGTTTTGGGCAGCCACAGGACAAGTAAATCTCTGCACTCACCCACCAGAATCTTAAAAGTTTATAAAGATGCCTTAAGGAGGTTCAGTCAAGTATACCGTATCTAGATGGCCTCAACAACACATCTCAAGGCCATGTCCTTGAAGAAGGCTTCTATGTGAGAAGGGTGGGTGGAACATATATTCCAAGGATAGGGAAGAGGGTAAGAAGTCTCTCATTGCCTGGGTCCAGCTTGGGGGCCGGCTAGCAGTCCCATCCTCTCAATGACCTTCTGCAACATTTCACCCCTCATGACTGACTCTTACAATCTTATATGCCTCTCTTCTTCCTCAATGTGCCCTGAGCAGACAGCAGGGGCCTTCATTAGCATGGAGGTGGCCCTTTTGGTGGCTATGTGGCTACACTGAAAGCAGAGGCCCCAGCAACAATACAGGCATATGCAAGAGAAAACAGACTAAGATAGTAATTCCCACAGTGATAATTTTTTCCACCAACAGCCCCGTAATCCAACCACTGATTTATTGAGTCCTCTAGGTTGGGGGTTGGATCATTCTGGGCATTCACTTGTGTCCTCGTGTGATTTAATAAAAATGACATACTAGCAGATTCATCAGGTATGATCACATACCCTTCTGCTTGGATAATGAAACAGGTGCCTCCTTGCAAGGCAGTAATAATGTCCAAGGCCATTCTATTTTGGTGGACAGCTTTTCTCATTGGAGACATTTCAGTGCTCAGTAAGGACAGGCTTTGTCAGCTATAGTTTAAGGCTTGCTGGGTGAATTTAGTGAGGGCTTCTATGTGTGCTATAATGCCCTCCAGGCCAATGGAAGGGACAAAGACAGATGCCAAATGATCATACCAGTGGACAACAAAATGTGCCCACCTGGGCTTGAGGAAAGAGAGAGTGGCAATTTTTGTTACTATGAGGCAGATTCTCTCCTGTGTCTGGGGAAAACCCAGGGTTCAGTGGCCCAATCACCCATGTGGAAGCCATGGCCAAAGATTTATGCCACTCAACCACTGGGTCTCGTTTGGGGCTACCCAGTAAATACCTGGGCAGTGCAACCAATCAGTGCCAAACCAGTTGCTATCCTTTAATATGACAGAATGACTACACAGTTCTAATGACATCCATCTCATATCCCTTGTACAATTGGGTTGGTTCTTTTTAGAGTGATTTTTCCATTCCCAACATAGGGGTGCTTGAGTGCTCAAATGTTACCCAGGGTAAGCCACACATGGATCCATCCTAAATCTGAGCATAGCCACCCAAGGCTCTGAGGATGGTGTTTTTAGGGCCCTGCCAGTCAGCAGTTTGACAGGCTGCCTGTGTAGTTCGATTAACAGAAAAAGAATACCAAAGCCCAATGTTATTGATAGTGTGTGCCACAAGGCAGTTTTCTGGATCAATATTGGTGATATCAGATGAATTAAGAGTACTAGTCCTAGTTTGCTCTTCTTTAATGTACTGCTTTAGTGTCTTCTAAACCCCTCCCTGGAGTGGTGATACCCACCATGGCAATCCTGATGAGCTAGAGAGGGGCAGCTGCCCACATACCCAACAGCTGGATTGATTCCTTACCCAGGCATACATGTGGGCCCAATATAGGAAAGTATTTCCGTCAGGTGCCCATCCCATGACCAATCACAACAGAAGCGGCAGAAGTCCAAGCTCGAAAAGACAGATGTTTAGTAGGAATTTGTATGGGAAGATCTTCCTCTTCTATGAGAATTACACTTGTGGCCTGTTCCTTAGATGTTAATGTGGCTGCCGCTTCAGGAACTGGACCTCATTTTCAAGGAACTTGACCATACAAGTTGGCTAGGGAAGGCAACACTGTGGGCATGAAGAGATGGACTGGAGGTGGGATATGCCAGATCAGGACCCCCACCTCCTCCCCTCTTTCAATGGTGCGTGTTCCATTTCAGGTATAGTATGTTTCAATGGGTCCAGCTTGCAGCAGGACAAAAGGATCCCAGTGGAAACTGAGTAGTTCCCCTTTCACGCAGAGGTGAAGGGGTGGGACCTATCTGGGTGAGACGTTTCATTGCAAATTCCAGTAAATGACACATTTCCCAGGCGTCATGGGGCTTGCTGTTCTCAGCAGCATAACACGTTGATCCACGATGAGAGTCTTGGGCAATGGCTATTTCCCGCGATTTCCATTCCTTTATTGTATTGGGTGTACCGGCAAGAGTCCCCAGTTTGGCATAAAGAGCAACAGTCCCCACTGGTTCGATCATTAAAGAAAGCCTGGGACAGTACTTTAGTCCACCCAGCCAAAAGTGTTTTTACTTGTTAGTAATTTAACCTGCTGCTTTAATATTCTATTCTTCCTTTTCATTAATCCTGCCGCTTGTGGGTTATAGGGGAGATGGAACTTTCATTTAATGTCATGTTCTTTTGCTTAGTTTTGTATATCATGACCTTTGAAATGTGACTCACAATCACTGTCTATTTGACAAAGGTATCTGTACATAGTTCTCAGTTTCTCTAATCCTCTAATAGCAGCAGCCTAATTTGCATGACTACAGGGGAAATCTTGGGTTAGGCCAGACACTGTGTCCACATAAAACAAGGCATATTTAGAGCCCTCACTTCGAGGAAGGGGCACAATATAATCCATTTGCCAATCCCTCACTGGTTGGGAACTTCAGTGGACAGCCCCAGACTCCTTTGGCAGTTGTCTTGGGTGTTTTTTAGGAGATATAGGACATGCTGTTACTGCATTAACCAAGTCATTGTATTCTAAGGGCATCCGGCATCCCCAGCAACATGCTGTCCCACCTGGGCGCTACCTGGGCCGCTCTTTCTAAGTACCCAATCTGCTGTATCTACTGAATACAGGGTTTGTACCTGGGCTAGGGCATTAGCTTTCTGTTGCCAGAGATTAGCAGTGCCTTATGAGCCAGGACATGGAAGGCAGTGACGACTACCTCAGGCTCTTGCAAGTGAACCTGAATATCTTTCCATATATCTTGACCCTACAAGGGCTTACTCATGATCTTCCACCCCTTGGCTTCCCATTGTCCAAGACATATGGCTAATCCCTTTAGAATAAGCCAACTGTCAGTGCAAAGGGTTAACAGCCAGGGCTCATGAGTGAACACGAGCCAAACCACTCTGAGTTCAGCTCACTGGCTGCTGCAGTTCATTTTTGTTTCCATCTGGATGGTGTCAGTGTTGGGTTGAATAGCCACTGCAGTCCATGTGGATAGATTGCCCCGACTAGCCCCATCTGTATACTAGGCATCAGCAGGAATTTCCCCATTCCCTCCCTTCAGGCCACAGGGGCCACCACAGGAATAGAGGAAGAGGCATTTAAAGGATCTACATACTCTATGGGGCCTAGTAATACCTGCATTTCTAGAAAGAGTGGGCTAGCGGACAGGGTGTTTCTCTTCTACAAATAGGCACATCATTTGGTCAAAGTAGGGTTTTGAGCCATGACAGTGGTGAGTCAATGGACATACTCTCAACCCACCCCTTGATAGGAAGGGAAATTCTTACCACAATATGCTGTTCCTTTGTGAGAGGCTCTACCTGGAGGAGTGCTGTGTACACCGCCAGGAGCTGTTGCTCTATGAGGGTGTTTTAGATTTTTACCCCCTTCCAGAGCTAGGACCAAAATCCTAGGAGTGCTCTCCCCTTCTGCTGTCTCTGCCACAGTGTCTAAGCCATACCTTCTGGAGTCACAGATACATCTAATTCAAATGGTAGCCCTGCTTGGGAAACGCCCAGAACTTTAATCTGCTTCTCTTTGAGAGGGTTTTTGTCCTCTCAAAGGCAGCTTGCTGCTCTGAACCCCAGTCCCACATGGTAAATAAATTGGGACTTTTTTTTACCAGACAGTATAAGAGACAGAGGTACTGTGCCAGGTAGGAAATAAATGTCCTCCCAAACCCAAAAATCCCCACAAAATCTTGTGCTTCTTTAGCATTGCTAGGGGTTGAATAGGCTTGTACCTTGTCAATAACAGCTTCTGGGACAATGTGCATCATACCTGACCATAAGACTCCCAAAAACTTTACAGCAATGCCTGGGCCTTGAATTATTCTGTGAGTTCACTGCTCATCCTCTCCCTCACAGATGTTCTAGCAAAGTCTGCAGGGTGTCCAGCAGCAGAGGCAAGTCTTCACATGTTAACATTATGTCATCAGCGTAATGGACCCATTTTACTATTGTGGGGAAGGAGAACAGGAACGAGTCTTGGCCTACCATCCCAAGACACATTGTGAGACTGAGCAGGTAGCCTTGGAGAAGCACTTGAAATGTTCATTATCATCCCTGCCACATGAAGGCAAATTGATCTTGTGACTCAGTGGCCAGGGGTATGCTTAAAAAATCATTTGCTAGGTGCAGCACAACACGGCACACTCTTAGGACCATAGCCAAAGCCTCTAAGATGGTAGCAATGTTGAGCACAGCCACATGGATCTGGGGCTACCACTTTGTTCAGTTCTCTGTGGTCCATGGTCATCCACCATGAGCCATCTGGCTTTTTTACTGGCCATACTGGGCTGTTGGAAGAACTGTGGGCAAGGCATACAATACACTCTCAGTTCAGTTCTGGGATAGTTTCTCCTATTTCCTTATACCCCCGCCAGGCAATTTATATTGTTTGACAGTACCACTCTTCATCGGGGCGGGGGGGCGGAGATAGTAGACTTACCAGTTCCCAGTTGGTATTTCCGCTCCATGCTGGTTTGATTACTCTAACCGAGAGGTGGAATTCATGGATAGAAGTATTCAGAGTTTGACCTTGTAGGATATCAATGCCCAATATGTTCTCTGGTATTAGAGAGACAAAAACATCGTATTCTTGAAAGGAGAATGCAAAGTTTGCACTGTCAAAGGGAGCTTCCTGACCATAACTGCCCTGCATAACCATCAATGGTGCTGAGGGGGCAGGAAAACTTCTGAGGGTTAATATGTATTAGAGTACATTTGGCTCCAGTATCCACCAGAGCCAACACATTTTATTTATTCCTGGAAGACTAGTGAATAGTGAGTTCAACTTGGAGTCTCTGACTGCCCCCAGTGGGCCTCACCCAGGGTGATCTTGGCCTGCATGCTGTACCTGAGGAATGGGAGGCACCCACCCAGAATAGAACTGTATCCTTGAGGCCTCTGCTGGAACAGGCAGGACATTAGGGATAGTATGGCAGGTGGGGCAGGTCTGAACTGTTGTTCAGGTTTTAAGGCTTTCCATAGGCCGATCAACACAGTGTTGGGTCGCTGGTCTATCTATTCAGGTGGTGTCCCAGCAGCAAGAAAGTGAAACTGCTTTTTCTTCGAGATTACTTTTACCAGACCCTTTCCAGGCGATTAGAGTAGCCCGTTGGCTTTTCCAGCTCCCTCTCTGTCTCGAGTCATTCCCACAGCCTGTACCCACTTCTGGGATTTGTCAGTTTCCCCCAGACCAGCAAAGGACTGCTATGCATCATAAATTCTTGTTCCATGACTTGGCTCATCATGGATATCAGTGTTCCATTATCAGGTGCTGGGGGTAAACTGAACTATTTTGGATTTCATTCCTGCGGTAAAGTTGGCCCAATCCCACACTTCAGGTATAGGGGCATTGATGGCCTGTCTCATTCCCAACACTCTAAGAATTTGTTGTACCTCCTCTACAGATTTCCAGGGTCTCACATGCCTAGAGTGATCCCCCTCATTGGGCCACGCCTCCCTGCTACATAAAATAATCTAATCTGTAAGAGAGTAAGCACCTTCAACTCCCCGAGTATCATGCAGATACTAATAGAAGGCAGGGTAAGTGGTGATGTTGCTCATTTTCACAGTCTCCTGCCCGGTCAGAGAAATGCCATCACCGCCATATCCCACAGCTGTACTAATCATGCCTGGATAGTTTCCCTGGCCTTTTGCTGGAATTTGGCAGCCATATCAATAAGCTCAGTGGGTGTATATTCCCTCATTATGAAGGTTTCTTGGATTGGGTGCTGCCCTGCTGACTGGGGTGGTGGTTGTTGTGCTTTTGATTTGCTTTGTATTAAGGGTCAGACATCATGGGGTACTTTGTCTGTTTCACTGTCAATCACCATAACATCCTCTTTTTGGCTCTCCTCATTTTCCCAGGGATTCCACCTCTTAGCATCCCAATGAGGTTTGTCAGTAAGTGCTCAGACCTTAACCCACACAGCTTGCACCCTCTTAGCTTTGCAAAATGGCAGACTAAGGTCTCCAACTTATTATCTTGCTCTCCCACCTTGTCTGTAGAGTAATGGACAACTGCACACTCTTCTCTAACCTCAGCTTTTTTTCCAACTTCCTAACTGAAGCTTTAGCCTCTTTCTGGGCATCAGTGGTCAGCCAAATTGCCAACAGTAGAGGCCAGGCCACTGTGATGACCATTAGTTTCCCTTCTCTGTTAGTGTACTATGTGCAGTTCCTCAAAGAAGCACATTAGGCCAGCTGTCATTTTTAGGGTGTCCCTGTACTCAGGCGTTTGTCCACAAGCATCTAACATATGGGCCACCCCTCTCCACATAGAGGTTGATGACCAACATGGAATTTCTTCCACAGATACCTCTTTCCCAAGACCCATTTCTTCGATCTCCTGGTTGGCTAACAATTATTGGTTTGCAACAATCTGGCCCCCAGACATGGAAGACAAGGAGAAACCGGAGAAAAAGGCAGACCATTCCAGACTGGTAGGTTTTAATAAACAAGGGAACTTACTTATGAGGCATGTCTTGGGTGGCCACAAGACGAGTAAATCTCTGTACCCAACCACCGGAATCTTAAATGTTTATATGGACGCCTTAAATAGATTCAGTCACGTATACAGTCTGGATGGTCTCAACAACACATTACTATCCCAAGGCTGTATCCTTGAAGGGCTTCTATGTGGGAAGGGAGGTCAGAATGTACATTCCAAGGACAGGGGAGAGAATAAGGAATTTCCAGTTGCCTGGGTACAGCTCATGGGACAACTGGTGATCATGTTCTCTGATGACGTCTTCCAACAAGTCATAAGCCTAATGTACATGCAACTGGATATCTTTTTAAAAATAAATATTATAATTATTCGTTAATCAGGTAGTTAACAAAAATTTAATGATCACAAACTGTGAGCCATGTGTTCTTCTAGATATCTGGCTAATATAACCAAGAATTAAACTCTGTCTTCAAAGGACTCTAGAGCAGCACTTTCCAATAGCAATGTAAAGCAAACCGCATAAGTAAGTTCAAATTTTCAAAGGAATGTACAAAATTCACTTTATTGATATATTTTATTTAACCCAATATATCTAAAATATTATCATTTCAACATGTCATCAATGTAAGATATTTAGAAAGCATTTTCCTTTTCTTTTCCATACCAAGTCTTCAAAATCTGGTGTCTATTTCATTCTTGCATCACATCTCAATTTGGACAAACCCCACTTCCAATGATCAAAGGCCACACAAGTCTGGTGGCCACTGTACTGAACAGGGCAGTTATAGTTCAAAAGGTCACTCTTCCACATTTCTAAGTTTTTATCTCCAAAATTATCATCTTTCATACCTTCATAATATGCCATTGGGTTTACTTAGTCATTCTTCTTTTATTGAACCTTTAAGTTAGTTCTATTTTTCTCATAATTATAAATCATACAATGGATTTATTTTCCCATATTTTGAATTAGTATTTCATTAAATTATTCTCACAGATGTGGGATGATTGAGGTAAAAGGTTCAAACACAGTAATGGGTTTTGGTACACATTTTCAAGTTGCTTTCCAAAAGAATTGAGTGATTTTACTCTGCCTCTGGCAGAGTGTGTGAGCCAGTTTCAGTGAGCACACCCCAGTACCGGCCTTGCAATTCCACATCCTTCCCAACTTCCTTCCAGGCTTCTTGGTCATTAGCTTTCCAAAGTTATTTTTGTTGTTTTGTTTGTTTCTGTTAATTTTGTTTCTTTGGTTTGGCTTTCTTTCCTTGATTTGGGGTATACATTGGTCTTGTTGTTTTTGTTCTTATGTTAGAAAATAATTCCAATTCTAACTCCTGTCACTCCAACTCACAGAATTTCTTCTCACTCCTCGGCCAGCCCCTACACAGAAAGGAAATGCAGATTCAAAGCAGGGTGAGATTTTCTATCACCTTCACCTCCTTTCTTTCTCCTTGTTCTCACTCCTAAGAGAAGAAGATCTTCTAGAATGGGAATATGCCTCAAAGTTATGAGAGACAGAAAATTAATTAGCAAGAGATATATTTGTGGTGTATTTGTTTTATGAATCTAAACAGTGTGAGAATCCAGGGCAGTTGGGAATGCCTGTTTGAATCCCAGCAGTGGGATAAAGCAGGGATCCAGAGGAAGAAGGAGAGAAAACAACGGAAGGAGAGAGAGGATTCTGTACATTCAGAGTAGGTGGATTCAACCCTAAAAGAAAGGCCAGCTAAAGTCAACATAAAAGAAATGTTTATATTATCTTCTAGATTTTAAGAAATAAGAAAAGGCTAAGTTTATCTTATTTCTGGTTATAGATCAGGTCCATACACCTTTCTTGTCATTGTGGTCAAATAGGAAGGTCATTTATATTTTTGGCTAATTAAATAATACAAATATATTCCATAGGCATTTTATTTGCATTGTTTTTAAGATTTTATTTTTTTCCTTTTTCTCCCCAAAGGCCCCCCAGTACATAGTTGTATATTCTTCGTTGTGGGTCTTTCTAGTTGTGGCATGTGGGACGCTGCCTCAGCGTGGCTTGATGAGCAGTGCCATGTCCGCACCCAGGATTCGAACCAACAAAACACTGGGCCGCCTGCAGTGGAGAGCACGAACTTAACCACTTGGCCACGGGGCCAGCCCCTTATTTGCATTTTTAAAAGAACAAAGTTTAAATATTTTCCATAACTTTGTTTCTGGTTTGCGTATACATATTTCTTACCTTTTATTTGGAAGTAATTATAAACTTAAAGAAGAGTTGCAAGAGGAGTACAGAGAACTCCCATACTCATGTCAGCCAGTTTCTCGTACGTTCACATTTCTCATGACTGTAGTAAATTTATCAACACTAAGTATTTACCATCAATACAATACTAGGAACTGAACTACAGACTTTATTTGTATTTTACCAGTTCTTCCACTAATATCTGTTTTCTTTCACAGGATCTAATCCAGGATTCCACATCACAGTGAGTGATTGTGTCTCCTGAGTCTTCTCCAATCTGTGACAGTTTCTCAGTCTTTCTTGTCTTTCACGACCTTGACACTTCCAAACAGTGTTCTTGTCAGGCATTTTGCAGACTGTCTCTCAGTTTGTGCTTTCTGACGTTTTCTCCTGATTAGATTAGGGTTATGGGTTTGGGTGAAGAATACCACAGAGGTGAGCGCTATTCTCATTGCATCATATCAGAGGCTACTGGATATCAACATGACCTATTGCTGATGCTCTTGGTTGTATTTTCATTTAGTGTGTTCTTGGCTTATTTTATCCATAATTTTTCTCAAAAATCATAAAAGAGAGAAGAGTGACATTTGAATAAAATAGTGATTTCTAAGAACTTCTGAGCAATTACATTCTAAATGTTATTTCCTTCAAACTAGTCACCACAAGGGACTTCATTTTCCAATGACGCTACCACCATTTGATTTTTCCCATTTTTATATATTTATTTTTTAATTTTTAAAATAATTTTTGCAAGAATAGTACAAATAACATTTTCCTGAACTATTTAAGAGTAAGTTGATGACATAATGCTCCATTATCCCTGAAGATAAACAAGGATATTCTCCTACATAACTGCAATACAACCATTAAATGAAACTTAAGATTCTTGCTTTACTACTGCCTAATCCACAGACTCCAATAAAATCACCTATTGTCCTCATAAAGCCCATTCTAGTAAAAGCATCCACCCGGATAAACAAAACATGTTTAGTTGCCAAGCTCTTTAGTCACCTTCAATTCAGGATAGTCTCTCAGTCTTTCCTTGATGTTTTTAAGTCCTTGACACTTGAAAATTACAGGCCAGTTAATTTGTGGAATGTCCTTTAGTTTATCAGAAGTTTCCTCATGATTAGATTCGGGGCAAGAACAGCATAAAAGTGATGCTGGATTCTTCTGGTTGCATCTTAATATGTGGCACATGATGCTGTTATGTTTTATTACTGGTGATGTTAACTGTGACTGCTTGATTCAGATTTTGTCTGCAAGGTTTCTCCACTGTAAAGTTTCTGTTTTACCCGTGTAAGTAAAAAGTATGTGAAAGTATCAAATTTTCACCCATTAGTTTTAGCATCCATTGACATTTCTTGGTTGAATTAATTATCACTATAATAATTGCCAAGTGGTGATTTTCTAATATCATTTTTTTCTACACTTATTAATTGGCATTCAACTACAAGAAAAGGCCCTTTCTTCTCTCCACTTATTATTCTCTTATTTATTTATATCAGTGGTATTGACTCACAGATTTTTTATTTTATTCAATCGGTTACAAACTATCACTATCATTTTTTATTTTGCTATTCAAATTGTCCCAGTCTCGGCCAGTGGAGTCTTTCAAGCTGACTTCCATTACCTTTGGATATGTCTCTATCAATCTTTAAATACTCTTCACTTTCTGGTACAACAAAATATTCCAAGATTGTCTTATGCTTTCCCTGCCTGCACCCTGAAATCAGTCACTTCTCCAGAGAGTACTGGTTCCTCATAGTGAAGAGAGGAATTTATAAGTCATGAACTGGGTCCTGAGTGTGCTCATTGTCTTTAAGGTGTTGCTATTCAATGGACAGGACCTCACCTACACATCTGTATCTATTTCTATCACCAGTTATGTGCATTGAAAACTGTGAGTTCACATTAATACCACCATTTACAATCCAACTTTACAGGGTTCATTTTTATTTTCTCCCTTTCCAAATGTTAACTCCATTCTCTGACAGTGAGCAACTGACTCTCATTATCCTCAACATATTCATTTATTGAATCAATCTCTTTTAAATATGGCCAATTCTCATCACCACCACCACTGCCAATTCACGCAGACAACCACCTTCCTTACCAGCTTGGCCTCTGATACTTTACTCCAGGCTGCCACCATGCAGATGTTTTCCCTACCCTGCTTAGATGGCATTGTCCTGCACTGGGCCTCCACTTCTGTCACACCCCTTACATGGTGAACTCCTTATCACACTCAGGCTCTGACATCCATGGCAGGGTGCCACTCCCCAACACCTGCAGATGTGGATGCCTGCTTTGCTCAGCCATATCTAGTGGCTTTTATCAGTAATTAATAAGGAAGAAAATCAGGAATTGAGGCAAGAAAGTTGGCAGAAGGAAGTATGATTTGAAATAGTTTTAACTCTTGACAAGAGTATATGATTTGTATTTTTTCAAGGGTCTCATTACTTTATACTCATACTTTGGCTACAAATGATCAACTGCTTGTTGCAATCATCAAAACTACCTTCAAAGGATAAAGATCCCTGAAGATAATCAAAAGAATATTATACAAGCTCAGTCACACTCATTAGGATGGCTGCTATCAAAAAAAAACAACAGAAAAATTGAGGGCTGGCCCAGAGCATAGTGGTTAAGTTTGCATGCTCTGCTTCAGCGGCCCAGGGTTTGCAGTTTCGGATCCCAGGTGTGGACCTACGCACCACTCATCAAGCCATGCTGTGGTGGCGTCCCACGTACAAAATAGAGGAAGATTGGCAGAGATGTTAGCTCAGGGCTAATTTTTCTCACCAGAAAAAAAAAACACCAGAAAATAAATGGTGCTGGAGGGGATGTAGACAAATTGGAACCCTTCTGCACTGCTGATAGAAAGGTAAAATGCCTAACCGTATGGAAAACAGTATGGCAGTTCCTCAACAAATTAAAAATAGAATTACCATAGAATCCAGCAATTCCACTTCTAGATATATACTCAAAAGAAGTGAAAGCAGCGGCCCAGAGAGATATTTGTAAACCCATGTTCATAGCAGCATTATTCAAAATAGACAAAAGGTAGATGCAACCCAAAAGTCCATCAAAGGATAAATGGATAAACAAAATGTGGTGTATGCATACAATGGAATGTTATTCACCCTTTAAAAGGAAGGAAATTCTGATATGTTATAACATGGATGGACCTTAAGAACATAATGCTAAGAGAAATAAGGCAGTCACTAAAAGACAAATGTTGTATGATTCTACTTCTATGAAATATCTCAAGTAGTTAAATTCACAGAGACAGAAAGTGGATTAAAGATTATCAGATGCTGAGGGAGGGGGGACGGGCTTTTGAGAAATTACTGCTTAATGGGCACAGAGTTTCAGTTTTGCAAGATGGAAAGATTTCTGGAGACGAATAGCCGTGACGGTTGCAAAACAACGTGAATGTACTCAATGCCATTGAACTGTACTCATAAAAAATGGTTAAGATGATAAATTTCCTGTTATATACTGTCAGTACCAGCTACTAAAACAGAATACCACAGACTGGGTGGACTATAAACATTATGAATTTATTTTCACAGTTCTGGAGACGGGGAAGTCCAAGATCAAGCCACCAGCTGATTTGGTGTCTCGTGAGGGCCCACTTTCACGTTCATTGATGGCTGTCTTCTCGCTGTGTTCTCACGTGGTGAAATGGGCAAGGGAGCTCTCTGGAGTGTCTTTAATGCGGGCATTAATCCCATTCATGAGGATACCAACTTCATGACCTAATCACCTCCCAAAGGTCCCACATCTAAATACCATCACACTGGTGATTAGGTTTGAACATACGAATTTGGGTGGGGATGGAGTGCAAATATTCAGTCTATAGCATGTATATTTTACTACAATAAAAAAAACAAAGCATATACAAACTCTGAATATTATTTCTAAAGAGATGCGTTATAAATGTCCCAAACATGCAAACATGGATAGAGCAGTGTATAGTTCCTGCGTGATGACCATGCTGACAGAACAACACTCATATTTCTGTATTATCTCAAAGAAATACCCATAATAGTCAGCTATCTTTAAAAATATAAGAATAGGGATCTTAGAGGGTGCAAATATTCTATTTTGATCTCATATAAGTTAATACAAATTCAATTTATCCATGTTTTTAGAAGAAACATATACTTTTAGGATAACTTTCGCTAAACACACGTCTGAAATGTCCATAAAACTCCCTCAACCATTCATATAGCAAAAGAAATGTAAGAGAAACAACAGATAATGCTGAGAATAAATTCTTCCAAGTCCATAAATTATATATTGGAGTCAATTTGAATAATGCAATCAGCCCATATGAATGTTTTAGGCAACTTGGTTTAATTCAACAAACTTTCATTGAACGTCTATTTATTACAGATACAGTATCAAGTAATGAGGCTATACAGATGAGTATGACACAATTTCTATCCTCTAGGATTTCATATATTCTAGTTGGGAGAAAATGGAAGGTAAGAGCAGAACTGGCATTTACTGGAAACCTAAGTACATTATCTTACGTAATCCTCACAACCTCTCTATGAGTTAGATGTTATTATCTCCATTTTTCAGATGAGGAAACTGAGGCTTAGAGAGATTAAATAAATTACCCAAGGATAACTATTAGTAAAAGTTAGAGATCTAATTTCTACTCTAATCCATCTGATTCCAAAATCCATGCTCTGTCTCCAACTTTACCATGATACATTAAATTACACCAAGCTGTGTCACACAATATACGCATGGGAATAAATAATTACAACCCACTGCAATACAGGTGATACTGAAAGTACCCACAATGTAGAGAAGTGACTGAGAAGGAGTGAACAAACTTGCTCCTTGGGGTAGGCTAAGAAACACTAGAACGAAGTGATTAATACTGCAGTGGAATTTGAGATTAGGCAGAAATTTTACAAGTGGAAAAGGGAGGAAAGAATATTCAATGACAATGGGAAACTCAAAATATTTCCTTTGTTCCTCAGTATCAGGATTTTGCCTCCAGTAGAAATTATTCTCCTTTTCCTTCTCCCTATCAATATCTTTCCTCTCCTTAAAAATTTAGATCAAAACTCAGCAGTGCACAATTCTTTCTCTAATCAAGATGTCTTTTCTCATTCATTCACCCTTCCAATTCACTCCCTTCATCTACATCTCACCCACAAGAAGGTATCCCATTCCCATGTTGCTTATAAATGTCTTCAGATTTTTGCAAAGTGAGAATGATGGTTAAACTGTTGTCTTCACATAAATAGATGCTTACAGATATGTGCCTTTGAATATGTTCTTTATTTTGTAATATGCTTATACTTGGCATGTCTTGGTGTATAGCATATATACGCTTCGGCATACCATCTTCTGTCTCTTTTGCATCCCCACATAGTGTCTGTAATCATTTTCAGCACATGAGGGATGCTCAGGAGATATTACTAATTGATTTTAAATTTTCTCAAAGAACATTCATTATCATTATCATTATACCCACACTGGAAAAGTGTCAGATGTCAATGTCTACTTGGTAGAAAGAAATTGACTCGTGAATGTTAATACCCGGTGAAATATTTTTTCATAGATAATTTTTAGGAAAATGTTCTTTTGATGTAATGACTGTGTACAGACTCATTCTTTCTCTGGAGGAAAAAAGGCACCCCTACAACACACATTTTCCAGTCTAGCTTAGCGATGGGGCTAATACAGATGCCCAGAGCTACACCCCATATCCAGAGCTGACATTCTTTTTATCCATCATACCTCAAGCATCAGATCACTAATTCATGTACAGGATAAGACAACTGCCAAATTATTAGACTACAGAGAGAAGCTCCTCAGACACCTGTCATGTTGATGAAAGCAGCACCGTCCTCTGACCTTTGCTGGTTCAAGGTCGATAATGAGACAAGTCAGGAAGGAAGAGCAGCATGTGCCGACTCCATTAACGTGCACTGTGTGGGCGCTCAGGAGCACTGCATCTCCTGTCAATTAGTGTGGGGAAACTGGGGACTGCTGATTACCGGAGACGTGGCAGAGCGAGCCGCAGTTACCT
Organism: Equus przewalskii; assembly: GCF_037783145.1. Lineage (NCBI taxonomy): Eukaryota > Metazoa > Chordata > Mammalia > Perissodactyla > Equidae > Equus > Equus przewalskii. Next base: position 17,777,883 of record NC_091849.1, on the reverse strand, counting down.
TTACTTCTGTACCCTGCTGCATTTTAATTAGCCCTAGTCCCTTGACTATTTCTTCAGGGCTTCATTATTGCCATCTTCAAGAAACTCAAGTAAGGCTTTTTACATTTCCCATCATTAAATGGAAGAAATGTTGAACATTCTAGTAATGGAGTTTGATGACACTGGACTCTGACCAAAGGCTTTGCAGGGCTTCTTAGAACAATACAGTCATGACTTGCTCAGAACTGTGTGTAACAGGACCAGTCAGAGAATCACAAGAAGAGACAGACAGTTTCCAGTAGGGAAGCCATAGGGATGCAGCCAAGAAAGAGACATAAAAACGTGTGATGGTGGCTACACAGACCAGCGTGTCCACTAGGAGTCTGTCTGTACCCTTACAAAGAAAAAAGCTATAAACAAGCAATCTTCGAATCCACAAATAAGGGAATAAAAGGAATTTAAAAATCTGAAAAGGGAAATGTCTTCATACTGTTCATAGTTCTCTTATAAAGAGAAGTGATTTGAACCTTTACAAAATCATTCCATCCAGATATATTTAGCAGAAAAGTAGATTTTGTTCTCATAAATCAACACCATGGTTCTCCCAGGACAGTGGTTCTCAAACTAGAGTGAACGTCACTATCACCTGGAGCACTGGAAAAACACAGATTCCTGGGCTCATGCCTTCCCTCTTTCAAGTTTCTGATTCAGTAGGTCTGGGGTGGGCTAGAGAATTTGCATTTCGAACAAGTTCCCAGGTGATGCTGACACTGTTAATGGCGGGAGGAAGCCATACTTTGAGAACCACTTTCTTAGTGACAGCTACCCAAATTGTAGGTGGAGCGCCTAAAAGAAATAACTAATTCTTGCCTTTTAAAACAAAGCAAATGTTACATGTGATCCCCTAAGTTAGTTCTTAAAGTGTTAGCATGAAATTTTACATGCATTATCATAATTTTATTTAATCACATAAACTGAAATATTTTTGTTTTCATGATATTCTTTAGTGCAAGATGTTTATAGAGCTCATTGTAAAGTAAAAGGGAATCTCTTCACTTAGGACATGACTTCTTAATGCCCTCCTCTTACCCTAAGAAATTTTTTCTTATTTGTATAGGATAAAGGATAACTAGCCATAGACTGAACCATAGGAACAATGACCAGGTGTTTGAAGAAGTCGAGTACGTGTGTGTGGTTATATTGCAGACTAGTTTGGTATTCCAGCTTTTGATCTATCTAAAAAACTACTCAGAACCAAATATTTTACATTATCATTATGACTGTGGAACAACTTCCTTTAATACATGCAGACATCAGTTACTCATCTGCAAGATGTGGAAAACACTCAAAAATCTCAGTTCCCTCTAGCTTTAAGCTTTCAGGACATGGATCCCTATTTTCTACTTGAGTCAACACGTTTAGTGCCTAGTGTGATGTTCAGACTAGAAATGCACTTTTTAAATTCTGAGCTCAGTCTCTTTCGCAACTTTTTTTAATCTGGATCAGCACCAAATTGAAAATACCTCTTCACTTGTATCTCCTCAGTGTTCCTGCAAGCAGAAGTTCAGCACCACACTTCATATTCCAAAATATCTACCAACCCAGATGCCCCTAGAATAAGTTATGCATAAAAAAGTTCACATTCTGTACCACAGAAAGATCAAGTCTTTGGGGAAAGTATTCCTATGGCAGAAATTATCTGTCCGTTGAAATCCTTAGAAAGAGCACTAGGAGATTATTACATTCAAATTCAACTGAAAAATGCCTTAAAATTCACAGATATTTTCTCCATCTACTTTATTTCGACCTAATATTAGAATACCCAATGCTACTGACTTAATAGCCTGGCATTCTGAAACCAATGAATTTTAAATTCCCCTCTATAACATCAAATTTGCTGTGAGCTTCCAATTAATTTTGAAGTTTATGATGATTACGTAAGAAAGACTATGAGTCAGAGCCTGACTCTACTAAGTCCAATGCAGTTTTTAGCAGCTTCCCCTCCCCACCCCTCGATGGAGGCATGAAGCGCCTATAGCAGATATCTTGAATCAGAAGTGGCAAAACAGTGCCTGTAGCAAAATCCTTCTACCCACTTGGTTTAGGTCTAACATCATTTCTAGAAATGTTTATTTGGTGGTAATAAAGTTTTCTTCAATCATGTTTTTCTCCTTTAGACTCAACCAGCACACATGAAATCAGACAATGAGAAGTAAAAGCTTTAGGAAACATTGAAGCCCTCCTTCAATGTTTTCATAATCACTTCAGGCTTCTTCTCATACACAAAGCCAATCAGCATTTAAGCCCACTGACCTAGTCAATTTAGTCTGTGTCCTTGTACACAAAAGGCACAGCTCAAGGTGGTGGAAACTGAAAGTCTAACCATGAACCTTTCTTCTCCTTTCTGACCCCAGGATTTCAGCATTTGAGTGGGTCTCCCAGGAAGTCTTCTTTTTATTTCAGAGCATTCATTAGCTCCTCATTTTGCCTCTCATTACTCTAGGTAATAAAGAAAGTTGAAACAGACTTCCTCTCACACCTTGGCACATCCCGAATCAAAAATCACCAACCTTCTATGTAGGAAATTCCTTTTCTTCACTGAAACCTCTGAGGGGGTCAGAGTGGCACTTCGAAGTGACAAAGACATGTGCCGATCAGGGAGGTGAGAGAGAGGAAGAGCTCAAGCCCTTTCTTTTCTGACATTGACCTTCCACTTATGTAGAGAACAGAGAGCTTGCAGGACCATAGTCAAAAGTATTTTCATTTATAGACGAGTAAACTGAGGCCCAGAGGGTTGCAATAACTTACCTGAAAGCAGAAGCAGAACCAGACAGGAGGGGCAGGGCCAGCCCTGGACGACATTGTAAATCACTTTGTATTAAGCCGCTTTGCACCTTCTCAGGATCCATGTTTTCAAAAAGTGTTTTTATTAACCAGAATTCAACTCTACCTGTTGTCTCGTCTATGTAATATGCGGGTCACCACAAATAGGCTGTTTAAAGTTGTATTTTTTTCCTATTATATATTTTCATGGCAAAGTACAGAAAAATGAAAACTTGGCTTATAAATTTAAAAAATGAGAGTGTAAAATCCTTGAATGCTGGAGTCACATACATTTACAGGGATCCCAGAAAGGACTCTACTGACTTATGTCTTATACTCCAAAATCTCACAGCCCAGGTTTTCATTTTCACCTGGTACTTTGCTAGTTTCTGAGCAAGCCCAAGTAATTTTATTATTTCCTTCAGACTGTCAGAGTCAGGGTCCATACGCTTTTTATACAAACCTAAGGAAGGCAGTTTGGGTCTTCACAAAACAAATCATTGAGACTACATGTCCACACATAAGCAATAATGAAAGGAGTTTATAAACGAAAGGGTTTTTACTGCCTAATCTCTGAAGCATCACATTCCTCCAGGAAGGGAATTGTAAGAAAAGAAAAAAAGAGAGGAAAAGGAGGAGAGAGAGAGTAGAGAGAGAGAGCTAGAGAGAGAGAGCGAGAGAGAGAGCAAGAGAGAGAGCGAGAGAGCGAGAGAGAGAGAGAGAGAGACAGAGAGAGAGAGAGTGTGTGTGTGTGTGTGTGTGTGTGTGTGTGGCGCGCGCGCGCGCAGGATCAGACTGCCCTCTGGTGGACATAATTTATTTCTTTAGTCTTTTAAGATGTAACAAAGGAAAAAGAAAGGTAACAAGAAAGCATTAGAGAAAAAGAAATTAGAAAACGAAAAAGGGAGGAAAGGAAAAAATATAGGAAAATAACAAAGACAAAAGAAGGAAGTGAACTAGAAAATACTGGAGGAAAAATCAGGAAAATCAAGGATGATACTTGGGTTAAGAAAAGAAACAGTGAGGATTATGAGCAAAAACAAAGACTGAAAAATGGCTAGTCTCACTTCACCATTTTATCAATCCCAGAATTATTCTGGAAAAGTAAAAAAATTATAAATGCTAAATGTATATGGTATGTTGACCTTTTTTTCTTTTTCAATATATCTGCTATGTGCATTTAAACTATGTTTTAATAGCAGCTGTTACACATAAGAATTATGGAAATATTTTGTGGAACTTAACTGAGAAAAAAATTTAAAAATGGAAAATTTCTTTTCCTTGCACTTTTGTAAGTTGTCCATAAATCCCAACAGAACACACAAGTCACAGGCACACAGTGCTGGGTCCACTATGTACTTACCACAAAGAAGGGGGGAAAGTGTGATTACTTTTTTGACTTTTGTCAGATTGAATGATTTGTGCACAGATTTTCCAGCTGTTCAGATGCCTTGGGGGGGAAAATGATACAGGTTAAAATATTGTAAAATTTAGGATGAATAGGCATTTTTAAGATCTGGTTTATTACACAAAGACTACAGTAGAAGCTGAAGTCTTACTGACAATTGCAAATGTCCTCCATGCATCCATTGCCAAATTTTGGCATAGGTATCATTAATGCAAGGTAAGAGGAAAGAGAAATGCAGAGGCAGCCCGAAGCACCATCTTCACGCCCCTACCCCTATATTTGCCAAAAATAACACCAACCAGAGCCATCACATCTCTTTCTGGGGACAGACATGAAACTTTCATTGCCCACCCATACGTGCAAGGGTTTCAAGGACCCAGAAGAACAGCTCTGAAGCCCAGCCCCAAATCTTTTCTCTTCAGCTTGTACCAGTGAAGAGCTCAGTCTGTTCCTTCCGGGCACTGATTATCACCTGGTCCTCACTACTGAAACAAACGCAGTGCTCTCCCACCTTGTTAAATTCGCAAGCACATTCTGCTTTCAGGATGATAAGCCCCTTTAAATACTTAGCCAAAGAGATATTTTGAAATGAGGCAAAATTAAAGCCTTTAAGACATCTTGGGGTGTGCAACCAAACTGAAGCTAAGCCATGGAGAAAGGAAGCACATACACAGCCAGTTGTGGCAGAAATCACAAGTACAGATATAAAGAAGGAAAAGAAAAACAATTATCGAAGTTCTTTTTTTATGGGCAGATCTCCTCCTACTACCCCAGAAAGGGCAGCCAAAGAGGCCACATTCCTCCCTGCCTACAGGTGAGACAAGGATGTGACCACATGTGCCTCCTTCTCACATATGCACTGGGCACAGTGGTATCTCCTGAGCTCATTTTTGGCTGAGTCCCTGTTCACAGGACTGAAGGGAAATTCAAAGGGCATTCAGGTCCAAGTGGACAGGCAGTCATGTAGAGCAAGTGACTGACCTTTGGCTTTAATGCTTGGACATCGTGTTACTTTGAAACACCAAGCACCCTGCCTAGTTTGAGACATTCTCATTAGGCGCTAATCTAAAGGTGCTAGCAATTAACATGCATTTGTTTCTCAAGTGTTCAAATTTATAGGGAGCTATGTCCTTGTCACCTCTTGGTCTGTACAAGTTACATCGTGATATGAATCTCTTTTTATTCCTCCTCTCCCTCTCTCTCTCAATTTATTCACTCCTATTATGTCTTTCCACACTGAAAAGTAAAACTTTAATTACCTTCGCTAAGAACCTTCATTTTGCTCAAGCATGAGATAATGAGCTTCCCACTCTGCTAGCAGCAGCCCCTGATCAAAAAATGGGTCTCTCCTTCTTAGAGAGCAGGATGCATTTCATTCAGGGGTCAGACAACAGAAAAGATAGTTCTACAATGGTGGAATAGAAATTCCAAATATCATTCATGAAAAAAGCCTACAAACTTTAGCACGATAAAGATTTAATATCCAAGGTGAAATCTATTTTCCATATAAAAGAAGTTTTAACTTAGAAGATTATTGTTGGAAAAGTTATGTTTGGTGGGGAGGCATTGTTGACTACAAATATGTTTATACTAGGAGGTAAGTCACCAACTTGAGAACCAAACACCAACAACAAAAAAATTTCAGATGTTTTCTTTTGAGAAATTACAAACTTATCAAAACCAAAAATGGGGGGGGGGGTGCGGTTTCTCACTAAGCTAAAGGAGTCAGTTTTACCAAATGCCTAAATCAATTCGTGACTGTAAATTGGACACTAGCAAAAATATTAGCTATTTTAGAATATAAAGATGATGTATTTAAGCCTTGAAGCAATTTTGAGTGTTCACAAACAGTAACGCTAACTGTTGACATTTATTACTAAGTATGATGTAAAGAGTACCTTTCTAAACATAATCCAGGTTGCTAATGACAGAACGATCAGTTATACTTCAAACTATTTATAATATAAACTTTGTGCTTTCAGCAATTTCAGAAAATCAAAAACGATCTCAATTTTTGAAAATTACATCCCGTTTAACATAACTCTAGAAAAATGAAGCTTCAATCAATCAAGGTAGTTAAAAGAACACTTCTGTAACAGGATTAATTCATGTGATTATCATTTACAAGATTAATTTTACTTGAGGCTCATAATGATTTCCTTAGTGATGACTAGCTTAGCCCCACAGCTATTGACTCAAAAGTTCCTTATTTATTGAGAAAACAGTCCTATTGACTTCTAGGTGCTAGGAATACAACGTTTTACTTGTAATTGATATTTTTCAAATGCTGACATTAGAGAAGAAATGTCTCTTCCTCTTCTAATGTATTTGATATAGTTTTATAGATGTCTTGACAATTTGTTCCAGCGGCACAATAAAGGGCCACCTAATAAACCTGTAAGAATCAGGAGGGCTTTCTGGAAGAGGTGACATATGAGTAGAATCTTTAATAATAATAACAATGGCATTGTAAATGTTTCTCTTTTTTTTTCATTTAACATTCACAGCAGCCCCATGATAGATGCTCTGTTATTATCCCATTTTACAGATAAAGAGGTGGGGCAGAAAGGGGTTAAGGTACTTGCCCAAGGCAGTACAGAGAGAAAGTGAATGTTTCAAGATACGAATCTAGAACAGCCTGAATCCATAGCCCATTCTTAACTATCCACCATGATTAACGCTTTCTTATTTCAAGCAGAGGAAAGAATGGGTTCAAAAGTCTTGAGATCTAGGGGAAAAAAAACCCAATCATTTGGAGACCCTGAAGCAGATCAGTACAATTAAAGCGTAGTGTACAAAATGCATGTTAATGCCTAAAATCAACCTAAATTCATCAATAAGAACTGCAGATTCTGCTGGTTATAACCTTGATTCAGGTGATTGCACTAGTCAGGAAAGACTAGATTGTGCCACAATAACAACACAGCTCTGAAATTTCAGTAGCTTAAAACAACAAACGTTTATTTCCAGCTCATCTGACATGTCCAACAAGGGAAGCTCTGCTCACCAGAGCCACTCGGGGACCAAGGCTACTGTGGGCTCCGTCTTAACTTTTGGCTTCCAGGGTTGTTCTGGCAGGAAAAGAGAGGTTTGCAGAGGCAAGCCCCAGCAATTAAATGCTTTGGCCCAGAGGTGATGTATGTCACTTTCACTCACATTTCATTGTCCAATGCTGGTGACATGATCACATCTAACTTCAAGACGACAGGAACTAGACTTCCCCTTGTACTTTGACGTTGAGCAGTAATGGATATTGGTAATTATGAGTAATGTGTACCATAGTAATTTTTTTTCAGTCTTGAGAGGTAACATCATGCAGCACATAAAAATGATTTGAAGTGAGACATAGCAAGATTAGAATTTCAACTCCACAACTTGTTAGTTTGTTTTATTCTGATTAAGGTACTTAACTCTCAAAATTGCAGTTTCTTTTTCTTAAACATGGGGACATTACCCTTCCAAGATTGTTGTGAGGTTTAAATAAGACTGTGTATAAAATGTATAAAGTGCTGACAACATAACAGAAGCCCACTAAATGGTGGTTTCATTTTGAATTGGTCAAGAATTTGCAACTTAGGAAAAGTTAAGAGCAGACATCACGAAAAGGGTTGTAATATAATCGTTGATTAGGTTACCTTAGGTTACATAATGAAATATTCAGTGAAGCTGCAGGAAATTAGGATTAATATGCCATAATCAAGGGATTCTCCACCTTGTTTCTCCCTTGTATTAGTTTTTTTATTGCTACACAACAAGTCACCACAAACTTAGTGGCTTAAAACAATTCCCATGCATTAGCCCAGAGTTCTGCAAGTCAGAAGTCCAGGTAGGGTGCAGCTGGGTCCTCTAACCAGTTTCTCACCAGGCTGATATCAAAGCATTGCCCAGGATGCATGGTCATATGGAGCTCATGATCTTCCTCCAGTCTTTCATGGTTATTGCAGAATTCGGTTCCTTCCAGCTATGAGACTGAGGTCTCTGTTCCTTGCTGGCTACAAGTCAGAAGCTGCTTTCAGCTGCTAGAGGCTATCCAGAGTTCTTTGCCACAGGTCCCCCTCATGCAGCTCACAACATGGACGTTTGCTTTTTCCAGAAGAGTGGGTGCACTTTTCTCTGACTTCTTCCTCTGTGATCACCCAGAGAAAACTCTATGCTTTTAAAGAAATTAACTGATCAGCTCATGCCTACCCAGATAATCAGCCTTTTGCAATATAATATAACATAATCATGGGAGTGACGTCTCATCATCTTCAGAGGTCCCATCTACTCTCAATGAGAGAGGATTATACAAAAGTGAGGGTCATTGGCAATCATCTTAGAATTATGCCTATCACATCTTGTATGTTGAGCACAGCAATCCCTCTAATTATAAACATTGATTCATGGAAGTAGAGCATAGGCGCATCCGTGGTATATAACACATAAGCCTTAGTGCCAACCAGCCTAGGATTCCTAGAAAAAACAATTTCTTTCATTTGGAAACGCATTCCTAAGGGAAATCTTCCCATATTTGCTATGAGACAACTTTCCACGTGTCTTGTATTTCTGCACATCTTGCAAACAGAGTTACATACTATCTTTTGTCCTAGACTATCTTTTTTTTTTTAAAGATTTTATTTTTTCCTTTTTCTCCCCAAAGCCCCCCAGTACATAGTTGTGTATTCTTCGTTGTGGGTCCTTCTAGTTGTGGCATGTGGGACGCTGCCTCAGCGTGGTTTGATGAGCAGTGCCATGTCCGCGCCCAGGATTCGAACTAACGAAACACTGGGCCGCCTGCAGCGGAGCGCGCGAACTTAACCACTCGGCCACGGGGCCAGCCCCTGTCCTAGACTATCTTTTAAAAGATATTTTGTAGAGCAAACAACCTTGAGAGATGGAGATTGTACCTCCTTCCAGAGCAAAGGCTATGTTTGCTTACTAACCTGTATGATAAAGATAATACCTTCTTCCAAAGCAAAGGGCAGGCTTGCATACTGCCCATTATAAAAGATTCAGATTCCACAAGTCAAGATTCTTCTCCTGGAACACAGCTCAGTGCATGTGAGACATCCATCTGGGTCCATCTGCTTCATCCCCATGGAACATGGAGGCAAAGGGAAACTGACCAAACAGTCTGGCTACTATTATTGCTATGAGTAATAAACTGTCCTTTATCTCTGACCCAGGATTCTTATGCCTTCTTCCAGCATCCATGAAATTGTGCAAGCTAACATTTTAGCTTGCAAGTGGAGTAAAATCTTAGACCTTTCATAGTTCTTGACAATATTCAATGCTTTAAAAGAGAGAATATAATGAATGGACAGTGAAAAAAGTTTTGTATTCAGAAAAAGAAGGTTACTGCATTTATTTGTAAAGAATTACACATACATATTTTCCCCCCTTAGGTGGTAAGCATTCTGGTAGGATGCACTTAAAAATATCTAGATCGATAGGCAACCTGAGTGATTTAGATTTAGATGGTCTAATTTTGGTTATTAAGGAGGAAAATCATATGAATTTCAGATTAATATTTTCAATATATATTCATTTTCTTTCTCTTCAGTATTATTAATACTGATCATATTATCTATATTTGTATAATTTTCAAACAGATTTTTCTTTAATCTCTACATATAATTGGCTTGTAATCTATAAATGTTGCAACTCAGAAATTATTTCCGATTTTTTCACAAATGCAGAACACTTGTTATCACAGATCTTACTTTTAATAAAATATGGAACTTCATATAGAGAAGAAACCATTCTGCTATGACCAGAGTTTACAGCTTACCTGAGGTAGATAAACATTAGTTTTTCCATAGGAATTTTTACAAACAAATGAAAGAAATTCTTGTAAAAGTTTGATTCATCACCACACTTTTTTTCCCCACCTTTATTCATTAGTTCTAACACTGAATATTGAAATACACACAAACACACATAGATTCTTGCATAGAAAAGGAAATTTATGAAGAAACATCTATGTCTTTTGGGAATTCACTAAAATCTCACACCCAGACTGATATTGACATGTATTTAATATATTTGCATGCATTTGTTTCTCATTGTCTAGCATTACATTAATACTTTTAATGATACAAGAAATGCCCTGGCCTCTGATTTTAAAGGTATCAGCTTCTAGAACCCAGGAGACCACAAGGAGATCCTCCATATACCCTGCCCCAGATTCTTTAGTCTGACACAATTTGTTAGCTCATCGCTTTCTAAAAATTTCCATTTCAGCTATTGATATAGCATCAAATCCTTGATTATCTTCAGTTTGGGTGTAGGATATCAACCAGTTTGAGAGTCAATTAAAGTTTCTATTTCAGTTGGTCCAAATTAAAATGATAAAAGCCTTTTCCACAGCAGGCATCCATGACCACTGGACTTTGCCCTCATCATAAACTGAAAATCACTAAGCTTGATTCAAAATTAAATTAGAAGTAAAATATTTCCTGCATACTTGAACACTCATGGGTCATAATTTACAAAGAGTTCATTTTGCAGAGAGAGCAAAGACTGAGTCATAATCTCTTAGATTAGAGCTTTCTATTTTATCCCGTTGCTCAGTTTTTCTTTTGGAAACTAACTGACTCCATCAGACAGTAATCGTATCCACAATGGTATCTTTTCTACATCATGGAGGCCAAGAGATATGTGTCATTATTTGCTCTTTTATTTATTTGAGAATTCAGAGTCATGATACAAAAATTTCAGAAATCAGATTTAAAGGGAATAAGAGAATGGCTTGGTATATAAACCATTCTAAAAGTCTTGGCTTTGAAAATTTATTATATGAATTAGGTTCTGGAATTTAGAAAGCTGGTTTTAATTCAGTTTTGTGAATGTAAAATAAAAGGTAGGTAGAGATAGATACAGATATACATGGCCATATTTACATTCATTATAAAACTTGTTGAAACTTTAGAAAATATAGAAAAATGTAAAGAAAAACATTGAAATCCTCCAGTATCACACCACCCATAATAATCCCTATTAATTTTCTGGCGTAATTCCTTCTAACATTTTTTTCTAAGTATATAAACACATATATTTGTATTGGAAACCAGAGTGTTGATTTTTACACAGTCACATATCATTTTTCTGTGACATAAACATTGTTAAAATGTATTCTAAGAATGTATGTCTTGAATACAGGATTGTAAAGTCAGAGTGGCCACATGAAGAAACAAGAACGAGGCATGGAAAGAAGTTTATTATACTCACAAGTTCCAGAGAGGTGGTGACTCTGTGCCATGCAGAACCACAGAGGGAGCACCAGGGCAGTCAGGAGGCAGAAGTCAGCAGTGAGGGGAAGAAATCCAGAACTTTTTAATGGGGTTTCTACAGCAAAGGCAAGGCAGGTAGGATAAACAGCTTAGGATTGGCTAGTTTGAATAAATCTGGTGGGCTTTGGGGCACAGAGGTGGCCATTAGTTGCCTGGTAGCTGGCCCTGGGTTGATTTAGGTGACAAGTGAAAGAAGGACACTATAGAACAATGCATGTATTAAAATACCACTTCAGTACTAACAATCAACGAACCAAAATCCTTTTACATAATATACTATATGTATTCATTTGAACAAGAAAAAAGGTGTGGAAGGATATATACCAGACCACTAAAATTACTTTTCACAGAAGAATGATAGGCACAGGCAGAAGGCAGGCAAGGAAAGATAATTAACTTTGCTTTTATATTTTTATATTGTACCATTTTACATATTGTGACAAGAATGTATTATTATAATTTTTAAATATCCAATAAAGACATTTTTAAAAGAAAAAATATTTTGTGTATATTTCTTATTCTTTCCTTTCAACAAATTCCTAGAGAGGATTTACTAAGCAAAAAAAGGTGTAAATATGTTAAGGAGATAGATAGATTTGCACACACATATATAGTCTCTCTATATATAATCTTTTTTTTTTCTCCTTTTTCTCCCCAAATCCCCCCAGCACATAGTTGCATATTTTAGGTGTGGGTCCTTCTAGTTGTGGCATGTGGGATGCTGCCTCAGCATGGCCTGACCAGCAGTGCCATGTCCGCGCCCAGGATTTGAATCGGTGAAACCCTGGGCTGCGAAGTGGAGCTCGTGAACTTAACCACTTGGCCATGGGGCTGGCCCCTCTATATGTATTCTTATATATAATCCATATATACAGAGAGAGAGAGAGAGAAAGAAAGAGAGAATGTTGTGATATGTGCTACCACTAGCAATGTACAAAGAAAAGCATCTATTTCTCCATAACTTGGCCAAAACTGGATATTAACATTTTCAAATTATGAAAATAAATTGTAAACATTTATATATGAGGCGATTTTATTTGACTTTATTAAAAATTAACTTTTTGACCATTTGTTATTCTTGTGGGGATGAAATGAACATTCTCTTTTTAAAAGGAAGTAATTTTTATTGATCTGTGTGTGATCTTTGTATATTGATGATGCTTAGAATGATATTAATTAATTAATGATATTAACCATTGGTCATATGTTGCAAATACACTTCCCTTTTTGTCATTTGAGTTTTCATTTCACTCATGAAGTTTTTATATGCAAAACATAGGAGACATTCCTTATGATCCACACCCTGGTTTTTGCTGTTGCTTACTGTAGACAGAATCATTCCTGAAGATGATTCTCAATGTTTGATATTTATTGCTGCAATAACTATTAAAAAGCACCCTTTTCCTTCTGAAGTCCAGAAAAAGAACTCAAAATTCTTTTAATATTCAGTAAATTTGATGCTTATTTTATTATAGTGTCACAGAAGTTCATGTTTTAAATATATACAAAAATGTCAATATCTAATAGGGAAAGGCCATCCTTATTATCCCTTTTTTCAGAAATTTCTTAAATATTCTTGCCAACTAGTTATTCAAAATAAACTTAGAAGCATTTTGTTTTAAAAGATCCTGATTATATTTCTGTTAGAATAATAGTCACTTGGTAAATGAATTTGAAGAAAATTACTCCTTTATAAATCCTTACCATAGCATTTTACTCCATTTATTAAAAAATTTATCATTCACTAAGCTTTTTTTTAGCCAAATTTTTAAAAATTTATTCCTGCCTGTGTTTTATATATTTGCTATTCTTGGGAATATGATTTTTATTAGATTTTCTAAATAGTTATTTCAGGTTTATAGTGAGGTTACTAATTTCTGTGCATTTTTATAATCTGGCCACATAGCTGAACTATTTTTTAATTTGATTAGCAGTTTTGTTTTCTTGAAATTCCAAGCTCTACCACATAAAATTGTAAGAATTCTGTATTCTCCTTCCCCACAGAGATTTTGATCATTATAGTTTTCTACCTCTGCATTAATGAGAACTTCCAAAATAATGTAAAATAATGATGATAATAGTAGGCATCTTTGCCTCAGTTACTGAACTCTCCGAGAGTATGTCCTTATTATGTAACATATTGACTTCTAGTTTAAAATGAACACCCCTTTAAAGTCAAAGTATCAAGTTTGCTAAGATTTTTAAAAAAATAAGAAATGTATATTGACTTTTAGAACCTATTGAGATGCTCATTAAGCTTTTCATTTCCCTTTTTTGATCAATTAATTTGATATATTAACAGTTTTAAAATACTAAGACATTCTTGCATCCTTTAAATACAACATAACTAACATCAATTTTAGTAGATATGAGTTATGCCTAATTTATTTTTGTTTGTGTTTGCCTGATAGATCTTTTCCCATTTTTCCCATGTGCTAAAACATATCTGATTATTAGATTTTAAGTATCTTTTATAAATGGAGCTCAATTTAAAATCTAACCTGAGAATCTTTATATAGCAAATATACATACTTCCATTTCTGGGACATTTAGTTTATTGCTAATATCATGGTTTATACATATTTTTTAATTTTAAAAAGCTGTTTGTTTTCTTTTGATGTCAGCTGTCTTGTTACATTTTCTCTCAAATTTTTTTGTTCTTCTTTTCCCTGGACATCCAATCTATCTTAATTTTCCTAGTGGTTAATTTAAGATGTTAAAATCATAGCTAAAACTCTGTTCTTCATTGATCAAGGTGGAAACTATCACCATCCCACTATGCAAGATAAGAAACTCAGCTTACATTTACGTCAACCGACAATGACTTCCACAAGCATAGATCGCTGATTTTTGTTCACAATGTTACTTGTTCATAAACACTAAGTATCTTCTCTTTCAATAATTATTTCTGACATTTGATTCTAATTTTTTATTAATAACCTAATTTTAATTATTTTACTAATATTTGGACATGTGGGGTGAGAGCCTTCATTTATACTCTATTTCCCTACCCGGGGGATATTAGGTGTGGTCCTGTTCACTGCAATCACCTGAAAACTTGTAGGATTTTTTTTTCCTTTGTGTTTAGAAGATGCTACAAGGATGAAGTCTTGGCCTCTTTTTATAAATGTTGTTCACCAACGAGCCCTTGAATTGGCAGATGCAAAATTTTCTTCAGATCAAGAAAGTTGTCTTCTGTTATCCCCTGTTCAGCAGTCTTCAAAGATTCATGCTTTACCCAAATTGGAATACCTCGATACCATGTTGGCCCAACACATTTTCATATATTTATCCTTTTCCTCTGAATATTGGGTGAATATCTCAAACTTTTCGTTCTCCTTCCTTAATCCAATTTTATGCAGTGTATAATCTTTTTGCCACTTGCATTTCAGTTTTTGAAATATCAATCATTTTTCACATTTTGAAGTATTATATATATGAAATGTTTAAAGTCTCCAATTTCTTGTGGTGAATCTACTTCAACAAGAGGCATTCATGGTTTTTTTTCTTAGAGAAGCCCATTTCTTTTTGCCCATAGTTTCTTTTTTGTAGATTTCAGCCTTTGTTCGTTACAGGAAAAAAGCTTAGTCATGATCTGGGAAAATGCCTGCTTGCAGAAGCCTTCTGCTGATTGAAATCACTTGTGCACTCACATTTTGAGCAAGTTCTACCGAGTTGGCTTCCTGTGTCCTCGGTTGCCGGTAGCCTACCTTCACACCTCAACATTGCAGACCAGCTGCAGACTTTGATAAACTATCGGCTCATCCACTGTGTTCTCAGAAGCCCAGTGCTCTCACGGGAAGAATGATAATTCTCAAAATTATTGAAAAATGCATGAGATTCTTTCTAGTTTTCATGTTGAGGTAGGAACTTTTACTTATTTTTATTTTTTTTTTGGTCAACTTTGTTGGAAATTGAAGAAGACAGGAATTTGATCTCTGTTACAATCTTACCAAAATTGCATTTATTTTTTGACTCTAGATGATTTTATTTTTGCATATGGAAAATATCATCAGGTACCTGGGCAACTAAATGAAAATCATTTATTTCATTCAATTTCCAAATGGCTTCCCTTGAGGAGATAACAGTCTTACGGCCAAACTTGCAGTATGATTTGTCAAAAAGTTTAAGGAACTGTAGTTCACTTTTACAGAGTTAAACTCTTTACACACGATGTAAATATTACTGATAGGATATAATGATTTGAATCGGTATTCTTTTAATTTTCAAAGGACTTTTACATCTTTTGCCACATTTTATTTTCACAACAGTGTTACAGCATCATCTGGTAGATAGGATGCATGAGAACCACATTTTCAGATGAGAAGCTTATGGTCCAGATAACTTACAGAAGATTTCCACTGTCAAGCAGTGGCAAAGCCAGGACAGAAATGAGTCATTTCATTGGGTATAACAAGACTCAGAGCATTTTCTTTATTTTTAATGATTCCAAATAATATGGATAAATATCAGATCCGGGTTTAATTTTTGATATGTTGACCCTACAAGGTAAAGTTTACAGGTACTTAAGATAGACCGCTGAAAGAAAATATGACATGGTCTTCTTATTTATTACACAAATGAGAAAATTGACCTTATTTTAGTACTCCTTTGACATTTGGGCTGCCCAGTAACCAAACTCATTATGGCAGATTTCTGCCATCTGATTTTCTGTTAAGGAATATAGAATACTCAATGCAGGATTCTTTCTCTCTGGCAGATTTTTCTTGGTGTCAACATATTTCTTAACATGAAATATCCCTTGGAAGGCACCTTACTCATCTTTAATGATAACAGTGATAATAAACTGTGATTACTGCTACTGATGTTTGCGTGCTTCCTATCTTCTAGGTACTATGCCATGAAATTTACCCAAATTTTCCATGAAGACGCTATTATTTCTTTCCTATTTCAAAGATGAGGAAAGTAAAGACTGTAAAGAGGTTAAAGGATTTTCAAATGGTCACGGTACAAGCAGATGACTAGGCTAGGATTTGAAGTTCTTAACTGCTCACAATGACATCTTAAAGGGAATTATTCTAATGAGCCAAGAGGTTTTCTCTTTCTAATAACTGCTTAAATAATTCAGCCATTTGATTTGAGATAGAGAAGAAGAGAGAAAAAGTTGAAGATTGGGAACTTTGGAAGAGGGTAGCCCAAATGAAGGGAATATTAGGGGGTGTGACATGATGTCCATAAATTCCTGGGAGTCAGGAGGAATTGAATCATAATGGTGGTACAGAGATAGGTAGAAATAAACAAACAAATAATTTTGCCTTGGGTCAGTGTTCCCAGCATTTAGATAGCGACTGATATTTGCACAGTAGCAGCACCTTTTGTCTCTGATTACTGCCTAATACTTCCCTTGAGATATAGGTACCATTTCATGACATTAAAAAGGACTGTCCCTTAATACTGAGTTGTGGAGAGAATTGTGGTTAGTTGAGTGTATGAACACATACATTTATCATCACCTTCTCCCAAACCCTACTAAAATGACAAAGTAGGTTAAAAAAAAAAAAGTTAAAAATTCTCACAAAGAGAATTGGAAGGAGAAAACAGCAAACTAGAAATGTCAACTAATTTTTGGAAGATGGAAAGAATACAGGAGTGATGTTGACTTAAATCAGAGCAAAGGAAGCACAAACCTATGGACTCCAAGAGGGTAATATCATTGAGAAGCAAATTGGTTCATCCCCAAAAAAACCCTTTAAAAGGTTCAGGAATTGGAAAATAAGGTATTATAAAATATGCAGGCTATGTTTGGAGGTGAGAAAAGGGAAACTGACTTTTAAAATATGTATAGGAAGCAGTTAAACTCTCAATTTCCCTCTTCTGCCTCATGCTTCAAGGTAAATACCCATTTCCTACTCCTATAGAAGAATAAGGGTCTCTTTCCTAAAGAAACTGCACCAGAAATGCTCCACTTTGAAGACATCAAACACAAATGAAAGCAAGGATAAGGTACTAGATAGAAAAAAAGAGATTAAATCTGTTTACTGAGAACATGATACAAGCCTTACAATCTCTTCCCCCATCCAGTTACCAGAATGCCTACAACTGGATAATAATCCCTTGATCATTGTGGTTGACAGCCTTCCAAATGTTTGCAAATAACTCCTGTCCCCTGGCATTCACACCCTTATGTAATAGCCTTCCCTTGTATCTGGGCTGGACCTAGTGACTCACTCCTAAAATGTAAAATATGGCAAAAGCGATGGAAAGATTAGTTTACAAAAGACTGTGAGTCTCATCTTGCTGGCACTCTCTCTCTTGTTTTCTTGGCCTGCTTACTTTAATGAAGTAACTCATCACGTTGGAGACACTCAAGTGGCAAGAAACAGGGCAGCCAACAGACAGCAAGGAACTGAGGTGCTCAGTCCAATAACCCATGAGGGACTGAATCTTGCCAGCAACCTTGTAACTGAGCTTGGAAGCAGATCCTTCCCCAGTCAAATCTTGCGCTAACTAGAGCCCTCGCCAACACCTTGAGTGCAGCCTGTGAGAGATCCTAAAACAGAGGAGCCACCAAGCCATGCCCAGATTCCTGATACGCAGAAACTGTAGGATAATAAATGTTGTTTTAAGCCACTACATTGTTGGGTAATACCTTAGGCAGCAATATATAACTAATTCAGGCATTTTTAAATATCCTTCTATCAAAAAATTGAGTGACCAAGAGAAAAGACCTACAGAAATGGACATTTGATGGACTCACAACAACAACAACAAAAGCCTGACCACCCTACAATGAAGTCCACAAGCCAATAAATTCTGCACATCAATACAGATCTACCAAACAGCTCTTTAATAAGAACAGGCAGCCAAGGATCACCAGAAGTTGATTGAAATCTCCAACATGGAAGGCAGGCTAAAACAAACATACAAAAAACTTTAATAGAAACAACTCAGAAAACAGGCGAAAAGTTAAGCTACAAACAAAAGTACTATCCTCAAAAAGATGAGAAGAGATATCACATCTATGAAACAAGAGAATTCTAGAAGAAGGAGAAGAAAAGAAAAAAGAGGAGGACAGGGAGAAGGAGGAAGAAGAGGAAGAGAACGAAGAAGAAAATGGAGAAGGAGGAAGATATGGAGGTGAAAAGAGAAGAAGACAAATAAAAACGTTCTTAGAAAAGAGAAATGACTGCTGAAAAAGAAAATTTAATGAGATTGAAAATATAATTGAGGAAAAATCTCAAACACAAAATGAAAGGGAGAGAAATGGGTAATATAAGATAGAAGGAAAAATAGGCAATCCAGGAAGTTTAGTATCTGACTAATAAGAGTTCTGGAAAGAAATACGAAAGGAGGGATTAACAATAAAATATAAATTAAACTTTCCCAGACTAGCAAACATGCTTATCCAGATAGAAAGAAGCCCACTGAGAGCTCAGAATAATGATAAAAAATAAACCACAGTAAGATATATAATCATGAAATTTCAGAACATCAGAGATAAAAAGAACCTAACATTTTCCTAGGAGAGTAGATATAGATCATTTGCAAACAATCTGGAATAAAGCAGCATTGGAACTTTCAAAAGCAGCACTAGAAGCTAAAAGCCTTCAAAATTCTGTGGGAAACTAATTTTCCACCAGGATTCAGTACCCAACCAATCAATTAACTGTGACAGCACAATCACCTGATGCGCAAGAGCTAAAAAATTGTACACAAAGTGCCTTTACACAGGAAGCTATTGAAGGTGTACACCAACAGAATGAGGGAATAAATCAATAGAGAGGAGAAGAAGATGCAGACAGGAGGGAATTCAATATATGGGGAAAAGGATAAGAGAATCTATGGAATAAAGGCAAAAAGAAGTGCCAAGAAATAACTGGATAGCAAGTCTAGAAAGGATGCTGCCTAGATGGGAGCTAGTAGATTAAGGGCCCCAAAAGAGGAAGAACAAGATCTAACGTCCACCTGACCATTGTATTGAGCAGCTGTTGGAGATATGAGAAAAAGCTGTTGGATGCATGAAAAGAATTAGAATTAGTGCCATACAAATTAAGTTAGTAAAAAGTTTGAGGGGCTGACACTGTGGCCAAGTGGTTAAGTTCGCGTGCTCCACTGCAGGCGGCCCAGTGTTTCGTTGGTTCAAATCCTGGGCGCAGACATGGCACTGCTCATCACACCACGCTGAGGCGGCGTCCCACATGCCACAACTAGAAGGACCACAACGAAGAATGTACAACTATGTACCGGGGGCTTTGGGAGGGAAAAAAAAATTTGAGACAATTTTTAACTGCAGAAAAAAAGTTTTACAAGGAAAAAACCTTGACCATAGAATACTATACGACTCAGTGGTGAACAGTATTTCATGAAATAATATGCTATTTCATAATCACAATATGTATACTCTAAAAATGCTTTTAATCAAAAATTGGAATATAATTACATTAGAAAGAAAGGACAGGAAAACACAGTGAGGAACACAGAGGAAAGAGAGATAAATCCTCATGTACCATACAAGGAATTTGATAAAATATCACTAAAAATGATGAACCAAGAAATTGAAGTATAGGAATATATTTATAACATGAAATGGAATTATCTATGAGACAGGTAAAATAAGTGAAACTGATTTTCTATGAGATACGAGCTAGGCAGAGGAAAGCACTGGTGTTCTTTATTATAAGCGTTTTCATTTGTCTTTAGCAATAAGCATATATTACTTTAATTAAAAACAGCTTTAAAGACCAACAAAACAGAATTACATAAATCTGTTTCTCTCAAAGGATATTCCAAATCTGCAAATAAATGAAAAAGCCATGATGCATTTTAATATATACAGTAAATTCCTTAATTTTCACAAAATCAAAAAGAAATACACTTTATATGTGTATAAGTTAAAGAGTATAGACAATATTGAAAAATATACACATGTTGATTCTGGTATATTTGGGGGAAATAGGATTGGAGTGGGGGAGAAGGGAGATTATTAATTTCCATGCAAACCTTTAACCTTTGACTGGTTATAAATATTAAAGTTAAAAACTCAATTGTTTAGATCCTGAACCAGATAAGTTTTTTTCTTTTACTGTAGAGGACTTTAGTGGGACAATTGGTGAAATTTGAATAAATTCTGTTGATTAGATAAAAGTACACATCAATGTTAATTTCCTAATTTTGACAATTATACTATTGTTATGTAAAAGAATGTCCTTCTATAAGGAAATGTTTAGGAGTAAAAGGACCTTTATGTCTGCAATTTACTCTCAATCTATTTAGGAAAAAATGCATGTATATATACATATATGTAAATATAAAAAGAAGTAGACAGAGAGAGAGAGAAATAAAGCAAATGTGGTAACATTCGGGAGAATCTGGATGAAGAGTTTAAGGGAATTTTTTGTACTATTTTTGCAACATTTTTGAACGTCTAAAGTTACTTCAAGATAAAAAGTGAAAAAATAAAAGAAATTTAACCATTTGCAAAAAGACTCAAGTCACTCCCAGGAATATATCCTTGAGATTGGGATAAAAATACTGTCGTTTTGTCATAGTGTTATTAGCAAGGTCCCACCATCAAATATTCCTTACAGAAATCATTTAGGAGCCGAGAGATATTTTGTCTGTGTTCTTCCTAAGACAGAAGGAAGTTAAAATGACAAATGAGCCTCACCACTCTGAAGTGGTTTAAAGAAAATGCACTATAATTGTTTTAGAAAGAATTATTTGGAAACGGAAGTATTTTTTGCTCTGCTTCTCATATTGCATCTATATCAGACAAGTTGATCTTACGAAAGATAATTGAAATGGGATTTTAAAGCATACTTTTTTTTTAGGTGCCTCAAGAACCCTGAATAAATTGAAATGGAGCCAGTGCCACCAGATATATACTTGGAATAATTGTTTCTTAAACTTTATTGAAGGCATTTCTGAACTAGGTCAGAGTTTTGCGCAGGTTAATGTTTTCTAATATTTTATTCTTCTTCAAGGACAGCCACTGATTCCAAGCCAAAATTATTGATGGACGAGCAAATAGTACCGAATGGTAAGCTCTATTTAATTTCTCCTCAAATCTGCCCACTGAAAACTGAAGTCTTTATATTAAAAGGTTTAGACGGTCACTGATAGTCATATGTTCTCTGTGTTACAATCTGATTCTTTGGGTATTGCTTTATTTATGTATGCAAGAAATATGATGTGTAGGAAATGCAATTACTTAGCTGGGTAATTTAGGTAAGTCAATTTGTTTGGATGGCACTTTTCTGCATCATGAAAGAGAAGAACATTGGACTAGATGACTTCAAGTTCCTTTTCAGCTCTAACCATACTTGCATTAGTCTGGGTTCTTCAGAGAAACAGAACCAACAGGATGTGGAGAGAGAGAGAAAGAGAAAGATTTATTTTATGAAATTGGCTCACAGGATCTTGGTGGTGCCAGTCCAAAATCTGCAGAGTAGGTTGGCAGGCTGGAGACCCAGAGAAGAGTTACAATTTGAATCCAAAGGCAATCTAATGGCAGAATTCCTTCTCAGTTGAGGGAGGCCAGTCTTAGTTCTATTAAGGCCTTCAACTGATTGTGTGAGGCCCACCCACATTATGGAGGGTAATCTGTCTCACTCAAGGTTTACCAATTTAAATGTTAATCTCAACCAAAAAACATCTTCACAGAAACATCTAGAATAATGTTTGACCAAATATCTGAGAGCCATGGCCCAGCCAAGTTACACATAAAATTAATCAACATAATACTTTGTTATAATTACTTTAAAAGCTTAACAGTTGAAAAAGTGATACATTTTGTTACATTTTTATTATAGAAAAGCCTAAGAAACTCCACCAAAACTCCTGGAAAAACATTGTAGTTTTTAAACAGCTGAGATGCTCTTTATCAATGTGTTTGAGCAATGTTATGGAGTGAAATTAGCTCTTAAACAGCATTTTCAGTTACCAACAGGACAACTTATACCATGTCAAAATACAGTGACCTCCAGAAAAGATATTGAATCCTACAATTGAATCTTCCTTGTATCTGCTAAAGATAGTCCTGGACTGAGTCTCAGACTGTAGGCCTGGAAAGAGTTCAGAAGCCTATTATCTGTTATCTTTACAGAATTGTATGCACTGACTTCCTCAGCAGAGATTCCAATCCATCATTTCAGTGTTGTGACATCATATTTGGAATAAGAGTAACTCAAAGCAATATTCCCATCACATTATAAGAAATTATTTATCTTAGCAATAAAAACACATTAACTAGTAATCATGTTATGACTTATTTAAAATAAACAGACAGTTTTGAAGTAAAAGAGTAATAGCAATGTTGTATTAGTACTACTAAAGGAAATATAAATCTTTTTTATCTGTCTTTTGACAATTTTTCTTCCAAGGATTCTACTAATATCTTGGGATGTAGAACCAGCTACAAAGAAAGCAACAATCAGGCCTTCACTAGTGTTCTCTCATTATCACAGAATAACTCTGAACACATTCCATTTTAATCACAACAGTGCCCAACGAGAAAATGTAAGTGAAATAAAAAGCCACAATTTGAGAACATAGCGTGCCCTAATCTGTGCAACATTTCCTAGTCCTTTGCTCGCACATGAACCTCAGGACTTTGGTTATAAAGGCAAGAAAAAAAACACATGTGGTAGTCTAGTTGCAGACTTCCCAGCAAGATTAAGTTTCCTGTGATTAAAATGAGTGGAGAGGCCTAGAGAAGGCCTTTGCTTTGCCTGTACATCCTCAGACAAGTCTGAATGAAGACATCGGAGGTCAGTGTTGAGCTGCCACCCCATGTCTTATTTAGCAGAGTGACTAGTTGTCGGACACGGTATGGCAGTTTAAGGAAGGAGAAACCTGGTTGGTCTTGTTAATGAATATCTTCTTACCTCTCCTGAGTAGCCTATACCCCCATAACCCCTCCCCATCGATTGAGTGAAAACAAGTCATTCTTGTAAGTTTGATGTTCTTCATTGACTGTTTTGGCAAATCCATGAGTACCTTCCCAAGGTGCACCTGTTCTATGATCAGGTCCTTTCCAGGGGGCTTTTGCATAAGGAGGCATAGCCTAGAGCCTTAAACTATTTTTTGCTAAGCCTCAACTCTCCACAAACCAGATCTGATGACAAACTGTCAAATTCAACAACATGACATTTGCAATATATACATATATCAAATCATTATGTTGTATACCGTGGACTAATATAATGTTATGTGTCAATTCTACCTCAATAAACTGGAAAAAAAACCAATATGACATACTTCTTCTCACACATTCAGAAAGATTATTTGCCTGCAGTTTCAAGTGCAAAAGAGGTCATTATGGCCAATACTAAAATGGAGTGATTTAACAGGCATGAAAAAGTTCTTCGAATTGACAAAAGTATACAATAACTGAGTGAAGTTGTAAGCAAACTCAGGGCGGAGCAAGAAGAAAGTTGGTGCCACTTCCTTCTTTTCATGAGGTATTATTTGGAAGAAGGAGATAGAGAAAATGAATCATTACCTCTATGGCCATGGAATGAAAGGAGAGTGCCAAATAAGTAGCTGGTCAAGGGCCAAGGTCAAGAATGTCCCTTGTAGCAGCCTTCAAATCATTGCTGTTCCAAGCATGAATGCACTGAGAGGGTGCTGCGGGCCTGCAGAGCCCAAGGATTCCTCCAATCTCCAAAAAACTCTAGAAAATACCTGTGCTGTCCAATGATCTCCCAGCTCCCCATTTGAATTTCTTGATATGGAACCCTCAGTGAGACAGGAGGTTAAAGGCTTCTCAATTATAAAACAGTCCCTATTTTATAAACATTATGAAGACAGAGACATTATGAAGGAATATAGTTATACATGTTTTTACACATGGAGTTGGGCTGGTCATTGAAAAAAAAGAAGGTTTGTGCACATATGGCGTTATGATAGGGATACAGCACATGTTGCCCTATTCCTGGACTACTTTCAGTCTTAAAAGGAAGTGCTTCCTTAGGAAGAGAAGACCCTTCAACTGCATGACATGCACTCCACATCCATTCTGTTGAGGTTGATACTCAGCAATTTTGACTCGGAAGTTAATTTTAGGTAAGTAGCTGTGGGACTTGAGAAGATGTATTAATTCCATTTGGGCCACTAAGATGTATTCAGACAGCAATGACTTTGCACAACCAGCATGGTTCTTGGTAAACAAAAACAGCCATTAAAAATCTCAAGTCCCCTTAAACAAAATGGTGAAACAATGTCTGCTTTATTTCAGAGGAAACAAATGGTTATAAATTTTCTTCAACTCTTGCTTCTATGGGAAATAAAAGCAGTAAATATAAGAATCAAACTCTCAGAAAATTGCTGATCAAAAGCAATTCAGTGCTACAAACTGTTGCTCAAGGTATGTAGACTTTCCTGTGATTTTTTTTATAATAATGTCTATAATTATTACTAATTATAGGATACTTGATAAGATACTCTGCAGTACATTAAACATTATCCTCGATGGGTTTACAATCTATAAAAATATGTTAATCTAACTTTTCCAACATTTATTTTGCCAGCCCCTCCCCCCTCACCTCTGCTCTCACTCCTAAACCTTCTTTCTCTATATATTCATTCATAAAACACATCTGTCAAGCCTCCTACACAGGATGCACCTCTGTCTCTGTTCTCCATTTTCTCAAACAGCTTTGCCCTTTCTTCTACTCTTGACAAATTCCTACTTTCCACATCTATCTCTATTTAATTGTCTAATATTTTTATACAAACATTTGAAGAAAAGGAACTTTCCAGAGCATTCACTAGGCAAAAAAAAAAAAGAAAAGAAAAGAAAGAACCTTAAACATAGGAAGGTGGCATTACTTAGAGAAGGAAAGTGCTTGTTATGGAGAATAACCAAAACGAGGAGAAATTTCAGCCCTCCCTTCCTCCCATAGCTCACCGCCCTGTTGTTATCAACTACAGATTGATGCCATCAAATCACCCTCCACTGAGCTCTGACAGCCAGTTTCAGGGACTGGAAAGTTCTGGAAAAGTTCTTCTGTGTACAGTCAGAAACATTTTAGAACTTGGAAATTCAAAGACAGAAGTGATATGCCAGAATAACAAAGGCCAACCCAGCTAAATAAATAAATAGGTAAGTAAGCGTGGTGAGGGGAAAATATGGTTTCATTAGAAAAGTCTTTCTGGGTAATCGAAAACTAAAAGAAATACCAGCAGAAATCAACCAAAAGTAAATTAGGAGCCACAAAACTGGAGATAAAGTAGAATTAGAGGTAAAAGAATCAAAGGCAGGATACTATCTGGAAGGTCAATTGATAAAATGTGAGGCAAGCCCTGAACCAACACCAATCAATACAGCTCAGTATGAAGCGAATCACAGCCTAATAACCACATCACATCCATTTTATGGTACGATCTATCACACGAACTGCAGGAAGCAGCAGCAATTCAACTTACTGCACACTCCAGCGAACTGGCTTCCAAGCATCGTTTGAAACCAACAGTGTGGCAGTAGTGCCTTCGATAAAGGGGTGAGGGAGCAAAGCCAGCTTGCAGAATGGCCTATGAGCTCCTGTAAGTACAAATCTGGGGCAAAGGTGGGAGAGAGGGACCAGAGTAAGGGACATATATAGGGGAGTACTTGAAGCACGCCTGCTCAGATTCCACATCGAATCAGTCCTATTGGGTACTGGCTCTGATGCATGATGGAGAAAGGAATCGATAGCAATCAGAAGCAGGAGGTGAGGGAAAGAGAAGGCTGGAGGAAACTTGAGGCATTGATAGAATCATGAAGAAGGAGAGACTTGTGAGCTAGTCAAGGTATCTAAAGCTGGGATAAATGGACAATGGCTTCAGAATTACCGGTTTTTATTTAGACTGTGTTTTTCTTCTATCTTCATATCACCGTGTCATTTTGACTTTTCTCCTGAAAAAAAAATACAAAATTCTGAGAGAAAAAATGCATATTACATATGTTCTTTAAGCAAAATTCAGAGTGCATGCTGTATACCCCCTTGACTGCTGGCTACAGGGCAGCCCGCACCGCCATCCTCCACTCCCTTTTGTGGTATAAAAGGATGCGTCCTTCACCTGGGGCAAGGGGGCCAAGATGGCTACCAAACCTTCAAGGATTGTCTCTCCAGCATTCTCCAGATTTGCTATATAAGAACTCAAAGGGTGGCCTCTTTTTCTTCACTATTATCATTCTCTCTCGTTATCATTTGTTTTCAATTTGCAGCAGTTCTACTTCCTTTCTTAATGGAGATGTCAAGTCTGTTGTAAGCGCTGAGTAGAGATGCATGACACAAATACTTCAGAGAATTAAGTTCATTACCGTGTCAGAATGCAGTCGCCTTAGCCATGAAAGAGGGCACAGATTGGAGCCCTGTCTCAACATTTGCTCAGATTACTCCAGGGAATAAGTGAAGAGTTCAAGTTGGTTAATCGAACCACACCTGCTTTGTAAAGGATATGTGTAATAAGGTATATTTATAACAAAAAACAATTTTCAAACAATATATACTTTGATTTTAAGAACTTTCCACCATTTATCATCCATATTAAATAAAACATTAAGCAAGAAACTAATCAGGCTAATCCAAAAGGAATGTAATTTTCTACAATAGAATTTAGTCAAGGTATCTTAGGTAACCACAGTTCTTGACTGCTGATATGCAGTCATTCATCTTGTCCAGTTCAGTATCCTCAATTGTTGGTAGGGACATTTGTGAAATATTCTCCCTTAACCCAAAAACATTAATTGTTTTCTGAGAAATTTACATTTTTCCCTAAATTACTTGGCAGGCTAGGTAAGAATATAACAAAATTCTCCTCTCCTGTCCTCTCCTCTCATTGTGAAGGGTGTGGAAGTCAGGAGTAGATAACAATAAAACCATAGACTGCAAAACTGAACATTTCTGGAGCCAAAACAAACAAACTTCAAAGGCTTCAGTTTTACCCCAAATTTAGATTCCAGAGTTCAAATCCAAATACCTAAAACTATATCCTTTTGTTCTCCAAGATCTATCTTCGATCTCCAAATACAGCAAACAGATATTTTTCCCATAAATAAGATTTTAAACATGTTCTTTGTCTTCTCAGATAACTTTTTGTGCTTGATTTTTTTCCCTAATTACTAAAGTGAATCATTTTTAAAACGAGTCTTAAAACACTCCATCAACTTCTCTAATGTTTCATCTAATAACAGAAGTGTGCAGTCCTATAATAATCACCCTCAAATCTTTTCTTTATGTAAATATAGTTTTCATCCTAAGGTACTGTATGTGGTCACATTTGAATGGAGTTGTTATAATTATACACTGTATAAGAAGAAGATACCTGCATGTACGAAAAGCCATGAAGGTGATGGTGGGAGCACAATGAGGAGGACAGAATGAAAGGGAAAAGGAGACAAACAAAACTGAGACTGTGTGTATAAAAGCATTTGGTAAGAGGTGAATGGTGGCTGGTGCCTCTTAATGCAGATTATGCCTTTAAACTCAAAAAGGCAGAAACAAACTTGGACAGGAAGAAATGAAAACACAAGAGAAGCAAGGAAATTAAAATGAGTACAAGAGTTATTTAAATTAGTTCAGGTGGCCAGATCAAAAAAATAAAAAGAACAAAGGAAAGGACTTATAGAGGTTGTGCAATATCTTTGTTGCAATCTTGAAATTGTGTAAGAAAAAAGACTGGAGATGGACAAACATTGTTCTGCCTCAAGTATATCATAAAGTGGATTCTGGAAAATAATAGATCTGTTTCCTTGATGTTATCCCCTCACAAAATTATTGCCATTAAAACCTAATAAGATGCATTTAGTTCCAGAAAATCAAAGGCACAAGTACAAGTTGGGGGCATCTAACTCATGATAAAAATAAAAAATTAGAGGCTCAGAAAGCCTGTGTTCTTTTCACACTAGATGTGCTGGTGATATTGATCAAGCCATCTAAGTTCTCTGATTCTTAGATTCCCTATTGGTAAGATGCATTCTATAACACCCACATTTCTTGCCTCAGAGTTACCATCGATATCAAATGAAATGTATGAAAATACTCCATGAAACACTTCATAAGACAACATGAAAATACTTCATAAAACAACATGAAAAGCCAGGGATATTATTACCAATACATATGAAAGAAGATTTTTATAGTTACAGTTGACTATCCAATAGGAGTGAGTCAACACCTAAAGTGGTGACACAAAAGTTATGGCACCCTGAGTGGCCTTAATAAAATAGCAGTGGGGGAACTGATCCTTTTTTCATCCTCGCTGGTTAGGCTACACCGGTAAAAGACCTTTGAGTGTGATTTCCATCATCCTGTGTCTGAAGACTGACAGTGAAGAAGGACCATTTGCCTTACTCTTTGCAGAGAGCAGAACCAAAACAACCGGATAGAAATTACAAGGAGGGAGATCTCAATTAGTTAAGGAATTGACTATAAATGCTTATGGTTCTCAAACTCAATGTCTTATAGTTTTTGGCACGGGAAAAGGAAGAGAGAAGTTGGTAATTTGGAGAGGAATCCCTGCCATCAATTCTCTATATGAAAAGCACACTCAAGAGATGCAGAGCATACAACTTGCACAGCCCTGCACGGCAGGAAGCCTTCCCCTCGCTGTGAGATGGACAGTTTTTCATGTACATAAATCTGTAGAGAGGGCCAAGAGTTACAAAGTCCACCCCTTAAATGGCATCCTGCAGGCCTGTGAAGAACACTTGCTTCTCTCTCTAATCTTCAAGAAACAATTTTCTAGAATGGGTACTTCCTACTTCCCAACAACCTCTTCCTCTTGTTCTATGAAAGTTGCCCCTAACCAAAAATCATCCCTAACACTTAAGGTATGAAATAGGGGAAATAAGAAAACACCCCTCATCTATTCCCAACCACCTTAGTACAGAAAATAGAGCGATGACTTCACCGCATTCAAGCATCCACATATATTCAAAGAACTGTGATGTTCTGCAGTCAAATTCTTGATTGTTTTCAATAGAATGTTTAAAATTAAGAAAAGAGAGACACACATAGTTGACCAAAAGTGTAGCTATGATATCTGATGGCTAAGGAGAGAAAAAGACAATGGGAAGAATCTGTCAGAAACAGAAAACAGTCCTCACACAGAACCCACTACCAGCTTTCTCAGTTCTGTGCTAATCAAAAGACAAATGGAACACAGTGGGATCCCATGCTGAAGCTTGTGTGCAGTGTGCCTACTCATCTGGCAGCCAAAGTGTAGCAAAGGAGGGTCCCGAAAAAACATTGCTCTCTGTGTTTTCATCTTTAAAGGACCTGCCAGAATTGCTCCAACTGAAGTCTGTCTGTCTCGCCAGGGGTTGTTGAGAAATTCTCACAAGCTCACGTCTTGCCATAGTGTGAAGAGCACTGGATTCACAAATGGAGTTAGTCCTTTATCCAAGAACTCTACAAGTATGTAAAACAAACATCAAAACTACCATAAGTTGAATACACTCTTTCTACTACGTTACTTGCATTCTATTCTGTAAGCTTTTCCTTGTAAAGAGTATTATTTAAAGGCCGTATTAGAAAAGGTAAATTCATAGAGTTTCTAGGGACTGGGGGAAAGGAAGGATCCAGGAACAATTGCTTAAGGGGTATGGGTTTTTTGGGTGATGAAAATGTTTGGAACTAGATAGAGATAATGGTTGCACAACATTGTGAATGCACTAAATGTTACTGATTGTTCACTTTAAAATGGTTAATTTTATGTTATGTGAATTCCAATCAATAAAAAAAGAACATATTAGAATGGGATTGAAGATTCTGAGAGGAAAGAACCTATGTTCATTAGAAAAATCAACCTTGTGGCCCATAAGTAAACACAGCATTTCCTTTCCTACATTTTTTATAGAGAAACTGTCATAGTCACACCCAGAGGCAGATGAAATCATCTTTCCCAACCCAGAGAAGATTTGGCCCTGCCATCAGTTAGTCAACAGTGACTGTTCCTCTGGGCCTGGCAGTTGGCATTTAACATTTTCCTTCCTTTTGAAGCTCAGAAAACAATGGAAGTACTGTCTTCCATTTTCAGACTTGTCACAACTCTCATAAAAAGATCCTTGTGAAGAGGTTTTTGTCCAATGTACTGATTGAAGTGTGTCCAATTATTATTGACATTGTACTTTTCCTCAGACTGATTTATTGAATGACTTATAGCTATAGGATTCATTAAACAAAATCTATTTGTAATTCATCTAACGTATCTTGGATAACAGCTTCCAAGCACAGATACCTCCTGTAGAAAGGGAGGCTTTAAAATGTGTTCTTGGTATCTCTTGATGTATTAGCAAGAGTTCTCCAGAGAAATAGAACCAACAGGGTATATAAAAGAGATTTATTATAATGAATTTGCTCATGTGATTATGGAGGCTGAGAAGTCCCAAGATCTACAGTTGGCAAGCTACAGATCCAGGAAAGCAGATGGTGTAGTTCCAGCATGAAAGACGGGAAGCTCAAGACTCACAAAGAACTGATGTTTCAGTTTTCCGTTCCAATCTGAAGGTAGGAAAGACTGATGCCCCAGCTCATAGCAGTCATGTAGCAGGTATCCAGTCGACTGGGTGAGGCCCACCTACATTAGGGTGTGTGATTGGCTTGATTGAAGCCAAGCAATTCAAGTGTTAATCTCATGCAGAAACATGGTCACAAACACAAAGAGCCACACACTCTGTGGCCCAGTCAAGTTAACACATAAGATTAACCATCACACCTGGTCACAGAACTTTGAACCAAACATCCCATGCCCCATAGCTCCCAACAGTCTCACCAAAAATTGTAGAAATTCAAATATTTGTTGAATGGAGAATGTAGATCTTTTTTCTCCAAATTTGTTTATTAAGAAGTGTATCCAGTAAAAACTTTCAAGTAGTCTTCAAGCCAAATGAACCATTTTTAAAAAACTACATTAACTTTATTAGCCTTAGATGAAGAGTGTAACTGCTTACAAAAATGAAGACAAGAAGGAGCAAGAAGAGGGTTCCTGATGGCATAAGCTACCTTCTTGGTAACTTATCAGATCTGTAGAAGTATCCAGAGAAGGGCAGGTAAGGAATTGAATGAGGACTGACCCTGGAGAGAGCTGAAATAATGTGGACTAAGAATTTTTGTTGTGATGTAATACGTTAACACTGGTATGTATGTGATAGTGTATAGTAACACTAATATATATTAACAGTAGTATACTGGAAGAAACCATTCTTCACCAACAGAGAAAAGCATGTATTAAATCATGCTCTTATCTGAGTGACATAGAGGTGTAGGGTATGGACTTTGGAGTGAAACGACTTGGCTGACTAAAACCACCTTACCATGCCCAGTGATTCCAGGCAAGATTTTAAGTCTCTGTTGGTTTCTTTAGTTGTAAAATGGGGAAAGTAGCACTTGCCTCATATGGTATCTGTGTCGAATAATTCAGATATTACTCAACGTAGTATAAGTGCTCCACAAACATTAGCTATCTTTTGACTATGTGGGCATTTTGGAAATTTATCACACACATATCTAAAGAGTCCTCTTCCAAGACCGAAGACGTCAGCATTTTGGATGGGCCATGGGATGGCAGGCAAAAACCACAAAAACAGCTCCACTGTAAGATTAGATTAAGATCCCAATTTATCTACCCAAGGTTACAAACTTATTAGAGGCAATACGGCCACAAAAAGCAGAGGCAGATGCAGCCTGTCTCCATGAACCCCAGAGTCCCTATGAGGGAGCGGGGCATGTCAATGCACTGCCAGCACAAGGAAAGGTTCCACCAGATCCAGGAGCCCTTTTCTTCCTGTGGACAAAGGGAGAAAACATAAACAAGCATACACCATCTTTAGGTCATTAATGGAAATAATGAACACTCACCTAACACCTGATCCTCAAGCCAAGCTCAGCAGTGGTCAAAGGGAGAGCAGAGTCCACTCCCATCAGCCTCTGAACTGCTTCTCAGCCTCCAGTTCGCCAGTTTCCTTGGAGGCCAACTTCCCCACCAAGCTCCACATCCTGACCCTGCTCAGCGCCCTTCTAGCTTAGTGTTCTGATACTGTGTATCAAGGACAAAATTCTATTGTCCTACAGTGACCATCTTCAATCCAAACATAACATCCTTTACACTTTTAAGACCTTCCGGTGTAACTTTCATGAAGCAAGCTTTTCACTCTCTCTGTGTCCAGATCAGACCCATGAACAGAGAAAAAGGGGTAACATCCAGGGAAAGCCTTTTAAGAGGTATTTGGAACAGGCTACTGCTGCCCTCCTCGCTTATTATTATCTCCTCCACTCACCTGTACTCATGTCTGAAGGACCCTAGCAGAGACAATTACTTGGAGAAAGACAGGATTTTGCTGTTATTGCTAAAATTCAGATATTCTAGAAAAGAGACTCTCAAGCCTTGTGAATCATTTAACGTGACACAAGTTGAGAGAAAATGGAGAGCAGGTTTTAGGAGTGAAGGAAGATGAGGGGTGGGAGAGAAAAAACAAACACCAGACACTTGACAGTTAGGCTCAGGACTCAGGAGCACTGAGAGAGACTATCTGATAAAATGATGATAGGAAAGGAAAAGAAAGATGAATCTTGAACCAGAGGTAGGAGGACATGAAAGAAAGGACCCCATTTGCTAAAGAGCAGCTTTCCCGTTGTTCTTTCCACAGTTAGCAGAGGAGTCAAACACACCCTATGGATCACAAGAATGGTATGTAATAATGTCCTACAAGGTTAGTTGGTAAACAATCAAATGTTTTATGAGACAGGGGAAGGAGTGATAATGGCTTTTAATTGCCACTAAATTTTGAATGGCTCTTCAGCTCTAATCTTAGCTGCGAAGCATTGGATCATATTATTACCCCTTGTGCACACAGCTTGCCTCCACAATTCCACCTTCTTGGACATGCCTGTCTATGTGCAACTCGAGTCAATTAATTCCTAATGCATCAAAGCTCAAATTTTGCTGTCGGCCTGTGCCAGCTTGAGAAACTAGCATCCTAATATGTGTTGAAAATAATGCTACACTCCTACTCCCCTACCACACAAACACTCTGTTTTAGTGGAGGAATTAAGCTCAAGGATCTGAGTTTCCAGGATACCAATAAATCTTGATTCAGGGAGCAGCACACTAAACAGAACACTCTGAGATTTTAAGAGAGAGGAACTTTCAACAATCTCTAAACAGTGATTTAGAGCTATACATCTCAAACATTAATGTGCATAGAAATCACCTGGGGATCTTGTTAAAATTCCGTTTCTGATTCAGTAGGTCTGCATTTCTAACACACTCCCAGGTGGTACTGATGCTGCTGGTTTGCAGTCACACTTTGAGTAGCAAGGATTTGGAAAACAAACTTGTGAAGTTACATAGTGTCAGTTTGCAGGTGGAGTAAGAGTGATATTAACACTGCTTCAAAGAAACATAGTTGGGGGGCCAGCCCAGTGGCACAGCAGTTACGTTCGTTGCACTTCCACAGCCCAGGTTTTGCCAGTTCGGATCCTGGGTGAAGACATGGCACCGAATAGCAAACCATGCTGTGGTAGGCATCCCACATATAAAATAGAGGAAATGGGCACTGATGTTAGCTCATGGCCAATCTTCCTCAAAAAAAAAAAAAAAAGGAAAAGAAACATAGTTGGGATGATCTTTAGTGACCATAAGCATGCAAGCATTCTTGAGATCATTCAAAAAGTCACCAGTAGAGGAAGAAAACTTCTAATAACTCTTAATTCTAAGGTCATTTTATGGTACTTTAAAACGTAAAATCCAAAATGTAAATTTGCACATGTGAAACCAATCAACCCCTTCCTGAAAGTTTCAACAGACTATTTAACCCCGAGGCTTTCATTCTTTACTAACCAAAGAAACAGATCAAAATTTGCACCTCCTACTAAAGTTTTATTTTTTTCAAGATCTTTGGTGGAAAGTATTGTTGCTGAAGGTACAGAGAAGAGGGCTTTCATGTAATCTATAGACTAGATTAAAAGAAGAGAATTGGAAATATATTATCTAATTTCACTCTCTAGTTTTATTAATGAGGAAATTTATCCCATTTTGATTTCCTCAGGGTCACCCCGCTAGTCACATAGCTCATCACTGGAAAATATGGGACTAAAATCATTAACTCTCAACTCCTGATTCATTGCTTTGACTTCTACAGTATTAAGACTTTCCTTTTTTTGTTTTTTTTTTTTTTTTTTTGCAGGGAAAGATTTGCCCTGAGCTAACATCTGTTGCCAATCTTCCTATTTTTTTTTCCCCAAAGCCCCAGTGCATGGTTGTATATCCTAGTTGTAAGTCGTTCTAGCTCTTCTATGTGAGCCGCCACCTTTGGTTTTGGATGAGTATTTTACAATTATGAAATGTTACAGGAAAATGAGATAAATGGGTTCTAACAGAGGTTTGGCAACTCAAACAGCTTACAAACAAAGGGCAGCCTGATGACCTCTTTATAGGATCATCCACAGCTACAATCAGTAGGGAAATTATGTCAGTTTATGTCTAAGAGCACAGAACCAGGAGCAAGAACTAGCTATTTTGTAAAATATGTCATCATTTATGGGGCATTTAGGCTTATAATAAGTGATCCAAAGAACTAAGTGAAGATTTATTTACTGGGCAAAGCCACGCTCTGAGAAAACTACTTAAAGACAGGAGTTATTTCATAAACAAGAATTGTGTTGTCCAACACCAAGGAAAACTGCATAGAAAAAACGTTTGTATTTGCTTTACAAACAACAGAGAATTCACTTAGGTCTGTTTAAGACCAAGCA
Organism: Equus przewalskii; assembly: GCF_037783145.1. Classification (NCBI taxonomy): domain Eukaryota; kingdom Metazoa; phylum Chordata; class Mammalia; order Perissodactyla; family Equidae; genus Equus; species Equus przewalskii. The sequence goes on along the minus strand of NC_091849.1, from coordinate 17,742,703 downwards.
AGAAACTTTACAAGAACTCTAGTCCTGTGGGAAAATGTGTTACAAATTGACACACTGGATAATTCACCTCATGCTGAATTTACTGCATTTTAAGTCTCTAAAACAAATCTATAAATTATTTTGATCTTATGCACCATTATCAAACATTTCAGAGCATAATCTTTTCAAATTATTGAAGTGTCTGCTTTATGTATCTTGTGGAATACTTATTACAGGAAAGTCCAATTCTAGATGGCAAGGACAAGATATAGAGATTTTAAAAACATATCTCTTACCCATAAGAAGCTCATGGTCCAGTTGGAGGCATAGACATATACAAATGCACATGAAGAGAGTGGGGAGGCCCATCCTGGCTTGGTATGAAATGAGATAGCCTCCAGCTTCCAAAATGGAATGCTGTATATCCAGGTGGTTAAGAACACAGACTCTGGTGTCAGATTCTCTGCGTTCAAATCCTGGCTCCTCCACTTACTAGCTACCTGAACTTAGGTAAATTACTTAACTTCTTTGTGTCTCAGTTTCCCCATTTGTACAGTCACGTAAGAATAGTAATTTCCTCATAGAGTTGATCTGAGGATTAAATGAATTGATATATGTAAAGTCTTTAGAATAGTGTCTAGCACAGAGTAAGTGCTACCTAAATGTAAGCTGCTTTAATTACTGTTCTATAGAGGGATCCACTTGATTCTCACTTACTTTATTTATACCAGAATCCTCCCAGAACATACAGGGTAAGAGAGCAGACCAGAAGAAGGAACTGTTCTTAATTTGGCCAGATAATCTACATATTCCTGCTACCCGCCACGCTTGGGCATAGCGAAACAGTTCATCTCCAAATGTCACAAAAGCCTGACAAAAGTTTGCTTTGTGTGGTTAGTATTTTCTTAGTCAGTCACGTGTGCTACACCAACTGCAGTAAACTTACTCAGTATGTTTCTGGGCGCTGAAAACAGGCTCAGCCCAGTGGGTTTAATCTGTTACCCAAAACCCTGGCAGGGACTTTATGCTCAGAGCAGGGTTGATTTACAGTAGGGGGAAAAAATAGAAGGGAGAAATATTAAAATAAAGTGCAATCATGTTTCTATTTAAAAGTGGTTACTGCCAGCAGTATTGCAAAATAATGCTGGCCAGCGACCAGAAAGCTGCACCTGCAAAGATTCCAGCTGTGGAACTCTGGAACCCTCACTGTGATTGCTCAATAACTCTCCTATTTAGCACCAATGGCAAAAATTTGGCAAATCTTATATATCCACAAATAGACACATGCACACTCATACTCTTACACACTGGCAAACTGCTTAGCCCTTGTGTAATTAAGACACTCTGTTTAGGATGGTCAAGATGGTATCCTTCTTTAATAACTACTTTTAGAAAGTATTTTTTCCTTTATTCTCTGAATTGAAATTATACACAGGTTTATATCCAGCCATACTGAGCTCCTCCTAAATCAAGTGTCGTTGTATTATGCATGTGCCTTTATTTCTTCAGTTTAACATCTGTACACCTCAAGGAGAAAGAGCTTGTCTACCTTTAGGAATAGCCATTAAAAAGTGAAAGTTTCGGGGGCCAGCCTGGTGGCATAGTGATTAAGTTTGTGTGCTCTGCTTCAGCAGAGATTGGTGGGTTCAGATCCTAGGCACAGACCTAAATATGGCTCATCAAGCCATGCTGTGGCAGTGTCCCACATACAAAATTGGGGAAGATTGGCACAGATCTTAGCTCAGCAACAATCTTCCTCACAAGAAAAAAAATGTAGGTTTGGGATTCATTTATGTAGTACCCCTTTCTGAGGACATCCTGGTGCACAAGGTGGCAACAGTAATAATTCCATAACATTTAGTAAACCTGTGGCAAATTGAAGAGCTCACTTTAGTGTCTATATTGGAATAATAGAATGAGTACTGGAGTATGAAGACCAGATGGTGAGCATCAGCCCCACCACTCAACAGCTGCCTGCTTGCCCGCCCTTGGACAAGACACTCTCTGTACCTCAGCTTGCTCATCTGCACAACGGGAATTGAAGACCTGTGCTGCCTGGTTCCTAGGATTGCTGTGGAAAATCTAATGGAAATAGACATGATGGGAGTGAGAACTACTCAGCACCTCATGGATGCTATCCAAGTCACTCAACTGAAACAGGAACTTATTTAAAACCTCATGAAAGCAACTGGGAAAGGGGGAATGTGTAGGCTTCCATTTCCTACATTTTTCCATTTCCTACATTCCTTTCCATTTTTCTTCCTTATAAGAACCTATCTTGTTCACTTATGAAATCGAGTATTTTCTCTTCCCAACAAACATTCTCAAAATATTCTACAGCATAGTTATGAAATAAAAGATACTAATGAAGGATTAAATTTTGTCTTTATAAACATACATTCCATTTGGTAACTTAGATGTCACTTAAAAGTCAATGACTGGTAGGAGAGAAGGTGCAGGGAGCATGTGTTTGTAGGGTCTCTAAGACTTTCCATGAACAGGACTAGAAGGAAACTAGGCAGAAGGGAGGGAACTTAAAAAGACAAAGAACAGGAAAAATAGAAGAGAAAGACTGAGCTTGATTTGGATTTCTCTAAATCATTGTTTCTTCCTCTAAAGCTCTTCTGACAAATGAGATCAACCATTTTAAATATTTGTACTTCTTTTCTTAATGTTATATCTTCCAATAGAAAAAAGAGGCCAGGTAAATAACTAATTTTAATGAAATGTGCTAAGTGCAGTGACAGAAAACTACAAAGCAGACATACTTAACACAGCTCTTAAGGATCAGGAAAGCCTTCTTAAACAGGAAGTTCTTAAAACAATACCCTTTCCAGTTGGAACCAACTCTTATTTTCTCTAATAAACTTTGTAAAAACATCCTCCATGCTTCATGTAAAACTTTGTCCATGCCCAGCACCAAAGGAGAGGCTAAGGGGCCTCCATCTTGCTTGTCATTGCAGAAAATGTATTTTAGTGATCCACAATGCCATGGAGGAAAGCCATTTAAAATTAAGAAAAGGGTACACCTAATGCCTGAGCAGAAATCAGAGAAGATCTGAAATATATATCCAAGCTTCTAGTCTTGAGTCAGATAATGACTACAGCCTTGGTCAAGTTTATTTAAACTTCTGTGCCTCCATTTACCCAAGAGCAGAATTATCTCAGTAATTTCTACTGTATGGGATTGGTCTGAGAATTAATTAGTGTTTTAATGTGTTCTGAAACTCTAGAATAGAAAGTACTTCTTTTAAGTAGACAAATCCTTTCTTTAATAATCCCCCATGTCTCCAAGATCTTCTCCTGATGGTTATTTTCATCTCTGTTTTCTTTGCAAACCTACAGGTGAGTAGACCAAAAAATACACATCTGGAGATAGCAAGCCCAGATACACGCACAGTGAGTTCATAGATATTTGCATCAACGGATGCTGGATGATGAACTCTGAAAGAACACGAAAGACCTCAGGTCTCTATTCTGTATGCAGCCTCTTTGCTATGCAATGAACTGGGCCACCACTTTCAAATCGGCAATCTAGGTGTCTTATCTCAGAAAGGAATTCCTCAGAAACTCACCAGTAAAGCAGTTGGTTTGACCCTGGTTCCTGCACAGTAATTTGTTCCTTGGTACTGTACCATAATCAGAATTTAATGTTGCAAGGACAACAAGAAAATCATCTAGAAAAGAATTAAAATTTGGTTCTGATTTTCCCACTAGCATTCAATTCGTTTGAAAATATAGGAGACTTCTCTATGTGCTCAGCCTGCTAACACATAACTGAGATCCCAGGGAGTGAAATCCTGACAGTTACTATTAAGGTAAAAATGGGGTTACAGAATTCGTTTTCAAAGTTTCTTTCCACTTTATTTTTTAAAAAAATTAAATCAGCACTAGCAAATTTAATGACAAGGCTACCCTGCTGAGTTGGGAGCCCAGAAAGCTATTGTCTCGCTGGTCTATGTATCCTACTCTGCTCTAATGTTTCCTATAATGCAACTAATAACCAACCATCAGCAATAAATGCCTTGTCATCTCATTGTTGCACACAGCAATAGCTGGAGCAGTGATACTGACAAATGAACCTGCGTAATCACTTTGGATTTCTTTGTTACATCTCACAGTGTGAAGATGGCTTCTGCTCAGCACGTCCCCAAAAAACAAACAAGCGCTATTGCTGTCTCCTCCATCAATCTCTCCTTATTGTTGTCATTCAAACCCCGTGCTGCCCTCACTACCACTCATCTTCTCAGAAAAGTAACATGTCCCAGATCTTTGAGTGTAGACCTTTGATATTCCTCCCCCATTGTTCCTTTGCCAACTGTATCTCTAAGAAAGAAATGGAAATCCAGAGAGTGCGGGATAGAAAGAATGCGAACTTTCTCTACTTTCCAGGCTGTTTTCCTCAGGAAAAAAAAAAATAAGCTCATTAAAATCCAGTTGAGTCTGACATTTTCCCTTTTACCTTTTCAATCTTTTTATAGTTTCAAATCATTAACTATCAGCGTGAAGCTCAAAGGTAGCTCTCGCCATCTATGAAATGGTGACACATTTGACAATAATGCTTTTGAAGAGCCTGTCACATTCTCTCCCCAAACAAGTCTCATTAATGCTCAAACTGTCTTTCCTTCTCTCTGCTTCTTTTCTCCTGATTCCTCTCTAATTAGCTTGTTTTTTTATGTTCCCTTGTTCCACAGTTTGAGCTTAAAAAAAACAGGAGGTAGATGTCATTTCCATGAACCCCAAGGCCAAGTTAATCAGCAGAATTAATGACTCTATTACCCATTAGACCAGGGGCCGTGGTGCTTAACTCCAAACACCCAGTGCTCGCCTTTTACCATACTTCTTCATTTTGCTCTGACAAATGTAAACTTTTGCTCTCTCAGAGCAAACTCTGAGGTTCAACCTCTTTGTACAGCATTCCCTTTCCCCTTCAGGGTGTGAATTACGAGGAGAGGTTAAAAACGTAGCTACCTCTGTCTGCAGGTCCATGCGGAGAAAGTATCATGCCATTAAAGGAGGAAGGATAAAAGGAAGTCTCAGGGAAGCCTGGAAAAGAGTCATAACCTAGCGTTCCCTGTGCTATTCTCCACAATCAATAATTCCTTCCTGTAGAACATTGCATAGTTGCAGCCTCGCAAAAAATGCCTCAGTATTTTTAAAACTCAGACTGCGGAATTAAAAGATGTATGGAAATTTAAACCCGTAGACAAGTTAATTTGATCAATTTTAACAAACGAGCATGATTGTAGGTTGAGTAATTTTTGAAACTCATTTTCAACGGATGAAGGGACAAATAGTTCAAACAGTTGTTTTGTCTTTGAACAAGGATTGAGAAATAGTATCCTTTCATTCTAAAAGCCAACACTAACACAAAATCAATTGAACATTTTGTATATATTCAAAATACTATATCTTAGAAGCATCTACCTGGAACCTGTCAGAAAAATAGGAGAGTTTTTATCTTTCAGAACTCAACAAAAACAGACCCCATAGAATTTCCCAGTTTAATTTTTAATGATATTGCTATCAATAAAAAGATAAAGAAGATTAATATAGATTTATCTGGGCACTCAGGCTTCCACAGAGTAAAAATACATTTCAGAAAAAATACTTTCTTCCATTTTTATTCAGTTATAACTCCACTCTCACCTAATGTAAAAAGCTTTTTGGTATCATTTGGTGGGTTATCTTTGCCTAAAGAGATTATTATCAGAACTTATTTTTAGGTGAAAATCCTGACTTAGTTGGGTTTGAAGTATCTTGAGCCAAAAATGAACGCCTGTACTTATGCCTTCCAGTCTTTCCTTGTCCTTCACTCTCAATTTAGCCTACAAAATATACCTGAAAGAAAATTGGCAAAAATGATAATCTTAACATTGACTTTATTCCTTTGCCACATCTAGTCATAGAGACAATACCATTCTTGTTAAGTGGTATTTTTTTCTTTCGTTATGAAGAGAAATCCTCAGGGCATTGAAAAAAATTAAGTCAATAGCAGAACTCAAACTTTCAAGAAAAAAGATTAGGAAAAAAAAGTGACACTTCAATGGTTATTAATGAGCATTTTGTGTTACAAAAGGGCATTTGCAATACTTGGAAACCAAAGGAAGAATATTTGCAATGCTTAGAAAATATCACATTTATCATAGCTATCTTCAAACAGCGTTGAAAATATAAGCCATACAACTTGTCTTTGATGTGTAGATAGTCAGCAGGTGTGAAATAAAAGAAAACACATCATAAAAATAAACAATAAAGTTTACTCACATAACAAAGGGGCCCCAAACACTTTGTTCTAAGAATCAATGTAGTTCAATGATCTTTGTCCCAAATCGGAAACTCAGGGAATAAGAATTCTAGTTCCAGCCTGCCAACCTGCCAACCCTTTATGGGAAAGCAAGGGGTGGAGGTGGGCAGTGCAAATTTTATCAACTTACTTGCCTTATCTCTATACAAAGAACACTAATAATAGTATAATGTGAAACTATATTACAAGTAAATGAAAAATAGCACATAAAAATCATTACAAATATTCCTACCATGCCAAAGAGAAATTAACTCCCAAGACATCATTCAAAAATTTACACACACATTGAGAGTTGTATTTGTGTTAGTGTATGTGTTAATCCTTTAAATACTCATTAATCCAGATCAACACTCATTTTATCCCATATCTTCTTTCGTTTGCCTTTGTACAGGTGATACAAGATAATAGACGTTAGGGGATTTTTGAAATGTCTTTGTGTTATGTTCTTCTCCTTACTGTTCTCATAACATCCTCCAGTTATCTTGTTGTAGCATTTATCTCATTTGTCTCTCTCTCTGCCCCACGGGGAAGGAACGAGCAAGAACTGTGTAGTATTTTCAGCACCCAATAGAGCGTCTGACCTATAGTTAGCGTGAACAATTTATAGAAAACACAAGTGAGAGAAAACTGAGTTGATTAACTTAAGCTTAAATTATCAGTTATAAGCTTCATTTTCCTTATAGAGCCATCCACAATTACCTCCAGATTACTTAAAAAACTAAGACACATCTCAGAATGTATAAAAGTATGGAGACATTTTCATATTAGTTTCAGATGAGTGAAGCTGCTGGGAAAAGTACAAGCTCAAGTCAGACATATCATTTTGCTGGTTACTTTTTTATCCTTGACTCCTTTTAATATTTAAAATGTTAATAATGCAAACAAATAAAAGAAAATATTCAAATATCTACCCTTTCATGTTCATTTCAGGATTATTCACAATAGTCAAGATATGAAACAACCTAAGTGTCCATTGATGGGTGAACTGGTAAAGGAAATATGGTGTGTAGATATATATATGTATGTATATATATATACATGCGCACACACACACAATGGAACATTATTCAGCCTTAAAAAAGAAGGAGATCTTGTCTTTTGAAACAACATGAATGAACCTGGAGGATATTATGCTAAGTGAAACAAGCCAGACACAGAAAGAAAAAAAAGTGCATGATCTCATTTACATGTGGAATCTATAAAAACATCCAATACAGAGAAGCAGAGAGTAGAACAGTGGTTACCAGGGGTAGGGAGGTGGAGGAAATGGGGAGATGTTTGTCAAAGGGTACAAAGTTGCAGTTATGCAGGATGAATAAGTCTAGAGAACTAATGTACAGCATGATGACTGCAGTTAGTAATATTGTATCGAATGCTGGAAATTTGTTAAAAAGTAGATTTCAGGTGCTCTCATAAAAAAAGAAAATGGTATCTACTTGAGAAGGTACGTTAACTTGACTGTATTAATCATTTCACTATGTATTTCAAATCAGCATGTTGTACACCCTAAATATATACAATTTTATCTTTAAAAAGAAAATATTCAACATTTTTAATTAGGATTTTTCCCAATTTCCAGAAGAAAAAAGTTTATTACTCAAACTCACTTCACCCTACTTGGGAGAGGAATGTTCTCAATCCTGACTATATATTAGGATCATTTGGAGTACTTTAAAAAATATTGCTGTCCAGGACCCACCCCAGAGATTCTAATGTAATTAGTCTGGTTTGGGGCCCAGGCATTGCCATTCTAATGTGCAGATGGGGTTGAGAAGAGCTGTCCTAAAAAAGATGATGAGCAGGAGTCTCAATTAAGAAATAACATCTTTCATTGGGTTCATTCCTAAAGACATTCAGTGGCTTTGGGGAGTCAGCATCTTCTTTCATGAGCGACGTTCACCTTCTCTAGTTTGGTGCTTACGACATGTACGGACTCCATGGATAATACCCAAGACCACAATAATGCTGAGAGGCGCTAACGAATTCAGATCCACAACATAATTTCTACCACTGGCAGACGATGGCATCAATTTCTCATTTTTAAACCTGGCTAGGCATGAGAATCATCTGAGGAACTTCTTAGAAATGCAGATTCAAAGGCAGCACAAGGGACTAACCAAATCAAGAGTCTCTGGTGGTAAAGCTCTGTTATGCATTTTTGTCAAACTACCAAAGGGATACTTACATATTTACCTTATTAAAATTGTTAGACCTGCATAGACAAAGGCATGAGCACATCATAAATACATAGAAACATCTATTTCATTCTGAAAACAAATCCTTTCTATGGTACGGTAGAAAGACTGTAGTCTTTGCATTCTGACACATCTCCATTAGAATTCTAGTCCCACTGTGACTAAGTCGTGTGCCCAGGAGTAAGTTACCTAAAGCCTCTTGCAGCTAAGAAAATAAGGATATCAAGAATATGTCCCTCAAAGGTCGCCATGAACTGTCCAGCAGTGTAGAGCACAGTATAGATGACCAATACATGTTTGCTCCTTTCTCTCCCTCCATCCTATGTAATGTGACCAGTGGAAAAAGATGAAAGGAAATAGGTAAAATAGAAAGAAAGGCTGCCATACAAAAAAAAGACATAAGATATCAAGAACATGTGAATCATTTCCTTTAAATCTAAAAAATCCCCAATAATTAAAGGCTAAGAATCTCAATACTAAATTTCTCTGAGATTCAAACTATTTACGGATTGAAGGATTTTCTGAAATATTTTGCTGAACTCATGGCATAGCTACATTTAGTTGATTTTGGTTAAGGGCTTGGAAAAAATTCAGAAACTATCATTCGTAAGAAATTGATGAAGGCAAAAAGGATTCCATTTGAAATTGCGGGTGTGGATTATGAAAAAGAAAGATACAGTAAAATCAGGTCTTTCTACCTTCTAGTTCTCTAAGTAGTTCACTCTTCTCAGAGGAAAGAACTTCTATTCCTTTATTTATCAATAATATCAAAAGTGAACTGACCTATGAAGCATCTCCTAAAAATCCTCTTCTAAATAAGATTAATTCAATTCAACAAATATTTATTAACCAACCATATGTTTTGGCCCTATAAATGCCAAAAACATCCTTTCTGTATTTCTGGATTACCCAGAATATGGCTCTACTATCGCACTTTCACACCATTTGTAAATGTCTATTTCCTCACTTCTCTCCCCTTCTAGACAGTGTGTTCCTCCAAGACAGAAACCAGAGAATATTCGTCTTTGAATTCTTCTTGCTCAACACAGTGCCTGACACAAAGTGGTTTTGGAAAAAAAAATTGGAAGGAGGAGTACTAATGTTATCTAACAACGAGGTATTGTGTACTCAAATTATATGTAGTTATATATCAAGCATTGGACAAAGACCAATCCCATTCATAAGACAAAAAAAAAAAAAATCTAAATAAAATATTAGCAAGTTGAATCTAGCAGTACATTAAAAGAATAACTAACGAATCATTACTAAGAGGTGATCATGTCAGGAATAAAACAATGGTTCATTATTAGAAAATGTATCAAGAAAATTCACCATATTAAAAGATCAATGGAAAAATACAATATTATTATCTTGTGGCTGCTAAGAAGGCATTTGCTAGAAAGATATTCCCATAACATGATAAAAATTTAAACTCAAAGTAAATGCCAGCTTCAGCGTTAATAGTGAATCTCCAGAATCATTCATATGAAAGTCAAGAACAATACCAAATAGTGATTTCTGTTATTAACTCCATTATTTAGCATTTTTATGTACATGTACAATTGAAAATTTTTTAAAGACATAATTATGGGGAAGGAGAAAGACAAAATGACCATTGTTTTAAAAACGATATATTTGTATACCTGAAAGAAGCAAAACATGCAACTGAAAATAATTAGGAAATTAGGATTTTGATAAAATGATCAGTTAGAAATATAATATGTAGTCCTAATTCTCCCAAGAAGCTTAACTACATTAACTACATTGGCTGCAGGATTTCTTGCCCCAAAATCAACCCTGAGGAAGTATAAAGGAAAATACAAAAACTAAAATAAATAAATAAAGAGAAAGAGAATGGAGAAAAATGAAATTCCAGGTGGGAAGGAGTAAAATTTTGAAATGGTGTTGCATTGGCTGGGGTGGAGTGGGAAAGAAGCAGATAGATTTGACTTGAGGCAGGAGTTTGCTATGCCTGGCCATGGGAGATAGGATAAAAAAGAAATCTTGTCATTCTTCTTTTCGTTCTCCTATACCAGTGGTTCTTCAAGTGCTGTCCCAGGGCCAAGAGCATCAGTATCACTTAAGAACTTGTTAGAAAAAAAATATTTGTGTCCAACCCCTGGCCTGCTAAATCAGAAATTCTGGGAGTGAGGCTCAGTAATCTATGTATCAAAAAGTCCTTCCTGTCATTCTGATGGATACTAAAGCTTGAGAACCACTGTCCCCCCAGTCCTGCTTCTCCCTGGGAGCAAAAGGCAAAACACTAAGCTGAGGAGTTATTTTATGATGCAAAGAGTTATTGCCCATGGTTTCCAGGTACCAGAGGTTCTCCATTCTTGGGCTCATCTATGCTCCACCCTTGAGTTCATTGGCACAGCCTGCATTCTTGGCTCCCTCTATGTGCTTCTTTTGACAGAGTACCAAATACCCTAGGAGAAAAATGAATTCACAGGCCAAAGTAACAAGGCATTAAGGGATCTTAATTATTTTGCAAAAACAAAATACGCTGGATAACAAATTCCATCAGAAGCAAAAATATTACAACAGGCAAATCAAGAATTTAAAACTAGCCACCTTATTATACTAAGTAACATAAGAGAAAACAGCAATATGAAACAAAAACAAGAAAATATAAAAAAGAACTACACATCAATCTTAGTCATAAAAATATAATTGTTAAAATAAAGAACATAATCGATAAGATACACAGCAGAATGGAGACAACTGAGGAATAAATTAGTAAATTTAGATAAGCTCCCAGAAAGAAGAAGCAAAGACAAAAACAGAAAAATAGAAAAGAAAAAGTAAGACCTATGGAGGATAGAGGAAGAAATGGTAATACTGAAATCATCAGAGAGCCAGAAAGCGAGAGAGAGGCAAACATGGAAAGGCGGCTAGATCAGCAGAAATAAGAAAGATAAATTTCCTGGAAAGAATTCAGATTGAAAAGGCCCATAGACTTCTTCCACTCATAATGGAGTAACAAGGACTACATTTCCTCTCTCATCTTAAACAACGAAAAAAACAGGTAAAATATATGAAACAGTCTTCAGACATTGGCAAACAAGCAGTGAAAGACAGTGATTCCTGAGAGAAGGGAAACAAACACAGTTTGCCCTGTGATTGCCCCAACTTACTGCCAGAAAGAGTTTCTAGGGCACAGCACAGGGAGGTTGAACCCAAAAAGATTTTGGCAGTCTCCCTAAGTTAAGGAGATGGAGTTGACAATTCAGGGACATCAAGGAGACTAAAATTTGTGAGACAGAGTATCATAGAAGAAGAGACACACAGAGAGCAAGTCCTGAAGATCTGCAAGGGGTTCCCTTGAGTCTTCATGTGAGCAGTGATCAAGGTATGAGTGTGAGGAAACTACCTGAGGCTAGGGAAGGGACTACAAGAAAAATATCAGAGGACACAACCTCTGTTACTCAGGCAGGGCTGGGAATATTCACATTCCCCACAGCCAGTGTAGAAAACTTTGTAATACACGGAGCATCAAGTTGACTACTCAGACTGTACTGCTTCAGTAGAGGTACTAAATAAGCCCTAAACTAATGTTTGCTTTGATCCTGTAGTATAATAAGAAATACATATCTGGCACTAAGCTTCAAAACCTTTGGAATTTCCTGAGTGATAGTGTTATGCTAATGAGGTGACTCATTGGGGGAGGGCCTAAATAGCTTCAAGATGGAGGATGGCCACTAGAAGAACCAAGCAGGTGATTAGAGGGTTGTAATTTTCAGCTGTCTGACCTCTGGGGGGTGGAGGGGAACTAGCAATTGAGTTCTGTCACAGGGTCAATGATTTAATCAATCTTGCCTAAGTAATGAAACCCCCATAAAAATTCTTGGACACTGAGGCTCAAGGGAGCTTCCTGCTGGGAGGGTAACAGCACCCCACTTCCGTGAGGAGAGGGCATGGAAGCTCTGCACTTTCTACTCTTCCCATCTTGCCCTATGTCTCTTCTATTTAGCTGTTTCTGAATTGTAGCCTTATAATAGTAAGTATATCACCTTCCTGAGTCCTGTAAATTGTTCCAGGGAATTATCAAACAGGGGGTTGGGCTTTGGGAATCCCCAAATTTGGAGCCCGGTAGAGCAGAAGCACAAGTAGCCTGGAGGTCCCCCCCCTTATGGCATGTAAAGAAGCATGAAAATACAACACATAATGATGTGAAAAACAAAATCATAGAAAAAAAAACAGAAATGGCACAGTAAGAGAATAAGTAGAAAAGATAATTAAACTGCAATTATAAATATACTCCGTCTGTTTAAGAAGGTAGAGAAAAGCACTGGTACTTAAAGAGAAATATGGAAAATATAAAAATGAAGCAAAACAAACTTATAGAGATGAAAAAATACAATGTCTGAGATGAAAAATATATTGGATGGAATTAACATCAAATTAGACACTGCAGAAGAAAACATCAGTGAACTTGAAGACATAGCAATAAAAACTACCTAAAATGAAACAAAGAGAGAAAAAGATGGAAGAAAATGATGAAAACATCTAGGAACTGGAAGACAACCTCAATTTTCCCAATATAAATTTAAAAAATGGAGTCCCAGAAAGATAATAAAGAAGGAGGAAACAAAAGAGTTTTGAAAAATAATGGCCAAATACTCTCCAAATTTGATGAAAACTATACACTCACAGTTTCAAGAATCTCAATAAACCCCCAAGCACAAGGAAGATGAAGAAAATGACATGAATGTGCATTATAAATAAATTTCATCAAAACAGTGTAAAAGAAAATCTTAAAGGCATCCTGGTGCCACAACTAGAAGGACCCACAACTAAAAAATATACAACTATGTACTGAGGGGATTTGGGGAGAAAAAGCAGAAAAAAAAAAAAGATTGGCAACAGTTGTTAGCTCAGGTGCCAATCTTTAAAAAAAAAAAAGCATGCTGAGGGGCAAAAGGTGTATTAATTATGGAGGAAAAAATAAGACTGACAGCAGACTTATCACAAACAATGCAAGCCAGAACATAGTGGAACAACAACTTTAAGGTACTGAAATTAAACTATTATCAAGCTGGAATCCTATGCCCAGATAAAATATCGTTCAAAATCAAAGGCAAAATAACAACAATTTCATACATACAAAATCTAAGAAAATGCATGGCTAGCAGATCAGCACTATACAAAATGATAAAAGAAGTCCTTCAAACAAAATGAAAATAATACCACGATGAAACCTGGATCTAAGCAAAAGAATGGAAAACACCGGAAACAGTAAATACATAGCTGGATATAAAATATATTTTTTTTAAATCAGCTTAAAAGATAATCATTTAAAGCAAAAACGATAAAATGTATTGTGAGTTCATTACATACATAGAAATAAAATCTATGACAAAATTAGCAAAAAGGCCAGGAGAGGTGAGTAGAAATATACTGTTATAAGATTCTTATACAATATATGAGTTGGAATAATTCTAACATGCATTTTTTGAAGAAACTGACAAGCTGATTCTAAAATTTATATGGAAATGCAAAGGTCTTGGAATGATTTTTAAAAGAAGAACAAAGAGGATTTATATTATCTGATTTCAAGACACTATAAAGCTACAGTAATCAAGACAGTGTAGTTGTTATAGACATATAGATCAATGGAGGAGAATAGAGTCCAGAAACAGATCCACACATACATGGTCAATTGATTTTTGACAAAGTTCCAAGGCCATTTAACGGGAAAAGAATGCAATGGTGCTAAAATATTCAACAAATGGTTCTAAAACAATTCATTAAATAGCTACATGCAAAAAAGAAATGAAACTTGATTTTTACAACATATATAAAATAAATTCAGATAAGAACATATAACTAAACGTAAGAGCTAAAACTATAAAACTTACAGAATATAACACAGATAACGTTATAGACTTTGTGCTTGGCAAAGACTTTTTAAGTAGGACATCAAAAATCAAAATTAAGAAAAGGAAAAAATTGATAAACTGGACTTAAAATTAAAGTCGTTTGCTCTTCGAAGAACAGTGTAGTGGAAATGGAAAGGCATGGCACAGACTGGGAGAAAATATTTGTAACGTCTATATCCAACAAAGAATCTGTATCTAGGATATATTTTGATGTTATATAAAATAATAGGAAGACAAACAATTCAATAAAAACTAGACAAAATATTTGAATAAACTCTTCACCAAAGAAGATATACAGATAGCAAAAATGCACAAAAAGATGCTTAAAATTGTTATTCATTAGGAACATACAAATTAAAGCAACAATGAGATAACACTACACATCCACTAGAAATACTGAAATTTAAAGGTCCAACCATATCAGAATAAACTTAAAATGTTTTTTGGCATAAAAACCAAACAACATTAAACAAAAAGACTGATAAATTGACTACATAAAATAAAACACTTCTTTACAATGGAAAAATAAAACACTATAAACATATTTGGAAAACAATATCAACCAAGGAAATAATATTTACAAAACCTTTGATGATGGGTTACCAGCCTTAATTTGCAAATAATTCTTAAAAATTATTTTTTAAAATTCAAAAGCACATAAACTGGCAAGTCTTCAAAGAAAAAAGAAAGTGATCAATAATAATATAAAAAGAAGCTCTTTCTCATTTATTATCAAAGAAATAAAAAAGCAAGCAGATAACATATTAATAAATTGGCAAAATGATTCGGAAGCCTGCAATACTTTATCAAAGGACATAACAGAAGAAAAGTGTGAATAAATAAATGAATAAATATTCTCTTGAATAGAATTGCATTATAAAAACAAATTTTTCTGAATTGTCAAATATTAAATTCAATTAAAATATTACAGAAATTTATTCAAGTGCCTATTCAAAATTCCAATTAAATAATTTGAAAACTTGGCAAAATAAAGCACAAAAATATTTCCAATTGTTGTACAATAAAGCCATTGAGGCGATAAGCTGGTACTTGGGTAGAAAAATATTGCCAATTATTTAGGATGATAAACTATTCATTTGGAGGAAAAAAATAATAATGAGGGACATCATCTCGTTTATTTAAAGAGTAAAATGAAGCCATAAAATTTCTAACTAAAATTTAGAAAGTTTTTTGCTTTAAATATTCATACAGTGGGGAAAATCTTTTAGCATACCATAAAAACACAGAAACATAAAACAAGAACACTGATAAATTGATCCCTTAAAACTAAAAACTTCATTATAAGAGAAAAATACAGCATATTGAACATATTTTTTAAATAACAATACAAACTGAGAGGTAACATTCATAAAGCATATGACAGAAGATTATCTTCCTCAAAAAAATTTTTTAGAATTAAAAAAAGTTATGCCAATCAGGGGCAATTACTCAAAGGAAAATTTTAAAACATGGTCAGCAGTCATGAAGAGTTGTTCTCTCTAACTTATAATCAAAGAGACACAAATTAAAGCAACCATATATCATACTAGTAGATTGGCAGAGGTGAAAAATATGAAAATCTATATTGAAAAAGAAATAGAAAATCAGGCACTTATGACTTGTTCATGAGAATCACAATTCATATGCCCTCTCTAGAGATCATTTTGGCAGGCACCTAAGAAGGAAGAAAAGGAGAAAGGAAGAAGGATGTAGGGGAAGGAGTGAGGGAGGGAGGAAAGAAAGAGAGAAAGGAAACAGAAGAAATAAATCTTCTTTCTCTCTTAAGTGTTATTTAATCAAATTATGGGATAAAATGGGCAATATCTCACAACTGTTAAAAATAATATGGAATCTTTCTTATCATGAATAAATGCTCGAAATCAGTATAAATACATATGTTATACACAAGTTATATAAAGCACCATATATATAGTATAATCCCAATTACATAAGATAGGTGTGTAGGCACATGGGTGTGTGTGTACACATTCATAGATATCTAAAAGAATTTTCGGCAATGTATTAACAGTAGTTATCCCTTGATGAAAGAATTCCATGTGTTTATTTTATGTTAATCTTTGTACTTTTCTAACAGTCTGAGTTTTTAAAATAATGAGCATGTTTCAGTTTAAAAGTAATAAAGCTATATTTTAGATGTGACTCATCCAATAAGATGAGAGGATTGTTTACTAGTAATGTGGTACTTGATTCAACTTAAGATCACATGTACAAAGTTACTTAAAAACACGTCATCTTTGAACAATTCTTCTATTAAGTTCAGTTTCTTTAATCCACTCCCTCTTCACTTCAGAGAAGAAACAGAAAGCAGGAAGCATTTGATAAAACTCCAAATATGAAACCATTATTTCATTTTCTTTTTAGTGTTTTTACTAACTGAATTTCATTTTCGGTCAACATCCTTTTTGATATTTAGGAAGAGACGAAGTAGAAGGTAAAGTTAGTTATGTCATCAACATGTTTCAAGTATCCACTAGTATCCAAGCAAAGCAAAGCGCTAGTTATGGCATGCAAAGGAAAGGAAAGGGGCAGAAAGAAGCAAGACAATGAACATTTATCATGAGTAGGTGGAATGGAAAACCATGAGAGATTCTAAGAGTAGAGGTAAAAACAGAAGACGATTGAAAATTCAAAAGCAAGAACTACAGTATAGGATAGATTTGAAGGAGTAATCCAAAAGAATAATTTAAATAAAGTAAAACATTTATAAATCAGTGCTCATAGCCAGTATTTATTCATTCATCCTTTTGGTCCAGATCCAATTAGGTATTATCTCTAGGTGCAATATTTGTCACTGAGATGAACATTAAAATTAAATATTTCTTGATTCCTTAATACTATCAGTCTTGTTCCAACTATGACCCAGGTTTGTTTCCATCAGAAAGTGCTATATGATGTCTAATCCTAATCTCCCTTAAATGCAAGAAACATCATCATAGGGATCTTATTCTCATTTCTAGTGCCAATTCTAGGAGGGTGGCTGTCTTTTTACATTAGTGTCTGGCCATAGCATACGCTTTAAATATTAAGGTTAATCTGGATTATTTTCACTTTAAGGTAAATTTAACCAGTATGGCAGATAATGACTATCCTAAACATCAGACACTTCAAAAATAGACATTCTATATGACCATCATTTAAAATGCCTAAAACTTTCACCCAGCCATTCTAATTCTAGAAATTTCCACTAAGAAATCATTGTATAGGTGTATAAAGACTTATTTACAAATTCTAGTGCAAGATTGTTTTCAACAGGGAAAAACAAAAGATATGAAAGCATGCTAAATATCTAAACAATATGAGGCCAGATAAAGAAATTTGGGTACAGACATTCTATGCAGTCATTAAAATGCTTCAAAGTTATGTTTCTTTAAAATGTCCATTTTCAGAACCAACCTGTGTAGTAGTGGCTGTCATCACTAGGGTAAAGAAGTTCCATAGCTCCCTTTATGTTTATGCTTTTAAAATGTTTGACAATCACAAGCCGACATCCATTCTATATTACACGTAGGAAGGGCTGAATTGTGTGGCTGGTATTTATAATTGTCACTTGAATGCCATCCTCAAATCGACTACACATGATGGCTTGAGTTATCTTCACTGTGCAAGTCCTATTGCCTTGTGCCTCCTTCATTTTGAGTTTTGATCTAAGAATATTTCCCTGGGCCATCTATCCAGGTTGGTCACATTGTGTAATCAACCATAAATGACCTCAGACTGGTCCATTTTTTAAAGTAAGTTTGAGAGATGTTTGGGTATATCTTAATATAGGAAAAACTGTGTGTGTGATTCAAGCTGTCATATTGAGATGTCTGCTCATAAAGAGAACATGTATGGAGTGGTCTTGATGTTATTCCAAAGGGCTGTCATCACATTATCTAGGTCACACTACAAGCAACGTACTTAGAAATTATTCACTCCAAGGTTTTGGATATAGAAGATATTTTGATCTGAAATTGATCATAATACTAAAAAAAGTAAAGTGGAATTGCATATGCCACATTATTGGGCATGATCCAAAACAGATATATTTTTCTCTATCATGGAAAGTAACTAAGAAAGCCTTAGTTAGGAATTCATAATTACTTTGTAAGGTCAGAGATGATCTTGATTATGACCAGCTTCTTTTTAAAGAATTAATCCCATCATAAACCTCTGCTGCAAATTTTTCAGCCAATTATTTGGAACACAAATTTTCAGACAATCTAGTTTCTGGCAGTAATGTTGCATTTACTTAGTTTGGTTCAAGGATTCAGTTTTACCCTTGCCACTTCTCGTTCAAGCAACTAGTCAAATTACAACAAAAGCACAGATGCGGTGATACGCTCTAGTGAACTATTAAAAGAGATTTGCCTAGTTCCTCTGTCATCCACGTTCAACACTGTTAATCGAAAGCTATTTTAAGTCTTACCTTGAGTGATTCCAGCCTTATTTGTGAGAGAACAATACAGAAGCAGAATACCTGGATTTGAATACAACTTACTCATATTTGGCCCTTGAGACTCAGTTTCCCCATCTGTGAAACTGAGATAAGGTCTACCTCAGAGAACAGTCATAGGGATTAAATGAGAATGTGCTGAATAAACCATAAAAATGATGTTATAATGCATTATTATTTCTATTTTGTCACATACCTTTGGATAGGTATGGCATTGGTGGTCAAAACTCAGCAGAACTGTTAAAAGCATCTCTTCTACAGTCGTGTGGCCTAGTTCTGCTGCCTCCATATATCATCATTTCAGCTATCTATTATTGCATAAAAATTAAGCCAAACTTAGTGATTTATACAACAACTGTTTCATTTGTTCACAATTCTATGGGTCAATATTTTAAACTAAGCTCGGCTGGGAGGTTCTTCCGCTCCATGTATTGTCAGCTGAGATCATTCACTTGGCCGTATTCAGCTGGTGAGTAGGCTAAGCCAGGCACAGTGGGTAAGACCAGATATGGAGGATGAGGGAAGGTGGAGACCAGACGTCAAGGTCAACTTTTACATGTTTTACCTTGTGCAGCAGACATAGCTGATAACTAAGATGATACCTGGGGGCTCAATTATCTTGGAGATCTGAGTGCAAGTGCCTTGAACCTCCAATTTCACAGTCTATTGTCCTCAAAAGATCGCTGTAATTCCCAGGAAGCTTCCATTCTCTGGCCTCATTTGTATCCCTTCTCTTCTCCTGCTGTCTCTGCTGTGATCCGTGTCAACCTGGACATAAAACTCAACCCTTCCACTGATTTACACACACACGCACACAAATGCACACACATTTATTTACATCTTGTACAAGATTTCATAACGAAGATGAAGAAGAGTTTACATTTTAAAACAAATAGCTTTTATTGAGAACTTCAAACATCTCTTTTCTTAAAATATCTCTTGGCCTCCTTACCAATCACTATGGAATTTCGCTGTTCCTTCAAATTCATCTCCATTTCTATTTTCCTCTTTCCTTTTCATCTTTCTTACTGTTGGTTCAATTTCCTCCTCTTTCTTCTCTCTCCACTTCTTCAGGACAGATATAACACCACAGTTTTCTGAATTAGGAACAAATCAAATTTCTTCCATTCTGAGGTCTTGGCGCCAGCTGATGCCCAGGTTCCTGGCAGGAGTTAGGAAGGTGGAAAGAAGCATAGTCAAGGCTTTTATCCAAACAAAAACAGTGCTGCTCCAAAAAGAATTATGGTAAAAAAAAAAAAACTGTTGTTACTTTGAAACACTAAAATAAAGACCCCAGGGAGAGTATTTAAGGTAAGGGGGAGATATCATTCATTCAGTTGCAGTCATTTGAGTTTCAGGTGCCTTTAAGACACCTAAGAGGAGAGGCAAATACGGCAGTGTGGAGTTCTAGGTTTGAGCATACTTGAAGGTTTATAACATCAAATCCCAAGAAAACACCACCATCCTCCACAGGTTTGCGATCATTGCTGGCTCTTTATTTTAACTTGGAGGGCACTGTGAGTCCAAATCACAAATACAGATAACTCTGGCGCAGAAGTAGGTGGGTTCGCAAAGCTTGCAATCGCATTCACTGCTTGCAGTCTCATGAAAGGACATAGGCTTAAAGAAGAAATGATGTAGCAGGACATTCTTTTTCTCACCAAGTTCAGAGGCGTGGCTCTGTCTCTCTTCCCAAAGTCGGGGGCTCTCTTCTTTCTCACTTAGCTACATTCTCACCAAAGGTCTCACTAACACTTTTAGGTCTCCATTTAGCTCCGTGGAAAGTGGCACAGACAATGGCGGACTTGGTGAGTTGTCCTTTACTCAGCATCACATTACAGGAAGAAATTCCATCGTTCTCTTGGTGGTGTGCTACTTAAAGGGTGATTTTAATTACACTGAAAAATGTCAAACATTAGCGCAGAGGAGGGTCAGCCTGTAGGAAGAGCAGATGAGTCAGATTTATTATTCACTGAGCAGCAAGCTGGTAGCCCTTGTCTTAGAGAGGATTATAAAAAGAAAACCAAAAGTTCATATTATGTATAAAGCCACTATCATTTCTCCTTTTAGCAAAGGTGATCCATCCGTACCTCTCTGCAAAGCACACCATAAAACTCTTGCGGCCTCACAGAAGCATTTGTGAATAGAAAGGTCTAGAGAGAATTTTTCAAGCTCACCTTTAGAGTGTGACAGTCAATGGTGGTATTCTCTTAAATATCATTTCTCAGGCTTTTAAACCCATTTGTTTTAGAAATGAAGTATGATATAACTATTATAAGAATATTTAAATAAGAGCACTCCTTGTTCATCAAGACCCAAGATGCTGATGGTCTCCTTCTTCACAGATTGGTGGTG
Source organism: Equus przewalskii (assembly GCF_037783145.1). Taxonomy (NCBI): domain Eukaryota; kingdom Metazoa; phylum Chordata; class Mammalia; order Perissodactyla; family Equidae; genus Equus; species Equus przewalskii. The sequence goes on along the minus strand of NC_091849.1, from coordinate 17,721,529 downwards.
AAGGAAAACGAAACCATAACAATTTCTAAATCTTGGTTCAAGAAGCTGCTGGTCATGTCATTTGTCCCTCCCCCTTCCACCTATATTTGCCCTAGCTTAGAATCCACTTCTTCCTGGAGCCTTCCATGCGCCCAGCTGGGTGAGCTGCTCCTCCTCTATGCTTTTATATCACCCTGTCTTTTTATATCACCCTATACTTTTATCACACCCTGTACCTGTGCCCATAAAAGCCCCTGGTACACTTCTCTATAGTTACCCATTCACTTATCTATCTTCCCTACTAGATGTCCTCCTCCAAAACAAAGACTATGCTTTACCCACCATTGAATCCCCAGCACTTGGCATAGTGTCTAGCATAGGGCAGTTGTGCAATATTTGTTGGAGCAATTAATCATCTTTCAGTAGCATAATTCCATTAGAGCTTGGATACAACCTTGTGAAGGAGGTGGGGAAGCTGACATGGATTGAGTCAATGACTTGCTTCAAGGCTGAACCATGGCCAGATCTCCTGACTTGTGACCCACTGATCTTTTCCCTACTAGGCTGCATCAATATGTGTAGCACACAGAGAAGTTTCTATTCTGCATTCTACTCACTTTGTCTTCTGGGCTATTAAAGCACAAAGCTCAGGGCTTTCGGAATCATAGAAAGTTAGAGCTAGAAAGGGCTCTAGAAACTTTGTTATAGTCCAGCTCCAGCCTTTTCTACAAAGAAATCCAATCCATAGAAAAGTGACTTGTGGCAAATTCTGGTCTAGAGCTCAAGCCTATCAGCACCTCTTGATTTTCTTACCTACCATATGGAAAGGTACAGCAGTATGATACTGGGTTGATAAATGCACCTTTTTGCCAAATTTGAGCCTTCATCTCAGGCCTACTAATGGTATGCAAACAAGTGAATTTGAAAAAGAACATAATTTTCCATTCATCTTTCCACTCTGGTTCCACATGCCGCAAATGGAAACCATTTGGTGGGGGCTATAGGGGTGAGAAGAGATCCACGACGTGCAGTTCGGCATCGCCGCTCAGCAGGGCTGTCAGTAATATCTTACTTAACATACTGTCACAGAATTTTCCTTCAGTGTCACCTCGGTCGCCACTGTAACACTCCATAAGAAATAATGCCATCTGTTAAAATACACAAGGCAGGGAAACGCAGCTGCTGTCATCACACAAAGATGGAATTAACCAACACTAAGCAATTACTTTCCTTTTAAATTTCACAATTAGAATTTTAGTCTTGCTTTATTTGTATCACAAAAGTCACCACAACACTGTGCCTACTGAAGTAACAACACCGCTCTCTTGATGAAAACATGGAGGAGGAGGAGTTTAGTTGGGGATAATGGTAATTGTCACTCTGTTGCCTTTTTTATAAATATTTTTAAAATTCCATTGGGCAGTGTTAATTATAGGTAGCAGTACTAAGAATAATGGGTTTGCATATAGCATTCACATTTAGGCTTTCCTACTATTCAATTAAAGAAAAAAATCACCAAGTGAAGTTTATAGTTGATTGAATGATTGTTATGCTACATATCTGAGATCTTTTTTTTCTCCTTGGTAGTAGAAGATTTTAATGGAGAAGGAAGGGACCCAGCTTACAGGAGACAGGTTTCTAATTTGAACAGAGATGAAATTCTGCCTCTCGGCTTTTATTCCATTCATTGGAAGGGAGCAGATTGCTGGCTAAATAACAGAAGGGTGGACCTATTCAGAGCTTAACTGCTGAGCTAACTCTTCAAAAAGCTGTAAGAGATCAACAATTGCCTTGGCCATACTCCATTATGAGGGTGTCAGCAAGCTGGTGTTTCTCTCTTAGATGCATTTTTTTGCATGGGAATTATATACTATACTTTCGGGGGCAGAGCAATAGGCAAAACCTGTCTAAACTGGTTTTCTTATGGGAAAATTTCTCCTACAGGGTAAAGCAAAATCAGAGTGTAACAAAGGGTTAAACTCTCAACTTTTCTCCAACTTCTGATCTGCTCATGAATCATCCAATGAAACCACATGACAATGATGCATGAGTGTAGAAATACGTAAATATTGGTTGCTTGGTCCTCAAGCAGAAGCCTCAAATATCCACCCTTTTCATAGTACCTTTAATAACTTTTAAATTTTCAATACAGTTTCCATCCATTTGTGTTTAATGACCTTTCGTAGTTGTCTGGTTTATAAACAGAAATGATCCATATACCAATTCATAGACAGAGTGGTTCTCAGACCTCCTGGAAAAAACACTTAGGTCTGCTTAAGTTCATTCTAAACTCTGTAGTCAACACATAACGACTTTATATCAAAGCTACTTATTAAATAGCATAGGCTTGGCACTTTATCCCAAAATGTTTTATAAAATGTTATGTTTTAAATCCATATAGAGCCTGACTTCCTGAAGACTATGGATTCCTTCAGGCCTAAGACCATGCCTTATCTTTTTGGGTGCCCCATCAGATATAACACAATGCCATCAGTAATAAAGCCTCAGTGTTTATGGACTGGTAGTTTCAGACTCCAAAATCTGAGATATTTCCATTTTGAAATTATATATGTTAGCTATTAGGTATCTCAGTTGGGATAGGGCAGGGGGAGGGTGTCTAACAAAATTATTCTCACAAACAAAATGTGGCTAAATTCATTACTCATACACATGGACTTTTCCTGGCTCTATTGACCAAACTCTTGACAAATACAATGATGTCTGATGTATTATATGGAGAAAACTCGATTTTATCACAGATTGCAAGACTTCGCAGGTCCTTGAATACTAAGGGCCCTATTTTGGAGAGAGAATTTCAATCTGTAAATATAATTCACAATCAAGGCTCTCAAAGTCACAAAATAGCAATGACCATTTCTCTGATTACTAATTGAATCAGACACTACCAGCACTCAAGTAAAGACCAACCAGACAGAGGAAGCCTCTGGACTACACTAGTCTGCATTTTGTACCACAGGCACATGTCCGGACAGTCTTCAGTTCTAAAAGATGCTGTTTCTGTTTTTAGCATGATTTATGAAAAGAGGAAAGATGATGTGCTAGGCATTATACGAATCTTTTTAACAATACTAATATGCACAGTTTAGCAGTAATAGCATGCATTAATAATGATCTACTTTGTGTCTTTCCTGGCCAGAGCTAGATCCAAAACAAGTTTGCAGCCACCATGTTGAGCTCCTGTATTATATTACCCCTTCTTCTTTGAGCCAAGCTTAGAAGAATGTACAGCAATGATGAAAGTGCATAGTTAAGAAGCTAAAAAAAAAAAAAAAAAGCAAAGATTATTTTTCCCCATGCAGTGTATGAGAAGAGATCTTAGGGGTCTCAGAGAGGAAAATATATACACAATCTGTTCAAATCACCTAATTTCTCATTTAAACCCCTACTTGCCTATCTCACACTAGCTCTTCATTTTTTAAAAATCCCTTGCCTTTCCCATCCTCCTACTGTTATACTCTTTTGGGTCCCATAAACTCACTATATATCCACACCAAGACGCCAGTTCTCACAGACATTTAGCATAATCATTTCACATAACATACGAACATTGCTCAAAAGAACTCACAGGGGAAAAACATATACAAACCTTTTTCCCCTTGATTCAAAGCAGTAAGTAGGGGAAAACCTCTAAGTGTGAATGAAATAAAATTTTTTCCACTTTAGAGTTTAGATTTCCTCAGCTATAACTGCTTTTTTTTTCCATTCCACCAATTTCCCTAAAAATGAACACCTTTATGTAAGTCAAAAGACAGAAAAAAACAGGCTTAAAGATGGGTGGAAGAGATTCGGACTTTAGTGTTAATTCCGCCTCTGTACCCAGGTGTGATATGAAGTGGTACATAAGAAACAACTTAGACTAGCTGAAGACTTTAGTGTTAGCTGGAGTCTCACCTATTCCTTCACAGGAGCACATAGCAGATGGTTCCATGGCAGTCAGGAGGCTTCAAATGAAGCAATCATTTAGTCTGCAACTGGAATATACGGTATTGCCCAGTTAAAAAAATGCTCATTTATTCAGATGGATAAAAGGATTAGCTCTCGTAGGACATGAACTTTTACTTTCTTCAAGTTCCTAAAAAATTTCAAACCTAGTAAACAACACCCCTACCCCATCCCAGCCAAATCACTCTCAAAACCAAATTTATATATATTCCACTTGAACCTGCATATAACAATTTCCTTATACTCCATAATATTTATATGGGTTCTTAAGTTCGATTTGACAATCAACATGTCCTTATGCTTTTGTGTTTGTCCCACATTGTCATATTTACAGTAGAGTAATCACTTATCAGAGTCCGTGTGAAGGTTTTCAAAAACTCCAATCTACAATCAATTGCACTACCAGCCTCTCAATGTTTAGGCAATCTCCTCTCTAACTTTATATCAATTTGGCTTATCCTAAATATTGGATTTTATCCTGTGCACATATAATCATAGGCATATTTATGTAATGTTTTTCACTTTTTATTAAATTATTCAGCCATTGAAAATTGTCACCCATGTAGGCCTCAGATTCCTGAAAAGATACAAAGCAAGGAAATAACTTAATTCATTCATGATTCTGCCCAACTAATTTTCTATTTGCATAACAAAAAAGAAGCTTTGTAACTTAGGTAAACAAAAACAATTTTCACCCTAAAAATAGAGTATAAAAATGGAGTGTGGATGGTGAGGAATTTCCAAATCTGCTGGTCCCACCAATATGTTATTTATTTAACAGTGTGCAAATGAATTAACAAGAATACACGCAGGGTTCCTAGGATAAATAATTTCCATTTCTGTCACTGCCTAGAAACCACCCTTAAGTACCTCCCAAATAGTCATGCTATGGAAATAGGCAATAAAATGAATTAAGGGGATCATCTCTCACTCATGATTCTCTCCTAAAGAAAACAGGTGAGGAGAGAGTAGACAGAGAAAAAGAAAGACATGATGAGAAGGAAGAAAAAGAAAAATATTTTTTCACAATTTATTTTTCATCTTTTTTTAATGCTTTCTACTTGGACATCATGGAATTAAACTTATCTCATGGTAAATTTGTGAATGTCATGGTACAATGCTAGCATAAGCATAAAACTTATGGGAATTTGGAAAACTCCTGAAAAGAAGAGCTACATATGATTCACATTTCATGTTACATAGCCAACCCATTATGTTAAAAAAAAGACTAATCCCTATTTAAATTATCAGCCTGTTTGTGCCCATTGTGCAAATCAACAAGAGGAGCTCAATAAAATATCCCATTAAAATGCATAATTTGTGCCATAACATGCACTGAAATATACTACAAGTCAAGCAATACCTTGGCCAAATAATGTACGTCAAAATCTCAGATTGTTCCTCTGTAGGATCGCACAAATCCATTATAGTTCAAGCAACTAAAATGAAAGTACTTTTCTTCTCACCCTTTGTTATGGACTGAATTGTTTCTCCCCAAAATTCATTACATTGAAGCCCTAATCCCCATTGTGACTGTATTTGGAGATAGGGTCTTTCGGAAGGTAATTAAAGTTGCATGAAGTCATAAAGGTGAGGAACTAATCCAATAGGACTAGTGTCCTTATTAGAAGAGGAGGAGAGATCAGAGATCTCTCTTCATGTGCACACAGAGAAGAGGCCGTGTGAGGACTCAGGGAGAAGGTGGCCACCTACAAGCTAGGAAGAGAGGCTTCACCAAAAACCTATCTGACGGTGCCATTTATTTATGTATTTATTTACATACAAAAAGCCGTACATAATTAATGTGTGCCACTTGATGAGTTTGGAGATAAGTATACAGTCTATGCCATAAACCTATTCATCACCTCCAAAAGTTTAATCCCGCCCTCTTGTTTATTTTGTGTGTGTGATAAGAACATTTAACATAAGATCTACTTTCTAAGCAACTTTTTAAGAATGCAATATAGTAACATTAATTATAGGTATTATGCTGTAAGTTGGTCTCTAGCATTTATTTATATTGTATCACTGAAACTTTGCATCCTTTAACTAATACTTCCCCATTTCCCCCTCCCCTCCCCAGACCCTGGCAGCCACTATTCTACTCTCCACCTTTTAGATTTATCACATGAGTGGTATAAGGTAGCATTTGTCCTTCTCTGTCTGGCATATTTCACTTAGTATAATGCCCTCAAGGTTCATCCAAGTTGTTGCAAACAGTAGGATTTATTTCTTTATCATGGCTGAATAGTATTCCATTATACATATATCACATCTTTTTTATCCATTCATCCATTGATAGAGACTTAGGTTGTTTCCATATCTTGGCTATTGTGAATAATATGGCAATGAACATGGGAGTACAGATACGTCTTTGAGATCCTGATTTCAATTTCTTTGGATATATCCAGAAGTGGGATTGCTGGACCTTATGATGGTTCTATTTTTAGTTTTTGGAGGAATCTCCATGCTGTTTTTCATATTGGCTGCAACAATTTACATTCCCACAAAACTGTACAAAAATTCCCTTTTCTCCACATCCTTGACAAGATTTATGTTTGCCTTTTTTTGATAAAAGGTCTTAACAGGTATGAGGTGACATCTCATTGTGGTTATGATTGGCATTTCCCTGATAACTAGTGATATTGAACAGATTTTCATATAGATAGATCTACATTTCATATAGATAGAAACATATGTTGGTCTTTTGTATGTCTTCTTTGGAAAAATGTCTATTCAGTTCCTTTGCCTATTTGTGTGTGTGTGTGAGGAAGATTGGCCCTGAGCTAACACACACTGCCAATCTTCCTCTTTTTGCTTGAGGAAGATTGTCACTGAGCTAACACCTTTGCCAATCTTCCTCTACTTTTTATGTGGGATGCTACCACAGCATGGCTTGACAATCAGTGCTAGATCCACACCCAGCATCCGAACCTGTGAACCCTGGGCCACCGAAGCAGAGCACACGAACTTAACCACTACACCACCAGGCCAGACCCTCTTTGCTCATTTTTTAATTGGCTTATTTCTTTTTGTTGTTGTTATTGTTTTTTGCTATCGTGTTGTAGGAGTTCCTTATACATTTTGGATATTAACGCATTATCAGATATATGGTTTGGAGATATTTTCTCCCATTCCATAAGTTGCCTTTTCATTTTGTTGACAGTTTTTTTTGCTGTGCAGAAGCTTTTCAGTTTAACTTAATCCCTCTTGTCTATTTTCGCTTTTGTTGCCTGTGCTTTTGGTGTCATATCCAAAAAATCATTTCCAAGGCCAATCTTGACAACATCTTGATCATGGATTTCTAGTCTCCAGACCTGTGAGAAAAAAGTTTCTGTTGTTGAAGCCACCTAGTCTGTGGTATTTTTGTTATGGCAGCCTAAGCAGGCTAATACAGCCTTGTTACGTTAGACTTGAATTTTATAAAATTACTGAAACAAGTTTTTTAAATAGAAGCCACCAGCATTTATCAGACTTAAAAAAAAAAGAGAGAGAAACTAACCACTAAAGTGAAAGGTCCACATGGGCATGGACCTTGTTAATGCAAAAAAAAATTATTGAGTGCTTTGAATATGCTAAACCCTGTTCTCAGCATTAACGATACAGTAATGAACAGAATGGAGAAAGTACTTACTCTCATAAAGATTGCATTCTAGTGAGAGAGACAAATAATACATCTGTGAAAAAATAAATAAAACAATTCTGATTAGCAATAGTTCCATGAGAAAAATAAAACAATGCAATGAGAAGAGAGGGAGATTAAGGGGGAAGAGGCAGATGATGGAAGGTCACTCTGGGACTGTGGCATCTAAGACAGGAATGAAGTAATGAAGCCAGCCATAACGATGAAGGGGAAGATCATTCTGGGTAGAGAGAAAACCAAGGGCGAAGACTCTGAGGCAGACATAAGCTTGATTTGTCTGAGGATCGGAAAGAGTATGAGTGCCCCTGGTCAATGGTGTGCAAGAGAGTGGGCAGGGGCAACAATATGTAAGGCCAAAAGAAGGAATTAGGAATTCGTGGTACAATACAAAGCAATGGAAGCTACTGGACGGTTAAAAAATGGGGGAAATTTTATGATCTGATTTATATTTTTTAAAGATCACTTTAGCTAGTAGAAGATGAATGATAAGCAAGGCAATAGGTGATACTGGGAGACCAGTTAGGTGGCAATTGTAATAGATTAGGTGAAAGGTGATGGTCACTTGGGTTAGAGCAGGCAGATATGACAGTTGATTTGGAGTCACAGAACCAGGTTACATATTTTGGAGGTAAAGTCAACAAGCTTTCTGATGGCTGTAGGGGTTGATGGAAAAAGGAGTCAAGAATGACTTTCTAGGTTCTAGGTTTAAGAGACTAAGCAGATTGTAATTGATTTATAGGTCTTACTCAGTTCTGTATCTCCACAGCACCATGTCTGGCTCAGAGAAGGCACTTAGGTGATATTTGTGAATGGAAGAGAAGAGAGGGGAGGAGGGAGGGAGAAAGGAGCGAGAAAGGGAGGACTGCCCTCACTATACCCTCATCCAAAAGAAAACATCACTGGCTTTTGCAAATATGCAACTATTTAAATAGAACCATACCTGAGTTTTTCAATATATACTCCATATACATTCAGTATACATTCCATAAAAGTCAATATAATAAGTACTGTGCCCAATAGTAACTGTAAAGTGTTGCAAAATTCTGAAAATCTTTCTAAATAAAAGAAATTATCTTCAATATTGATTTAGAGTTAAGTATATGTCATTATTATTTCCTCCTACACAAAATGATACTATCCATGCTACATGCCCCTTTCCAGAGCCAGTTTGTTTAACCCAAATATCCATTTTCCGACCATGTCTTAGAAAGCTAGTTTAATATATTACTAGATAGTTAGTTTAATGTATTACTAATTACTCAGTCTTCAAATATTTCACTTTAGAATGCAGGTAATAGTCAGAAAGTTTTACTTTAAAATGAAACTTTTTCAGCCTATAATTTGGATAACCACGTTCATTATTTCACTATTAGAAATCACTGGCATAAACATTAACTTAAAGTTTTGTGTTTTTCCTTTAATTATGCATAAAAATACAATCATGAAAACTTGCAGGAGTTGCCATGACCAGAAGACACTACCTATTCAGAGAAGTTTAAATTGACATCAGGTTTTCAATATGTTATATTTCTATGTCTACACTTTAAATGGCAAAATGAATAATGGCTTCATATTGCAAGTAATCAAGTGGTTTAAACAACAGGTGGAGTGAATCTAGAAAGTTGGAAAAGTCAGTCTTGATCACCAGCTCAACAAACAAATCACTGTCTGGAAGGGAAAGGGTAGGAAGGAGGGGACTGAGGAAGTTGCTTTGGAGGGAGCAGCACAAGGGCGTTATAGCCTGGCCCACATTAATTGTAACTGTGCTGAATAATGTTAGTCAGAGACATAAAGACTTAACCAATACAGAAGTCCATGAAAGTTTGCCGTGTCTGGTAATAGATATTTAATTTCTTACTTCCACCGTGGCAAATTTATTTTTTAATTTTGCCAAGCCCTAAGAAGATACTTAAATGTTAGTACCCAATTCAGTGTGATTATGGAAGCATAAAATTTGGATGAGAGACATGATCAAGATGTCCTAGTTCTGCGAGCATATTGTGCCTGGACGCACTGTGTCTGCCAATCCATCTCCTGCTATCTCTACCAACCAGAAAACAATTCAGCCGGAGAAACAGAGCCACGTGCACACCTCTCAGGAGACCTCTGGAAAAAAACACATTATCTTTTTTTCATTCATCACCATTTTCTTTATAAAATGATCTTTCAAAAACCAAACCTTTTAAACATTCAAATAATCAGAGGAGTTAAACTATAACCTCAGCCACATGGTTGACTTGCAAGAGTTCATCAGAAGTACCTCTTATTACTTCTTTTTATTCCTTCAGACTTTAAAACCACGCTATGATATGAGATGTTTCCATGGCAGGCTCCCATGCGACACAGGACAAATTCATGCTTAGCCCTGAGGCTCCTGTTCTTCCGTATCTTTCACTGTAGACATAAGTGACAGCTCTGAAAGAATACTAAGATTCTGTCCTACTTTGAACAACTGAGGGAAGCTCTCTTTCCAGAGGTCCTAATGAGAACATGCAAGATAAATTCACCCCAGCAAGAACACTGCACAGACTGTCTATAAACACAGCCTCTCTCACAAAACAGCCTTGGAAGACTTGTCAATCACGACAAAAGAAAAAAATCAATTCCTTGAGTATCTTTGTGTATTTATTATCTTCAATTGCCTTTACTTTTCACCAAAATTTTCAAAGTAACTATGTCACCTTATTGGCAATTGATTTTATGATTGATTCTATACAAGTTCACTTTCTGAACTTCTCTGGATAGAATGAAGCAGGAGTTTCAGGAAATACTGTCTAATTTAGTAGGTACCTAGAACTACATAAAAAGCGCAGCAAAAGAAATATGCTCTGTACAGTTATTTTCCTTCATACCATTATGACAGAGTTTGTTTTAAATTGACTGATATAAGCTCATTTTAAGTATCCACTTTTCCAATTGGCATAAGAAGAAATATTGGAAAATCTGTGACTTTTGCAAATGGACATTTTGTTCACAGTTATTGATTACCAAGGATAAAAAAAAAAAAACAGTCTGTTGAAATTGGTGGATGTATTTAGTCCTCCAAAGTTCAGGAGTGGAAATAGCAAAAAATCACAGCAAAGAATCTCAAGGAATATGACTTTATTTTGCAGCATAGCAAGATTAGCCTGTCTCACAAAATAACACCGGCTGTCATGCTGGGGAGAGGAACATGATTGTTGCTTGCCCTTAGAAAAATACGTGAAAAACAAAAGGCTTATAAAACAGACCAGTCTGCAAATTTGGGGCTGATTGTGACAAGAAATATTTCATATTTTGAATTCAGCAACAAAAGCAACATGGGTGGCAATTAGAATTTTAGGCTGCAAGAATGCAAAAAGGAAAGATATGGTAGAAGGAAGTATAAGAAAAGCAGTTTTAATAAAGAAAGAGGTGAGGGAATTGAGAAGGGGTAGCTTCCTTCCAACCTTGCCTTCTATCACTTTCCAGAGACAGAGGAAGTCAATTATGTACCACAGCATCACCTAATGCAATTCTATTCCCTGGCTGACCTCTGAACACATTTCCCTGCATGATGTCTTGACAAGTTGCCCTGCACATCAGCAGAGAAAACTTTCACTACGTGTAGATCTAGAGAAACTCATTAAAAACACACTGAGTGTGGCATGGGGCTGTAAATTACTTTAAAATTCTCAGATTTTTCTCTTCTCTCTCAAATTGTACAGATCAATTAGTAAGCTTTGTCATAGGAAAGGGGATCATAATATCTATTACTATGTCGCAGCTTTATCAAGCTGCCAGTCATTATCCACCACAAAGAGAACAAGTTTTCTAACCACAGTAAACCAAGTGTTGTCTTGGAAGGAAGGAAGGAAGAAGGCGGGAAGGAAGGAAGGAGGGAGGGAGGAAGGGGGAAACGGGGGAGGGAGAGGAAAAGAAAAGATAAAAACTATTTACTGGGTAAATAAAAATTTAACAACAATTAATAAACCAACATTGACTGCACTAATTAGTCTCCCTAGAGGGATATAAATGTGTTTAAATCAATTAAAGTCTGTCTGATATGACAAGAAAATACTCACATATCTAACATCAAAAGCATTTCTTTCTTGTTTCTCTTCCTCCCTTACTGTAGTGAGCACATGGTGAGCACATGAAGGAAGGTAGAATAATTCATTATTTTGTCTCCCACTGCTTTATATGTTCAACATTTTTTGAATAAATACAAAGTCATAAATTAGCTTGTAGCAAAACAGAATTAATTGATTGTCTTAAGCAGGATCATCAAACCAAGGTTTGAGTCAATTTATCTGCCTGAGATTTTGCTAATGTAGTTTCTGCTCATTAGGGCGAGAGTTGATGCTAGGGATGGGACATCATTAGATATAGAAAGGGAAAATTTAAGGCCAGGAAAATCTGACTTCCTCTGTTTTCACACGAGAATTTCTTGAAGGTTATCTGATGTGTGCTACAGATCATAAAATGACTCCTCTCCAAATAGTAATCTATGATTGAAAAAAATTAGGATGCTTTCATAGACTCTGAAGCTATTTACACACATATTGACACTGAGAAAGTTCTGTCCTTCATTCTCTCAAAGGTTCTTGCCAGGAAACATCTTAGAAACACTGCGTGCAATATTCTGTGTGTGTGTGTGTGTGTGTGTGTGTGTGTGTACATAACAGCAATAGATATACACTACATAGAACAAAATATATGAATGGAAAAGCAAAATATACTCTACACATATGTGTTGTACATAAACATATAGAGTGCTGTTATTCTGATTATTTCCCTGGAAAATAAATTTTTCAGGCATCTATGTGAAACAAGAATAATTCTATATAGCAAGAAAGAGACCACAGCCAAGTTGTGGTGGAGGGAGATTTTCCCTGAATTTCCAGTAACAGAATCACTAATAATCTGTGATTCTTCCAGCAAAAAAGACTTCTCCACGGGAGAACTTATGATAGTCAGTGAGCATTCTGCCTGACCTGAGTCAGGCAAGAGTCACAGAAATGCCCAGTACTGCGCTATCCTCACATTTCATTGATGTGGGCTCTTTGCTCACAGACAAGAAAAGATCTTGGAATTTCTAGCACAACCGTGTATAAGTTACAATAAATTAAAGAAAAACTAAATGTTAGACTAAGGTTTAAATAATATTAGCTGGGCCCAAAGGTACAAACTTTATGGGTGGATATTTCATTTGGTTAATCTAAATAGTAAAGAATCCATATAAATGGAGTAAAACATCATCAAGGCTATAGAACTAGAGTAAAATAACCAGAAGTAGTTAAAAGTCTAGCTTGATAGACAAATGAAGTCACTTTCTAGATTTGACCACTGTCAAGTTATGCAACTTCTCAGCTTCAATGTCCTTCAATGTAAAATCCAGAGAATAATAGCATCCACAATATAGATTTGCTATCATGAAGACTAAACTGGCTATTGTAAGGATTAAAATAGATGATGTATTCAAAGTACTCAACAATGCCTGACACATAATACGCATTGGATACACGGCAACTACACTATTTTTATTATTCGCTAGATAAATTCTCCCCTCTCGTTTCACTTAGCTTTTAGATATGTGCTGTGGTGGTGTAACAGAGTACATGTTAAATACTCCCAGTAACTTTGAACACAACAAAAAGAAATACCTAGCCTTCATCATGGTGTAAAATAACTTAACTGGTTTTAAAAATCAAGTTTAAAACACTTAAGGAGATAGACTTTTCATTTCTCTTCTGCTGGTGCTGAAAAACCAATAGCTGAAGCAGCTCCATACACCAGAGAGATCTGTGACAGGTCTAACTTCACAATACATTTACCCCACATAGCCTCAGATATTCCTAATGTTAAGCATGTTGAATTTTGCCATGCCAAAAATAAAAATATGTATGTATATGTATATACATATATATGTATGTATAATCCCTAAGTGTGAAATGTTATATAAAACTATCACTTTGTATTTTACTGTACCACCCTTTTAAAACCATGTTTTCATATTTCCAGTTGAGTTGAAATTGTAATTAGTGTGAATTTCTGAAGTTTATGCTCTTGTGAAGGAAAGAGTGTTGCTATTTGCCAGAATTAGAGATGACCTTTCCCAAATAGAGGAAACAAAAGATTGTTTATTTGGGGTGAATTTATATTTATGGCCAGTGAAATATTTCTCTGGTGCCTCTGATTCTCCTCTCTGGTACTATGAGAAGGCAGCTTTGGTTACTTGCTCCCACTCACAACTGAGCAGAGCTGCGATAACAGCAAATGGTCCTTGGAAATCACAATCACATTAGGCTGCTGTTCAAATAGCTTTTAGGGTTGTGGTAATAGGAGGCATTCCTAATAACTGGTGACTCTGTGAGACCCTGCCCAGAAGGCCTCCAAATGGCAGCACACAATTTAAATTTTAATCTGGAAACAGTGGAAATGATGAGATTCCAGCTGGGGACCTTCTGGTCTGAGGGCCGGTGTTCAGCCTCCCCATTAGATGCCCCAAAGCTTCACTTAGTTGATAAGTGAATGTCCCTACTCTTTTTACTCTTTCCCACTCCATGCCCATCTCCCACCTGATGCCCAGGGACTGCAGGAGGTTGCATTTCTTTGCTTCTATAGAGCCATCTTGGAGCTGATGAAGCATTTCCACATTGCTGTGATCCAGCCAAATACATTTGTGCTTGACGTAAGTGGAATGATACTTTCATCATTCTGACAAGTGATAGCTTTCTGAAATTTTTTCCTTCCACGTGCTGCGTAGGCTTTGGGACATACTTATCCACTTCAAGCTTCAAATGAAACCTGGCAGATGTATGCCATGGGCGGGAGGAAAACACTTTATTTTTTCCTACAATCAGCAATAACCCCTAGTATAATAACTCAACACAAGTTAAATAGCTAAAGGGAACATTAGTGGGACACTGTCAGCATGGAAAGGAACAGCTGGCCACGTTAGTAATCATTGCAAGTCATTACTTGGGAAGTCCACTCCCAAATCTACTACCAACTTGTATTTCCTGAGTATTTAGGCAATAACATACGACAAATGAGAAAGTATTGTAACTGGACACTGGAGACAGAAATCTAGATTCCAATATCTGGAATGCCAGATTGGGTTTCCACTAAACAGAGATGAAAAAAATTCTTACTAACCGAAATAAAGTTGGGAAGAAAAATTTGAAGGCTCCTGCGATACCTCTCTCATATCTCTGCCAAAACAATTTTTTACAGGAAACTTTTTTATTCCCAATATATATTAGTCACTCCCAAGAATGGTGATTTGTCTCTTAGACGATGTATGTGAATCTAATGAAAGGATGAACATTAATACCTGGATGCCTGGAAGACGCAGTGCAAACTCAGCTGCTTCCACTTGGCTCCATTAGGAAACCTATTCCAGTACCCCAATACCCTTGGCAGCAGAATTAGAAAGTTGTTTTGATTTTTTTTTTAAACCACACACAGGAGCAAATTTCTGCAAGGTGGAAATGGGAATAAAAACCAGTGTTTTGGAATTTTTTCTTTGCAGATAGTCATCAAATGAGGTACAATATTTGCTAACAGAGGGTAATTTGAATTATCCACGGATAGTTCAAAAACACAAAGAGTTCATTACCCAGATATCTCTATTTAAAATAGATTTGCTTTTGTTCATCAGTGCAGTGCACATGGCTGGGAAATGGCAAAGCGCCAGAATGAAACTGCTCCTAATTTTCAGAGGAGGCCACCAGCTAATTACACAGACTGCAGGTGTGAAGAGAGAAGCTCAAAGTAATCAATAGCAGTAATTAATCTGCTAGACTGGAGCTAAAGAGCTAACAGCTGGACATCAGAAATGGACACATGCAACAAGATCAGCAATAATTACCTCTTTAAATATTGAATTTCCATAGCAACAATTAGGCATATAAATAAAGGCTGGAAACCAAGGCTTCAAGGCATGACACTGCATGGAAAAAACAACCTTCCCGAAGTCAACGCTTTTAATAAAACACCAACAATATGCTTGAGCTGGGCAGACCAGTTTCCAGGTTTGGAAGAAGCTGAATGTAGCTCCTACAGCCTCACTTTTCTTGGCAGCCTATCATTGGCTATCACATCTCTGAGTCACAAAGACAGCCCTAGATGTTTGCTTAGGGCAAGAGAGCAATGCCTTTCCATGTCACCTAGCACAGCAGAGCTACCAGCTACAGGACACATTTCTCATCTGCAAAATATATTCATTTTTTAAAAAATCACAAAACTTGTAAGCAAAATTCCTGACTAAGGTGCTGGAATCATCAATCTTGAAGAAAGCATTTGGGGCATATTTTGAGGTTTTTTTCGAGACCAATATGACAGACGAGAGATGCATATATTGAGGCTTCTGTGACATTCTTTTGCCTTGTGGAAAGAATAAAGAAACTTTTTGTTAGTGGGTTTTGTATTATTTTTGAGTCGATGGGAAAGGGGAGGTTAGTTGTTACCGAATGTAAACTAAGTGCCTGGCACTACACTACACACTTTATGTTCTTCCTCCATTTGAGCCTAATTTTGTTTTGTTTGATGAAGCAAAAGGGGCATAGGGAGGCTCAAGACTTGCCAGGGCTCCATAGCCAATAGATGGGAAATGGGAAGGCCATAATTTGAACTGAACTCAGTCCTGGGGGGTTTTAAGATATTTCAGCAAAGCACTCTGAAGTCTTTGGGAAGGGAATCTGTTCTCTAAAACACTGCGAAGTATTGTTATGATTTGAAGTGCAATTTAAATTACTCCGCTCATGTTCTATCACTGTCCCAAAAAAGACCAGTGATGGGTTAGATTACTCAAGAGATATTTGTTTAATTTTCCTTTCTTTCACGTTTATTAGTTTTTATTTTAGTTCCCAACTTTCATGGCCCTTATTCAGACAAATAACCATTCCGTAGAAAAATATGATGAACAACAATTACCAATCACTTACTGATCCAGAATCAAATAGCAGAGTAACTCAGGAATATGGAGTTAGCCAGGCATATTTAACCTAAATCGTCAAAATATAACAGTTTTTATTGAGATTCTATTCTCTGCCAAGTACTGAGCAAGGCACTTTCCTCGTATTAACTCATTTAATTCTCATGATAATACTATAAAGTGTATAATATAATTAACACCCATTCACACTTAGGAAAACGAGGCTTGGAGAGGTTAAGCAATATTTCCACAGACATGTCTAGCAATACGAGCTTCCTTAAGTTGATTTATAGTCAATTTACGCTCTCTCTACTTCCATACTACAGCTCCTTAAGTTGTCACCTTTTTCAGTCATTAGCTCCTAAAGCACCAGTGGTGGCATTCTCCTGTCCATCCAAAATATGATAAGGATAGTGGTAGTTTTTGCTAACAAGCATATGGTTAAGAGCTTAGACCCTAAAGTTAAACTCTGGGTTTGAATTCCTCTTCTTTTCTTCTTTTTTTAATTGAGGTCTCATTGTCACATTATACCATTGTGTAAATATCAGGTGTACATCATTATATTTCAGCTTCTATATAGATTGCATCTTATTCACCACCAAAAGGCTAGTTTCCACCCATCACTCAAAATTGATTAAAAACTTGAACGTAAGACCTGAAACCATAAAACTCCTCGAAGAAAACATAGACAGTAAGCTCTTTGACATCAGTCTTAGCAGTGTCTTTTTGAATACCGTGTCTCCTCAGGCAAGCAAAACAAAAGAAAAATAAGCAAATAGGCTACATCAAACTAAAAAGCTTCTGCAAGGCAAAGGAAATCATTAACAAAACAAAAAGACAACACACTAACTGGGAGAAAATATTTGCAAATCATGTATCCAATAAGGAGTTAATATCCAAAATATATGAAGAACTCATACAACTCAACAACAACAAAAATGAACAACCCAATCAAAAATTGGGCTTGAATTTCAGCTCCAACGATTATTTGGTCATTCAACCTCCCTGTAAAATGAGCATAATAATAGAACCTGCATAGTGTTGTTAGTGTTAAAAGAGTTTAAGTCTGTTAAGCAATTAGCACAGACCTGGCATATAGGAGGCGCTCCTTACTGGTAAAGTGTTAAACCATTGCTATTTTTCTAACCTCTGCGATCTCATTGCCCCCACCCCTTATTCCAAACACTCCTTTTTATTTCCACCACCACTAACCCAGGTCAGAGCCTTTATTCCTGTAATCATGCCTTTTTCATCTCCTTGACCCTGGCATCTCTAACACATTGCCCACACAGACAAGGGGATTGCTGCTTCTTGCTATTGCATAAATGTGCCAATAAATGAAGCACATCAGTGCCTGTACTTAAGCACACGGATTTGTGTAGACTGAGACTCACTCAGATGGCCTCAATATCACCATAAATACGTCCCTCAGCAAAAAATGTTCTAAAACAGTAGCCAAGCTGTGAAGACTATCTGAGAGTTGTATAATAGTGTGCCATTCCAGAATCCCTCAGTGAAACTGAAGTGAAACTTAAGAACATGATATATCTAGGTATATAAACTTACCTTGTGCAATACATGGAGATTGCAATACATTGGAAAGATATGTAAATTCTGCTCTCGTGCTAAGCTGCTTTGAAAGTGCACGTTCAGTGTGCACACACACGCACACAAACACAATTACATTAATTCCTTACTCCTGCCATGACTTGGTCTTTGACACTTTTCAAAGGGAATCTAAGGTCTGTAAACAGTAGTGACAAATGCAGGAAAAGAGATTATCTTCTAACAGAGCAAAGGGTTAGAAATAAGAACTTACTAATTGAACCAGTGTACTTCTTTAAGCATTAATCTAGACCATATATGATAAATGATTATTTTACCAAGCTAATTGAAACGTGCTATTCTTTGACTTCTCTGAGATGTTTGGTCAGACAACTGAGGGGACAAAGGATACTGTTCCGAAATAAGGGAGCTGGTTTTATGTCCTCTCACTCTTATTTCGCCCTTAAAGTACAAAATTCTGCTGCATTGAAGCAACTTCTATAGGTAAAGCATCTATGATTGCCTCATGTTAAATACCATTCCAGTTTTATACGTAAAAATAATAGGTCATTCCCTTGTAGATAATAAAGCCCTATCAATATAAATTTACTCATTCATTAATTCCAGTTCGTCACTGAAGAGGCACTTTGCTAAAGTTTGATCTTTAAACTATCATCGGGAAAAGATAAGTGAAACAACAGTGCTTGGAAGGAGGATACTTATCCCCAAATTCCTCGCGTCTGCATAGATGGTTGAGGACTTCCACTCCACTACCCAACACAGAGTAATTCCAGTCTCTCTGTCCTCACTTCTTCCTCTGTATCGTAAGAGGAGAAATTTGACACAAGAATCAAGGGTGAGAGAGACAGAGACAAAGAGAGAAATTAAAAACGTGTAAAAGTAAGCAATGCATTTGGAATATTTCCTCACGGAAAACCCTATCTACTATTTAGTGACAAGCAGAGTTTGAAGGACTAAAGAAGATCATAATAATACAAAATGCAATTTGATCTGAATATGACACTAAGAGAACCTTATTTTCCATAGAAGTTGGCAAAGATGGTGTGTTGTCAAACATCAGAGATTCCCATTTCTGAAAATAATTTCAAATCACAGAAAAGTAAAGGTTGCCTTGGTTGCCATTCCAACTCCAGAAGGAAATAAATTATTGCTGATGATTCCCTATCCTGACTGCCCACTAGACCAGAGGTGGTAAACTACAGCCATGAGTCAAATCCGTGCCTCCTGCCGTCTGTTCTTTGTTTTATTTCTTGTTTTTTGTTTTCCTGTTTCTTGGTTATGTATTTTTAATTGTAGTAAAACATACGTAACAAAAAATTCACCATTTAACCTTCCTCAGGATACAATTCAGTAGCTTAGGTACATTCACATTGTTGTGCAACCATCACCGCTATCCATCTCCAGAACTTTTCCATCAACCCAAACTGAAACTCTGCCCCCATTAAACCACAGCTCCACATTCTTACCTTCTCCAACCTCTGGTAACACAATTCTACTTTCTTTCTCTCTGAATTTAACTATTCAAGGTACCTAATGTAAGTGGAATCAGACAATATTTGCCCTTTTGTGTCTGGCTTCTTTCTTTTTTTTTTTAATTGAGATTCATAGTAGTTTATGTCATTGCGAAATTTGAATTGTACATTATTTCTTGTCTGTCACCACATAAGTGCTCCCCTTCACCCCCTGTACCCACTCTGCACCCCCATTCCTCTGGTAACCACTGAACTATTTTCTTTGTCTATGTGTTTGTTTATATTCTGCATGTAAGTGAAATCATATGGTGTTTGTCTTCCTCACTCTGGCTTATTTCATTTAGCATAATGTCCTCAAGTGTCACCCATGTTGTAGCATGTGTCAGAATTTCGCTTATTTTCAAGGCTGAATAATATTCCATTTTACATATATGCCACATTTTATCTATTCATTTTTTGATGGACACTTGTGTTGCTTCCATTTTTCTGGCTATTGTGAATACTACTGCTATGATTGTTGGTGTATAAGTCCGAGTCCCTGCTTTTGATTCTTTGGGGTATATACTAAGGATGGAATTTCTAGATCATATGGTAATTCTATGTTTAATATTTTGAGGAACTTGTTGCCTGTTTTTGTAAATAAAGTTTTATTGGAACACAACCATGCTCATTTGTCTGTGTTGCCTATGGTTGCTTTTGAGGTACAATGGCAGAGTTGAGTCATTGTAATAGAGACTGCATGGCCCACAAAGTCTGAAATATTTACTATCTGGCCCTTTACAGAAAATTTGCCAACCCCTGCGTAATATCCCCTTAAGGCACTTATAAAAATACAAATGGCTGGGTACCCTCAAACACATTAAATCAGAATATCCAGGGGAGGGAACTAAAAAGCTATATTTTATATATTCTTTCAAGATGAATCTGACACATCATCTGAGCCAGCATTTCGGGACACTTGAACTAAAAGACCTCCACAAACTGTTATAAATGTATCCAATTGCCCTAAATGTCAGCAACTATAGTATTCAATTAATCTCAGTATTTAATAAATTCCTAATGCATACACAACCCTTGAAAGTATATACACTGAGAATTCAGCAAAAGCTAAGCTTGTTTGTAAAACTTCTGTCTGAAAGATGAACAATCTGGGAATTGAAGGCAGCCTCGTTTTGGACAAATGTATTATAACACTGCATAGGAGGAGATATTTTAGCAGCCTTCCTCCTACTCATCCACGCAATCAGGGAGCAGAATTTCTTTGTCTCAGTAGTCTATCACATCTCTTTAACTCAGCATCTCTTAACCTCTGACCTATTGACGGCTTCTCTGCTTTTCAATCTGCACTATTTTATTTTGCTCTGCATTTTCTGAGTCTGCTCATTGATTTCACTCTCTTTCTATCTTTCTGGGGATCTTGCATTTCTCAGTTCATCTTACCATTAATGTGTGTTCGATTTTGAGACCACAGTGGTGAAGTCCTATCTGCTCTTTTCTCTCCTTTCAGATGTTCTTTTTCAACTCTTTGCGTGAGTCCAAAGAAAACATTCATACTATTGTGGCCTTGTGAGCCAAATCAACGCAACCCAACTATCACACTAATAACACACACCATATCCCATTGAAACAAATATCATTTAATGAAAATCTCTTTGGATTATAAAAAAATATCCTAGCCTAATCATAGTCACTCTTACTTCAAGCAATACTCGTTATAAATTAATAGTACAACTTAAGAATTTGGATATTCTTTAGATATCATTAATAAATGGACTAGAGCTATAATTGATTGGAGTGAAGATCTTGGAAGTAGCATATAACTAAAACCAGTGACAATTATAAGGAAAGTAGACTTGAACATGCACTGAGTCAAGTCAACAAATATTCGACACGGCCCCTATCAATCACTGAGGAGGCACAAACGAACAGTGCATAATCCAATGATCCTTGGCCTGGTTGAGTTTGCTGAACAATTTGAATGTTAGAATTCTTGATGACACACTAAAGGAGCTGAAGTTCACCTGCTATACATTTGGTCATTCTTTATAGTTATGTAAGTATTTGATTAGAACTATGAACCTCCCTGCCCACGATTTCTGTTATCATCCTTCAGGAAATTTCTTACACTTTCCCAGGAAGCAAGGCATCTTTCTTGATTTTGGCTTGGTGTTATACTCTCCCTATTTCCTAGTACAGCCAGTTGCACCCACACTGTGATTTATATCTGCTTAATCCTCACCCATCAGATAGCGCTAAACAGTGTGGAGTCTCAACGGCAACAAGTATTTTACACACTGATTAAAGTTGTTGGCACAGTTGTAAAGGGTTTGAGTATTTTATAGAAAAGAAACAAAGTCAATGTTTAACCTTTTTTTCCTTCATGACTGAGATTCATCTTCTTGAACCAAAGACTTCCAAAACACTCAAATGCTTCTCTAATACTGAAGACTGTTTGCAATCGCCCTGATTTCTTGCACTTTTAAAATCTTCTCACTTAACTCCAACTTAGCTGCTATCTGTCTTTCCTTTCAGGCTTAGTGATCTAGTGGAAAGTCCATGGGCTTTGAGGTCAACAGACCTGGTTCCAAACCTAGCTTGGCACTAATTAGTTGCATAATCTTGAGCAACTTTATTAAAGTTTCCGAGCCTGACTCTCCTTACCTATAAAATGTGGATATTAATACTTCCTTTGGGAGTTTTTTTTAAGAATTAAGGATAATAATTTAAGGTGTAAAGTGCGGGGTTATGCATAAACATGCCCTCAGTAAAAGGCAGCTATTACCATTATTTTTATTATTGGTTTTGCTCAAATTACTGCATTAGTCTCCTCTCTTATCTCTCTATTCATATTCTGCTCCCTTCTGCAATTGACCCCATTTCAAACCATTATCAACACTGCTACAAGTGTAGCTTTTCTACAGTATGATCCAGCTTCATCTCCTCTCCTGCCAAAAGTCATTCAATGACTCACTGACACTTTATCCCAGACATATCTTCATTTGCAGTTCCTTGCAAGGGACTGTATTAGCTTCTTATTACTGCTATAACAAATTGCCATGAACTTAGTGGCTTGAAAAAATACAAATTTATTATCCTACCGTTTTGGAAGTCAGAAGTGTAAAATCAAGATGTTCGTAGGGCTGCATTCCTTCTGGTGGTTCTAGGGGAGAATAAGTTACTCTGCCTTTTTGAGCTTCTAGAGGCCACCTGCGTTCCTTGGCTCCTGGTCCCTTCTTCTGTCTTCAGAGCCAGCAGTGTAGCATTTTCATCTCTCTCTGACTTTGCCCTCCCTTCTATCTCTCTCTTCCACTTTAAAGAACCCTTGTGATTACCTTAGACGCATCTGTATAAGCCAGGATAATCTCCTTATCTTAAAGTCAGCTGATCAGTAAACTTAACTGCACCTGAAACTTTAATTTCCCCTTGTCATGTAATATAACATATCCATAGGTTCCAGGGGTTAAGATGTGGACATCTTTGTGGGAGCAGGGGAGGATATTATTCTGCCTATAAGAAGAACCATGTTTTTCCTTGCCCCGTGTCTTCATGCATGCTGTTCCCTCAGCTATACTGTAATGCTCTTCCCCTGCTTCTCCATCTGAGTAAATCTCTTTTCATTTGAGACTCAAATCAAGAATCAACTCATTCAATAAGCTTTTATCCCCCTTAACCCTATCTGAATTATATTCCTCTCCTCTGTACTTATCTAACACTCTATACAGTACTCAATAATATTTCTACTATTGAAGTTATAGTTATTGATTTATTTCTATCAGACACCACATTAAAAATTCTTATGGTCAGGGTCTGGGTCATTGTTTCTGAATACCAGCCAGTGTATAAATTAAAATAAGTGCACAAGAAGTGTCTGATGAAAAAACAAATGCATCTTTGGGAGGAAAAAAGATTTTTAGCTGTTGTTTCATTCTTTGGATTTGTTGGTTTGTTTGCGTGTTTTTGCTTATTTCCTGATTTTTAGCAAAGTTAAATTTTAGTTCAAGTTATCAAATGGGTGACCGCAGGGAAAGCGTTAGCACAAAATATATACATTAAAGTCCTTATAGTTCTCAACACTAGCTTCACCTTGGAAATCACTTGAGGAACTTTAACAAATGCTGATGACTTCAACCAAGCCCCAGAGATTCTAATGTAATTCTGTAGTATGATCTTGGTATCAGGATTTTTAAAGCTCCAGGAAGATTCCAATGTACAGCCAAGGCTGAGAGTCACTGGTTTAGATCTAGCGCTCACAGATTTCCTGTGGCCATGCCAAGACTAATATCCTATATTTTAAGATTAACAATATTTGAATAATACACCAGTATTGATTGTTGATCATATATACCATGGCTACTGACAAATGGTTGTATTCATTGATTCACTATTTGAAAAAAAGAAACACTCTGTGAGTTTGAGCCCATATTCCCTTTTCTGATAAATTCTACACAGTCTCTTGAAGAAACAGAAAGCAAAATTTTATGTGTTTTTATTAAGTGGCTTTGTGTTATGAAGTAGAAATCATCTTAGCCTCTAAGGAGCTAATTCTCCTTGTTGTTGCATGACTGGTTCATTAAACTTTAGTTCTTGGGCCCCAGGTTCCTATCTCTGGGGCTTAGCCTTGGAGAATATTGGGGCTCACCAAACAGAGAGGCAAGTTCCTCTTTGAGGCTGTACAGGGCAATGCCTAATTCCCAAGGCCACCAGAGCCCAGACTTTTGCCAAATCATCTATTTTTTGCCAATCTGTCTGTTACCAAACTAAAAGCATCAATAATGATATCTAGAGGGAAAATATCAAATAAAACTCAAAATGGTTGAATACGCTGTATCTGGCCGAAAGGAAATTATCATATGAAATGAATGTAATACTCATCGGTGAACATTTAATTATGTCTCCTTTCCCTCTCAACCCCAAATATTAGTGTATCAAGCCAAATAAATTGGGAAGAAAACATGTTTCTCAAAGTTCACAACTCTTTTGTACACTTAAAGTCTTAGAGCAGGTATGAGAACTTAGTACTTTAAGTGTAGTTTAAAATATTTGTTAAGATACTATTACTGCCTTCTTTGCTTCTCATACTAAAAAGAAAGTAAGTTAAAAACATTTTAAAAACCTGAGAATACAAATGTAGTTTTCTAATTATAAATAGTTATACAACAAATTGCATGAAATAGAATACCTACTTTCTTGTATAAGTTATCTATTTCTGAGTAACAAATAACTGCAAACTAAGAACCTTAAAGCAATATGTATTTATTTTCTTACAGTTTCTGTGGATCAAGAGTCCAGGCACAACTTAGCTGGGTGCTCTGCTCTGCCCCCCACAAGGTTGTAATCCAGGTGTTAGCTAGGGCTTTGATCTCATCTGGAGGCTTGACTGGAGAATAACCTACCTCTAAGCTCAGTCAGGATGTTGGCAAAGTCCATTTCCTGAGGCTTCTTACTGGTTGTCAACTGGAAGTCACTCTCAGCTCCTAGAAGCTACCCCCTGATTCTATCCAAACTTTCACAGAAGCTCTGTTATACAATCACTGCCTTTATCGACTTTTCTACTGCCATAGTGAAAAGGGAGCATTGACATTTACCAGCCTATGGATCTCATGGGTATCATATCCATGCAATCACTTTGCAGACACTAGTAACCACTTCATAAAGAACATGACCCAAAGCAATGCCCCAACAGAGACAGCTGGGAAATTTCACTGGCCAATTGCATAGGCAGAAAGAAGAGGTAAGGAAGAAATATGTCTTTATCAACCATTCCATCAGCCAGTTCCTGTAGGGACATTTAATTAACATTTCTATTATGAACTGAATGTTTGTATGCCCCCAAAGTTCATAAATTGCAATCCTAACCCACAGTGTGGTAGTATTTGGAGGTGAGGTCTTTGGAAAACTATTGAGTTTAACTGAGGTTACAAGGGTGGAGTCTTCATGATGGGGTTAGTGCCCTTATAAGTAGAGACAGAGAGTGCTCTCTCTCTCTCTCACTCTCTCACTCCCTCACTCTCTCTCTCTTCAGCATGTGAGGATACAGCAAGATGGCAGCTGTCTCCAAGCCAGAAAGAGAATATTTACCAGAACTCGACCATGCTGGCACCCTGATCTAGGACATCCCAGCCTTCAGAACTGTGAGAAATAAATTTTTGTTATTAAAACCACCCAATCTATGGTATTTTGTTATAGCAGACTGAGCCAAGAGATTTCCTTTTTCCACACAACATTCCTGAGAAGTAGGTGGTTTTCCTCCATTTACCAGTGAAGGAATTGAAGGCCAGAAGAGTTAAGGAATTTTCTAAGTAATGAGCTGCAGAGATGGATTCCAATCCAAGTCTACATGATCCCAAGGCCTGTATATATTCTACCATCCCAGGTTTCTACCTTACTATTAACTATATAGTGTTGATGACTGGCAAATCACTGGCCTGCTGTGGAACTCTAATTAGATAATCCCTTAGCTCCTTTCCTTTGAATTGTAGTCTTCCAATGATTGTCACTCACAGTAACTAGTCAAAGGGTCTTAATGAGTGATGTTATCAAAATGGTGGCATAGGATACCCCAGCCTCCATCCATCCACAAAGATGAACAATTAGGCAGCTATCCACAGACAAAAACAGCTCTAGGTGAGCTGTGGAGTCCACTTAAGAAAGTTCAGCAACACACTGAGACAAAAATGAGAATAACTGCACGAAAAGGAAAGAAAGACAACTTCATTGTGCCTGCATCATCCCATCCTCCAAGCTGGCACTGCTCAAAGCCAAGAGGGAACTCCTCAGCTAGAAAGAGTTCCCCTCACAGGGAAAGGAAGAGCAGGGTGATCAACTAGCTTCCTTAGCCTTTTAGGACACCACACAATGATCCCACTTTGGTTTCACCCCACCCAGAGACCATCAAAGCTGAGACATACAGAAACAGCTAGAAACAAGGAAGATAAGTAGGGGCTACCAACAGCAGACACATAGTGAGAGCAATCACAATTCCAAGTGACCTGCATTGCAGACAAACTTAGCAGCTTGGCCACTGAAGAAACCAATGACAAGCACAGCTGCTGTAGACCTCCTGCATACTACACTGGCTTTCACCCCACAGCTATTCATGTTCACTAACACCAGCTGCCTGAGTCCTGTCTCTCACCTCTGTCTCTTCCAGAGCCCACGAAAAAAACTAGCAGCCAGCCCAGGCCTCTATGGCCACACAAGTACAAGATATCTGCTGGACCTCTGTGGCTGACCTCCACTGCCATGCATGCACTCAAAGCTAGCCCCTCCAGCTGTACACTTGCATGCCAGTGGCCTAATACCCATCACTGGTGTCCACTGCCATGCACACACACAGGGAGAAACTGTGCAGGCACAAGAAAGCATACCGACAGCCAGGGTCCCTGCAGCTCCTTGTGGGCTGGGATCAGGCTCTGTCTTCTGTCACTGGCCTGTACCACTGAACTCATCTGCAGCCAGACCTTCCAGCTGTGCACTTGCATGGCCATTGGCTCAATCTCCATAATTAGCCTCCACTGTGGTAAGCGTGAGACAAGATCCAGCACCACAGTAGTGCATGCTGACTGTCAGGGCCCCTGTAACTGCCAGTGTGCCCACAGTTGGCTCTAGCACTTGTTACCTGCCCTGGCCCCCACAAACTCATGCGTGTTTGCAACTGGCCCCCGCCCTTACACAGGGGCCTTCAGCTGGACCCCAGAGCTGAGTGTGTACATAGCATTTGTTCCAGCCACTACCACTACACACCCTGGTCCTCAACTGCTGGACCTGGAGATGCTTCTGGGAACCTCAACAACATTTGCAGTCTCTGTGGACCCCCCCCCCCACATGGTGCTTGTAAAGGATCACACAATTGTTGATGCTATGGACTTCAACAACCTGAACCAATAGCCACCTCCCACCCTAGATCCAGTGCCACCACATACCCCCACACTTGGTACCCTGAACCATTAGAACTAGAGTCACTGCATACACTATCATACCCCCCACCCACAGGTGAAAGTCTTCCCTTGCCACAGTCAGTCCATAAAGTCTAGAAGAGGTGACTGCTTCTTCAAATGCACAAACACCTACACAAGAGTACAGGGGTCATAAAAATCAGGGAAACAAAACTCCACCAAACAAATACAGTAAACCTCCAATGATAGGCCCCAAAGAAATGGAGATACAGAATTGCCTGGCAAAAAATTCAACATAATTGTCCTAAAGATGCTCAAGGAACTATAAGAGATCACAGATAAACAATTTAACACTATAAGAAAGACAATGCAAGAGCAAAATAAGAAGCTCAACAAAGAGACAGAAAACATATAAAGAACCAAACAGAAAGATTGGAGTTGAAGAATACAACAGAATATAATTCAACAGAGAACTTCAATAACAGACTAGGCCAAGCATAAGAAAGAATCAGTGAGCTCAAATACATACCTTTGGAAATTATTCAGTCAGAGGAAAAAAAAGAAAAAAGAATGAAAAGGAATTAAGAAAGCCTACAGGACTTATGAGACACCATTACAAGAAACAATGTATGTATCATTGGAGTCTCAGAAGGAGAAGAGAGAGAGAAAGGAGTATAAAGCTTACTTAAAGAAATAATGACTGAGAACTTCTAAAACCTGGGGAGAGATTTGTATATCCAAGTTCATGAAGCTAATAGGTCACTGCAAAATGTCAACTCAAAACAATTTTCTCCAAGACACATTATAATAAAGCTGACCAAAATCAAAGACAAAGAGAGAATCTCTTACTGTTTTCAAAATTCTCTCATAAAAGGGAACTCCCGTAATGCTATCAGCAGATTTCTCAGCAGAGACCTTTCAGGCCAGGAGAGACTGAGTGGATATAGTCAAAGTGCTAGAAGAAAGAAATTGCTGACCAAGAATACTTTACCCAGCAAAGTAGTTCCTCAGAGACGAAGTCAAGATAAAGACTTTCCCAAACAAATAAAAGCCGAGGGAGTTCATCACCACAGACTTGCCTTACCAGAAAGGCTGAAAAGAGTTTTTAAAGCTGATGTGAGAGAACCCTAACTAATAAAGTGAAAACATATGAAAATAAACAACACACTGGTAAAGGTAAGTGTATAGTCAGATTCAGAATACTCTAATACTGTAATATGGTGATGTGTTAACCACTTAACTCTACCATAAAGGTTGAATGACAAAAGTATCAAAAATACCTATAGCTATAATAATTTGTTAATGGATATAAACAATACACAATATAAAAAGACGTAAAGTGTGACATCAAAAACATAAAGGGGGGGGGCAATAAAAAGGTAGAGTTTTTGTACACAATTGAAGTTAAGTAGTTATCAGCTTAAATAAACTGCTCTATCTATAAGATGTTTCAAATAAGCCTCAGGGTAATCACAAAACAAAACCCTACAGTAGATGCACACAGGATAAAGAAGAGAATCAAAGTATACCACTGTAGAAAATCATCAATTTACAGAGGAAGACAGAAAGGAAGTAAGAAATAAAGGAATTACAAAATAGACTGTAAACAATT